>NC_132992.1:58417500-59042500 GCF_048564905.1 Vicugna pacos | reverse complement strand
TAATTTAAAAGATTTTTAAACTCTTCAATCCTTTCAGAAATACATGATAATTATCAGATTTAAGCATCTTCACAACTTTTCTAGTCCTGAATAGAAGTATAAACAAATGAACAAACAACAAAACTTCAGATGGTATCATATTAAGGGCAGAAATTCTATACTTGTTGATTCATCCTCCAAACAGAAGTTACTGAGAAAGTGTCCTTTCAGTACTCAGCACTGGGAAATGTGTTTTTAAACAAAACAACTCAAAAATATTCTTTGAGCTAAACATAACTGGCTTCCAGAAACTCACTGGTTTGGAACTCAAAAGAGATAGGCATTTCTTTCCAAACCAAGAAGTGATCGTTTTTCACAAATCTCAAAAGACAAATAAACAGTCAAGGAAATAGTGAACCGACCTGGACAAATAGAGACCTGCACACATAATGACTCTCATCTAAAAGGAGAGCATTCCAGCTTCACATTAAATTATTTAGAAATTCCAAACCAAAACATGGCCCTACCATGTCCTAAACCAGGCAAAGGAGGACCTGAGAGAATGGCAAAGCTAGATGGGCTAAAACAGAGTAAAAGACTTCTTTCTTATATGTCTTCAATTTGGAAATAAAGTAGAGGTCAAAGAGCAAAAGGCCAGGGTCTGGGTAGGAATGTCATCTGGAGGACAGGTGCTCCATATAGGAGCAACCTGGATCAGGCCAGGAGGGGTGCTATCCAGATCGGTTGGAATTGGAGTGGCTAGATTAAGAACCAGAGACTTGTGGGGAGACACCAAACAAATTTCTGGTTAGAAGGACAGAAGACCAATGATAATGACTACACCTGTCATTTGTGGAGTGACAGCCAGGCTATAACCCTTTCATACATTATCCCACAGCCCACAGTCTCCTGGCAAACAGAGTGTCAGCTTTTTCAGATGACAACACAGACTTAGCAGGATTACATGGCATGCCCAAAGCCACAGTGCTAGTAAGCAACCGAACCAGGATTCGAGCCCAGAGTCTTCTCACCTCAAAGTCTATGCTCTTTCCAACAGGCCAAACTGTGCAAATGTAAAGCATTCAAATGAGAATAGTAAAGTCAGGGACCATGAGACTCAGAGAGGTGGGTCATGGTGCCAGGTCCACCAGGGCTACCTGTCCTGATATAAAGCAGAACAATAAACAGCAAGGTCCCACTGTATAGCATGAGAATTATATTCAATACCTTATAATAGCCTTTTATGAAAAGGAATTCATATGTTATATGTATAATTGAATCACTATGCTGTACACCAGAAGTTAACACAACGTTGTAATTTTTTTTAAAGGCTATCTGTTCTGGATTTCTCCTAGAAACAGAGGCTATTCCTGGTGTATTCCTTTCAGGTAATATCTGGGTACATGCTACCCAGTGGGTGCGGCATCTTCACAGAGTCATGGGGCAGAGAAATTGACATGAGTGTGATGTGGTTCCAAAGGCAGTCAGGGATCTCTGCCAAGTGTCAGGTTTGATGTACACAGTAGAGAGAAATGGGAGAGAGAGTGAGCCAGAGTCAATGACTGAATAATCAAGCATCAGCCCCAGGCTCTGTCCAGGTGCTTTCCTAGGAGCAGGATCATTCGGAAAGATGCGGTGAGAAACCTGGAAATGAAGAGTCTGGTCAAGCAGGAAAACTGACTGAGAAATGCATTTTGAGAAGGATATCATTAGCGTTATCAAATGCAAAAGGAAGGATACACTAGAGAAGGACTGAGACGAAGCCTGAACTGGGCCATGAGAAGGGCACAGATGACCCTGCAGAGGGGAGATTTGGGGCCTTTGGGGGTGCAAATCAAATGACAGTGACATAAGGCAGGAGTGGAAGTTCTGAAATAAAAGTCTGACTTCAAGAAGCAAGGTCAGCAGAAGTAGACAGTGAACAAGTCAGAGGCAGGGGATCAGTTTTGGATGAGAGACATTGCAAAAGGAGTTACAGATGAGGGAGGAAGAGAGAGGCAGGAGGGATGATTCAAAGACCTAAGTCAGAGGAATTAATTGGTGGAGTGTGGTCCCAGGTGAGTGGGGAGGGACAGGATTCTGCTCATAGAAAGAATCCTTCCTTAAAGGGGAGCAGGGAGAGAAATATGACTGATGATAAAGCAGATATTTGAAGAGATTTTTAGGCATTTCCTATTGGTGGCTAATGGATTCAGTGTTTTACTCTTCTAATATCATGAAGGATAGACTGAATTCAGCAAGAAAAAGGCACAGAATAGCAAACATGAGTTCAAGTTCCTAGCTTTGCTTCTTAACTAGCTCCACGATCTTGGACAAAATTCCTGAGCTTTGCTCTGCTCATCTTTAGATGAGGGTGACTATGTGTCCTTCTCCAGTGATGTGCTGGAGCCAGACTGCATCAACTCTCCCCAGCCGATCATTAAATATCCAGAAATTCAGACTTGTTCATTCATTGGTAGTTTGGAATTGGCTGTGGTTGAGCATTTACACCATGGATATAGGCAAATGTCACAAAGCAGGGCTCTCTTCCTTCCCAGGGCTTGCTACTGCCTATTTCCCTTGCATTTTATTGTCAGGCTGAAATGAAAGACTAGTTGTGAAAACTCTTTAATTAACCATGCTCTATATAATGTAAAGAGTTTTTATTATTAAGATTAACAAGTGTGGCAGCATGACTTTTTCATATACTAGTTAGAGTTTTATTTTCACTCCCCTGCTGACCATTTCTAACAGGTGGCCTTTAGCATTTCCTGTCTTAGCAACTTTTTGCAGGGCAGAAGGCAAAGATACTTGAAAGCAATGGCTCTTCCAATCCTATTAAAGGACAATACTTGCCAAAGAGATTGTGGCAAGAGGAGGAAGGAAAACGAGAATATCAAAAAGGCTTCAAGGGGAATTCAGAATGAGATGTGGACCAAGAATAAGGAATGTTCCCAATGGATCGAGAAGGAGAGAGGTCTGTGAATTCTATGGGAAGTAGAAGGAGCCCAGGCCTGGATGCCTAAAAACCCCCTAGAGACACAGGACCTCAGGAAATGGCCGCAGAGTGGATCTGCAAAACCTATCTGACGGCTTCTTAGACTCAACTCAGTTTCCAGATACCCAAGACCACAGTCACCCACACTTGGTTTCCCGATATAAGACAGGAAGTCCTGCCAGCAGGGCAATAGCAGTGTTCCTTTTCCCTGGGAGTGGCCCATGCAGCAACCACGTGGCCATCACGGGCTTTTCTCCTTGGTTTCTCAGGGCTCCAATGTAAAAAAGTGAGACCACATGATGTACATATGGGCTCCCCCCTGGTCTGGAGCCAATAGCTCTTGTCACAACTCCATAGGCATAGCTGCCTGGGGCCCTTAAGGGACTGCCCAGTCTCAGCAGTCACAGGCCTCAGGTAAGCCCAATGCTGTGACTTCCCCGCAGGGGTTTAGTTTTCCCAGTGCAGTTCCAATTCACCACCAGGGGTCATTTTTGCCATAAGTTTCCATACTTCATAATAACACAGTTGACACAGTACCTTGGTTAGGTTTCCAGGGAACACAGAGAAAGTTAACAAAAAGTAAAATTCTCAGGTAGAGAGGGAAGGGGTTTTTAAAAACACTTTACCTACAGTGGGTCCAAGGAGGCAGAATCCTTGGCATAGGGACTCCCAGCCTCACCAAAGAGGCCAGGGTCTCACGTGTGGCCCTGAGGCAGAGATCGTGGACATGAAACATGGGAGTCATCCTGCTGGTGATTAAACAGAAGTCTTGTCTCCCAGACCTTGACTATTCTTCTGACTGCTCAATCAACCCCACAAAAATTATAGCGAAAAAAATTCCCTTGACCTCTCTCTATACCTCAGGTTACAACTGCATGAAGAGTTCATTCATATCACTCTTAAGAGCAAACCAGTTAACATTTGCAGAGCAGGCAAAAGATGAAAGATATATTAATAACAGTACCAGGCATTCACCAGGGGCTGCTCATCCTCTGGGCTCTTAGCAATCACAAATCATTCAACCACTGTTTGCAAAGTATTATCTGTCCACTCCTTATGCAAACAACCTCCGTGTTATAAGGGAATTCTAATCCCGAACTATCTTGTCATTGAAAAACATTACTTTTCAAGACTTGGCATTTTGCTGAGTTGTTCTTTTAAAGGATTAATGAGAATCCGCATAGTTTGAAATAGCTGAATACAGGAACCACTTTCAATATGTCTACTGTAAAGGATTATTTTTTTTAGGGAAAAAAAACTTAATTATAGAAGCAACACACTAGTATAGACTCAATACAAAGAAAAATCAGCCAATACATTTAAAATAAAACCCTTCCTTGCTCGCTCTCTTCCCACCAAGCTTCCCTCACAGATGACCTGGGTACCAATTCGTGGTGCAGCCTTCCTTCCCTTTTGCTCTACATTAATAATTAATGTCTTGAAGTACTTCTTTTGGCTCTCAGTAGAATCCTTACAGTATATGTTTTAGTCAGAGACTCCTTGTCTCCTCCTCTTTGTACAAGGGCTCCAATCCGATCCCGAAGGCCCCACTCTCATGGCCTATGAGAATCTAACTCTGATGCACCTGCCCCAAATCCCACCTTTTCCTAATACTGTTCCCTTGGAGATTAGGATCCACCACATGAATCTGGGAAGGACACAAACACACAGTTTAACAGTGTAGGTTCCACATTTCCCTCGAAGACATTAGATACACAGAGAGCTCTTTGGAAAGTTTATCATCCCCTTTCCACCAGGTCAGGATGCGAGAAGTTTGCAACCAGGAGAGGACCTTCACCTGACTATGCCAGCACCCTGATATTGGACTTCCAGCCTCTAGAACTAGAGAAATAAATTTCTGCTGTTTATATTTAAAAAAAAAACTTTATCATCAGGATATGCTAATAGTTTCAAAATGATCTACACACGTTAGGGGAACCAAGAACTTGTTACTTTCCCCTTAAGAAACAAGAGATGTCTACAGTATAGGAGCGGACCTGACCCAGCAGCTCCACTCTATAAACATTCTTAGCAACCAGCATCCCCAAGCAGCGCCAGGGCCCCAGGATTCTACTGAAGAGAGCTGGCATTTCCAAGTGGTGCAGCCCAAGCTGCGGAGTGGACAGAATGATGCATTCAGCTAAGCAGACACTGTGGGCACTGCTCCACGGTCCCCCACCCTCTCCCCCTCTGAAGTTTCCATTACCCACGGGCTTTGATCTGGTAAACAAATCCGACTCCAATCACGTGGCAAAGGTTGCCTTTCTCTCACTTTCCTCTCTGGGCTCTGGAGAACAGAACAATTAACAAATAGAAAGTGTTCTGTGACAGTTCATTATTTTGTACCTGATTTGGGGAGACTGAAAAATGGCCCTTTCAAACAGTCTCTTTGGCCAATTTCCTCCCTCCCCTCCCCCCCAGAACCTAAACCCTGGGATTCCCTCTAGGGATTTTATAGAAACCAGCCCATCTGGAATATTCTGCTGACAGAAAGTCAGTAATTGATGCCAGCCGGAGAAAGCACAACTTCTGCAACTGCTTTCATTCCAGAAGTCTTTTCTCCCTTGCCGCCTTCACTACAGCCAGGCCCTGCCCCATCCAGCCCTGCAGCCTCAGGCACCTGGGAAAGCCTCCAGAACCCAGGGCCCAATGACGTTTGTCAAACCGACTTCACTGCATTGAAGTCTCTTGTTCTCTCTGAATCTTATTTGACAATGGGAATCATCATACATACATCACAGTGTAAAGATTTATTTAATCATATTGTTCGGCTTCTCAAAATAGCCTGTTGGGTCCCTAGTCGCTAAAGAATAAATAGGGTGCAGTTTCTTGCAGTGAAGCGTCAGCGAGGCCTGGAGCTAACGGGATGGGTGCTGTTGAGAGGGCTACTTCATCTCTCTGAGTTTCAGTTTCTTCATGTGTAAAATTAGGAAAATAATATCTGCTTTAGAGGGTTATTGTGAATACAAAATGAGACGACATGGAAGGTCATGGCACAAGCACTGTATGCAGTAAGTGTTCCATAAACACTATTACTATTATGTGCATAATCTGTACATTGCAGGCACATGAGCAGAAGTCAATAAATGGTAAGTGGATGAGCAAACGAGAGAACACAGCTGTGTCAGTTAGGAATGTATTTGGCTGCATGTGATAGAAACTCTGCTATAGTGACTAAACCAAGTAGATGGTTATTCTTCTCAAGTCCAGATGTAAGCAAACCAGAGCCCATATAACTGCTCAAGGAAGTCATCAGGGACCCAGGCCCTTGCATAACACACGGTCCTCATCCTCAGATTTGCAAGATGCTTTACTCCCTGTGTTCCATTCAGGAAGAAGTAGGGAAGGGCTTCAGTGGCCTCATCTGTAAAATGGGAACATTGTCTTTCCACAGAATGGTTCTATGATTCATCAACCAACTCAGCATCAAACAAGCACTGCTCACCTGGGATAATCCCTTTTGTGGATAGACTGTTTCGTGTTCCATAAATAAGCCGTATGGGTCTCAATTCCACTCACACCCATTGTTCAAAATGGTAATTCTGAATATATTTCACAACAGGAAGAAAAGTTTATAAAAATGTTAAGCGCAAAAAAGGATGCTACAACAGTTGGTCTGGGTATCCTCATGAAAAATTCTGAGATACATTAGGTGAATAAAAGTAAGCCACAGACAATACTTGCAGATGATGCGATTTTTGAAAAAAATAAAATCAGAACAAAAACTGGCTGGAGTGAGGTAATAAAGACTTTCATGGTTAGCTCTATAGAACTCTATTGTTTTGAGTTTTTACAGCATATATATATATATTCATATATTTCTTATTTAATAAAATTAATATAAATTAATGATTGTACCTATGCAATAATGTAATTATACAAAATTATTAATGCATAGGGTAAAGCCTAGAGAGGAATCTAGAAAATGAAATGTGTTCGACTGGTGAAATTATAGAAAAATTCCTTATTTGTGTTATTACTGCTATGTTGTATTGCAATAAATAGGATGTTCCCCCTACAAGGTGTTCACATGAGGCACAGATAGAGATCTGTAACAACCAAAGCGGGCATTAAAAAGGTAACTGTGGGTTTTGCTGATTGAGAGATCAGACCAGTGCAGCCTCATTTGGGACCAAAGTTCAGCAGAGATTATCTGGGATGCTTGAAACCAGATTATTCCAGCTGAATTTAGTGAGAAAAGTTGTCTCTCCAGTTTCACTTCTTTTCTTTCACCTCCAGCACCAAGAGCCAAAACACAGGACAAAAACTAGGATGAGCACTCCTTCCCCTCTCCCTGAGACCCCGTCTGCACTGTGGCACAGGGTGTTCTGTGCTCAAACCGCAGAGCTGAGATGATCATTACTGCCAGGTGAGGAGGGTGGCCCAGGGAGGACAGAGGCTAACAGACAGGGTACTTAGCATTGCCCCCAACTCTGCCATACGATTTCCAAATGGAAGGCCATTACCTGGATCACTAACCTTGACTCCTATGTAAACCTTGTCACTCAAAGCAGCTCAAAATAAAGCACTGTTGTGGGGAGATTTCAAGTAGGGTACAGAATGTTGGTCAGGAGATTATTCAAAACTAGCTACCACTTACTGATGAGGTACCACTTACTCACATTCAGAATCTCAAGTTCTCTGTGACACTTCAACTTAAGACAGACAGTACACACACACAGTTCCTCTCTTTCTCTCTTTCCATTTTACAGAAAGTCTAAATGACTTATTCACTCAAGACCACATAGCCCATCAAATGAAAGAGCTGGAATTCAAACCCAGCAATTTTGATGACTCCCAAATCCATTCTTTTAACCTGTGTTCAACATTTTTCACATGCATTTGTACTTGAACAGAGAAGATTTGGTCCTTTGGAACAAAGGAGTCATGCAAAGTTAAGGAGCATTTCTTTAATGTTGGGGGTGGAGGGAGCTCTCTGAACATGCTCAATGCTGCCAACAGATTCCATGGAAAAGCCAGGCTTAATTCTACCCAAGTGCCTACAACACAGCCTTTAGGCAGTTGGGTGTGTTTTTCCCCAAGCAATATATCACCTGAGCCACAGTAGCCTGCAATGTACAGTTTTAATATATTACCCAGGGAAAATGCTCTAATGATTTACTGGGGTACACATCATTGGTATTATGAGGTAGCATTAATCAAAGCTATGGAGTTGGCTTCTGAAAACCATTAGGTAAATCCCAAGCTCCACAGTTAATGTATTCACCTTGGACCGCATTCTGGAAGGTATGAAAAGATCTCATTGCTTTTGCTTTAAATCTGCCTTCCCATTAGTAAAACTAATGTGTGTGTGTGTGTGTGTATACAAGTTACTTGAAATTTTTAAGTGCATTTTAAGATGAACAACTGTTAAAAGATCCCTTCACCATGAGTCTCTCTGAAGGAAGATAGGCCAGTCCTCTAGTGATACATTCAAGGAGGGAGGCTTGCCTGGATTTCTAATTAGTTGCCAAGCCAAGAACCAAACTATAAAACTGGAAGTCATTGACTTTTTAAAAATAGTTTACTCTCACTATTGTTGGAGGGATAGTTTATAAATACAAAGATGCTAAAAAGCAAACTCTGATGAAGGAAATTATACAATGGGGACCCAGGATTAAGAACAGGGTCAAGGGTACATCCTGTTTCTTCTCTGTGAATACCATCTATTGACTATACTCTGCTTGAAACACACACCCATCCTATAGTCTGTTTCCTCTTCTTGAAATGCAGAGCAGCCTGGCAGAGTTGTCAGGGCCGAAAAGGAGACGGGGCCCAGGAAAGTAAAAGGCTGGCGCTGGCTTCTGCATTTTTTTTTTTTTTTACACTGTACCAAGCAGCCCTGGTACAATGTAAGAAGGCTGATGTTTCTCTGCAATTTGGAGTATGTTCTTACCAGAAAAATTGACCAACCAAAATAAAAGGGACATTCATGAGAGCTCAGTTACCACTTCTGGATTTGCTCAGGGGACCTAGGGTGCCCTGTGCTTGAGGAGACAGACACAGTTCCTCCAGAGCCCGAAGGGCCAGGATCTTGCAACCCCATTCATGCTGCCATGGGCCTGTGCGTGCAGGAGCCACCGGCCCCCTCCCCATCTCCTGAGAGACAAAGTGCCAATGTGGGGAGTGTGTGTGGCCAAGAAGGGGAGTTGCTGATGAGAGAGACAGTAGACAATATCCTTTCCAGGGAAGTACCTTTGACAATGAATGAAAAAGGAAGAAGAGGTCCAATGATTGTTAAAAGAAGAGTCCCTGCTCTCATGAAGCTAAGTGGTTGAGAAGACATTAATCAAATAAAAACACAAATAAAATGTTCATTATCAGACACCCTGCAGCCTTTGAACCAATCACCATTTCCTTGAAAAGACTACCCAGACGGCAGTGGGAAATGATGCTTTTCAGGAGTTTGGTGGAGTTTCATTAGTCTCCTTTCTCCTCCTGCACCAGCAACCTTATCTTTACTTAGTTTATTTCACCATTTACATTCTTCAAGAGCAGATGTTCCACCTGACCTCAGAGAGCTCCACTCACCAGCACAGTGTCACTCTTCTGAACTGAGGACCTTGTCGTGCTCTAAAGAGCCCTCCTTCAGAAACAGGTTACTAACTGGAAATTTCAGAACTTAACACATCATTAAAAAAACTACAAGTGATCTCATCAAGTGTTGGTGGACGTTTAAAGTGAGGCTTTATTAAAGTGGTGGTGTGCTTGCCATCAATAACTCTACATATGTCTCTTCTACTGCTTAAAAATTGTCCAATTAATTTATATTTCCGGATTCCTACCCACTGATAGAATGATCACTATGAAAGACGCCTGCATCGTGGACAAAGTAACATTTTACATACAGTGTGTGAACCTTGAAGAGGCTGAGTATTTCCCTTCATACTCACAGACACTAAATTCTCTAATGACATCTTCAGCTGCTCCAGAAATCATTTATTTAATTGTTTCTTTACCCAAATGCACTTCAAGAGCAGAAAATATCCTTGTCAGGGTGGGGAAGAGGGACATGAAACACCTTCTTTTACAAAGTAATTTCTCAATTCAGCTCGACACGTTGACTGAGCAGAACTGACTCATGGGCTGATTAACCAGAAAAAAACTCTGTTCCTGCGCAAGCCCCATTCAAGTCCACCACCTCAGGCTAACTTACCTTGACCCCAGATGACTCCAGTGGGCCCATAGCATCTCCACTCACTCTGAGAAGATGTGCAATAGCATAACATGATTATTATTAATTCTTAGATAAGTAAAATCATGAGTAATACAGGCAGGCTTCACAGCTATCCACTCACTCCCAGTTAACAAAAAGTCCTCTGATCACTCACAATGACAAAATAAAATCACAAACACCAAGACGCTCAGTCTTACTGTGAGAATTCTGAACTACATCTACAGTGAACCTCTCCCCTCTCACAGCCCAGGGCTTTGCAGCAGCAGGACCTGCGCCAGGGAACATTCGTCTCTATTTCTTTGTCTGTTTCTCCCACCTCACCAGGCTGCCCAGGCTCTGGGAAGGTTGTAGGGTGTGGGAGGGTGAGTGGAAAGTGTGTGAAAGAGCTCACCTGACTGACACCAGTATCACCTGGGGTGGGTCTCCTCTGGCAGTGTAGCTATTTGAGGCTGATGCTCCCTAAATTGGGTAACTGGTCCAAGCTGACCACCCTTCCTGTGGTGCATTTCTGGGTTCTTCAGAGATCATAGTGTTAGACTATAATTCTCTTAATTTGTGTAATGCATTTCCCTCTGGCTGGCTGTTTTTGTTTCTTCCCTCAGCCCCAGGGAATTTTGTGGTCCAACCCCAACCCTGGGGTCACGTCACCCCTCTAGGTAGTCCTCATGGAAGATGTAAAGGATCTATCTCAGCTGGGCTCTCTCTTCTCCACTGTGCACTTCTGGTCCAAGAGAAAAGCACACACATAACCCTGTACTTTCCCTTCTCCCCTAACTGGGAAGTGTAACTGGTTCCCAGTGCGTCACAGTCGCTCTCGCTAGCCCTCCCCTGCTGCCTTAGGCGTCTCACCGTTGCGTTCCTCAGACAACAGTCCGGTGGGTTCCCCAAACTCCCAGGATGTAACAAGACCTCCAAGTGGCCTCCTTGAAGCTTCTTGCAGTGGGTCCCCGTCAAACTCACCACCAGCTCCAAACCATCCTCTTCCCTAGAAAACCTCTCTAATATCCAGCATAAGCCTTTTCCTTCTTTGAGGTGGGTGTTGGGGGTCACGTCACCACCACCCCCTTTGCAGGTCCTCCATGAGGGTCTAGTACCTCAATTTAGAATAGGGGCATACTTACCAGCTATTCTCTAGCCTTGGAGTGGGGAAAAAAGAGCTCATTTTATCTGCTTGTTCCAGAGGTTTCCTTTATTGTACAGGTAGCAACTTGGCCCTCCCAGACACTATCAATGTAGCTGCCCTCCCTGCCCACTGTTGGTAGAAAGCTGGGAATCACCTGGATCAAAGGAAACAAGATAAAATCACAGCACAGCCCATTTTCTTTGGGAACAAGATTCACATTGTTGGTCTTTCTGAAGCAGACTCCAGAAGATCCCCACGATTGTCTCGAGAGGCTCACAAACCAAACATTCACACCAGCAGACCCCCATCCATGGGGCTCACCCCTACAAAACACACAAAAAGAGGATCCCCCTGCGGCTCCTCTCTTAGGCTTCCTCCAGCTGGTTTAATGACTTTTATTTTGGTAGAACTGCTCTGGATCAATTAAACGTGCCGCCAATATTCCGAGCCAATCTTGGCCACGGAGCGCCAATCATTAGAGTTTAACCTTTATGGAAAGAAGACCTCTGAGACCAGGTGAGCTTTAATTGCACCTCTTTTGTTCGTTCAGAGCTTCATGTTATGCCAAGAAAGCATTAGCCTCATACCCTGTTTATACTAGAGAAGAATGAATGGGGGAAAATTGCCCCTTTCCCCTGTATTTCTAAATCACCTTTTTCTTAATAGGTTAAAGCTAACTTCTTATAAAACCTTAACAATGAAACATCATGCTTGAAAGAAAGTCTCAAGTTCTTGGCACTGAGCGCTGCCAGCATTTCACGGTTAGATTTCCCTCTTAGCTAGCTGCTCTTTGCCTTTCAGCAGGAATGCTTTCTGATTTTATAGCCAAATGGGATGAGAGAAGCAAAACAGCAAGGGGTATTCATGCAGTCGTGTTACATTAAACTTCTCTAACATACAGGTCCATTAGTTTCCTCTCTTACTCACAGAATACCATTGTGTATACATTAGGATTTCAGTCCTCTAAAGTAGGCCTGCTCACCAGAAATAGGAGATTAAAGAACTGATGTCTATATAGAAGGAGAAATAACACGTCAGTTGTGTTTATTTGTCGGGTTACATGATTTATGCTTTCTCATGTGAAGACGGAGCCGAGAAGAGAGGACACGTGACATTGTTTAGATAATCCCCAAAGAAAGCTGGAGTTCTTCCTTCAGGAAAAGGGTTGCCCTTCATTTAAAATATAAATGGTACTGACAGCTTATGGGGGAAGAGAAAGATTTCTTATGTTCAAAGAAATGAATTCAAGATGCACCTAATTTAGTCTCCGTAGAAGGAGGATATTTCGCATTCTAAGGGAGAAAGAAAAAATGGGGGAAAGATTAAGGAAGAATTCTGAAAAACAAGCAATTTAGGGGCCCTTTCATGAAACTTTATGTTCATATAGATGTGAAAAGGAGCCATGCAATTGGAATTTAAAGTAAACATTTAAAATTCTTTAGTTGCCCAAAACACATTTTAATTCTGCCCCACTTCCCTTCTTAATTCTCTATTTTTGTGGATGATTAAATCAAATAAAACAGTAATGCTGAGCAAAAACTTTCAAAAACTCTAACATGAAGAAGAAAACATGTTGATAAACTTTCTAAATGGATAGTCTCTTTGACTTCACTTTCTTCTATTGGAAAAATTGGTAGGAAAGAATGCCAGTTTGGGCTCTGCTTGTGTAATCCATGGCTTCACAAGGCTCCACATTGGTACACATGATTATCATTAATAAGCATCAAAAAACTTTTGTATATTAAAGGACTATGGCCTCATACTAGGTGTTATATTCATTTTTTCTTTAAAATCATCATTGCTCCTTCACAGGAAGTTATATTCCAAAAGAGAAAATCTAGATGTGAATGCATAGCAAGAAAAAGGAGAAGCAACTAAAAACAAAACTATGGTTTATTGACTGCTCTTCATAAGAGAAAAAGCACAACACACACTTTCTCAGCATTCATTAGTATTACTGCAATAAACTTCCAGTAAAAGGGAAGACATAACATATATCGCTTTTAGAAATCTATTAGGGGACAACCATCTTTAGCACTTGGAAAATGGGAACAACATCCTTTGATCCCCAAGTAAGCCCTTCTGTGGATGGTCCCCCTGTCCTAAACCAAGGTCCTCCAATGCAGTTACAGAATGAAGCTATCAGTTCATTGTGAACTGTCCCTTTTCTTATCAGGGAGCTTCAAGTCCCCAAAACTTGATGTATATTCATCTTAACAAGCAAGAGCTATGTTTAAGACAACTAATAGCAAAAGGGTCTTAGGTTGATGCCAAGAACCAGATTATTACTTTTCAAAAAATTATCCTCCCAAAGGAGAAACATTCTTATTAAAAGGGGAGGATTTCAAAGTCACTTTAGAACTGTACCTCTGGGTGTTATTTTTCAGGCGTCATAAAGCATTTGCATTCAGCTGCATTTTGATCCAAGTAAAACACTTCTAAAGATAAGTGCGGTTTTTTCCCCTGAGTTAAGGATATCTTTAAGTGACAGATGCAGGACAATAAAAGGCCTTTTTCAGGAGCATATAAACTGGAAATAGGACAAACAACTTTCAAGACTGTTGAGAGACTGAGAAACCTAACAGGACACCTCACATTTAACACATTCTCAACGGACTTCAGACTTCCTGGCTGTTCCTGAACTATTTCCCATGAAGTGAGGCATCATATATCACTGTCAAAACACATTCTGGCTGATACTTTCCACAGCACCCGCACAAGCCCGCGGCAGCTCGGTATACCCGAGACCTGGCCTGTGAAGAGGAGGCAGTTTTAACTTGTGTGAATGACCTCACTGCTGCCAGTTGTGCATATGTGTTTGTTCACTTGATCATTCATGAAGCACCTGAGGCCTGCCTCTTCCAGTCACGGTCCCCAATCCTGGTGAACTGTCGGAATCACCTGGGCCCTTTCACCCGCTGCTGATTCAGTGGGTGTGGAGCAGGGCCTGTGCATCTTGGTTATTAAACTGTCCAGAGCCAGATTTGGAACCACTCTAGTGTTTTTAGGATATCACGGACAAAAGGACAGAGATCATCTTTCTCCTCCAAATTCCTGAGCCACCCCTTCATGCCAATAGCCTACTCTGTTCCTTTCTTCTTACTGAGGTCCAGGGCCTTTCTAGGTGAAGCCAGTGGTGGAAAGATTGGTGGTACAGAGGAGGAGGAAGGTTAAAAAATGAAGGTCTGACTGCCGCTCGCTCACCATTTTATTGCTGCTCCTATTCCAGCATCTAGTAGGTGTTTATAATAGACTAACCCTCCTGCCAGTAAAAATGACAGATTCTGCCCAAAATATAAAAACCAGTCATTTGAAGGCATTGAGGAAGAATCAGAAGTAGGCAGGAACAAGAGAATATTCATACTATGAAAGAAGGAAAACACACTTGTTGAAATTCACATTCATCCGGAGCACTTCCCATAGGCATGGAGGAAACACTACACCAAAGGGGTGGTCTTGCTGGGCTGGGAGGTCAGGATCAGCATTCAGGGCTCTCAGAAAGGCTGAATATTGAGCAGGGTAAATCCATAAAGAAGGGAGCCACAGATGGTGGAGGGGGGCAATATTTGCAGACAAACTCTCAAATCCTTAGCTGACTCCTGCACTACACATGTGCTGGGTGAAAATCCAAGGAACCAGTGGGAAGCAACAGCTGGAAGTCTGAAAGAGCTGAGTAGAGATGTCAACAGCTGCCTGATACCGGAAAGACAGAGTCCCTCCAATTGCGAGGGGCCTGCCTGGTAAGCAACCTGAACATTCTGCTGAAATCCTAGACGGGCTACAGCTTAGGAATAAGAACCATATCCAAAGGCTAAGGGGCTCTGCTTATTAATAATGACCCTATTAAGATTCAAATTTACCCTTATAAACTCCTGCCTAAATTACCCAAGACTTACTCATACTTGAAGGATCTCATATTAAACGCCTTAAAAAAAAAAGACCAGTTGTACTTGTACCAGCCGTTGCAATGCGCATATTGCTAATTAATAAACCTAATGGGAAATGCTCCTAATTTAAGACCTCAGAGAAATCAATTGAATTATAATTCTTAGACTCATTATATTCCTACTCAAATACTATCTCGTCCTCTATTTCCTCCACAAGTAAATACTTTATGGCAGTGGATATATGTGCAGCCTTCCTTAGTAACTAGTAGTTAAGGAGAACTGGTGTTTGCTTGTGTCATGTGCAAAAATCATGGAGACTTATGGAATCACCCTCATATTTTTCTCAATGTCTAAGTAAATTATCTTACTGATTCCATTTTCCCATGAGAATTCACTCTAATACAACAAGTAGATAATTTATTGCTGTATTCCTCCGATCTGAGTTGTTCACAGGAAGATTTCAAATATCTCTTAATAAATTTGCCAGAAAAAGGACATAAAGTATCTAGAGAAAAGTTCTAACTCCATATAATTTTGGTTCACATAATTGAAAACTTGTAACTACATGGTTACAAAATAACTATAAAATTTGCAACTACGTAATTTTCGTCATGATCTGTCTATAAGCAGGCGCTCTCTGTCCTCCAAAATAAAACCTATTCCATTATACTCAAGCTCCCAAACTCAAAAACAACTGAAAGGATTTTCAAGATTGCCCTTATAAGAGCTAAACTGAAACATGAATCCAGAACCCCTCCCATGGAATGCTAAGGTAGAAGCTCCCCATAGCAACTCTACACTTCGCATGTGCTGGAACCTACTAATTCTTCAGGAAAGACAAGGCTGCCTAAGAGGTGTGTTAATTCAGCAGACAGGTTCATGCCAGAAGCCTGTTGCCTATCTGAACAAGTCTCCTGGTCTGGAGTCACAACATACCCTCCCTGCCTGCATATGTGGGCAGCAGCAAGGAATTATCAAAGCTTCTGCTCCAGGCTGATGAGCACTTACTTCTGCACTAACTCTGCATCCCACATGCTGTGCAGTCCCTGATACTTCTAGACAACACTCAGCTTTTCTCTGTCAGCTGTTCTAGTGCGTATGACATTCTTCTCTGTCCACTTTACATACCACAACTTAACATCATTCATATTTTAATCCCACTACTCACTTCCCCTTCTAGATGAAGACATACCCATGGCTGTTGTAGTGATACCTTGGGGATTAAGAGTGTCAACGTCCTACTAAATATAAACATATGCCTACCCTATTACTCAGAAAAATACCCAAGAGAAATTAGTGCGTCTATCCAGGAGAATAAATGTACAATATTCACAGCAGCTTTTTTCAGAATTAAGAGTTGTAACAACTCAAATGTCCATCAATAGTAAAATGAATAAATTGCAGAATATTTATACAATGGAATGCTGCATGACAATAAAAAATAAAGCATTAATGTATGCAAGAACCTCACATTCTACTGCACAAAAGAGATCAAGAAGAAATGACTATCCTCTGTATGATTCCACTTCCATGAAATTCAAGAACACGCAAAACTAACTGATGGTGGAAGAAGTCAGAATGGTGGTTACCTCTGGACGAGGAGGGGTGTGTTTCAACTGAGAAGGGGGCACAAAGGAACCTTCTGAGGTGCTAGGAAATGTTCTATTTCTAGCTGGGAGGTAGTTATTAGGTATGCATACACATGTGAAAATTCATTGAGCTCTCCATGAAGAGTGCTTTTCTGTATAAATTATGTACGTTAGTAAAAAGCAAAATCTACACACACAAGAATGCCCAAGTCAAATCTTACTCAATCCCAATTTAATTCTATTTGTAGATGACTCTTATCTTAAAAATGATAGAGGCGTTTCCTGAGCAGGATACACTGTCACCACTGAACATGCAGCTACCAAAGCTGCTGCACTGTGTCATGTTCAGCCTGCCCAAGTGAATGGACTAATCACTCTGGCTTGCACTCTGGAAAATGAAGAAACGGTAAACACTAAACAGATAGTAGATACGAATTTGGGATTATTCATAACTTTGGGGTGCTATAGAAACAAAGGGGATTTTTGTCTTCTTAAGATACCCTGATCAAAATGGTAAACATATTAGTGATTCACTAAAAACTATTCAGTATTGAAAATTATCCCTTGCTAACTCACATGCTGAAAAGCAGTTTTTATTATCCCAACTATGAGTTCCACCAAATTGATATCTATCCCTGCCAAACTTGGAAGGGAAACTGGCTCAATTTACACTAGCTATCACTGGCTCATAACAATCAATCCAACCTTCTGAAAAACAGCACTGGCAATTACAAGGACACTTTCTCCATAAAGACTGGTTCTGACAATCTGCTGACGATGATGCTAACTAAATTTCCCCATGGTTTTCTGCATCAGGAACAAGTCAAATTAAGTTCCACAGTAGATAAATAATGGAATTTTTTTTCAAAGTTTGACTAGGAAGCGGTAGAATTATATCTCACCTTATGCGAACATAACCCAGGTAACCCGGAGCGGGCAAGACAAAATACGGAAACTCCTTCCCAAGGCCCTTTGAACCTTTACTAATGGGCTTTATACAACTACCCAGGTCTTTAGGCTTTAAATATATACCATCAATAGTCTGTAAATTTTTAGGGTGGAAAAAAACACATTCCTTGATGAGAAGTTACAGACGTTACACTTGCTAGACTTTGTGTTCCTAACACAGGGAATTCCTACTTTCTCATCCAGTGAATGGGATGGGACTTATTTCACTGTAACAGTCACAGAGGAACTCTGCAGGGTTTCTCCCCTAACACAAAAACTGTATTCTTCATGCAGGAAAGGTGGAAAGAATAAACGAGATGCTGAAGCCAGGGGTTGGCAAACTATAGCCTGTGGGACAAATCCGGCCCACGGACTGTTTTTATTCAGCCCACAAGCTAAAAATTATTTCTTACATATTTTTAGTTTGTTTTTTTTTTAAAAAGGAGTAGGAGAATATGGAATATGTGACAGAGATCATATTTGGCCTTCAAAGCCTATATAAAATTTATGGTCTGGCCCATTACTGAGAAAATTTGCTGACTCCAGTTCTAAACTACGGAAAATCCTTAATCTGCCTTAGCCTAATGTTTTGTCACTACTGTTAATGGCCAAATGATCACCTCCTAAGCGCTCATACGGTTTTTTTTCCCCCAGGACATCATTACAGGATGTCCTATGTGATTGGGAATAACTCAGTCAATCACTATATTTTGGTGCATGCATCTAGCTAAATATTGTAAGTTAAACCAGCCACCCAAAATGCACAAGCCACTTTTCCAAAGGAGACATCCTCCACACCTTTATATGACTTCTAGCTCACTGACCAGGTTCACTAGAAAAGATATCAGTGTGTCACTTCTATGTGCAATCTAAAATATGACACAAATGAACTTATTTACAAAACAGACCCATAGATAGAAAACAAACCTATAGTTGCCAAAGGGGAAAGGGGTTAGAGGGTGGGGGCACAAATTAGAAGTTTGAGATTAGCAGATACAAACTACTATATATAAAACAGATAAATAATAAGGTCCTACTGTATAGCATAGGGAACTATATTCAATACCTGTAATAAACCATAATGGAAAAGAATATTAAAAAGTATATGTATATAGAATATAGCTGAATAACTTTACACAAGAAACTAAAACAAACTGTAAATCAATTATACTTTAATTCAAAAAAATATATAAGACAAAGCCCCAACTCTTGGTAGTTTGGGAAGAAAGGCATTTTTTGACAAGTCATAGGAATATACAAATTTCATTTCAATTTGATACAAAGAAAGTGTGTGTTAAATTGCAAAAATGGCCACAAATTCTTCCCCTCCCACAGACATGCTCCTTTGCATGTGACTGCAGATCATTCCCCAGGGAGATGGATCTATTTCTCTATTCTTTGAGTCTGGGCTTGGACGTGACTTGCTTTGGCCAACAAGGCATTAACATGCCACAAGCAAAGGCTTGAAAACTGCTGGCACAATGGAGCGTGCGCCCTCTCACGGCTCTTAGGAACCCTGAACCTGTATCATGTGAACAAGCTTGGGCTATCCTGCTAGATGATGAGACACGTGGCCCAGTTACCTCTGCTGCCCTGTTAATGGCCAGCAACCACTAGGTGTGTGAAGGAGGCCATCAACTATCAACTGACTGTAAATGCACGTGTGAGGTCAGACCACACCAAGAGGAACAGAGCAGAACAAAGCTAACCCAGCTGATCCCTGCCAAACTGCTCATCCACAAAGTCATGAATAAATGGTTGTTTTAAGCCACCTAGTTTTGGGATGGTTTGTTTTGCAGAAAACGCTAAGTGATACAGACGCGAAAATGCTTCAGAACATTACTGAAAGGAGCTACTTCAGGTCCTCGTGGCAACAGCAACAACAGTCCACCCAGGGTGTAATACATCATAATGAAAGTGAACTTCCAGCTCAGACCAACAGACTTTCACTCCTGTAAGTGACTGCAAGGTGAGGCTAACCAAAGAAGCATCTGGAAGCAGATGGCTTCAAGGCATAAACAGGTTATTGGAGACCTTCTGATCAAGCAGACAACTTCAGAAATATAAATTCCACCCAAGACAATGAAAGAAAACCATAACTTTCTGTTATGCCCAAACTGCCTGCCTTCCTTGTGAGACTGTTAGTGCATCACTACGGGCTATTGCTTTCCTTCTCTGTGTTTTCTGACTCTACTTTTCTTCATTGCCCCCGCCCTTTTCTGAAACAAAACACATTTCCTCACCTTGTTTCTAAGTAGAGTCAAACCATGACCTTATCTACTAACCTGATGTCTTGCTGGGCCTGTTACCCATTTCCAACTCCAGGGGTCACTCAAATCATGGCAATACCTCTGCTTAACGTTAGCAAACAGCCCATCAAGAATAATGATCTGAACATCTCTGCACTTCAGAACATACAACAATTATTTCCTGACTCAGACACTGAGGCTGGTTGTTATAATTACACAGAATTACACTCAACCAACATTTTATTCAGAAGGAAAAATCAACCCAATCACCTTTAAAAATAATCCTGAGTGCCTATGGTACTTTCATAACCTATGCAACCATTAAGGAACACAACCAAAGGAAATATAAATACTTACCAAGCTTACCAACAAATCCTGTTGAACTATCCCGATGGTAGAACTATCTTCTCACTTAATATTTACTCCTAGGGTAACACCTTGTTTAAAATAGAAAAGAAAAAAATGTCTCTGTTCAGGAAAAGCAGGCTACAAATCGTTGACTGAAATAGTTATCACTGTTTGTCATAATAACTCAGTGAAAAAGACATATACTTTCAACTCTACACATAGATCACAGCAATTGTGCAGCACCCAGCCTGTTCTTTATCTGTGACCTCCATGCATAACCAAGAACTATTTCTGGGACTCCTTATCCCTCAAGATTTTAAATCTTGTTCAGTTTCACCATCTGGGTCTCTTCAGAGGTCTCACAGAAGTCATCTCCCAGGCGAAGTTAGAGGAGTCCATTGATTTGCTTGAGGGTACCTTGGGTAGGGGTGCCTGAATTTAAGACATGTATCAGTAACTTATCCCTTACTGTGGCTGAAATTATAAACAAGACCATTCAAATTATAAAGACCCAGCAAAGGAGCTTTGATTTGCTTGCTGTCTTAGTGATTAACGGCCTAGCACATAGCTTTACAATCTTTATCAGCCTCACCAAGGGCTATCTGCCTTCTAGCTATACTTCCTATTGTCTCTTGGTAAACACCTCAGTACAAGAAACAGTATCTTTGAAGAATACAGACACAGGCTGATTATTCAACGGTTTGACAGTCTGAGACCTGGAATCCATTCGCCTGGCATAGACTAGGTCAAGTCAAAACCTGGCTTCCTGAAATTTTCTAAACTGTAATGGTGGGATTTTTTTTGTAATATTCATTTTTCTCCAATGCATCTTAAAGAGAGTTTTTAAAACTACTGTGCAACTGATGTTAGAGGACCAAATGGTGATTCAACACTAGGAAAACACACCAACCTTCATTCTCCAGGGGAGGCAGGTGACCAAAGGCAGAGATGGCTTCCCAGCCTGGCCCCTAAGTATCCACAGCACACTGTGGTGGGCTTCGTGGTTAATTTTGGTTAAACAGATACACATATGGACATATAGTAGAAAATAACATTTCAGTGGGTTTCTTCTTAGCAACATCACAGAAATAAATACTCAGGATTCTACTCTTCATTACTGTTCAATTACTCATCTATAAGGAAATGATAGCTTCAGGCCATTTTTAAAAAGATGTTTCAAAAAACGTTTCCACTGCAGAATTATTCTTGGGTTGGGGGCAGTAATCCACCAGGAACTCAGAAATGCTGCTTTATTTATTTTACAGAAAAATTTTAAGTTTTTAATAGAAAAGCTATAAAGCTGATTTAAATATATGTTTAGCATTTAAAAAGAAAAATTGAGACCAGAAATATGCAGGTGATAAACATACCGATGTACTAGCTCCTAAAAATAAAAACATTTACTCAAGATTCTATTAATGTGCACAAAAAACAAATTTACTTTAGGATTTAAACCAAAGGAACATTTTAAATACCTGTTACTCTGGCATGTAAGCCCAGCAATAGCAACAGCCTTGATCTTGATAGAGCCCACCTGTTAGTAGCATGTCTTATAAACAGTTCATTCTAAAAGTGGAAATTATAAAATTACATATAAAATGAAATTTTTAAAGCTCGTAACATCAAAAATGCCATGTAATTTACTTTTATATACATAGTTTTATTCCAAAAAAATTTGAGGTGGTTGGCTGAAGCATATATATATAGGAGGAAGCTTGGCCAGAAATAATTCTATAAAACAAAATGGACAGACATCAAAAAAATTTTTTTTTAAGAAAAGCTCAAGTACACAAGAAGAGAAATACATCAAAGATCATACTTCTACCCTAAAACTAGAAAAGGCAGGTTTTCTATGGTAAGGGTGAAAAAACTACCAACACCTTCACATAAAAAATGCTTTTGTTAATTTTAAGAACATGTTTCCCAAGGAGAAAAAGTCCTGAAAACCAGAAATCAAGGTGGGGAGGGTAATGTTAAAAATGAAGCAGCACTTAGAAACATTTTCACAGCTTTCAACTATCAGAGACTTTGTAAATGAACCTCAAAATAAATTGTCATCCACAGAATAGTATTTTTCTTCTACTTATTTAATGGGAACTATTACAAGCAGACATGTCGGAAAGGCCACAGCAAAAAAAAAAAAAAAAAAAAAAGCTCTAGAGGGAAATCTACAGCATTTCAGTAACTGAATATCTGAGAGATGCTTGAGAAGCTGTGACATAAGAAGAAACATGTATGGACACATTTCTGAGCTTCCACAGGTTCTAGCAGCTTCTGTCTTCAGTGAGGAAAAATCCTCGGACTCTTCCTAAATTCCCCAGGCAATAGGTCTCACTAGAAGTTTAATGTATGTACAAAACAGAAACAGACTCACAGACATAGAAAACAAACCTGTGGTAACCAAAGGGGAGAGAGGGGGGAGGGGAGGGACAAATTAGGGTATGGGATTAACAGATACAAACCATCACACATAAAATAGATGAGCAACAAGGATTTACTGTATAGCACAGGGAACTATACCCAGTATCTTGTAATAACCTATAATGGAATATAATCTACAAAATACTGAATCACCATGCTGTACACCTGAAACTAACATATTATTGTAAATCAATTATACTTCAATTTTAAAAAAACTATGTATCTCAGAGATAGTTCCATATCAACATAAAACATTCTAAAATTCCTTTTTGTGCCATCTAGTATTCTGTTATACCATCACTTTTTAATCAGTCCCTTACTGAGAGGCATTAGATTGCTTCCAATTATTTGCTTACACAAAATTTGGAATGACTAGCCCTGAGCAACTTAACTTCGTAACTAGGTATAGATAATTATATCTGCAGAATAAATTCTTAGATATCAAGTCATGCCCTTTCCACTATTCCATGTTGCCTCAGATTCTAAGAAATAACTCACAGACTCATGATGATTTCCATTTACTTTATTTAAAAATGTTACCTAAATACCTAAATTGCACTTTTCATTTTAATAAAAAATAAAAAATTGTTTTTCTGAATATGTTCAAGGGCCAAAATAGTTTGAGAGATGGTTTTATACCAGAGAGAAATGACCTCAGAATCAGTGGCACAAATGCTGGACTAACTCTCACTTTCCACTCAGAAGGTATCTGCTCCTGAAGACTCAGTGTCCCCCCGAATGGTGCTGACGCTCAGAGACTGAGAGCCGTCCTCCAGGTTCACTGAGGGCAGCATCACGGACATCTTGGCAGGTGAAGTCTGAGAGGTGAAGAGTGGTACTGCCTTACCACCTGTAAAAAGGAGAAACTCATTCAGCTAAACAGTCCATCCTGAGTATTTATGTGTCTTAAACCTTCCTAAATAACACAGGGGATGAAAACAAGAATTGTATATAAGGCTATTTCTTTTCTCAAGGTGCTCAGAACTTGTTCAAGATAAAATACATCCTCCTTTCCGTTACCATCCCTGGAAAATTAGAGACAACATTTAAAAAGTATGTTATGATCCAAATGTTTATATCTCTCCAAAATTCGTATGTTGAAATCCTAATGCTCAGTGTTACAGCATGAAAGACGTGGTCTTTGGGAAGTGCTTAGGTCATGAGGGTGGAGCCCTCATGAACAGGATTAGTGCCTTCATGTCAGAGATCCCAGAGAGCTTGCTAGCCCCTTCCACCACATGAGGACACAGGAACCAAGAGGTGCCTTGATCTTTGACATCCAGCTTCCAGAACTTTGAGAAATAAATTTCTGTTGTTTATAAGCCACCCAGTCAGTAGTATTTTGTTACAGGAGCCTCGATGGACTAACACAGTACACGAGTGCCCAGTGTTGTGGTACAGACGATAAATGCCAGGTAAGACCTAGTAGGAGAGGCAGTTTGAGACAAACATTTCATTAATATGTTTTTTTTTTTTAAAACTACCTATTCCCTAACTCAATCCTCTAAGTTTAAAAAGCACATTACATAAGAACGTAAAGAATGGCAACTTCGTATTGTTTAAAACCAAAAAATCCTCACTTCAAGTTTCATAGATTTACCATATACACATAAGAATAATAAGCATCTTAAAAGCAAATTATCTTAAATAATCTTAAAGACTTCCCTAAGTTCAGAGTCACAGTAGTTTTCCTAAAAATCCTTTATACTTTTAAAATAGTTTCCACAGCAATATAGTGAGGTTTTCCATTAAATTTTTATTACAGACCATAGTTAAAGTAGACAGTTCTGGAGAGTTCAACAATGACTCAATCCCAGCTGTCCAAGATGTCAGACTACTTACAGAAGACAAACGCCTTTCATATTAGGATATCTAACAAGGACTATTTTAATATACCATTCCTTTTTGTTATTTGTATCAATTTCTTTTTTTTTTAATAAAAGAGGGAAGGGAAATAAGATTTGGCATCATAATAGCAACATCACAAACTGTAGTACCACAATATAATCCTTCAAGAAGAAAGAAATTCTTAAGTCAATCTAATTAGAATAAATCTTTTAAATAGGAAAAGACTTCTTGAAGTTTAGCTCTATCAGGATATGACAAAAACTAAAATTAAGAAACTGTAAGAATTGCTTTTAAAAATCTTTATAGAACATAAGCATTATTTAAATATTCTGGTATTTTACAAACCTGTGATGCAGAGTACAAGAGAAGTATCCAAGATCAAAGCTTACCTTGTCAATAAAGTAAAAACTAACACAGAATATAACTAATGCTTGAGAGCAAAATTACTTTTCAACCCATAAAATTAGTTAAATGTTATCTTCCCTGATTAAGAAAAATTCCATTCCTTGCGTTACTCAAACATCTATCAAAAACTACACTGACACTAGACATTTTTCTTTTTTCTGTTAACCAATTTCACAAAACAGCTTTACATGTACCTTTATCTACTCTGTGCATAAAATTACTGATTAAATTGTTCAATGATGTAACAAGAGCTATAATTATTTTGGGGGGGATCTTGAAGAAGTTTCCAAGTCTCAAGGAACATGTTAAATTCAATTATTGCAAAGTTACGCTATTTCTTATAGTTACTACCTTATCTATATAGCAATTAAAAATTTGCAAAAATCTTTCCCCCATCATCTTATCTCATCCTAACAGTAATTCTGGGAGATAGACAAAGTAACTGAAGCACAGAGATGTTAGAGTGGGGTTTTCCAAAAGCATATGCTCGTTAACTAAACATCTCTACAAGCCTCCTGTATGTGTGAAGTTAAGATGGTGCCAGGAATACACAGGTGAAAAAGAAAGCATCCTCATCTTCAAGAAGCTTAGCACCTAGTAGTGGAGACAAACATGTAGAGGAATATTTGGTTTAAATTAGGTGGAAGTAGCAGTTGAGCTAGGACTTAAAAGATGCAGAAGAGGGTAGGGAAGGTATAGCTCAGTGGCAGTGTGTGCTTAACATGCACGAGGTCCTGGGTTCAATCCCCAGCACCTCCATTAAAATAAATACATAAATTAACCTAATTACTTCCCACCCCCCCCCCTAAATTGGAAGAAAAAAAAGATGTGAAAGGCAATGAAGAGAAAGAGAACAACAAAATAAAGTCAAGATAAAATTAAGGGAACTCTGAGTATTCTGATATTAGAGTATTGACTGGCTAAGAGGAATAAAGGAGAGAAGGCCCTAAAGGTAGGTCAAGGTCAAGTTCTGTGAACAATGATGAGTAACAGAAGATTCTGAACTAAGACAAAAGTATCTTAGAAAAGACAGTGCTAATAGCGGTGTGGAAAATGAGGAGAGGAGAGGGATCTATGGAAAGTGTCTGTGCAAGAAGTGATGGTCCATGGTAGGGGAAACAGATTCAACATATCCTGGAGGGAAAGTCAGTATTTACAAAGAATTGAATAAGGCTCCAGAATGACAGGTTTAATTGAGTAGTCAGTAAGGAGAACACAAACAAGCTGGAGACTATGTTAGTACAGAGGGATGGGGAGATACTGGGATCACTCAGATACTTGATGAATTTGAAGGCCTGCGAGATGTGTGAATGGACTTTTCCAGTAGGCAAATGGAGTCAAATATATCAAAGAGTGTAAGGCAGTTTTGGAGACGCAGAATCACCAGTCATCTACAAAGATATAATTATTATAGCAGTGAATATAGCGATCACCTAGGGAGAGAAAATAGACTTAAGAAATGATGACAAAAATACAGGGAAGGACAAAGAAAGGTGAAGAGAAAATAGCGGAACACACAAAAGGGAAATGTTAGACAGATAATTAGTAAGAGAACCAACAGTGAAGCATCACACAAGGTTAAGAGGTGGTTTTCAAAAAAGAGTCTAATATAATTCATCAAATTCTGAGACTACAGCTCACTGCTTTTTGCGTGATACCAAATACCTTAATTACCCACATAAAAAATTATTACTTTTAAAGGTGGTTGAGAGAAATTCCACTTCAGTTGTGGTATGTAACGGCAGGGGCAGCTAAGGAGAGGAGCAGTGATGAAGTTTCAAGCACCAGTCCCTTTTGAGAGGTCAAGTCTGGGGTCAGAATGAGGTCTACTGCACAGGCACTTGGGGAAGGTCCCATCCAGACTGCTGGTGTGCGGAGGAGTGAAAGGAGAAGGAGGAGGAACAAAAGCAAGGATTCCAAAACAGGCAGAGCTGGGCTCATCCACCTGTTCACTCAGCAAATATCAGCCGAGCACCTACTGTGTGCCAGGCACTGTTCTAGACTCTGGAGAGTTCAGCAATGAAAAAAAACAAAGGCTCTAATCTCACTGATGTTACATTCCAGTTGGGTGTAAAGTGCAAATGACAAACAAGTAAGGAAATAAATATATATATCAGGAGGTGATAAACACTATAAAGAAAAATAGGTAAGGGGTAAGAGGGAGGATAAGGGATAAGGGACTTGGGGAAGTTACATAACTCCTCTGAACTTTCATTTCCTCACCTACAAAATAAAGATAAGTATGCCTGCCTCAGAGGGTTTCTGAGGATTAAACGGGACAATGCATATAGTGTTTTGTACAGTGCTGGCACATTGAAAGCACTTTAAAACAGACTACCTCCTACTTTTATGGAACTGGAAAGAAACTATCCTAAGAGGCAATGACCCTCACAGTGGGCTGCTAAACGTAGTCAACTTACAGAGAGATAAGGAGGTGTCACTGAAATGCACTAAGAAAAAGACCCCATGACTCCAGAAGGCCTCCAAATAATTAACCTACTTTTAATTCTAGTAATTGTGTTTTAATCAATGAGTTATATCAATTAAACATATCACTTTACCTAAAGGTGTCTGTTAATATACATTTTGGAAAGCTTTTTTGAAGCGTTCATTTACACAAGCTAAACAGTCAAGTTTTAGAACTTTAAAAGAACTTTTTAGACTGGATAAGTCTTTTTAAAAAAAGCATCACTTTGATTATTGTTAACAGGCAAAAAGAGTAACATTCATATCCCGTTATGGTCCTCACAGAGCTTAACGTTTTTTAAAGAAAAGACATCATATTGTAATAAATCATCATTAAAGCAAACATCAATTTTCTACCTATAGTAAACGTAGTTTGATGCTTTCAAAGTTTGACTTTTTTAATTTCCACAGTCATGTCATTACTCTATGATGTAATTGTTTCAACAGCTGTTTTCAAGTTTGTTTTTAAAAAAGGGAGACTATTCCTTGATTCCATGGGTTTGCCGTATGTCATTCAACCTGGCATGCATTTAAGCTGGAGATGCCGTTGAGCGAGACCATGTATTTGAAGCTTCCTAAGACTATTTTTTAATATTTTTTGACACTTGAAATTCATTTTTTTGCTTTAAACATATTTAAAATTCAAGAAATTTTGTTTTCTATTCTTTGATTATAAAACTAAGGAACAAAAACCCTAAAACTAATTCATTCTAAGTAACACAAGTAATACAGGATTTTTAATGTCCATTTAAGAATTTGCCTGTATATCATATGTATATTTTAAAAAATACATACACATAACTTTCTAAAAGCTTTTTAGGTTTAGATAATCCATTTCATCAGCAGGTTTTAGATTCTGACTCTAATCTTCAAACGCTTGGTAACCCATTATTATATCTATCTTATTTGCAAACTGAGAGGAATCCAAACAAAGGATTCTTTCCTAAAACAACATGAGACAAGCAGAGAAAAGAAGAAAAAAAAGTTTCCTCAATAACTTCACAGAAGAAGGTAGCGCCTCAAACTTGTCCTTCAAATTAAGTAACTGCACGTGGCACAAGCCACATAAATAAATTTATGGTTTTCTTCTAGGAGGGAATGAACAGATGGTAAGAGGACTTTAAATTGATTCAGGGTTTCCTACATGCAGATCAAGATTGGTTTCTTATAAACTGTACATTCAAAAATAAAATTAAAAAGGAAACAAGTGTAGCAATCTTTAATCTGAGTACATGAAGGATCTCAACCCAGAGTCCATGGGTGGGTGACCAAGGATCTATGAATACCTTGAAACTACTTTCATGTCAGTACAGTTTGGAAGGGAGGCAGGCAGTCATAGCTATTAGTCTTAAATGGGTCTGTGGCCACCAAATATTTAGGAACCATGTGCAAGTGAATTACTCTGTTTTTCTGGCAGTAGTGGTGAAATACGAGAGTTCCTCTCCTGTTAGCAATGGATGCCTTATTCTCTGAAGGCAACTCTACTGCAGCACTTACCAAACTGCACTGTAATAAATATTTGTTATGTGTCTGTCACTTCCATTGGACGACATATTCCTGAAGAGCACAGACTGTGACTGTCTTCTGAGTAACTAGTGTAGTAGGTACACGCTAAGTACCTGTCACCTTATCGTCTTGTAATTACTGTTATTTGCCTGTGGGTCTGTGGCTCCTGTAAAATGCACCCCATGAGGACAGCAACTTTGTTTTGCTTACCCTTGCATTCTACAAAGTTGTAGAATAATGCTAGGTACACACTGAAATGATTCCTGAACCAAATTAATTTGTTTCCACCTAGAGAGTCTGTGGTTCCTCACGGCTAACAGCTTGCTTAGATTCACACTGACCAGATACTGTCTTTAAAATCAGCCCTGAGTTCCTGTGACCCAGTTGCTTCCCAGCTGTCTATAAAAATGTTACAGTGTTTCAGCTGTGTTTTATTGAGTTCTTGAAGCATTTTCCCCGTCCACCCTGGGCTCATCTACTCTTGCTTTAACTCCTTGTTTAAGCAGCTGCTAAACTATCCTGCTGTATTCAGTTCCCCTCACATACTCAACCCAGCCCTGCAGATTTTGCAACATCATAGCTTCAGTGTTTGAGAACAAATATCACAAGTCTTGATGAAGAAGGTCCCTGGTCATTTGATGTTGAGTATATAGTATGCAAAATTTTATTTGGCTCTGCTTTACAGAATTAGTCACTACTAATAAACATTTCTTTCCTTACTTTCATGTCTAAAAGTGATTTAAAATGTTACTAGAGTCTCATCCCAAAATATGTTTTAGACATATAAATCTTAATACATTTTTTAAGTTTACTATTGCTTCTGTTTTTTAAGCCAGCTGACAAATGTTTATTTTAAAATTTATAATTTAAGATAAAAATACAGCAGTTCCTATAGGAAGAATAAATGTATCGGCACCTGTAAAAACAACTCCAAACCTTTTTTTTCTCCAAAAAGCAATAGTTAATGTGAAAGATTTGTTTCTTCTTATGCCAGGTTCCAGCTGCTTCACTTTGTTTAAAACTGACTTCAAAGTTTAAACAGTGTTCTGTCCCAACAAATAACCTCCCCCAGATGGAATTATCTCAAGTACTAGCCTCAGTGCTCTGAATACCACACCTGCAGCCTTTTAATTCAACATTTTATAAACTTTCCAAAAGGAAATGATAGATTTTTTTCCCTTTAACTTTTGGGGAGTTGAGTATAGTGCATGAAGGGAGTTCTATACCTGGGGTGTTTGTAGATATTTTAAAAGAATAAAGATTTGGAATTACTATCTCTACTGTATTATTATGAGAGAAAGAAAAATTGAAAAAAAATTTTAACTTTTAAAGTAAAAGTCTTAACTGTAAATACAGATGCGAGGTACAGATTGGGCTCGGTTTGTGTCCAATCTGTATTACCTGGTGAAGCTACAGTTAAAAAAATTGTTTTCTTAAGAAAATCAGTTAAGCATAGGCATAATCATGATTCATTCCCACTTAAAACACACACACACACGAACCAAATGTACTCCCACAGTCACTCTCATAAAACCAGGTAAACAGAAGCCTCAACTAGTGGCCTTAATATAAAGAAGGAAGTTAAACAGCTGAACTTTAATGACTGTCAACAGAATAATACTTTACCTAACAGATTATCATCTTTATGCATCAGAGATTAGGCAAAGGGGGAAGTCAAGGTTACTGAGAGAATTTGCAACTTGTATTCAATGAAAGAAACTCATGGCCCATTTCTTCCAAGGTTGAAGGTTGTCACAGATTCTCTTAGGTAACCATTTAATTATTACAAAAAAGTTTAGGATCTCCTTTTTCCCTAGGCCAGCCTGGGGCATACTGCCCAACACAACCTATCTGCAAAAACCAATCAAGTTGTCAAGGGGCACACAAGAGCACTATACTCTTAAACCAAAGTCATGCTTAACATTAAAACGAAATAGGCTGGGGGAAAAACTTTTTAATGGCTAGAGAATTATGAAGCCAAGAAAAATTAAATAGCTGAAGGGAGAAACTTTCTGAGGTCAACAAGACACCCTGGGTGTCTAAGCGTATGGCCCTGTTAACAGAGTGCTGTTAACCTATGCTCTGAAATACAGTCAGTCAGTAACTGTCAATAATCATTGTTTCAAACAAATTTTTAGGATGAAGTGATTCACGAAAAGTTTATACTGTGCTATGATCAGTATTTTCTGGTTTTCTCTAGGAAAAAAAAAATCACTCATCTCTCAAGCTTCCTTTAGTTCACCAAAATTTCAGGTGGATCTAAGAGATAATTAAGTGAACATGATTTTAACCATTACATAGCTCATTAAACAGAGCGATACAGTCTCACTGGTGACAGACATTCATGTTTAACTATTGTAATTACACTGTAGGAGACATACATTTAAATATGTTAAAAAATTAAATGTGTAATAGTTTGTACTTAATTCCTACCCCGATATTGCTCCTCCCCCCTTCCCTCTCCCCACTGGTAAGCTCTAGTTTGCTCTCTATCTGTGACTGTTTCTTTTTCATTACATACACTAGTTTGTAGTATTTTTTAGATTCCACATATATGCGATATCAAATAGTATTTGTCTTTCTCTGTCTGACTTATTTTACTAAGCATATTACCCTCTAAGTCCATCCATGTTGCTGCAAAGTTTCATTATTTTTTATGGCTGAGTCATATTCTATTATACATATAAACACATTTTTTTTTACCCACTCATCTATTGAGGTGTAAACTATTATGTATAAAATAAGCTACAAGGATCTTGTGCACAGCACAAGGAATATAGTTAATATTTTATAATAACTATAAATGGAGTATAACTTCTAAAGCTTGTGAATCACTATATTGTACACCTATGACTTACATAATATTGTACATCAACTATACTTCAATAAAAAAGTTGAATGCAGTAAGATCAATGAAGAAAAAATTAAAGCTTAAAAAGTATAGTTTTAGAAGAAACTATAATTTTATAAGAGTAAGTTTGTAGACAAATACAAGTTATATGCTGATAATCTACAAACTGACCCAAATTGAACATCTGACTTTGATACTGTTTTAAAAAAATCTTTAAATGCATTAAAAGTGCTTACTATGATATTACTATTGGACACTGTCTATGTTTACTCTGCCTCTAAGCTTCTCAGCATTAGAGAGGAGAGAAGTTGCTGCTAGGCATGGTTCAGATTCTACCCAGCACCTACAGCACAAACAAGGAAACAAAGTACCACCTCAGGCCCCCACTACTGAAGAGCCATTTGTTTGTGGCAAGTAAATTAAGTGCCAGTGTTCAGAGAAGTGGTTACTCTGAAGCCCAGAATTCAAATTTATCTGTTGTGTTCTAGTAAGAAGTAAGCAACAGCATCCCCTTTCATACAAAACAAAACTGGATGAAAACTAAGAAAAGAAAAAACAAACAAACAAGTACCTTAGGTCTAGCTAGGGTTCAATCAAAAAAAGATTTTTAAATACCTTTTACGTGTCCATCATTATTATACTAAATGTTGCGAAGACAACAAAGGGCAAGATATTGTCTAAGTCCTCTTTAACTGGAAAGACAAAACTAATGCAGAGCAGACCAACACTAGTGAGCAAATCTTCCAATTAATGCACCAAAAATATAAGGGATTTTAAAGACCAACAATTAATTGAGCTCTCTGCCTTCTAACATTACATCATGACTATCTGCTAATGCTTCTACTTGTGTCTTCTTCAATAAGCCACTTCATAGGCTGACATAACATTCCTGCAATGCCAGATTTTCCTAAAGGACAAGAAAATAAATAGTTTTCCTCCAATATCTTCTTCATTTTTCCCAAGATGCCTATTTCAGTTCTTTGTATATAGTTGTTCAAGAAATATCCAGCTGACCAATGTTTCTGAAACCTTGTATGTGGAATGTGATCTCTGTGATCTTTTATAGATCATTCTCTATAAAAAAAAAAAAAAAACTACTTTTTCCTCTTCATTCTATACTGTGATATGTAAGATTAAAAAAAAAAAGGCAACTAAATAACAAGCAGACACACTTTTTAGAGAGGCAACTGTAAGCTTGTGGCCAAGAGCACAGACTCAGAAGCTAAGCTACCTGGCGGCCAATCATGGTGCCAACTCGACCTCACTGTGAGGCCTGGGAGAAACTCCGCCACTCTGTGAGGTATCACCACTTTGTGCTTCTATTTCCTCTTTTACCTCATAGGTTTCTTACGATCATTGGAATGATCATACTAGGAATGATATTTGTAAATAACTTAGAGCAGTGCCTACAGAGGCACTCAATAAATGGCAGTTTTACTATTATTTAGCCTATGATTATTTTCTAACTTTTCCCAATTGACAAAAGAATTATTCTTGTTGGGCAATTTTTTCAAAATATATTTTGACAGGGAGACATTTTGTTTAAGAGAAACCACTGCTCACATATTACAGCAGTAGAGCTATAAGGGATCTCAGAGACCATCTTCTCCTTACTAATAAGGAAATCACGATTCAGGAAGGTTAACTGACAAAGGAATCAAAGCCACAAATTAGTAGCAGGAACTAAAACCTACAGTAAACAGTTCTTTCCCCATCATCCAGCTTTTTCATACTCTTCTACTAGGATGTATCCTCACATTCTGAGACCTGTAAGAATAATTAGAAATTACCTGTTCTACTTTCTAAATAATTATCAAGGAAATACAGTACGTTTAAGAGCATAGTCTTTTCTTTCAGAATTAGACTTGGTTTAACTCCAGCTCATTTATTAGCTGTGTGACCTTGGGCAAAATATGTAACTCCTCTGAGCCTCAGGTTCCTCAAATGTAAAATGAGACTAATATTATTCATCTAATTGTATTGATGAAGGATCTTAGCAGAGTGCATCACGAACAGGAAGTATAGAGGGTAGCCAGTACATATTGTTGTTGTTATTAAAAACATAAACAAAACTCCCCTCTGCGAAAACTAGGGGAGAACCTTGATTTCTACAGTGATTTCTCCTAGTGGTGAAAGAAAGAAAGAAAGAATAAGAAAGGGAAGAAAGAAAGAAAGAAAGAAAGAAAAAAGCCACCATGTCAATATCAGAGTTGATTATTACCATTCTTTCCTGTAATAAGTAGCTGCCTCATAATTCTCACTTGCTGGGAACACTGGAAGGGTGAATACTGTGATCTGCAGGTAAGGATTAAAGTAGCAAATCCAACCTATGGTGGCCAACACGATCTGAAAACTGCTTATCAGGTTTGCTGATTTTTACACTTCCTCATCCTGCTGTTCAAAATAGAAGAAACATAATCCTCATTGGTATTTCAGTCAAATAGTGAAAAGAGAACATTTCTAAATATTTGATCTATAAATATCTATTAGCATTTCTATGGCAATCCTCAGTGGGAAATGCCAACTAAAAATTGAGCCATAAATGACCCACGGATATAATTTACCCTTTTATCTTTACCACAAAAGGCAAATGTGGTAATCTTTATTTAAATGTTTAAAAGTACCACAAAATAAAAACAAGTGCTCTTAGATTTGGAAATAGTATCCAAGCCTGAGAAAGCAGGGTTGAAAAAGCTTTAAATGAGGGCTCACTGAGGGCACTGGGATTGTACCACTTGCACACTGTGCTTCTTTCAAACACTCACCTTACTTCAATACTTTAACCTGTTATTTTAAACGGTCATTCAAAATCTTGTAGCTGTATGATGCCAATTTGAAAGTAAGCCAATGTATTACTCATGTATTTTTAAAAGTTTTATTTTTGGTTTGAAAATTTATCCTCTGCACTGTAATACTGTCTTTAGTAAGAATCACTAGTATAGCAATACTTAAATCTGTAAATCATTATATTGCTGTTTTAAACAAATTCTTTATGCAGTATTTAAGACAACTGTGTATTACTATAGGACTGTTAACTGTAAAACAAGGATATAAAGATGAAGGTCTCCAAAACATGAACTTTTTAACCTACGAAACAAGTTTTTAAATGAGTGACGTCCAGAATTTGAAACAAAATCTAGTAAGAAGAAATCTAAAATTAGAAACATTCAGAATAGCTGGAGCTTTTATACTAAGTTGAATTTACTGAAGGAAAAAAAAAGGGAATGTTGGGAATATTATTAAAGCAGTTAAACATATATAGTAAGTTAACAGTTTTTAAGCACATAAAAGCTGCATATCTAATAGGTACACAACTCTTGCCAATAATAGCATTTTCAGAAATAGTATCTTGGCAGCATAAAAGCTTATGTTTAACTGCCAGGAAGCTGATTGGTAATTCAGAAAATGGATGACCCACCTATCCTGAATGCAGACCATCATTTATTTGAGTAATGTACACTTAATTATTAAAGCTCATTAAAAACCATTTAAGTGCTTGACTGTATTGCTGTGTAGTGTAATGACAAAGAGAGTTCCTGCCTTTTAGGGGCAGGAATGTCTAGAGGGACATTCCAGCATTACAATCTGGTTGAGAACCCAGAGACTGGATGTTTTAGTAGACAACTTTATCTACACGGCACTTCCTGTTGGTTGAACGGCCTGTGACACAGCTACTAAAACAAATTTCTCTCAGATAATTCTTTATTAAAGCATGCTGTAATGGTTTGAAAACTAAAAGAATCTTGAAAATTACAATAGGTTTGCCTCTTGAGAGAAGCCATACATTCCATCTGATTTCATTTATTTAAAGTACAAAAGCGAGAACTAATCTCTGCTGTGAAAAGTCAGAATTAGTAATTTTCCTTTTAGGGATGAAAATTGTGACTGAAAGGGGCCGTGAGGGGTATTTGGGGGGCAGCTGGCAAGGTTCTGTTTCTTGAGCTAGGTATGGGTTTACAAGTACTCTCATTTTTAAAAAATTCTTTCAGTTGTACACTTCTATGTGTACTTTTCTGTATATATATTACACTGCCACTAAAAGTTGAAGTTGAAAAAAATAGGTTAGTTTCATCAATTAAAAGATGATTCCCTTACAGTTTTAAACTGTCTTCCAATGACTACAATTGCCAAATAACTATCCTTACTAGGTAGCCTTTCATATCAAGTTAACATTAGCATCAGGCTATACTGCTGACAACAGACAAATTCCTTCCTATTTCTTTTCTTAAAATCTTGAAATACTTGTGAGTTGAAATTATTCAGAAGCAGGAGTTTTTGTTGTTGTTGTTGCTCTGGTTTGACTTACTACATAGGATACTTGATGTTCTGCAACAATCAGCCACTCAATTTAATTGAAAGCACAAACTAATCTTGTTTTAACTAATCTTGAAAGCATTTCTAAAATTTTAATACATTCTATGAAAGCCACTTAATTCCTTATTTTGGGTGCAAAAAAGAAGTTTGCTGTTTCAGTTTATGTCTATAAAGCAACGGTATAACTACATCTAAACTAAACTATAACTCTTACTCAATAGTAACTCCTATAACTTTAATTACATGAGGCCACAGATGATTATAGATCACTATTATCACAGTTTTATAAATGACATTTAATAGCTAACAAAGCTGAAGGCAAAGTCCCTAATAGTTACTAAACAGTTTGAATCTAAGTGCTTCTATAATCTACACCTAGAAAATCCATTTTCTTCTGAGATAGTAATCCTTCCTAATAGGAAAACCTCTCTCAATTTATGGTCTGTGACTGTCACTAAAATACACTGTATTATTTGTGTAGCCTTTATAGTGGGTTTTGCTATATCTAGTCATTCCTAACTAAATTTGGAAACAAAAATTAAATGTGACATAGTGACCAGTTCACTTCCCCCAAGGCCAGAACTGGCAACTTTTGAAAAAGAGTGAAAGAATGAAAAATGAGCTTTCAAATACAGGAAGCCCCTAGAAATAAGAACAACACGATTCCATATCCTAAAAGTAGAGCTTTAAAGATTTTTCTGTTGACTAGTAAGTTTCGGGGCAAGGGAGCAGGGAGGCGGGGAGTGTGGGGATTTCTGCACACTGTACGCACGACACCAGTGGGAATAAGGGCCAGCCCAAGTTCTACGTGACCATTACTCTGGGTAATAGTTCCAAGCTGGGAGGCACAGCTGTATGAGCCCTGCTAGCAAGGCCATCGCAGCAGTGCTTTGATAGCGTGGGGCCCTGAAGTGTCAGGATACAGAGAAGGCAGCAGTTGTTGGCTGTGAAAACAGTCTGATACAAACCAGATGGGAACTTAGTAGATGGGCAACACAAAGGAAAACAATTGGCTCATTCAACAAAGTCAGGCCCCTGCCCCAGAGAATTCACAGAAGACAATAACAGTCACCCAGAGTTGATCCAAACAAGAAACAGCCATGTGGTTACAGTTTAAAGAATTGTTTTTCCTCAGACTAAACAAAGTTTTGCTTTCTAATTCTTGTCTTCATTAATTGTAGTTTGGTGTACAGGCCTTTTTGCCAAAGACAAATATTTCACTTATACAATATATACTTTTTGTGACACCAAGAGAAATACATGAGGACATAGAAACTAATTTTGTGCTGCTTCCTGTAAAGTGCTATGAACATAGGTTAAGCGATTTCAAGAAACTGCCAGTGTAGAAAATGATTGATCATGCTGACACAGTAATTAGAAAATATCCAACATAGTATTTCTGTGACTTCCTAAGTCTGATTTGCTTTAATGTAAGCAGAATGACACGAAGGCAGTATCAGAGGCTCTCAGAACTGCATTTCTACCTAAATGATTTTTTCTAACTTTATTAGAGAGGACAGTGTGATTTTAATTATACTCACAGGGAAAAAGTGCCCGTGTTCCCCATAACCTTACTGTGTGAGTCTCAGGACATTACAAAGCACCTGTCCATCTGAAGCTGACAACTATAACAAAGATTAACTATTAGATTTTGAGATTACTTTTGGCAATAACATTTCACTTAAAAGATGTTGTAGGTATGTATTTCACAACAGAGTAATTTGTTCTGCCATTTTAAGATAGTAAACAGCGTTTCATCTTAAAATAATTCACAGGTTCCTTTCCATTGGAAATCCCAGCACAACCTGGGCCTCTGCATTTACTACAATTTAAAAATACACCCAAGAAAGCCTTACATTTGTAATCACTATTCTTAGGTGATGAGTAGAAGCCCACCAAGGAAACTCTGGAAACAACAGCATTTCTCATGCACATATTTAAATGTATTTTATAATTATGTGAGCCTATTTTGTTTTGTATCATTATAATAAATTTAAAAACTCGGTTTCCTAACAGAGAAGACGTGTTATCTGTGGAATTCTGAAGACTACCGTGGTACTTGAGACACAACTCAGGTTTCCCAATTTGCATTTGCTCCATTGTCCAGATTATTTTCACTGACTCTTCCCACCCTAAAAAGTGAGCCAAACACTTAAAGACATCTTTCCTGGTTGCATTAAATCTTTCATCCCTTGCAAGGTAATTCTGAAGTAAACTGGAGGAACAGAAGTAGAGTCGCGGTGTGGTGTGGAGGCTGACACAGCCCTCAGCATTTCCAGCCACGCACTCTGCTCAACATGCACACATACATTATTTTTTTAAGTCTAAATTAGTGAAAACAGTGCTGGATAACTGACCATTCTGACTAAATTTAATCATCAAATCTAAGAAATCAGTTTGTGCGTATACTGTAAGCTGAATTTCCATATAATAAGTAGGAAAGGAAAAACTAAAAAGTCTTACAGAAGAGGAATTAAAAACAAATGTTATCACTCATCAATACTAATTCTGTCAAAAGTTTAAGTTTTTCTCAACATGGAATCAACTCTCTTACAAGGTAGTTTGTCTTGGATTTATTAATAAATGTATTTCTTAGACCTTGGGTTAACTTATGAAAAAAAGGAGTTGGTGTCATTTCTATTATTAGGTATATTGATACATATTTCTTCAGAAACTGCCCATTTCTACTTTTATGGGGGGTAGATAGATAGATGATAGATGGATGGATAGATAGGTAGAGAGATAGATAGACATCAACCTAATGGACTAGCATAAATTTTATAAGAAAAAAATAAGTAATTGCATCTAACTAGTTCGTATCTAATGAACAGATCTTGAAATGATTTCAGAGAATAAGACAAGGACCAGTTCAGGCAGAACCTTTTGGTCACCATGAAGAGTCTAGACTTTGTTCTGGTGGAAAAAAAGTCTTTGGAGGGTTTTGAGCAGGGAGTCATATGGTCATGTGTTCCAATTAATATTTTGAAATGCTCTCTCTTGCTCTGGATAGATAATAGACAACAGGGGAGCAAAAATGAGTATAGGGAGACAGTTGAGAAATTTCTCAGGATAATATTAAAGAGGAAGAATATTATGCTTAGAAAATCAACTACACAACTACAGAAGGTAGAAAACTTAGCTTGATACCAAGCTGCTGTAAAAAAAAAATCTTAGTTTTATTAGAATGCTGAAAACCACAGTATTATGTAAAAATTTTTAATAACTTCCGTGAACACTGAGATAATCAAAGAGTAGTGCGGTTACTTAACCTCTCTGAGGCTCAGGTTTCTCATCTGTATAATAAAACAACAACAATAATACAAACATCTTTATATACTCACAACTTTGCTGTGAGAATGAAAGCTACAATACACAAGCGTTGTCAGCTTGTGTTGTCATTTGACAAATACTAATTTCAGCATTGAAGGTTTGGGGAAGAAGCAAATGTACCACACTTAGCAGTGATCATGTTCTATCCTAGTGTAACTCTATGCAAGATACACTGACTAGAGTATGATCAGACTAATAAAGAGCTTGGAAACAGTATCATGTAAGTAACAGTAAAAGGCACATAGCATGCAGACTTTGGGTTATAAATGCTGTCATCAAATATTTGAAAGATTTTCCCATTGAAAGACTTCTTTCTAACATCCAAGAAAAGAGAACTAGAACCAGTAAGTGAGAAGTTACAGAGAGGCAAATGCTGAGAATTAGTGCTTTCCATCCATAAAATGTACAGTAAACAAGAGTGTTTCCTGATCTGTGAGATGACCATCTGTTGGGTCTAATGCCCCTTTTGCTGGCTCCCTCTCCCTTCTCTATCCTTAAACTTGAAAGTGTCCAAGATTTTAATCCTGGGATGCTTCCATTCCCTTTCTGTACTCAGTCCTTAGGTGGTACCACCCACACTCACAACTGTAAATAGCACCTATACTGTCAGCTTTCAGATTCATATCTCCAGTCCCAGCTTCTTCCTTGAGCTCTAATAGCAAACTGCCTACCTGATTTCCTCACTTGGAGATCTGTTAGGCTCCTCAAACTTTATGTGCCCTACACAGAATGATGGATTTTCCCCTCCGTCTCCCTAACCTTGATAATTGGCACTATCATTCACCCAGTAACTTTCAGATGAGAAATTTAGGAGTAATTAATCCTTGAATCGGCTTTCTATTACACTCCACATCTAATCCACTTTAATAAATAATTTTTGAAATGAGCTTATTTTTCAGCAACTCTATCAGGCATATATAATCTCAGTACACTGCCTGAACCTGACCACTCTGACACCTCCACCAGGGCCCAAGTCACTATCACCTCTCATTGGGATACTGCAGCAGTCTTCCAATTGGCCTCCCTGCTTCCACTTTGTCTCCCTATGGTCTATTCTTCACCTAGAAGCCCGGGGGAACCTTTAAAAAAAATGTAGAGTCTGGCATTCACCAGCTCAAACCCTCCACAGGATCCACATCACACTCAGAATAAAATCCAAATTCCTTCCCAGAGCCTGCAGGGCTCTGCATGACCTGCTGACTGCATCTCACATCTCATCTCCTACCACAGCCACCCTGGCACACTCCCCTCCAGTCATGCTGGCTTTCCTGCTGTTCTTGGGGCACAACAAGTTCATTCCCACCTTAAAACCTTCATTCTTCTTACTCTTTCTAGATGGAGTACTCTTCCTGAATGTTTGCAAGATTTCTCCTTCCCTTCATTCTATGTGGAAATGCCACTCCTTTAGAGAGACCTTCCCTAACAAAATGATCAAACCACTTACCCTGCTTCCTTCACTATTCATCACCCTGCTTTATGTTTTTTAATTGATACTAGTAGAAATACAAATTGATACAGATATTATTTTTTAAATAAAGCAGTATCTTCTAAAAATGTTTTACTTTTTATTTGGAAAGAATTTCACACTTGGAATAAAGTAACAAGAAGAGTATAAAGAACATCTATATTTCACTCACCCAGATTCGCAATTGTTAACTTTTCCCCCATGTCTTCGGTTGGGGTGATACTTCCCTGTGACTGCACTTCAATGCAAAAGGAAAAAAAATGAAAGGATTAATACAGAGTCATAAGAAGTTAGAGCCAGAGTAGCTATATATGTTCATATTTGAAAGAGCAGAACTTAGAAAAGAAAAAGCATATATTAAAAGAAAATTGGAATTAAGGGTCTAGGGAGAAGGGCTGGAATAGATACTATTTGGGAGCTAAAATCAATAGGAAATTAATCAAAGAGTCACTGAGGAATGGCCAAAGTCCAGTTTGAGCCCCACAGCACAGTTTGCTAACAGGTTGTAACTGCACAAATTACATCATCATCCAGCGGTATTTCATGACCAGGGAACAAAATCAGAGACTACTGAAAGTAGGAGGAATCCAGAAAGGCGATTATCACAGATCAAAGAGACATGGAAGTCCTGGATGGTGATGAAATGTACTTACAATGGGTTAACCATATAGGGCAGGCAAGATAGGGGGCCCCCCCGAATAGCCAGCCAAGAGAAATAGGACTGAGTAAATGGAGGTCCCAGTACAGGTGGGAGAAAGAATACATGACTAAAGTGGCTCCGTTTAACTGATGCACTAACTACCTCACAACATCTGCTTCCTGTCCCATTACCCAAACCAGTCAGGTTAGTTAGCAGAAGAAAAGAAGCATTAAGCTGTGTAATGAATAAGACAACTATCCCTACATTCTTCAAGGAGCACAGTTGCTCATTATTTCCCAACATACAAGTTCTTTCAAAAACTGAGGTTTCCAAGGAGAAAAGAAAATCTAGAGAAGATGAAAGGCAATAGAAAGCCATCTAAGAAAACTTAGTTCCAGCTAATTACTACCCTACTTCTAAATGACATCATAAAAGTCCAGTTCTTCATCTCTTCTATTCCTTCAAGGAGATTACCTTATGTAGAAAAGGGAAATAGGAGAGGCAGTAACTTGAGTTCTCCCTAGACCAGATCCTGTTAACAATGAGAACTCTGTTTAAAGACAATCCCCTCAGAATTTCTTCTTAAACAGATATCACAAACACTGTTCAAATTCAATAAAACTAGACTTCATACTCCTAAGCTCCTAAATTTTAATTTGTCCCTCCCATCTCCCAACAGTGTCTGTGACTCGCATTTGTACTTTATTTCTAAACAACCACACATTTGCTTTGGTAGAACATGTCTTCTAAAGCTGCCATTAGGCCTGAATTACATGTTTATATATGAGTTATATGGTTAAAAATATGGCCTGTACTTCATCAATGTTATTTTTTTTCTGTAGCAAGGGACAATCTTGGGAGATTTTTCCTATTTAAAAAAATTTTAGATGATTTTTTAATTAAGCTAGTAGTGTTAAGCCTACCCAGATGATGTTAGATCTTTGTCTGGAGTGGGGATGGGGAAAAGGCTGAACCCAAAGTTAAAAATTTGAGGGCACTTTACACAAATAAAATCTAAGTCTATATAAAATCAATAATAATAGTGATTAATAGTGGTAAAAAGCAAAATTATTACAGATAAGAAACTTTAAATAAAGTTTTAAGTTTTCTACATAATAAAATAAAATGTTAAATATAACAAAAAGGAGAAAAATATGTTTGCCAAGAACATATGAGGAAGGTTACCAGGAATAACAATGAGATTGTGTTGCCTTTTGCCATTATTTACAGGGGTTTTTTTCCCCTAAAAAATTTAATCATTTAATGCCTTTGTGTATACCCAATACTGCCCCTAATTTTAACCCTTACTTTTAATCAGGATGCCACAGGTCATACATGATCATTGAGCTCCTGAGTTACCAGTTTCTCTCTTGGAGTTAAAGATGAGAGAACTGCTGACAAAATGCAGTTTACTAAAACACTCATTTGCCAATAGATAGGATTATAGATTGAAAGTCACCCTGGTTAGTAAGCTTTACTATAGGGGGAGGGGTTTAGCTCAGTGGTAGAGTGTGTGCTTAGCATGCACAAGGTCCTGGATTCAATCCCCAGTACTGCCATTAAACAAACAAACAAACAACCTAATTACCTCCTCTCTCAAAAAAATTTTTAAAAATAAGGGTTAATATATTTTGTTGCCCAATGTGCAAAACAATAAAAAATTCTGTAAAATAATCCAAGGTTTAATAAATATAAATTATCCTAAATATATTCACTGAAAAGTACAAAATTTTGTTGAGTCAATTCTCCCTAACACTATATAGAACAAGTACCATCTCTAGCATTTTCTTGCCAATATCCTTAAAGCTCAGGACCAATACAGATTCAATGCCTATCTGTTAAAGAAGAGCTGATTACAACATGAGTATTCAAAAAGGAGAGGTGTCCTGGAGACAGTCATGCTAACAATGGTGAATATTTTCATAGCTCTTAATATGTGTCAGCTCCTATCTACATGTACGACGTGTCTTCATCTGGGATATCAATCTTAGAATAGGTAATATATTACAGGTGAGAAAAGCACAGAAAGGTTACGTATCTTGCCCAAGGTCACCAGCTAGTGAATAGTGAGTGGAGTTAGCATTTGAACCCAGGCAGCGTGACTCCAGAGTACAAGCTCTATGCTGTAGTGCTTCTAATTCCACAGTAGAACAGACATTAGCATGAACATCTGGAGTCATTAAGCAATGTTTCACAAAGGGCGGTCCTCCTCCTTCTGCACCTGAATGACCAGGGGTACCAGTTTAACATTCAGATTCCCAAGCCCCACCTCAGACAAACAATCAGTCTCAGAGTGAAACAGGAGATCTGCATTTTAAATTAGTATTGCAGGAGATTCTTAAGTCAAAGTTTGAGAGACACTGTGTTAGAGATGAACAAACAATGCAATAGTAGTGTATCCTGCAAGTATAATTATTCTATATCACTTCTCTGCTCTAACTTATTCTGAATTGAAATAATCAGCTTTCTCTCTTATTTAGGTTAGTAGAATAATCCACTTTTATCTTGTTTGAAAATAGTTTATTTAACTTGTATTTTATTTATATAAAACTAAAATCATGAATTTAAATGATTTTTATGTTGATTTGAAGAAAAGCACTAACTTGACACTAACCTGTTGTAGTTAAGTTTTATTTGGAGGAGGGCAGTGCAGTATAACAGAAGTATCACTACAGTAGGAGTAAGAAGATCAGATGCTACCACTACTCAAGAATTACAACTTTGGCTCTTGGGAGCAGAGGGATCACCCCGAGTTCAACAGAACCAAAGATCATAATTCTGATTAGTGGTAGCACCTGATCTTATTACTAGTTCAATATTTCACTATATTAAAATATAGAGATTATCAAATCTACACTTACCTCTGCGATTATTTTGGAAGATTAAATTTTGTTTAATGGCTGTTGTATAAAAAAGACTACTAAGTTTATCAACTAGTTTAAATGATATTTTACATCAACTTCATTTCTATAAAAACCATCATAAAAACTTTAAAGTCAGGTTTCAGGAAATCTAGCTAAGAATAATGAAAGGGATGCAGAGGTTTCTGGAATACTGGTGACTCTTCAAAACAATTCTGGCATACAATTTTAATGAGGTTTAATATCAAAGACTTGAGAAAAATCTAAGCACTCCATACAAAGTGTATAACTAATTCTATAACAATAAGAAAATTAATTTCCACAACTAAAATACTCCTACACAGAAAAGGAAATTACTTTTAGCATCAATAAGTAAAAATGTTACAGAAATCCTTGAATAATTTTCAGTGTCTTTTTAAATAGATTTTCCATACCAATCCTCTATGAATTTTGTTCATTCTTAGGGAATAGCCTTAGTTATGCACATTTATCTCCTAGATTATATATATATAATCTTATATATGAATAAATATATATATTTCCTAAATCAAAGGTGTAAATCCCTTCTTGTAGGAAAAATCAATTTAAACAATCATCTACATTAAAAATCCGTTAATGTGTCCAAGTAATGTCTATTCTCATATGGCTTATGCTCCACCTCCATCCAAACATTTCTTAAATGTGAGAATTCACGTAATCATGCATGAATTTCAGTTTTTGGTAATCGTGAATGAATCTAAAAAAACAAATGATACAAATTCCATTTACAAACCAAAAACAGATTCATGGACATAGAGAACCTACTACTGAGTTCTGGGAGCTTTTGAAATATATTCTGGATACAAGTTCTTTATCAGAAAGTGGATTTGTAAATATCTTTCCCCAATCTGTAGTTTACCTTTTTCATTCTCTTAATAGCATCTTTTGCAGAAGTTTTTATTCTCATGAAATCCAATTAATGAATGTATTCTTTTATCAACTATGATTTATCTATAATATTTTAAAAATCTTTGCCCAAAGGTCACAAAGATCTTCTCCTTTATTTTTTCAAGAAGTTTTGTTCTTTTAGGCTTTACATTTAGATTTAGGATCCATTTTGAGCTCATTTTCTGTATATTTGTGAGATATGTGTCAAGGTTGATTTTTTTGCCTATAGATGACCACTTGTTTCAATACTATGCATCAAAACAATTATTCTTTCTCCATTAAATTCTTTGCCATTTCTGAAACATCAGTTGATCATAAATGTGGGGACTACTTTTGGACTCTCAATTCCATTCCATTCATCTATTTGTTAATCTTTATGCCAAGACTATACGGTCTGGATTACTGTAGCTTTATAGTATATTTTGAGTCATATAGTATAAATCCTCCAACTTTTCTTTATATTATAAATTTACTTGGGCTATTCTAGGCCCTCTGCATTTCCTCATGAGTTTTAGATTTAGCTTGTCAATTTTTAACAAAAACCTTGTTAGAATTTTGATTGAGACTGCACTGAATCTACAGATCAGTTTGGGAAAAATCAACATCTTAATTCTGAGTCCTTTAATTTATGAATATATTATCATCTGTCCATTCATTTAAGTCTTCCTTGATTTTTCATATCAGGTGTTTTTGTAATTTTGGGCACACAAATCTTGCCAAGTATTTTTACTGGATTTATACCTAAGCATTTCATGTTTCTGTTGATACATGTATGATAAATTATAATTTTTAATTACAATTTCCAATTTCTCATTGGAAATTTTTGTATAGCCCATACATTTTTGTATAGCCTATAAATTTGATACAATCATGTATTAGTTCTAGTAGGTTTTTTTGTAGTCTTTGTGGGATTTTCTAGAGACAACCATACATTAGCAAACAGAAATGTTCATTTCTTCCTTTCTAATATGTATGCCTTTTATTTCTTTTTCTCACATTATTGCATTGGCTAGCACTGCCAGAATGACTCTGAATAAAAGTAGTGAGAGCAGACCCTATTGCCTTGTTTTGAATTTTACTGAGAAAGCATTAAGTCTTTCACCATTAAGTGTGATGCTGGCTATAGGTTTCTTGTAAATGTCCTTTATCAAGTTGAGAAAGATTCATTTGATTCCTAGTTTTCTGAGATTTTAATCATGATTATATGTTGAATACTGTCAAAAGCTTTTCTGCACCTATTGAGATAATAACATGTTTTGTTCTGTTTTGTTTTAGTCTTTCATATGGTGAATAACATTGATTATTTTAATGTTGAACCATTCTTGCTTTCCTGGGATAAGTCCTCTTTCTTGGTAATGATTTACTGTCTTCTCATATATTGTTGGGTTTAATGTGCTAATATTTTGTAGAATAACTTTGTGTCTATGTTCATAAGGGATATTGGCTTATAATCTTTTTTTCCCGTAATGTCTTTGCCCGGTTTTGGTATCAGGGTAATGCTGGGATGAGTTCTCCAGTCCTTCTGGCAGTGGCAGCCACTCTCCTCTTCCAGGCCTGCACCAGAGAAGGACAGTCTCTCCAGTTTCCTGCTCTGCTTCCCAATCTTCCTTTTTCTGGAGGTCACTGGAGAAGAGACTGCAAGTGGGAGTGAACTCCTTCTGTATCAGTAGAAACCAATGGTTCTATGCTTGGCCTTTAGCAACTCATTTTTTAAAGTTTAGTCAAACACATTTTAACTGCTTGTATGGCGCCTGGTGTCTCTTCTTGCACCTGTGCTCTGGCACTCAGAGATAGTTCTCATGTCCCATGTCTCTGGATGAGTCTGTCTTTCCATGGACTGTACGCTACTTAGTTACTCTACATCATAGACTCTCTGATGGATTCAAGAAATGTTATGATTTTGTGGTTTATCTGACATTTTATTATAGTTAGAAGCTACATTCTCCACTTCCCCCTCCTAGGTGGAAACAGAACCACCAAATTCAGCAACATTTTAAAGTGATTTTCTATTTTTATTGATTATAATAACAAATTTGTAAAAGACATATTTACTCAGCTTATGCTTGTTAACATTTGGATTCGTGGACTGGAGGCAGACTTATTAATCTGTGTCCCATCTTCTCCCTATCAGAGACTCACACACATGGTTTTTAAATCACTGTCATAACTTATGAAAAAAAAATCAATTTAGAAAACTTGTAACTGTGATTTTAAAATTACTAAAATCAAGTATAATTCTGAAAGCTATTGAAATTTAGCTATATTTCAAATACAAAGGCAAAAAATTACCACTTTATTAAAGAAAATGATTTTTTATTCACACATGTGGTTAGAAATCTACATAAGCTTTGCATTTCCTAATTGTCACATAAATAAAGTCACAATCACTGTATGTGAGGCACAAAAGGTGCTACAATGGCTTGAAATTAAACTCAGGTCATATTGTCAAAAAAAAAAACCAAACCAAAACCCATCTATGATTGCCCACAAAACTATAACCTGCTTTTGATAAGTTACTGCAATTACATTAATTATTTTTAGCACTTTGATACATATTTTCTGAGCAACATAATCTACACATAAGAAAACTGAAGAATGTTGTGATTTTCAAACAACTTTTAACAATTAATCTGTCCTAGCATTTAACCACAAAACATGTTCTAATTTTTCCCCATTGACTAGTATAGCATGTTTGACTTTCTAATTATTCTCTATTATGAAAGTCTTAAAATATTAAGAGAAAAACAAAAGAGAAATTTTTTTATATCACTTTATAGAATTCAGTTGTTCCTAGGTTCATAACAAATAAATGGATTTAAAACCAGTCTCTCATTTGTATTGAAGAAAGTTAACTTACTCAGTAAAAGCAAAAAGAATTAAAAAGGACTCATTAAGTTAAATCACTTGAAAAGTTGCTCTCACTATAAAACTTTTAGATAAATTAATCAGGACATAAAATCAGATAAGAGGTATCATGTGGTCCAAAATATGAATGAATTCAATACCAAACGAAAGAGTTTTACTCTTAGACGCCAAAGAGATCATCAGAAAAACCAATTCAACTTCTCTCTTTTTAAATTAAAATCTGAAAGTAATAATCAAGGGGAGAGGGGAGGAGACAAGAACCTCACAGATCTTCCAGAAGCACAGTGCTAAAATGATTGTCCTATCATATCTGCAGTCAATTTTAAATGGACGATCATTGAAACTCCTGCTACTGCTAGTAAATTTGCTTGACTTCTTTATATACACATATTTACTATGCATTTCAAAGTGAAATACATGATACCTCTTCCTGAAAAGGCCGTATTTTGGGGGTTCAAGTATTCTTAGAAGCATTTATCTGCCAGAAAAGATGTGGTTTTAATTCCCTTGTGGTAAGGTGAATTTCCTTCATTATATTCATTATCTATCTGTGTATGAGAGATAGGATTGAACTCCTTCAGGGTCAAAGTTCTGAAAGCCCTAGAGGATTATTTTGGCACTCGGACTGTACTGTTCTCTGAAACATTTGGCGATGTGTCAGAGTTTCATCAGAAAAAAAACCCCGTAAAATTTATAGGGGAAAAAGTCATAACTGACACTATTTGCCAAGGCAAATATTTATTCAAAAAATATTTATTATGGAGTATGTATCAATTATAGAGTGAAACACTTGGCTTCTATTTAAAATGTTCTATCTATAGGTATATTGTTGTCTTGGTCAAGGCTGGAACAGGTCTGCTTCCCTAATTTCTGTATTAGATGGAAAATTGAATGAAAAAAATTTTTACACATATTAAATCCAACTGTTCTAAATTCTTTCTAAATAAAACTTCCTCCTACTACCTAACACATTGGTTTCTTTCATTTTTCTTATAATTTTTATTGACATTAAATGTTAATTGAGTATTATTTAATGACATTGTTATAAGTCAACAAAAATTCAACTGTTGCCATCTTGTGGTCATTCATTTATGTGGAACTGAAAACAATGTCACTTTTCCAGAGATATCTACCTTTAAAACCTTATCAAACAAAGATATTCTCCTATCAGTTGAGAAAAATGATTGTTTTATTATATACAACATTCTCCAAGGAGACAAAATTCATTTCTAATTTTAAGAGATTATAAATTTTTAAAAAACTAAATTAAATATACAGTCATTGGCCATGAATCCTAACAGTACTCAGTACAGGGACATCAAGTCAGTCTTGATATTACCCTAGGGACATTCACTTGTTCATACCTACATACTATCACAATTAATTTTTAAATTCAAGGAGAAGAGTTTTACAGGAAATTTTCCATAGGATTCTAAAATATAACACTATTGTTCCATTGCTGGGTTAAAAAAAGTGGTCAGCACAGACACAGAGAACAAAGTGGTAAAGAGGGTGGGAGGGGACAAATTGGGAGTTTGAAATTTACACCTCTTGGGGAGTGATAGAAATGTTAGCTATCTTGATTGTGGTGGTGGTTTCATGGGTGTATACAGCTATCAAAATTCATCAAATTGTACATCTGAAATACGTGTAGTTTACTGTGCAGGAATCATACCACAATAAAGGTTTTAAAAAAAAGTAGTCAGGAGGGCAAAGTTCTGAAAAGACGGAGCAAGAGAAGAACAGAAAACAAACAGGAAAGTAAAAACCTAAAACTCATACAGCATAATTTCAAGCACCTCCTTATGCAGGTCCTCCCCAAACTGTGAAATGCCCAGTCAGATTTGCAATCATACTGGCATTCAATAAATGAGATTAAAAAAAACACTATTATAGAAGCAAAGAAAAACATCCCACTGCTCAAAGTATTCCTAACACTTCTAATTGGATTGTAGATAGAAAGTTTTTAAACAGAAGACATCTTAATTTCTAACGTCAAATTTCAGAATTTAGGTTATATAAAATTTAAATGACTAAGAAGCAAGAAGGGAAACGAAGCAGAAGGCAACAGCCTTGCAGAAACATAACAACAACATCAAAATGCTGTGATGCTGACTGCAGAATTAAAATTCAACCACACAATTTTGATAATCAAACAGTATAAGAGTTCATTCGTATAATAGCATTTAACATGGAATGCTTTTTTAAGTTGCACCTGTTGATCAAATCATCACACAACATAAATAGCCTTTACAAAGCACCTTAACAGCCACAACGACAGCCTTTATCATAATTTAAAACAACTATAATACAGGTATAGACCTATATATAGATTTAAAAACACCGCATTCAATTGTACAAGAACCAAAAGGTAAGATTAAAGGAAAAAATACTAGCTGAGAGTTTTTTTAAATGCATTAGAAACAGTGTTTATTGGTAAAAACAACAAATATACATTCAAACGTGATACCAGATTCTTTATCCCAATGTACTGAAGACAAAACAAACAAAAAAACCTAGAGTCAAGAACAAGACATACATAAAAGTAAAGAATTCTCACTATATGTTTGTTCAATATCTGACAAGTATCAAACTATTATTTTATTACAAGAAAACAAATCTTACCTTGTTGCTGTGATAGTGAAATATCAGCTTTATTTCTTACACGTATTAAACGAACTTGAACTGGTTTGTGTTCAACTTGCTTAACATCCTGGTCTTGCTTTTGTTGGTACTAAAGAATTTAAGATAGGAAATCGTAACATTATTTTTTAAGTTACTTTAAAAAGATTTGAGCAACTGAATTATTTAGGTGTTTATTATACAAAATTTGAATATTACCCATGTCTTCTAATTGCCAAATGGGTGATAGAGTACATATTACTAAAGAAAAGATACTGCAAATAAAACCTTTAGAAAGATTTGGATAATACACACAGATTTCAAATATTCAAATCATTTCTATCTATTTTTACTAGAGAATTCAGAGCTACTTATAAATCAACTATTCTAGATATACACATAATGGATTTAGACAGGATAAAAACTTAATCTGGCTCTAAGCACTTCAATATAATCATTTTGCATAAAATAAAAATTTACATAATGTACTGCAATTTTCAAAGAGCTTTTATATATAGTAACATCATTTAATTCTCCAGTGTTGAATAGTTATTGTAATCTTCCTTTGCCATTCAAGAAGTGTATACTCTACCATAAACCCCATTATCTCTCTTCTGTACCTATAATCTAACCAAATTTGAAACTAACAGTAGTCACAAATTCCTTCACAATCACACATTACAAATTGTGATGACTTTCGCCATTTTCTTTCTTCTCTTTCCTGTTTTATGAGCCTAACTATCAATGAGTCTCTCAAAACAGCTAGCAGATATACTTTGACAGGAACTGGAAAAGATACCTCTGAACTCTTACCAACAGAAACAAGCAGAGAAGAATCTGAAACACCTGTCCACATGGACTCAAAATTGTAACCAATGGCAGGTACCTATTTATCCACACATAAAGATGAGTAAAAATGAGTCGCTTTAGACTGCAAGAGTAACAACCAGTCCTAACTCTGGTCTTCTACTTTTAGAGCTATCAGTCATATAGGTTTCTGCCCTGAAGGAAATATTCTGGTGTGTGTTTCTAAGGTGGGGACTATGGGCTGCTTCAACTTAGAACCTTCCTATTGGCTCCCTTCCTTAACCACAGAGATTAAGAGCTGAGTATTTATTGTACTTGTGTTAAAATCTGGCTAAGTCATTACCTAGTTTTGGCCCTGGGTAAGTTACTTAACCCCCCAATATCTCAATTTCTTCATTCATAAAATGGGGATAATAATAATGTTTACCTCAGTAGATTGTTATAAGGATTAAATCAGTTAAATACGTAACAAACTTAGAATAGCATCTGACAGAGTAAGCACTATAAATAAGTGTGTGCTAATATTATTACTAGCTATATTTCTCTGTTAATGAAGGAAATCTAACAAATGAATTTTTTGAAGCCTATTCTGGTAACACTCTGCAATTTTATTTTAAAATAGGCCAATAATTAAAGGAGAGCAATCTTTTATTTTTAAAATATTTTTACTCAGGTATAAGTGATAGGTATAAATCTGCATATATTGAAAGTGTATAGTTCCCTAAATTTTGACATATGTACATACCCATGAAGCCATCATCACAATCAACATAATATAACGACTACATCCATCAATTTGAAGTTTTCGCATAACCTTTTGTATTCCCTCTTATAACTACAGATTGGTTTGCATTTTCTAGAATTTTATCCAAGTGGAATCCTAGAATATACACTCTTTTTGGTCTGGTTTTTTTCCCTCAACATAACTTCTGTGAGGATCATCTATGTTACTGTATGCACCAGTAGTCCATGGCTTTTTATTGCTAAGTTGTATTCCATTTTATAGACATGCCACAATTTGTATATTCACCTCTCGATGGACATTTGTGTTGTTTCCAGTTTCGGGCAACTACAAATAAAGTTGCTATGAACATTCACATGCACGTCTTTGTGCAGACATATGTTTTAGCTTCTCTTTCATAAATAAATACTTAGGAGTGAAATGCCTGGGTCATATGGTAGATGTATGTTTTACTTTTTTTAAGAAATTGCCAAACTGTTTTCCAAAGTAGCTGAGTCATTTAACATTCCTGACCAGCAGCATACAAGAATACTAATTGCTCCACGCCCTTGCCAAAACTTGACACGTTAGTCTTCTTTATTTTAGATGTTCTAATGGCATGTAGTAGTATTTCACTGTGGTTTTAATTGGCATTTTCCTAATTATGACTGATGTTGAGAAGCTCTTTAAAGTGCTTATATACTATCAGTATATCTTCTTTGGGTAACGTATCTATCCAAACATTTCATCCTTTTTTTAATTCGATTGTTTTCTTAACATTGAATTCTGTGAGTTCCTTATATATTCTGGACATAAGCCTTTTATTAGGTAAGTGATTTGCAAATATCTTCTTCCAATCTATAGCTTGTCTTTTCATTCTCTTAACAGTGTGTCTTGAAGAGTTCTTATTTTTGATAAGACCAGTTTGTTAATTTTTTTCTTTCATAGATAGCACTTTTGGTATCACATTTGTCTAACCCAAGGTCATAAACAATTTTTCTTTTATTACAGAAGTTATTGACAGATATTTACTCATAACTAGTTTTTTTCTGATGTTTCCTTGGTCACAGGTTATTAATACTGAATCCTACAATGTTTTGAACTGTGTTCTAATGCTGAACACACATGGTTGTATTCCATAAACAATCTTTATTTGATATGTTTTTTGGCTTTCATCCTCAATGCCATGCAATGCTATACAATACCATACCATGATGATTACTGAATAAATTAATCTACAGTGAGAAATGCATTGCTATTACACAGATACAAAAGTGTATTTAATAACATGATCAATTTTTTTACATCTTGAAGAGTAATTATCCTATTTTTCAGTACATAAAACTGCATGGGCCATTGGCTTAACTCAGTATGAACTATCTTATGCTTTCATGGTAACATGCTTTACAAATTTTAATATAATATATATTTATTGAGTACCTATATATGCAAATTACTAAGCTAGATATTGCATGGGGATATAGAGGTATGAATGATAATAGCTATCTAACTAGGTAACAGGCTTTTTATATACATTATTTTTAACCTTTAATTTAAAGATGAGGAAATCGAGTCTTAAGAAAGGCTAAGTACATATTCAAAGTCATCCAGCTAGAAGTTGGATGAGCTAAGATTTATAGCCTGGCTTGAGTCAGTAAATAAAGGAGGCATGATTGAGGCTGTCTGACTCCAGACTGTGCTCTCAACAGTGCACTGTGCTCTAGTAATATTGTCACCATTCTGATTTAAATAAAGTACAAGTGCTATTAATTGGGTACCTGAGGAAAGTCTTCAGCTGCTGCTGATGATTTAACATCATTTTCTTGTGCTGTAAGAAGTGTTGTTGAAAAAGCAAGGTGAGGATTTGGCTGCAATTCCAATTCTCCCAAACTCATTGGACCATGACTAGCACATGAACCTTCATAAACACCACCTGTTACCAAATAGGTACACAAAAAAATTTTAATAAATTGTTTCTTAGAAAAAGAAAAATTGACCAAAATTACCAATACTTCTCACCTGCTGAATTAGAAGTACTTCAACAAAAAACACCTGTCACCAAGCCTTCATTGCAAGGAAAACCAAACTCACAGAAATGCAAAAAGTATCTATGCTCAAACAAACCTATGGACTATTTTACGGTTCCAATAAACAAGATGTTCACACAGTCCACACTCAACACCCACTCCTACACATCAGCTCCTAACACTCCAGCTTATCTTTTCTGTCAATAAGAGTCAAAAGGATGCTTTCTATCTAAAATGTAATCTTAAAGCAAGGGACAATTCCTGACTAGAAAATGCTTAACTCTGTTCTGTAGATAATTTTCTTCAAAAGATCAAGCTTCTCTTTTTCTCATCCAAATGACATCTCAGTCAAATAAAAAAAGAAGACAATAAGAGCAGAGATAAATACTTATCTAATAATAATAACACTGTACATATATATTGTGCTTTATACTCCAAACACTTTCATATACATTATCTCATTTAATTTGAATCTCTCAATTGTTTTATTAGGTAGGCAGATCAGGTAGTTTTATAACTGTTTTTCACTGACAAAGCTAAGGGTCAAGGTAACTAACTATCCAAAAATCAGTGTGCTCATAAAATGTGGAGAAGAACTAAAATCCTCATATTTCAACTCCTAGTCACTATTCCTTATTTCACATTCTTGCTAAATTATTTCTAAGAAAATTCTGTGTTTCCAAATTAATTGTCACCTTTTAAATATAGCACAATATAGTCTATCTCATTTTAATCAACAGAAATACAACTAAAACATTATAAACTGAATTGTTTGAAATGAAATGATATTTTATAGACCCCATAGACATTTCCATTTAAAAGCAGTCTATTGACAATTTCTTAGGTATAGCAAATAATCATCTTTTGATTTTTTTTAATGTTAACCTATATTTTAGGTGGGTTTTGCATAAAGCAGACTACACACATTGACCTTTAAGTTTCACCTTTCCAGTATTTGATCTGTACAAAACTGTTTCTCAATATTATTATCTGTTTTATTCTCATTTAATTATCCAGGGTAATATAAGATTAATTTAAATAATGGTAATAATATCCATCATTTAGAGCAACTATTGTTCAGGCCTTATATTGGCCTCTTTATATTCTGATATAGCTTTTTCTATTCCTATGACATTTTCCCAACATTTTCTTAAGACTGGCAAATGAATTAGGATAAAAGAATTCTCACATATAATGTTGAAAAAGAAGAGATTAAAAACTTTTTTCTGATTATATGATTATATACCTAGAAAGCCCAAGAGTCTCTAATGAGGAAAAAGAATTTTATTAGAATTAATGAGAGAATTTGGTAATATGACTGGCTAATAGAAAAATAAATAAAAATCACTGGCTTTCTCTAAATTATGCAGTATGTACCTAGAAACGGAAAAAGAATCCTTTACTATAGTGACCAGAACTATAAAATGATTAAGAAAGGTTTAGAATCCATATGAAAACAATTATGAAGTCTTACTGAAGACCACAAAACAAGATCTGAACAAAGACTAAGATATACCATAAAAATCTTTCCAGTATTAATACATAAATCAGTACAATTCCAATTAGGGTAATTTTTACGTGAAAAACGTAACTTCAGAGTTCATATGGAACAATAAATGTCTGAGAATTGTCAAGAAAAGCAGGAAAAATTTTTTTAAAAGGTAAACTTTCCCTATAAGATAAAAGAACGTACCATAAAGACATAATAGTCTAATATGTTTTCAATCCTAAGGAGTCCTGAACACTCAGAATAAAGAATCCAAAAAAAAAAAAAATCCTACACCTATGAGAAGTGAATATACAAACTGGCTGATGTTTCAGTTCAGTAGGAAAAAGATACATAATAATTGATGCTGGCACAAGTGGCTATTTATCTAGAAGAAAATCAAATTGAATGTCTATCTTACACCATTTGCAAAAATAAATTCCAGACAGACTTAAAAATAAATATATACTAATAATAAACTTGCAAAAAAGAATCTGGGAGACTACAGGTATAAGCTTGTGTTTGGGGAAGGAAGTATAAGATACAAATAACTATATAAAAATTTTAAAAAGTTATATGGAAAAGATCATAAATAATGTCAATGAAGAAGGTACAAATTTGGAAAAAGACATTTACAATACAGATGACAGAAAACAGCTAAAATATAGACACAGTTCTTACAAAATTACAAGAAACATTTAGAGCCAAACATATAGGGGAAAAACTTAAGTACATAATTAACAGAGGAGCAAATCCGAATAGCCAACAAACATAAACTCACCAGTAGTCGGAGACATATCTTTATATTTCAACTGACAAAAATAGAAAGAGTAATAAATACAATTTCTAGAGGGGATACAGGGGAAAGGTTTTAATATATTATAAAATATATTAAAATATATTGACAAAAATAAATCAGTTTAAACTTTTAAGACAGTAACTTGGTATATCTATTTTAAAATTTAAAATGTATTTTTTGGAGGGTACAGCTCAGTGGTAGAGTGTGTGCTTTCCATGCATGGGGTCCTGAGTTCAATCCCTAGTATCTCTATCAAGTAAAACCTAATTACCTCCCCCTAATAAATAAACAAACAAATAAATAAATAAATAAAAAATATATATTTTCCCTTGGACCCAGTAACTGCTCCTGGGAAACTAGTCCATAAAAATAAAATACAACAATATGTTAGGAAATACACGTGTGAATATTTACTCTAGCACTGTTCATAGTAGGGGGAAATGATAATAAAGTAAATATCCATCAGTGGAGCAATGACAATAAATTATTGGAAATCCACACCGAAAGGTTTTATGCAATCATTAAAAAGAATGAATTTAAATATGTGTGTATATGCATGACTGGGACATTGTGCTATACATCAGAAATTGATATATTGTAATTGACTGTACTTCAATAAAAAACAAATTACTTTAAAAAAAAAGAATGAATGCATTTAAGCAACACTAGTTGACCTGGAGTAATTTCCACAGGGTTTACCAAGTGAAAACAAAATGCAGGGGAGTGTGCTTGATGGGATCTCAACTTGTAAAATGACAAATATACACATCACAGGTACCTATCATGTATACTGTATGTGAGAGTGTGCATATTAATTACATGCATAAGAAAAAAACCAGGAAGATTAGAAACCAGAATCTTAACATGAGTTACCCGGGTTAAGGCATAAAAGGAGAAGATGTGAGGAGGAGGGGTAGAAGGAGAGCAGTAAAAAAAAAAAGAAGAAGAAGAAAACAAGTCTGTAATTTAAAGTAATATATAATCCATTTTATTTTTATGTAAAATGATATGATTGATGAATGAGTATAAAGAAAAAATTAATTAGAAAGACAAGATAAATTTTGATAAAAGAAGAAAAAAATTTAAATTTAGAAACCAAAAGCATTAAAAGTGCGTAATTGCTTTCAGGTCATATAACACCCTATCATTTAATCTATATTTACTGACTATGCACTGGGTGCTACAAACTCTGCTAGGTGACAGGGATATGAGGAACAAGATAAAGTCCCCACTCTCAAGGAAGATTAGAAATCAGTGTGATAAAAGCAACATTAGGCAGGCAACATCAGAGGACTGTAGAGAGCACATATGACCATACTGACCGTATCTAACCTGGTGATCAGGGGTCAGGAGAGGAGTCCACAACAGCAATCACAACAACGTTGAATTTGCTGTCACTTCTAAAAAGTATGCCCACTGATTATAATGTATGTTAGCCCTTCGTAAGAGGGATGCCTAAAGTGTTATTCAAGTCAAATTTAATTTAATCAATCATAACTTGAAATCCATAATTTTATTCTTCTAGAGTCTTACTGCTATGAAAAAGCAACCATGGTGATTTTTCAGAGAGGACTAAGTCTGCTTGAAGTGCAGGTGCCAGCGGCAGCTTTGGTTCTGGTATGTTTAATAAACTATTCCATTTGTATGAAACCCAAAGGCACCTGAAACAACAAAAAAAAAGCCAATTGCTATGTCATGCGCAGCTCTATGGAAAGGTTCATGTAGTGAGGAACCAAGGGCTCTTGACAGCAGCCATGTGAGTGAGCTTGGAAAGCAGATCCTCCACCCTGAGGTGAAGCCTTCATATGACTGCAGCCCTAGCCACCAGCTGGACTACACCCTCATGATAGTCTGGAGAACAATGCAGCTAAGCCACTCCCACACTCATGACTCTCAGAACTGTGTGACACAGTAAATGTCTGCTGTCTTCAGTTGCTAAACGTTGGGGTAACTTTTCATATGGCAATAGATAACTAATATACTAATATTATTCCCACTTGAGATGAAGAAACTTGGGCTCAGAAAGATTGTTACTTGTCCAAAAATACAGAAATGGGATTCAGACTGTTTCCTGAAACTACAAAAGCCCAAACAAACTCTTAGCCACTCGGTTATACTGACTCATCTACATGCTCAGTCTTAAATCACATTACTTCTTATTTTTTCCAATTAAATTAAACAAATACCTACAGCGTACCTACAATTAAGAATGCACTTTACTGTAGTTAATCTGCAAGGTGCAACCAGGGTATAAAGAGGGACTGAATAGGACATGTCCTTGTGGATTTTACTCTATAAAAATTTAACAAGTACCTAGTTGTTCCCAAGTACCCAGCAGCACTCCAGTGATCTGTGATTGCCCTCTAGTGTCAGTTCTATTTAACTGCAATCTGCAAGGTTAGCTGGATACAAATACAGAAGTCACAGTTGTGCCACTTCAGATGTTAAAAGAATGTAAAAATGTTAATATCCTTACTATGTGCATAAAATGAGAAATAATTCAAATATTACTTTACATTCATTCCCATGGAAAATTCAGTGTTGAATTGCCCTCAGTTCTGAATGATGTAAGGTGTTTGCACAATATAAAACTGACACTCTGAACACTCAACACCAAAGTTTTTCTAACTTCAGCTGTTTCCTTTTCTGATTTATGGCAGATCTTTATAACTCCTGAAGTCCTCTTGACATTTAAGAGAATGCAGTTACGGGCATGGGAAAATGATCAGTGAGAATTTAGTTGATATTCATTAATTTGAAGATTCTATTTTTGCAAATTCACCTACTTGATAAAATTTATTTGTAACCCTGAAGTCAACACTTGCAGCGTGTTCACAGTCATTTGTGGACAAGTGTAGAACAGTGATACCTTGAATGACTCTACAGAGACTTAAGCAGATGACGGTGAACACAGTGCTGCTTTGCTTTCTTATCAGCTCCTGTACTGTGAACAAGTGTTCTTTTTTGCTATTTAGTGGTTTTTGCATTTTTGTACATTTTGTTGGTGATTCTGATGTTTAAAATGACTCCCATGTGCAGTGCAGGTGTGCTTGCTAGTGTTCCTAAGTGCAAGAAGGCTGTGCTGGGCCTTACCAGAAAAAATACATGTCTTTGATAAGCTTCATTCAGGCATGAATTATAGCGCTGCTGGTTGTGAGCTCAATGTTAGTGAGTCAACAATGTGTATTAAGTAAGTCTCTTTAAATAGAAACACACATAAGACAAAGTTATGTATTGACTGGCTGTCAAAAGCATTATAATCAGAGGTGCACAGGAACCTAATCCTGAATTTCCCTCAGGAGCAATGAAATCTTTCAGTATTTGCTAATTCAGTTTCTGGTTACACTATAGGACATATAAATACTGCAGATAATGAGAATCAGCTCTGTATGCCAGAAATTGGTATTCTCTACTCTACTCTTCTTCTCAAAGTGTTACAGCAAAAGTTAGTTAATAAAGTTCCAAAACAATCCTGAGTGCACTGAGTACTGAGTCAGATTTCATAGAGCATAAAGAGTGAGCTTCTACAGTATTACCTAATTTAACCTTGTCCTACACAAAATCTGTTATGTCATAGTTTAGATGTTAGTTATATCTTTCCAGTATATGTTAAAATAAATACATCATTATTAAAAGATTTTAAGTGAACATATGCATATTACAAAAAATTATCTCAGGTACCACCCAGTGATTCATGTACCAATCTGTTATATGAGTTATATGACTGTTTATGAGTCACATTTGAGGAAATACTGTTATAGATAGCACTGAAAAAAAGTCATTACCAAACTTTTCAACGATGAATACCCCTTTTAATAAATAAATTTTGCAAGCCCCTGCTTGAAAATAGTCATGCTTTTCTTAATTCAGATTAGGAACACTACTGTAGATTTTAATACAGCATATGAAACAGAATTCAGCATTCAACGCGCAAACAGTACAAAGAAAGTGTGATGGGATTCAAAGTGAATATTCTAACAGATGATACATCAAGAAGCAATGTTTTGGTGTATACCTGTAACTGGGTCACATCGCTGGGATAGTAGCTTAGGAGCACATTTCTGATCCGAAGACTCTGCGTTAGCGACAGGCTGCTGCGTATAGGTGGCACGTCCCATTGAGGTGTTCTCTGCTGCTGCTGTCAGCCTGGGCCTCTGTCCTTCACTAAGCTCACCCATACTTTTCTCCGAGTCCTGCAAAAAGTAGAAACCATTGTTGCAAACATTATATTACAATCAAGTCAAAACAGGAAATATTTGTTGAATATATCATGCAGACCACTTGATTGCTTGAGAGGTATTTTAGAAAGAGCTTATTACGCCACATATACACCACATGAAAGACAAGTTTTAAAAGTTAGTTTAATAATTAATACGACATCCAAGCAATAGGCTTTGTTTTTAGTATCTTATTTCTTATGAAGTTAAATAACCATTATCTCTTTTTACAACCTCCAGATTAGACAGCAATAAAACACATCAGAAAAATTTTATTATTTAAAACAGTAAGTGCTGGCACACACTGTACATTGTTTGTACAGCTTAAATATTAGAAGAATAGAAAATTCACCTCTTGTTCTCTATGAATGAAAACTGGCCAAAGTTGTTAGTGTGAACTTTGTAGGGAAACAGCTGATAAAAATCCACAAAAAGCACAAATATGGTCATTAAATATATGAAATTTTAAAAATGAAGACTTCTATTTTCTTTCTGTGTTAAAAAATTATGTGCTTTAATCACTAGCACATTTTATGACTTGGAGATACTCTAATTAATGCATTTACTAATCAAGAACTGAATAAAAATGCCAATATATGAAAGCTCTCATTTTTTTTTATTTAAAAGGAGTTTAATTTCAACTAAGCGTTTTTTTCCCTCTTACTAGAATATAGGAAGAAATCACTGCTGAAACATCCTTGATGACTCTATTGACTACAAAATAAAATCTAACTTCTTAGCTCAACATTCAAGATTTTCTACAATTTGCCCTAATCAGCCTCCATAGATTTGTAGCTCCTCTTATTCCCTAATCTGACTTTTCTTTAAGAATATCAGTTGTTCGACATCCTTTAAACAGAAAAGGATTGTTTTGCAATTAATATGAAACCCTTGAAGACTTTGGGGCAAAGTTTGGAATGACGGCAGATACACTTTCCCTAGAGATTAATTAGAAATGTTTTGCAGTGCCTATATTACTGTCACTATCATATAAAATGTGCAATATACAGCACCTTCTCTATTGTGAACCAATTTTCTAGAGGACTTGTAACTGCTAAATTATTTAATACCTTAATACTCTATGGCCCTAGGGAAGATTCAGTTTCCCTATTCACAACGCTCTCATACTCTTAAGTATCCATCATTTTTATATTATACTCAAAGCTGAGACTCACGTCAGTTCTAAGTTAGGCTGTCTGTAATCTACAGTAGTAGTACACCTCGCCCATCTACATAAATGTACAAGTTGCACTTCTGCCATCAGACTACTCTCACTGACCTGAAGCCCCTCTAGGCAAAGAGTTTAAAGTAAAAAGAAGAACTGCTATTTTCTTACCAAGGCAATATTTTTACTTACAAATGCATCATTATTACTTGTTCTTATTACAAACAAAGCATGTTTAATAGTTCTCTGAACATATTCTAATATACTAAATGTCACTGTTAATCAGATTAGCAAAAATTTAAGATGAAAAATATCCTATGTGGTGTTGACAAGGAATCTCTTACAGTTGGAAATCAATTTATTAGTGTCTATATAAATTATAAATGCTTGTGCTTTTTGAGTAATTCCACCCCTCATTATCTAATATAGAGAGGCAATTTCTCACAGTACAGAAAAGGATTTTAGTATAATTTGAACAGAGAAAAAGTGGAGCCAGTCTAAAAATCCATCAATTTCAGAAAACAGACTCACAGACATAGAATACAGACTTGTGGTTGCCAGCGGGGAGGGGGGTGGGAAGGGACAAACTGGGAGTTCGAGATTGGTAGATATTGACTGGTATATATAAAATAGATAAACAAGTTTATACTGTATAGCACAGGGAAATATATTCAGTATCCTGTAGTAGCTTATGGTGAAAAAGAATATGAAAATGAATATATGTATATTTATGTATGACTAAGAATTGTGTTGTACACCAGAAATTGACACATTGTAAACTGACTATACCTCAATAAAAAAAATTATATAAAAATCCTTCAATTGGAGAATAATTAAACAATGGTATACTACATAGTAAATAAAAAGGATATGGTGGATCTTTAGAATTTATAGTTAAATTTAAAAAACCAGGTTGCAGAATAATACACCTCAGAATTATCCACATGTGAGTACACACACACACACACACACATGCTTAGATGCTTAGAAAAAGATTTGGAAAGGATACAGTTCCATCCTCTGGACTCCTAGTCTAGCCAGGATGGCACACTAACAAAGGCTGCCAGCTCCCTATCCTCAAATCACTGTTAGAGTAAGTATAGAAGTGAGAAGAAACCATGGATTCTGAGCATTAAAGTAAAAACTGAAAAAACCACTAGGAAAGACTGCTGGCTAACTGGACCTGGTGTGTGGGGGAAAAAAGGGGCTGCATCCTGAAGGGGAGAGGGGCTGGAGGGGGGTTTGTGAGAAGAATGACTAAAGCAATGTGCGCTGTTATTCCCTCTTTCCCTCATTAACTGGAGATCATCACTCCTTGCCCCTTGGCAACAATCTGGACTGCAGATACTAGTACCCCAGAGTGACATCAGGGAGCACAAAGGCCCAGCTGGGGTGAAAAATTTTATAGGTGAAAAACTACCAGGAAACCACAGACATTGGTTCCTTCACCCTCTCCTGATCACCCCAGGACTGGAATTACAAAACCTCCCAAAGAAACTTCTCCCTAAGGGTCTAAAGACAACAACCTCCGGAAGAAGTGGACAGTAGAGTACCAGCAAACAGGAGTGGCCAGGATCAACCGCAGTTCTGTGCTGCCTGGGACACCCGTCCCTGGGGCTCATCTCCTCCTCTCTTCTTATAGTCATTGAATCATGACCTGGTTTTAGTTCTCATCCAGTACAAATTCTCAGACAGGACACCTGATTACAGCTCAGCGGTAGAGTGCATGCTTAGCATGCACAAGGTCCCAGGTTCAATCCCCAGTACCTCCATCAAATAAATAAATAAACCTAATTACCACCCCCTCTCAAAAAGCCAAACAAACAGAATAGCTGATTTCCCTTCTCCCCTCACAGGACATGAGTTCATATACCAAAAGAACTAGATGCCCAAGGAGTGATTAAGTGTTTTTTTAAAAAAAAGTGAGTAACATTAAAAATACACACACACATGCACACAAGGAATAAGGAAAGATAATAATAATTCGAAGCAAAAAATCATTTTTAAAAAAGAACAAAGTGAGTATCAGATATAAAAAAATATAATAAATCAGATAAACAGTAGGCTAAAGAACAAATCAGTGGTTGTCAGATCAGATTGAAGAACTCTCCCAGAAGACAGTAGGAAAGAATGAAGAGATAGAAAATCTAAGAGACAAAACAAACAGAAGGTGAAGTGTTAATATCTGGAAATAAGACTTCTAGTGAGAGAAGGGGGAAGAAACGAGAGGAAGAAAGAAATGGAAAAAATAATAGAAACAAATTTCCCAGCATTAAAAAGATGGAAAAGTCTGAAATAGAGTAAATAAATGAATCGATATTACTGATTTCCAAAAAGAAAACAGGGACTAGTTAGCGGAACCTTTAAATTATGCTGACATTTCTTCTATTTGCTACCTCTTTTTTCGTGTGTGTACCATTTGTTTGTCTCACTTTCTCTCTTCTCTTTCTCTCTGTCTCAGCTTACTCATTTCTGTACTAAGCAGCTTGGTTTTTGCAGCTACAGAGTACTTTATTGAGTTTAGCAACAGTAATCTCAGCTAGTATCTTTCCAGTAAAATCAATTTTTGGTCAATAGTTATTTTTCAGTAAGCAGTGATACGTTAACTTTCCTTTTTTCCCATTACTAAGTTTTATAGCTTTCCCCCCTACATTTCCTAAGCATTTAAATTTTTAAGAATAAAAATTAATAGAAAATAAAGCCAGCCACCTCCTTGGGTACGGTATCAGATCTCCAGCTCATCTACAGCCAGTTTCACACTTGTTCAAGTAAAGACAACCAAATATAACAGAAAGAACCCTAAACAGAAATCAAGAATCCTGTTCTCATATCTGTCATAACCCAGCCTGAGTGACTATCCTGTACATTTCCACCTGGAATTTCTTTAAGCACCTTAAACTTAATGTTTCAAATCAACTTCATTATCTTCCCCACTAGACTTGGCAATCTTCTACATTTCTAAGCCAACAACTGCACAACCACAATGTCCCTTAACCAGTGACCAATTACTGTCAGTTCTATGCTCTTAAATTTAAATCTCTCTCTTTTCTATTTCTCCCTAACTGTCTCTGTTTTCCTTCTGGACTACTCCAGCGGTATTCAGAAAGACACCCATCTTCCCCTCACTTGTCCTTGGCACCATACTCCTTCCTAAATATCTTAGCTTGTGACTCTCTTGCCCAAAAATATCTTAAGGGGCTCCACAGTGCCCAAGCTTCACCATGGCCTAAAAGGTTCCTTATGATCATCTGGTTCAATCTACTTTTCCACACTTATCTCTATCTAAAGCTCTAGCCACACTGAGATTTTCAACACTTTTCTAAATATGCCCTAATCTTTCTTGGCTCTTATCGTTTAACATATGCTATTTCTGCTTCTGAAATGTCTTTCCCCTTCTATGCTGCCTAGAAAAAGCCTACTGGATCTTTAAAGACCCACCTATATCCTGTATAAAGTATTAGCCAATTTCAAGTGGAGTTTTCCCTCCTCTCCTCAAAAATAAATTTGATCAGTTATTACATGGGAGAGTAGTTGTCTAGGCCCTTTACTCCCTGAATGACTGGAACCTGCCTCATTCATCTCTATACCTTTTCTGAGGTTGTGTCTGGCATATAACAGACACTCAGAAAGAAAGAATGATCCTCACAAATCATTTAAAAGGGCTTCAGGTTTTTTCATCTATAAAATAAGAGAGTTGAAACAGATGGCCTAAATTCTTTCAGCCATAAAGCTCTATAGCTCTATAGTTCCAGGTTAAAGTTACTACAAGGCTGATCCCTGAGTAAGCTGAAGTATTAGCATTCTTTAACTAAAAGTAGGACTATTTTTGTTATTTTTTTCCTGTATTTAGATCTAACAACAAAAAAATTAAGTTTAAAACATACTTCTGAATGATAGACTGCTTGCTGTGAAACTAATGGTTCCTGGTTTTGTTTAGCAAGAAGAGAAAGAATTGTATCTGCATGAATTCTTTTACAGGGCATTTTAATCACTTGTCCTTCGCTGGGAGGATCATCTTCCTAAATAAAATATAAAGACAATTAATACAACAGCAACAAAAATTAATCTATAAAACAATTGCATTTTTCATAATTTATGATTAATAAAACTTAACAGTCATCATGAATATTAGCACTTGCTGGAAAGAAGAGAGACTCTTCATTTTTATTTAGTTCTTACTTCCATTAGCCTATACTAACTACCCTTTATGTTTGCTTCAAATATAAACATACAAAATTATTTGGTTAAATTTAAACTGCAGATTTACTATTAAAACATATGAAAATTGGAACCTCTGTCCCATGCGATTGAGTTACAATGATTCACAAATCTATTATATACAGTGTCATCACGTTTTTGGCTCAGGCTGGAAAACCTCATTAATGAGGCACTGGATGGAGTACATAGAAAGGTCTTGACTCCATAGTGGGGAATAAATAGTCCTAGACTGAGTACTGCTCTGGTCTTGCCTAACCAAGATTCAAATGGGTAAAACTGTCTCCACGTACTTAACCATGTGCCTGAGCAAAAGGTCAAAGATATTTATAGCAGTATAAAACATAGGTGGAAAAATTGTGTACAAAATTTTGGCAGATAAAATTAAACAGCTTTTCTTAAAGATTAAATTACTACCATGTTATCCATCCATTCTACCCCTAGATATTTGCCAAAGAGAAATGAAAGTATATGTCCATACAAGACTTGTACACAAATATTCATAGCAGCTTTATTTGTAATAGCTCCAAACTGGAATAAACCCAAATGTTTATCAACGTGAATGGGCAAACTGTGACACTGTAGAACACTAGTCAGCAATAAAAAGGAATGAACTATGTTACATACTACAACACAGATAAATTTCCAAATAATTATACTGAATTAAAGCAAACCAGATAAAAAAACAAAATTACATGCCACATGACTTCATTTATATAAATCTAGAAAATGTAAACTAATCTACTGTTACAGAAAGTAGATCAGTGGTTGATGGGAGAGGCATGGGGAATGAGAGGAACAATAAAAGAACAAGGGAGGAGGGTATATATAGCTCAAGTGATAGAGCTGCATGCTTAGCATGCTTGAGGTCCTGGGTTCAATCCCCAGCACCTCCTCCAAAATTAAAACCTAATTACCTCCCCTGATCAAAATAAAATAACAGAATAATACTATATTAAATAAAATATTTAAAAAATAATAAGGAAGAACTACAAAGAACATGAGAACATTTTTGGCAGTAATGGACGATGAATATGTTTATTATCTTAATTGCGGTAATGGCTTTACAGATATATACATATGTCAAAAATGATCAAATAAGTATTTTTTTAAAGAGCAACAATAATAGTAATGCTTAGCAAAGAAAGGCTATGGATAAATATAGATGAAAGTTGAGTACAACTCACCTGTCCTTGCTTTGGTTGTTTGAAAACATAAAAAATAAAGATTTCTATTTCTTAATAGTTTTCGAAAGAATATTCCTATTCACATTTTCGTATGGTGCATGTATGTATATCACATATTAAAATATATAGTATGACATTTTTAAGTGCAATTTTTCTTCCATAAAGCTAGATAATAACTAGCAAGAGGTAGTGCCCCTGGCTCCTATTTTAGTTTTTAAAAGCCATTAAGTTTAATTTTTTTAGCATAAAAGATTATAATTATGGTTAAGGAAAAATAACAAACGTATTATAAGAGAGCTGGTTTCAGCAGTGAAGGTCCTGCTTGAAATACTGTAAAGGCAGCACATCCAGGTGACGATATGCACGGAGTCAGATTTTCATTACCTAATTACATTAACTGCACTTTTCAACTACTGGAGCCATGGAGATTAGCAATAACTCTCATTCTCACAGTCATGATAATGAAATGTGCAAATATGATAATGAGATATGTTAAGAAATCCTAAATTCTGTCATGAATATTTTATTAAATTTTATGGCTATAACTCAAATATTTGAAGAAAAAAGTCCTCATTGGTGCCAACAAGCTCATCAAGATATTCTTCATGTCAGAATTCAATGGAGTCAGTCATTTCTTACCATTTCAAGGGCATCATGCAGAGTGCTAGATAAGCTATCATTTAAGTTTGTCAGGTACAGTCCATCTCCTAAAACTAGAGATTAAAATGCAAAAATTTAGAAATATGAAAAAATATAGATTTAGTAACCAATCTGACCATATAGCCACAGAACATTACATTAAAATTTTAATTTTAAACTGTTTGTTTTATACCCTTTATTTTCTTTTTAAAATTTTATTTATTTATTTATTTTAATGGAGGTACTGAGGATTGAACCTAGGAAGTCATGCATGCCTAGCATGTACTCTACCACTGAGCTATTACCGTCCCCTCTAAAAATACATTTTATAACAAAGATGAGATTTTTGTTTCACTTATCAGTTTGTCAGATATTAAAAAGAGCTATAAACATGAAAATTGAGAAAGAGGCACTCTTGTATACTACTGCTATAATTAAAAGCTGATTAAAAATTAAAACTGATTCACCTTTCTGGAGAGCATGTTGACAATGTATTACTATTTTAAAGGTGCATACTCCGACTTAGCAATTTCACTTCTAGGCGTGTATTCTAGGGAAGTTATCATATAAGTTCAAAGATACACGTATGTGCAAGGATGGTCAGTGGAGAATTATGTATAGTATGAAAACAACAAAAACAATCTAAATGCCCACCACTATGGTACTGTTTGTTAACAGATTACCCCAGCCTCTGAAAAAAAAAAAGTAGGACTATATGCATTGATATAGGAAAGTGTCTATAATATATTTAAGGTTAAAAAATTCAGATTTCAAAATAATATGCATAGTATGACCCTATTTTTAAAGGTAAAAATACATACACATACAAATATATTTAGATATCTATACATGCACAGAAAAAAGAGGAAAAAAAAGACTGGAAGAGTATACCCCAAGCTATTAAAAATGATATGATTTCTGGAGGGTGGGATTTATGAGGGAGATTTTACTTTCTGAGGTTAAGGTCTAGAAAAGTTAACTTGCACAAAGTCCATATTCTTTCTATATTGAATTTTGAAAATTAAGTAAAAACAGTCTAGATAGAAAAGTATTACTTAGGAATTATCAATCTAACCAGTGAAATCAATTGATACATGTTAACTTACTCTTAGGAGCCACTTTTTGACCAGAGGTAAATAAAATCTCTCCTTCTGAGATGGGCTTATCTGAAGTTTCAGTTTCAGTGACAGTAACACTCAATGTACTCTCTACTGTTGATGAACCAGAACTTGGCATCTGTATAGGGGAAGGAGCCTTGGGGCCAGCAGGAAGTGGTGTGAGGAGAACTGGCTCTGGAGGTGCAGGCTGGGCAGGGAAATCCATGCTCTCAGGTTCTTCATCCTTGGCCACAGACATTACACTAAGAAGAAAAGACATATTTTGAACTTATTAGGTCAGTGAATGCCTATATTAATTTTGATATAAAAAAGATTCAAAAAAACTATGTTTCCTCTTTTAGACACTTCTATAGCAATCTATATATATCTGTATATTTCTATAATCTCTACTATTATGATTAATGAACAAGATTTGTTTTTCCAGAATTATCTTCATGCTTTAATCATAGACCGTCTTGAAAGTTCTACCATCCCTAAAATAAATCTATATGGGAATAAATGGTAATATAAAAGTTAACTAATCATAGTAAATGAAGATTCACACTGGGGAAAAATCATTTTCTATTTTATCAACAATATTATAGATATCCTTATTTTACTGTTTCCCAAAAAATTGTTTTAAAAAAAAGAGAGCTGAAGGTATACATAAACTGGGTAAAAATTTTAAAAACTTAAAAATTTATGAAACTTTTTTCTACTAAAGCATAGAGTAGCTTTTGGTTTATAAAGCTTCTTTCACATTTCTGATGTTCTCAATGGATCACCTAAGTCAACTTAAGATGAAATGCATAGTTATCAAATATATTATTATTTACATAGCTCTCGGGTGAAGTTCTTCTTGAAGAGAGTTAGGATTCTCTTCTTCCAATGGTAGGTCTCCATCACTCCATGGCTTAGGAATCTCCGGGCTTGATATCTTCAATTTATCAATAGAAATCTCTGACAAAGTAGGCGTATGAGCTGCTGCAGGAGGAGGTGTAGTCACAGGGGTAACTGTTGGAGTATTAACAAGTGTCGTGGCAGGCACATCATTTCCTAAAGTTTTTTTTTCAAAAGAAAAACAAAGTCAGTAAGAAGTCCATAGGAAGGCAAGATATGTTGTTTCAGATATCCCTTCACATTTTGGCATACAAATAATGGCAGCAATAATTAATAATAACGATGGCCATTAATGGGAAAGTTTCCAAATTAGTTTAGTAAGCACAAGAAAATAATCTTGAAAAGACTTATCACTTTCAATGCCACTATGAACATAAAATGGTCTAAATTTCTACTAGATTATATACTTTAAAAGGTGGCTACCAATTCCTTAGTTTTCTTGCAAGAAAAAAATGATTTACTAAAATCTAGTAAGCAATGAAGTATGTGTATATTAACGTACAAAGCATCTTATATAACAAACCATGACATTTTATTTAATAATTGCTAAAATTAAAATTGAATTATAGAAATAAGGTTTCTACCTTCTTCAGTAAACATTTCTTTCACCGGAAAAGCTACATCATGATCTGAATCACAGGGAGAAGAATCTGGAGTTTTTACCACCACATGCTCCTTAGGAGGTGATGAAGGTGAGCGAGGAGGAGTTGGCTGTGGAGTAGCCACTGGGGTACACACTCTTGCCTAAAATAAATAAAACATGATCAATGGTGCATATTATTTCCTAATAAAGGTAATTTGAAATGATAAAATAATCTCATTCAGAGTCACACAGAATGTAAATGTATGAAGGAAAAAATAGGGCCCTCTGTACCCTGGCTCTTGAACTTCTAGACATTAGTTTCAAGACCAGCCTGCAGAAAGCCTCAGGCAATTGAAACAGCTCTGCCTCTGAAGGCTCTCTTACTTAATACAGAGAGGAAGATTAAACAGACACTGCTGAAGATCAAACCCAAACACAAACTGGGTAGACCACATAACAGAAAGAAAGCATTTTAACTAATTGACAAGATATCAAAAATCAGCCTTTTGGCACAAAGGAACAGAGCTAATGAAAAGCAGTGAAAGGGTAAGAATGAAAAAAAGGGGGGATGAAATAAAGACAATGTGGAGACGGAAAGCACTGGGGAAGAAAAAACTGAACATTTTAAAATCAATTTGTTAAACAGGTAATAATTCAAATGATTCAAAATTCAAAAATTACAAAAGGACGTTACTGAAAATTAAGTCTTCTTTCCTACCCATATCTTATCTACCAAATTCCCTTCCCCAGAATTATCAAACGTCATCTTGACTTAAGTCATTTCATATATGTACAGATTATCTATGGAATAAATTCCCAAAAGTGGGACTACTTGGTCAAAGGGCTAAATGCATTCTTAATATGAATACATATTGCCAAATTTCCCTCTACAGACTTGTATTATTTTACACTATCATGTATGAGAATTTCCATCTCCCAAAAGTTTGCTGAAAAATTGTCAAACTTTTAGAGTTTTACCAATCCGATCAGTAAAACTAGAATTTCATTGTTTTTTTTTATCTTATTACTAGTGAGACTATCTTTTTATATGTATGTGGGCCATTTGTATTTCTTTTGTGTGTGTGAACTGTCTAGACATGTCTTTTCTCCATTTTCAATACATTATTTGTCTTTTTCTTCTCTTTCTAAAACCTTTTATTGAGTGATTGGCCTATTATTTCTGTATTATGAGTTGCAAATTGATATACAATTTAAAAATCATGAAGCATATTAGGAATTCTATAGCATTGCTTAATAATAAGCATATTCTTAGCTTGTGTTTTAAATGAAAGAAATATATTACATATTTTTCCTTCTTGACTGTATAAACCTATAGCATAAGAGTGCTGTTTTAAAATAATGCTACTGACTTGTCACCATGAGAGAATTTAAAGGTATTCTACTACTCTTGGCAATGGGCAATAGTGATAAACAATTAGTTAATGAATATTTACCAAGTTCCAGGCACTAGATAGGCACTAGATTAAGCTCTTTCACGTATCACCTCATTAAAACTTCCACAAAATCTTACATGATGCCTAAGAAGATACAGTATCATAAGATGTCAATTTTCCCCAAATTAAACCAATAAAAATTTAATTAATTTCCACAAAAATCCCAATATCTTTTATAGAACTTGAAAACTAATTTTAAAATATATTTCGAAAATCAAAAGGCCAAAAACAGCCATGGCAATTCTGAAGATAAGGCAATGGGGGAAGGGAACCTGGCCTTCTAGATATTCAGAAAGCAGACTTTGGTAAAGCCCTGGTCATTTAAACTCTAAGTATTTTGCCTACAGTATATAGATAAGACTAAAGTAACAAGAGCTGAGGGTTCAAATTCACATCTTTCCAACTCCAAAGTCCATGCTCTTAATTACATATACTTCCTATTTATATTAATGTTTCTATATTTTCTTATTAAGTCACCCTCATGAAAATATATGTAATACATAGGCAAAAAAAAACCCAAAGTTAATTATTATAGAGGAAACCATAAGCTTGACAACATCTATACTGTACACATTACTAGTGAGCTAAGAAAGCACAGAACAAAACTAAGTACCAAATCTCCCACACACTAACCACATTACACCAATCACATTACACCAATTACATTACACCAATCTCCATAAAATTCAGATATGCAACCTTATGTTTATACCTCAAATGAGTCCATTTAAATGTTTCACCTTTAGAAAATGAAGTCTTTGTAATCTATAGGATCAGAATTGACTAAGTTTTAAACAGTTGATAATACAGCATACCTTTTGGTTTTGTATCATTTCATGTTGTTATAATAGTTTAGAAACTCTAACATAGAAAGGCTGATTAAACAAACAATAACAAAAGTGCCTAAAATATATTTTCTTTTAGAGATTAAAAATAATCTTCAAACTCTAATTTGAAAACATATATGCACCCCAATTTCACAGCAGTACTATTTACAATAGCCAGGACACGGAAGCAACCTAAATGTCCATTGACAGATTACTGGATAAAGAAGTTGGAGAGAGAGAGAGAGGGAGGGAGGGAGAAGTGGAGGGAGGGAGAGAGAGAGAGAGAGTGTGTGTGTGTGTGTGTGTGTGTGTGTGTGTGTGTGTGTGTGTGTGTGAATACTACTCAGCCATAAAAAAGAGTGAAATAATGCCATTTGCAGCAACATAGATGGACATGGAGACTGTCATACTAAGTAAGCCAGAAAGATAAAGAAAAATACCACATGATTATCACTCATGTGTGGAATCTTAAAAAATGATACAAATGAACTGATTTACAAAATAGAAACAGATTCAGACATAAAAAACAAACTTATGGTTACCATGGGGGGAAAAGGGGTAGGGAGGGATAAATTGGGAGTCAGGGATTTGCAGATACAAACTACTATATATAAAACAGATAAACAACAAGGTCTTATTGTATAACACAGGGAATTATGTTCAATATCCTGTAATAGCCAACAAAGGAAAATAATATGAGTAGGAGTATATATACATACACACACATGTAACTGAATCATTATGTATACCAGAAACTAACACAACATTGTAAATTGACTATAGTTTAATTTTTTTTTAATTTTTAAAATAAAAAAATGTGTTTGGGGGTGTGCATTTTAAAATAAAGATGTAAATAAAGATTTAAAATATCCACTTACATAATAACCAAGAGCAATGCATGTGATCATTGGCTATATCTTGAATTAAAAAAAAAAGCTATAAGTGTATCTTTGGAACAATTGGGGAAATTCAAATATGGACTCTATATTATATAGTATTAACACAGCAATGTTAAATTTGGGGGCATAATAATGGCATTTTGGTTCTGTAAGAAAGTATCTTGTTCTTAGGAGATAATGCTGATGCTTTTAGAAGTTTGTTGTTACAACATCTGCAACTTTCAAGTGATTCTTAAAGGATAATATATATTATATAAAGAGAGATAAAGAAAATGTGTCAAAATGTTATCAATTGGTAAATATAGGTAAAGCGTATACAGATGTTCACTGTATAATACTTTCAACTTTTATACAGATTTAAGTTTTAAAAACAAGCTGCTGGGGGAAATGTTACTGGAATTAGAGCCACAAGGAATCAGTCTGTACCACAAACTATGATGTATGATACACAATTTATTGTTCTTTAATAAAGGTTTCATGACTCCCAGTCATGAAGGAGAGTCACACCTACCGGCAAGTGTGTGTTGCTTGCTGAAACATCCTCAGAAACATCTGTAACAACAGGACCTTGTTTCTTTGCTTCTCTGTCACCCAGCATGGCAGCAATGGTCTCAGCAAGAGCTTCATTCACAAAATGCCTAATCATGTCTGAATTCACAGGAACCCCAGCATCAACAAAAAGCTGGAGGGCACCACTGCTTGTTCCTTCCACTAAAAAATGAAAGCATATCAGAATAAATGTGAAAGAAACATGTTTGTATTCTACACTTTAATTCTTAAAACTTTAGAGATGTGAACATATGTATATGAGAGATGATGTCAGGAGGAATAAAATGAAAATATAAAGTCTACTTATTATGAAAGAGAATAAGATGGTAACTCACATAATGAACATCCTCTCTAAACAAACCAAAAGTGGGAGAAAAACATCCAGGTGAAAATTTACTTATACAGCCTCTTCCCTACCACTATGAAATTTAGTGATAAAAAGGATTTGCATTCACATTAAGTGTTCATCTGAAAACAATCCACATTTCCAAGAGTAGGGCAACAAGAAACCTTGTGACAGAGCTTGGCAAAACATAGGGACACAATGACTGTGGGGGGATTTTAGAGAGATGATGGTTTCTTCATAGATATGAAGACAAATCTTTCCTTCTAGTTTCAGATACATCAGTTACTAACATTACAGGCTAATACTCCTCAAACTTTTATAGTAATTTAAGGTGCTTGATATCAGGAGTTCTATAGGTATATTAATTTTCCAAAAGGGTTGTACTTTTTACTTGTATGAATGTACATAAAATTCAGTAAAACTTCCTAAACAAACTTAAGACTTGAGTCTAAACAGACTTTATTAGACCTAAAGCACCTGTATTTCTAAAGCTCCATGTAGAAAACATGTCAACAGTGATCTATACAACTTAATGGACATGTGATCTCTCCAAAGAGTACGCCTTAATTAGTACAACTATGGTAGCATTATCCAGAATTTCTTAAAAGGTAGGTATAGAAGTCTTGAGATCACTTGTTGAGAGGTAATAACAGCAATTTACTCCAGAGCTACCACAGCAAAGACTATCACAATCCCAAATTTATATTCAAAAGTGTATGTCATAGTCTCTTCAGCAAATGGTGTTGGGAAAACTGGACAGCAGCATGTAAACCAATGAAGCTAGAACACTCCCTTACACCATATACAAAAATAAACTCAAAATGGATCAAAGATTTAAACATAAGACAAGATACAATAAACCTCCTAGAGGAAAATACAGGCAAAACATTATCTGACATACATTTCAAAAATGTTCTCCTAGAACAGTCTACTCAAGCAATAGAAATAAAAGCAAGAATAAACAAATAGGACCTAATGAAACTTACAAGCTTCTGCACAGCAAAGGAAACCATAAGTAAAACAAAAAGACAACCTACCGAATGGGAAAAAATCTTTGCAAATGAAACCGACAAAGACTTGATCTCCAGAATATATAAGCAGCTCATATGACTTAATAAGAAACAACCAAACAACCCAATCCAAAAATGGGCAGAAGAACTAAACAAGCAATTCTCCAAGGAAGACATACAAATGATCAACAGGAACATGAAAAAATGCTCAATATCACTGATTATCAGAGAAATGCAAATCAAAACTATGATGAAGTATCATCTCACACCAGTCAGAATGGCCATCATTCAAAAGTCCACAAATGACAAATGCTGGAGAGGCTGTGGAGAAAAGGGAACCCTCCTACACTGCTGGTGGGAATGCAGTCTGGTGCAGCCACTGTGGAAAACAGTATGGAGATTCCTCAAAAGACTAGGAATAGACTTATCATATGACCCAGGAATCCCACTCCTGGGCATATATTCAGAAGGAACCCTACTTCAGGATGACACCTGCACCCCAATGTTCATAGCAGCATTATTTACAATAGCCAAGACATGGAAACAGCCTAAATGTCCATCAACGGATGATTGGATAAAGAAGATGTGGTATATTTACACAATGGAATACTACTTAGCCATAAAAACCGACAACATAATGCCATTTGCAGCAACATGGATGCTCCTGGAGAATGTCATTCTAAGTGAAGTAAGCCAGAAAGAGAAAGAAAAAATACCATATGAGATTGCTCATATGTGGAATCTAAAACAAACAAACAAACAAACAAAGCATAAATATAAAACAGAAACAGACTCACAGACATAGAATATAAACTTGTGGTTGCTGGTGGGGGGGTGGGAAGGGATAGACTGGGATTTCAAAATTGTAGAATAGATAAACAAGATTACACTGTACAGCACAGGGAAATATATACAAGATCTTATGGTAGCTCACAGAGAAAAAAATGTGACAATGAATATATATATGTTCATGCATAACTGAAAAATTGTGCTCTACACTGGAATTTGACACAACATTGTAAAATGATTATAAATCAATAAAAAATGTAAAAAAACAAAAAACAAAAAAAACAAAAAGTATATGTCAATATGTCTCCTTTTTAGTTCCCATAATTCATTGTTTCGGCATGACCAAAAATCAGAACGTCTCTTTTATGAAGCCCCCAAAACCCCAGATACAGGCAAAACAAAAGCAAACATACATGCTTTTAAAGCAAACAGGGTCTGAATACCCTCTCTATTAGACCATCTTTCCTTAAGGCTATCGAGCCTGACTTCCTCTCACTGAAACCACCATGTGACCCATGTGGAGGACTAAGAGGACTACTACTGGCCTGCTTTGCGCCAGCAGGAAAGGCAGTGGGGAATCCAAGCACTCTAAAACACGCCATTGCGGTGTCTGACCCAGTAATGGGGGAAAAGCACCTGGCAGTTTGACAGTATCATAAACCAGACAAATTTTCGGAGGCACTTGTTTGTTTCTGTGAGTGCCACAGTGCTTTCCTGGACTGGTCTCCTTATGTTGGGACTGCTGAATGCTATCTCCACAACTGGAATTCTGACCAAAAGCTACAAAAGTCCGACTATCTGTTTCTCCAAGGCACATTTCACAGTCCTTTGCTTTCTCTTTAGCTTCTAGTTCTTTTTAAAAATGTGTTTTGTTTTTGACTGGTATTTTCCATCTGCTGCTTTTTTCAACAGGTTTTTGAAATATTCTCAGAGCAATTATTTAGATGAACTGATTTTGGTTTTCTTTTTGATTTGTTTTCCTAGCTGTCTTCTTCTTCAGAAAAGTGCCTTTTAACATGGCAAAATAATTTTATCATTAAAGAAGTGCTAATCTTAAGTTAAAAAATTTTCCTCATAACTTTGTTGGTCATTTTATTCCTTCCTTCAAAAAATGCGATGATGAAAGAAAACCTGGGACAGCAGCAGTGAAGGAGGCATTTGAGTTACACTAAACAGAATTAATCAAATGCAAGAATAAACTGTATGGAACCAGGATACAGACTGCGGCTGGGTGTGAATTAAAGAAGATCAAAGAAAATAAAGTAGAACAAACAAAAACTCCAAGGCTTTGGAGGCTGGGCACTTGGAAAACAGTGATATCATTAACAGAAACAGAAACAAAGCAGGAGCAAGTTTGGCTAGAAAAATGAAATACATTTTGGATGCCAAGGTTAGTATGCCAGTGGAGCATCAAGTAACATATTCACCAACAGGCAAAGGTTTACAGACTAGATGTGTGGCTTAAAGGCCATCAACTGACACAGAGCAACTAATGGCAAGAAGAGACTAGAAAAACAGAAAAGAAAGAGGACAGAGCATAGAAACTTGGGGAAAATTTTTATTCAAGTAGCAGTGGAAAAAAAGGTGAGAAAATGAGGTCTTAAAAAATTACAAAGATAAGGGGAAGAACAACAGGATAAATTCTAGGAAACCAAAACCAGTAGAAAGAACATTATAAGAATTACAGGTAGTCAGCAATGCCCATACAGAGCCATCTAGGAGAATAAGGATTTGATAAAAGGTTGTCTTTGACAATGAAATGCTGTGAGAGAGGAGTTTCATTAGGGAGAGGGAAGAAAGCCAACTCATAAGAACTAAAGAGAAAGTGAGCAATGAGAAAGTAAAAGCAATAAATACAGACTCTAATGTCTAGAATTTAGGCAGTTAAGGGGTAACTTAGGAAAGAGGAAGAGTAGGAAACTGGAAAGGAAGAAAAACGTAGAGGTAATGACATATAGGAATGTAAAAAAGAAAAAAAGAACAAAAAAGCTGATGTATTTACACTATCCAATTTCAAAGCTTGTTTTTAAATTACAGTAATCAAGAAGAATGGTACTGGTATAACAGTAGCTCAATGGGACCAAACAGCAAGTTCAGAAACAGACTCACACGTATATACCCAACTGATTTTCAACAAAGGTGTCAAGGTAACTCAGTGGGAAAAAGGATAATCTTTTCAACAAATAATGCTAGAACAACTGGATATCCATATAAAAAAAAACAACCCTTGATCATTACTTTACACCATATATAAAAATTAACTCAAAGCATATCATAGATCTAAATGTACTGTCTAAAACCATGAGTCTTCTAGAAGAAAAATAAGAGAAAATCTCAATGATCGTGAGACAAAGAGTTCTTAAATAGTACAACCAAAAAACCACAAGCTATAAAAGAAAAACTGATAAATTAAACTTCATCAAAATTAACCTTTGGTCTTCTAAAGATAATGTTGAGAAAAAAGGTAAGATACAAACTAGGAGAACATATTTGCAAAACATATATGCAATAAAGGACTTGTATGCAAAATAAATAAAGAACTCAATAATAGTAAGACACAAACCCCAATTAAACACTGAGCAAAAGAGCTTAAAAGATAGTTCACTAAAGTAAATATACAAATGGCAAATAAGAACATGAAAAATTGTACATCATTAGTCACTGGGGAAATGCAAATAAAAATATTCCCACATGCTTACAAACTGGCTATAATTAAAAACACTGACAACACCAAACATTAGTGGAGCAACTGGAACTCTCATTCACTGCTGGCTGGAATGCAAAGTAAAACAGCCATGTTGGAAACATTTAGCAGTTTCTTATAAAGTTAAATATCTATTTATTATATGACCAAGAGAAATGAAAAGATGTGTATAAAGGATTTGTTTGTAAATATTCATAGCACAGCTTTATTTATAATAGCCAAAAACTAAAAGACTACAAATGTCCATCAACTGGTAAATGGATTAGCAAATTATGGTACGTCTACACAGTGTAATGTTACTATATGCAACAACATGATTGTCAAAGCACTATGCTAAATAAAAGAAGCCAGACACAAAAAGACTACATACCATATGATTACATACATATGGAATTCTAGGCAAAATTCAATGATAGAAAGCAGATTAGTGGGTATAAGTGCCCAGCAGGCATGGGAGAGGGTTAGGGATTGACTGTAAAGTGGCATGAGGGAGCTTTTGGGGATGACAGAAATATTTTTCAATATCTTGATTATGTAGCTAAGGTGTAGCTGTGTGTGTTTAACAAAATTTGTCCAACTGTATACTTAGAAATGGTGAATTTTGTGGCAAGTACCTTATACCTCAAGAAACTAATGAAGGAGGGAAAAGAAGAGGGAAAGATAGGAGGAGGAAAAGGAGGAAGGAAGGAAGGAGAAAAGAGAGAAGAAGAGAAAGAGGAGGAGGAAGAAGAGGAGAATGGTGTGGGTGCCATAAAGAAAGAGGCTCATTTACCCACCCAGCAAATACTTATTTAAACTCTTCTTAAGTGTCAGTCAAGGGCCAGGCTCTAAATGAGAAACGTCCTTACTCCTAAGTAATATATAGTCTAGTGAGTGAGACAAATATGTAAACCAATCATAATACAATTTGATAGTTACTATAACAAAGACAAAGACAAAGACAAAGACACACACACACACAGAAAGTGCTATGGGAAGTAACAGAGAGATTCAGGGTGAGAGGGATGGAGGCTGGCAGAAGGATCTGAACACTGCAGTATGGGGTGAGGGGACGAGGGAGAACTAATTTTCACTACAGAGAACTGGGAAGTGACGCTGAAAGGAAAAGGACTTGTATTTTTGTCAGCTGAGAACTACTTGACCTCCAGAATATATAAATACACAAAGACCTGATAGGTTTTGTCTTTCAATAAAAAAAAAAAACCCTAAAAGATTCCATTTTACTTACCAATGTCAGAAGTCAATGGCTCACTGGCTTCACTAACTGAGACACTGACATTAGCTATGGCCTGTTGTTGCACTGGAAGGAGCCCAGAGATCATTCTTGACATTACTTCTTGCTCTACCCTGGGGTGGAAAATGTTAAGCATTACTAAATTTAGCTGAAATGTATAAATGGTTAGAAATACCACAATTAAAATTAACTGTTATCCATGGACACATTCACATGTGAAAGCAATCATTCTGAAAGTTGAAATATGGAAAGAAGAAAGAACTCAAATGTATCTCCCTAGATACATTTGCAAAATAAATCACATGAAACAAAATCTCTGCATAGAAGATAGTTTATTAAATCAAATTTAAATCTTTCAGATCAGTCTAATGAATTAACAGACCTTCTAAATTCAAAATAAGGTTTAGGTCAATGATTACCTGGCACATCATGTACCTAGAATGTTGTGTTCCCTACTCTGAAAGCACATAGAAAGCCCTACAAGATCAGAGCTAGAAAAGAAGTCCAGCTGCACACTCTTCAAGGAAGTAAATATATAGACTGCAATAGCTGTCTTCTAAAAAAGGAGAGAAAATTTATTTTCAAGGTCATTTTTAAGAAGGGGAAAGAGGGAGAGGAAAAGGAAGGGAAACACAAGAGGAGACTGTTTCTGTACATTTTTTAGAGAAGCTGATAGACTTCTTATTTATTATTATTCAAGTAATAGATATTCATTGTAGAAAAATCAGAGAATATATAAAAATTTTCAAATAGATAAGGCTTACTTATAATCTCAGATTCAGGAATAAACACAGTTAACAATTTGGTATTATTTTTCCATTTTTCCCCATGCCCACTTATTTCTGAGTGAGCTCTTCTAGACTGTGGTTGTATTAGTATTCTGCCTCATTTATGCACCAGTATGTTACTAATATTTTTCATATCATTAAATATTCTTCTAAACCCAACCTTGATAACTGTATTAATATTCAGATGTTTAGTTTATTCCATAACTTCCTTAAGGTTTCTCACTGGTAAAAATAGGTATAAAAATAGAGTAACAAACAGAACAGTGCCTATAGTAAGCACCATAAGTGCTAAGTATCCTATGGCCTCAGAGGAGAAGGGATTACTTCCTTAGGATAAATTTCTGTTAAGTGAATTCCTAGATGACAGAATATGCACATTTTTAAGGCTTTTGTTACTTAACAATAGCCTCTTTTGTCATAATAGACAACCTACGCACAAAAACTGAAGGACAGAAACAATACCTCCAACACAGTTAAACTCTCGGCATCAAATAGTGTCCAGTGATGACAGCAAAGGAAAAGTTTGATAAACAAAAGGAGACAAGAAAGATTTTCAACCAAAACTTAACACTGGCTATTTATACTTGCTACTACTATTCTGTTCACCCCAATACCACTGTAAACTCACCACTGAATTAAGCTATTTTCCACTGTTTCTTTTCTCTGAATTACTTTATCCAGGACGTCAGCAGTGGGCTGAAAAGTAGAAGTAACTGGTGGAAATGGAGGGCCATTATATTTTGTAGAAACAACTTTAACACTTCTGTTAAACTCCAGAATTGGTTCAGAGTATTCTGGAATTTCATCACATTTTTCCTCTTCCTGGTAATAATAAAAAACAAAAATACTATATTCATATATCTATTCAACACTTACTGAGTGCCAAGTGTAGGCAGGAAACCTAGGTTGGTGAATTAATCAACACTTTTAAGCTAATCAATAGCATTTCTTACTTAGGTGGTACCATATTATGTATAACATATATGTTTTTCATATAAATCACATTGAAGAAAACTTACACAATTATTTTGTCTTTTTAAAACCCAATATTTAAACAGTCATAAAACAAACTAGAAAATTTGGTTATTCCTCCATAAAACATTATTAACGTTTCCCTTTAGAAATTTATTAATTTATTATCATAGTAAAACTGATACTTCCAAATATCACTTGCTTGCTCTTACAGAACCTATAATTTACATTTAAATATTCAGTCAGGTCAGCCTATACATTATTTGTACCACCACATCATAACCAAAAGAGTTGTTTCTGGAATTTTTAAACTTTTTATTATCAAAAACACCATACACATTTAAAAGTAAATAAAATAGTGCTCATGTACTATATCTGTAATATGTAAATAATATAAATTCCACTTATCTGTTCAAATCCCAGTTTTAATACTTTTTAATGCACAGTCAACTTTGTGTCATCGATACTTCCCCTCATCCACTTTCCCCTTCACACACCATTTTGAAGTAGATCACAGATATCATACCATTTTATCTGTAAATAATCCATTATGCATCTCAAAAAATTAGGACTCTTTAAAAATTATAACTCAGTAATATTCTCCCATTGAAAAATGAAGTCCATGGCTATTAAGTGGCAGAGCAAGGGTAGGAACACTTGTCTTTAGACTCCAAATTCTGTGCTATTTCTACAACTGTTTCTTTCATTTGTCCATTGAACAGCTGTCTAATGTCTTTGCTAGGCATGAATATAAAGACAAACAACATTCTTGCCTTCAAAACATTCATGTGGAGCTCACATGAGAAGACATACCAGTCAGCAAGTAACCTTAATATATTGCATCTCTCTTAATATTTAAAATATGGTTTTATTTTATGATTAACAAAACTGGTCTTAGTTCTAAAAGCCTGAGAAAACTGAACAAATGTCTTCTTTAAAATCTATTGACACATCAGTACTCAAGTAATCCCTAAGTTCTATGATCTTTTCTCCCATCCTTTCTACTTTACTTAGTCCTACTTTTCCCCTCCACTATTTAGCCATTTCTATCATTTCTATAACCCTTCCTGCTATATGGACTCTTTCCTTGGATGTTAGACCCCTCACAACTTTTTTCCTCAAAGTGAACTAACTGATGACCTTGCCAATAGTCCAGAAATGAACATAGATAAATGTAATAGAATGAAGAAAGAATACATTGGAGGGAGGGAAGCCAAAGGTAACAAAAAGAAGGAAGCAAGAAGCAGGAGAGATGAGATGAGATGCAGGTAGGAAACAGCTAACAATCATTAAGTTTCATGGAGGCAGGCAGGTGATACAGAAGATAATACTATAGAATAACAACCTTATAATTTTAAAATAAAAAAATCTTTAACTCAAAAGTAAAGGGCAATTTCTCAAAGCACTGCAACATAATATTGGGCAAGGATGTCCCCTCTCACCACTCTTTTTCAACATTGTACTGGAAGTCCTTGCTAATGTAGTTAGACAAGAAAAGAAGTACACAGATTGGGAAGGAAGAAATAAAACTGTCTGTTTGCAGAATTAAAAACTTCTGCTCTGTGATAAACAATGTCAAGAGAATTAGAAGATAAGCCACAAACTGGGAGAAAATATTTGCAAAAGACACATCTGACAAAAGGCTGTTATCCAAAATATACAAAAAACGAAACAAACAAAAAAAACCCCCAAAACTCCTATATTCAATAATAAGAAAACAACTCAGTTTTGAAAATTGGCCAAAGACCAGACCTTAATGGACACCTCACTAAAGAAGATATACTGATGAAAATAAGTGCTTTAAAAGATGCTCCTTATCATATGTCATCAGGGAAATGCAAATCAAAACAACAATAAGATACCTCTATACACCTATTAGGATAGCCAAAATCTGGAACACTGACAATACCAAATGCTGGCAAGGATGTGAAACAGCAGGAACTCTCACTCATTGCTGGTAGGAGTGCAAAATGGTATAGCCACTTTGGAGGACAGTTCAGTGGTTTCCTACAAATCTAAACATACTTTTACCACTAAAGCCAGTCAACTGCAGTCCTTGATATTCACCCAAAGGGGCTGAAAACTTATGTCCATACAAAATCTGCACATAGGTGTTTATAGCAGCTTTATTCATAACTGCCAAAACTTGTAAACAACCAAGATGTCCTTTAGTAGATAAATGGATAAATAAACTGTGGTACATCCAGACAATGGAATATTATTCAGCCCTAAAAAGAAATGAAGTATCAAGCCATGAACAAATGTGGAGGAAACTTCAGTGCATAGGTGAAAGAAGCCAATCTGAGAAGGTTACATATGTATGATTCCAAGTATATGACATTCTGGAAACAACAAAACTATGAAGACAGTAAGAAGATCAGTGGTTGCCAGGGATTGGGATGGGTCAGGGGGAAGGATGAGTAGTCAGAACACAGATGATTTTAGGGTAGTGAAAATACTCTGCATGACAGTATAATGATAAATACATTTGTCAAAACCATAAGAATGTAGAACATCAAGAGTGAACCCTAAGGTTATCTATGGGCTTTGAGTGATTATGATGTGTCAAGGCAGGTACATCAATTTTAACCAAAGTATCAATCTGTTGGGAGAATGTTGATAATGGCAGATGCTATGCATTTGTGGAGGTAGGGAACATATAAGAAACCTCTGTACCTTCCTCTCAATTTTGCTGTGAATCTAAACTGTTCAAATAAAAAATACAAAAAGTCTCAAAAAAAAAAAAAGATAGTCACATTAAAAAGTACTGGTAGAAAAACAAATTCTCATGGTTTCTAAGCTTGGTTACCTGTATGATATCAGTTACTTCATCAAAGTTAGTTCCTGGAAACTTCACTTCTTCTTCATCTGCCTTCGTAAATTCTGGAGTCTAAGAAATGATTTTCAGAAAGTTTTTGCTGTGCTTAATGTCATTTTAATTTATCCATAATTTATCATAATACCACCCACAGCATAAGCTTATAATTACATGCTCTTATTTTTTATTTTAACATCCCTCTCAGAATTGATTTAGCTAGTAAGTGAAATTCAAGCTAGTCCCTAAGCTATTAGGTTATCATTTCAATAGTAGAAAAAATTAGGTATCAGTTTTTCTAAAAAGGACTCCACAACAATGCAACTTAAGTCAAGTGATCAAGTTAACACGACTGATTTTTCTCCTAGAGTTAAGATAAAATGTTTCTATGTGTAGATAGAAATGTATAGATAGATATGTATATACTTATATACATATACAAATTCACAAAAAGATAACAGAATCAAATAATATAAAAAGATAAACAAAATAATTATTTTACTATTTTAGCCTCTAGGCTTCACTGTATATAATCTAGTCACCTAAAACCACAATAGATTCTTTCTGAGAGCAGAACAATAAACAGTCTAAAAAGTCACTATTTGTAATCATATATGTTTTAATAAACTTCTAATTTTAAAAATTACTGATAAAAAATAAAATTAGGCACAAATGCCATTCAGGGTCATTTTTCTTTTACTATTTCTGATTGTGAAAAATTGATGTTCTTCCTTTCTTTAAGACTGTATCCTCAATGACTAAATTTGCTTACAATAAATGAAACCTGGGGAAAAGCTACAGTGCTATTTTGCTGTGTAGTAAAAGTCATAATTTTGTCATTCAGTCACAGGCAGCAAATAAATACTAGGAAGAAATGCATATTTTGTTGTTGTTGTTGTTATTGTTAATGGAGGTACTGGGGATTGAACCCAAGACCTCATGCGTGCTAAGCATGTGCTCTACCACTGAGCCATACCCTCCACCCCTAAGAATTGCATATTTTTGCATCATGTCAACAGTATGATGACACAGTTACATCCCCAAACATGAACTCCAATCATCATTATAAAATTCACATTCAAGAAGACTACAATTTAATGTCCATTTAAATCAAGATTCTTCTCCAAAGAGATAGAAATTTCTTCTTTACATATGAGAGTCTGGCAATGAAGTTGTCACACTAAGGGTTACTACTTTTTTCAGAATGTTTATAAATGTAAGGATCTTAAACTTTCTTTTTCAAGTTCATGAGCAACTTCAGATTTGTTTTGAATCTTTTCCTTAAAGCCTGAATTATTATAGTAAGTTATAATTATAGTAGAAGAGTTTGCATGGAATAATATTAGTTAAAATCTATAGCCAGACACTACTCAAACTAAAGGATATACTTCTGAGCAATACCTGTATCCAGGTTTTCAGAGGAGGAGATGCTTCTCTGGGGCAAGATGGAGATAGACCAAAATCAGTACTACCATTTGAAATGCTGTCAATATCCACATTGGGTAATACCTAAAATAACACAACATCCAGCTTTCAGTTCATCATTCTGACTCAAATATTTGTGAATCTATATATCAATAAAATTTAACTTTTTATTGCAAAGTCAATGGACAACAAATTTTAATTATGAAAGCATATTTTACAAAATTTAGAAAATAAAGGGGAAACACACAGAATCTTACCATCCTAAGTAGAATCATTTTCACTTTATCTTTTTACTATCCACTTAACACATAGCTTAAATCTAAAATACTTTCCTTCCTGATTTTCCATTGTAATTAGGTCATAAACACATTATTATGCTTCCATATAGACTTTATAATTATACTTTAAATGACTGTATAATATTTCAAGAAATACATATGCCTTAATTACTAAATAATTTTCCTATTGGTAAATATTTAGGATATTTCTAGAAGAGTCACTATTAGATAGATAAAGGTAGATATACATCACTCCAAAAAACTTCCTATATATGTAGGGATTTTTTCCCTTGAACTTTAAATTATTTCATTATGCTAGTCAGACATCAGATCAACTTCTTGAGCCACAAAGCATGCATATTTAAGATTCTTGGTAATTACCACCAAAACTCAATCCAAAAGACCTCTATTTCTATCATCAAAAATGTAATCAATTATAAGTTTTACCCAACCTTCAGCCAAATTAGATTATTCAAGTGTTTCAGTAGTAGCAGTTTTTAAATGGAAGTATATGATTGTTATTTTAATTTGCATTACTTGGTAGCTAGCAAGATTTAAATTATTCAGTTTGCTTGCTTATAAACTCTGCTACCTCTTTTGTAGAGTCTTATTCATGTTCTTTGAGTATTTCTGGATTTGCTTTTATGCCTTCTTATTATTTTATGGAGGTTTTTATATTTAAAAATTAATCCTTTCTATAATACTACTTTCATATGTTCTTACTCTATATTGTTCTCCTTTTTATTTAGGAATTTTTTACATACTTGTTTTAGACTTTATACATTCAAATCTATTTTCCTATCATATCTAAGTTTTCTTCTCTCATATCTACACTTAGCTTCAGTTTTGATAAAGATTATATGTAATATTTGCTAATTCTTCTATGTTTTTATATTTTAGATTTATACTTAGCCTACTGCCTATTTGGAACTAATCTCCTATTCAGTGAAAGCGTACACTCTAAAACTGATTTTCCACACTGCTAGCCAATTAGAACATACAGTTTTCACTTACAAGAATCCAATTTTCCTACTAAATATTCATCATATATTATATTCTTTTTACATAACCAAAGCTATTTCTGAAACAGGACCAGTACCAAAACACTAACTTTTCTAAACCCTTTGTTCTTTCAAATATCTAAATGATCCTAAAGTTAAAATTAAGTAAAAATCATGGCTTGTATTTTTTTATTACAATTTCACTTAAATTATACATTAACTTATGAAGAATTGACAACTTGAATATTAAAACTCACATATAAGTTCTCCCTCCATTCAAGTCTTACATGTTTGTGCAAAGATTAAAGTATTAATTACATACATCAAACACATTAAGTCTTTTTTTAATTAATTGAATATACTGTTCAGTTGCTCCCTTTGGAATATCAAGGCACCTGGATATGAGTCATTGGCTTAAAAAAGGTAGCTTAAATCATACAGAACAAGGATAGTGATATCATATTAGTATCAGTTTTAAAGAACAAAAGACCCATCATGAAAGCAAAGTTTTCAGAAGCAATGTAATAAATTTTAGGTAGTAAAGTTAAGCCAAAGATTTTTTTCCTTAAAATTTTCTCTTCATGCACACGAGCATACCTGTACAGTAAGCTGAGGAGGATCCTTTTTTTCCGACTTCATTTCTACAACTGCTATGTTAGGTTTCTTTACTCCAGTTTCTGTTTTTCGAGATGATGGTGGAATAGAAGTCGTCACTGTTATGGGATGTGGCTTGCTTACAATGACTCCAGCAGATGGCATGGAATCACTGTTACTTTGGGTTTGTCCTAAAAAGTGTGGGGGAGAAAAGGAGTCAACCATTTCAGAAATAGAGTGAAAAATCTAATATACAACTTAGATCTTTATGGCTAAATTCTCATATGAAAGGAAAGCACTATCTGCCAGCACCTTTCCCTCTATTGTCACCACCATCATCATCACCACCATGTCATCCTTTTAGCAGCAACTAACATTTATTGGGCACTCATAGGTACTCAACACTATCTAATTTAAATAAGCTTTCAAGGTAGTAATATTATCCACTTTTTACAGTTGAGGAAATAGAGATATAGAAACATAACATAATTTGCCGAAGGTCATAATAGTTTTTAAGTGGCAAAGCCAAAACTAAAGTGTATTGCATTATATTGTATTATATTAGCTGTCAAATCTTCACAGAGCAACAACAGAAAGAAATAAAACCAACAACAAAATACTAGTGTTTGAGGACCAATAAATGGCATGTAGACCAACTATCTGATAACTATCATAGCTGTCAAAACTTTGTTACTTTTCATCACAAAAGTTCCACTTGTTTACTATATTTCGAAGTAAAGAAGGACAGTGCAGCGCAGACTCTAAAGCCACACTGCCTACATTTGAAACTTGGCTCCACTCTAGCTATGTGGCCTTTGACAAATGACTGAACTCCCTCTCTGCTTCAGTTTCTTCATCTGTAAAATTAGTACATTTCCATGTGTTTTATAGGGTGGATTATATAAGTTTATATATGTAAAGTCCCTAGATCTGTACCTGACACATGGTAAGGACTTTGTAAGTATTAGCTATTATTTTGGTAGAAGGCATGTTTGAACAGACGTTAGCCAACAATCTGACATGCCATTAGCCCATAATACTAAAAATAAAACATTCTCTCTTACGTTGGAAAATATTCAAACTCAAATAATTCATAAAAGTTAAGGAAAACAGCAATGACACTAAAAAAATAGCTAACTAGATTTGAAAAGCTAATGTGAGAGCAAAAATGATTTGTTCAACTTTTACGATGAGTCTGAGACCTCAAATAAGTCAACCACCAACTGTTAGCTTAGAATACACAACTACACAATTTTTACTTAACAGTCTAGTCCAAAAGTACATAAAAGGTAATTTAAAGTAGTTCTTCTAAGTCAGGATGATATTAAGCCAATCAAAATCCTTAAGTTCTTTAATTATTATGAATGTCTATGACATGTCTAAACATTATTTTAACTTCATTCCATCTACAGCAACATACTGTAGAATACCAAAAGAACGTTTCTTGTGAATGAAAATGTAGCAAGAACCCATCATTTCAGAGACTGCTCCTACAGAGTAAGACACATTCTGAGCCCCTACCCACAAACATCAGCAACACATAAAGAAAAAGGTAGGTGACCATTGTGTCAGTGCCATTTTGTAAGTTCTGCTGCTGCTGCTAAGAATTTTAAAATGTACCCCATACATTTTGTTGGGTCTTACCTAAAAGAATTGCCATAGGAATTAGATGACCTTCCAGTGTACCTGAAAAAGTAGGCATTTCCCGGCTTGGGCTGAACAAATACTGCTGCTCACCAGGAGACAGCGTGGCAATGGAATGCTGCAGTTTAGAATCCATCTTTGTAGGTTTGGTTGCACAGAAGTCAGTTTGTGTTCTTATTGACTTGACTTTAGTGCCTGTAACAGTCATCAATGAGAGATATTTTAAAATGTTGTTTGAACATTACTATCCAGTCATCTGGAAATATAGCAACTCTTCTTCACAGCAAGATCTCATTGTATATAATATGGTTATAGGGCCCCAAAATAAAACTAAGATGTAAACCACAGATTGGCAAACTGTTTCTTAATTGGCCAGATAGTAAATATTTTAGACCAATGGGCTGTGTGGTCTTAGGGGCAACATCTCAACTCTGCTTCTATGGCATGGAAGCACTCATACACATAAATGAATGAGTTTAGCTATGTTCCAATAGAGCTTTACTTATAAAAACACGCAGCTGACCTACAGGACATGGTTTCTCAACTTCTGAACAGATGTAACAACTTGTACAACTAACTATGTCAGAAAAGACACAATGACTAGGAAAAAATGTTGAATAAAGATTCAAAAGAATATTCAGAACTTATACACATATACCTTTATACCTATATCCTATAGGTATAAAAAAGTTACTGATCATTTTTGGAATTGAAATTTTTTTCATCCTCTCATTATTCTAAATAACCAGCCTTTATCTTTGAAATCATGTACGTATCTGTACATATCATATTCGATACTTACTAAATCATTTAATCTTAATATCATTATACATTTTTTCTATTCCTATAAAGTGAATTTACATAGACATTAAATCATTGTACATTTTTTCCTATTTCTATGAAGTAGATCTATATAGACATTAAATCCTGAATTCTTAAAAATTTAGAAATTTTTCTGATTAGCTGTCTCCCTGGAGAAGAACATAAATTTCTATGGAGCCTGAGAAGAGTAAAGAAAATTAAAAGTGTGAAGGAAAGAAGCTAAAGTATTTTCTAAATAAATTACTGACATTACCACATTTTTCCTTTTAATATGTGTGTAGTTTTATAAACCTAAATATAGTTTTAAATATAGTTTCATGATCCCAGGAAGAAAAATTTTAGTACCACATCTACATTTTTTCATCCTGTTCTCAAGTATTCATTCATTCAATTGTATGATTCCAGAAACAAGGAATACAGTACTGAATAAACCAACTGGACTCATGTAGCTTATAGTTTAGTAAGGAAAAAACTTGAAAAACAAATAAAAATATAACATTAGATAGTGAAAAGTGCTATGAAGAACAATCAGGCAGAGCAAGGAGACAGAGGGGGTTAGATGATAATATTTTGGATAGGATGGTCCAGATGGACCTCTCTGAGGAGCTAACATCTAAGAGCAGAGATGGAAAGTGAGCCGTGCAAGTGCCTGAGGGAAGAGCCCTCCAGGTAGAGGAATGAACAGGCATAGAGGCCCAAGGACAAGCTTGTGTCCAAAATTCTCAATCCTCTCCTACCATTAAAAGGGCTACTCAATAAAGTGATTTTTGGATTTGAAAGTATTTTAAAACCTTATTTTTTCCAAAGGCTTTATATAATTATGTCTAGTATGTCCTTTTTAAGTAATTATTCTCTTAAATAAGCTATAATATAAACCTATCATATAAATCAAATCATTACCAGTTAACTTTCAAAGCACATCTGTTTAAGAGCATTGTTTTGAAAATACTAATATGCTACACAACTTGAAAAGAGAAAAAGCTATATAAATGAGAAGCAACTAAATGTTTTGAAAACTATTGTTTCTGCCAAAGGTAAATTAAGTGAAAGATTTACTCAGGAATCCCCATTCAAATCTGCATGACTGCATAAAAGAAAACACCAAGTTATAGTGAAATAAATTGTGTGTGGAAAAAAATTATATATTTAATATATAATAATATAATGCAAAGCCATTACATAATTTAAACTCTATAAGTAATAAATAAAAAGCAAAAATTAAACTTTACCTATTAAACTGATACCATAAAAATGAAGTTTACCACAAAAAATGAGGTTCCTTACCTTTAACTTGTTCTATTACTTTTGGCCTCTGTGGTCTGGCCTTAGGAGACGGAGAATTAAATCTGAGATATGGCCCTTTTTTAAGAGTGCTGCGATGACCCTGATAAACTGGTTTTCCATAAATTTGTAACATATAATCCTTGTCTTTTACCACCGGGGGTGCTTTCAAAAATCCCTAAGAACACAAAGTTATTCAACTCACCAGCAAAATAGTCATCAAACATTTATCTCATTTGTCTAAGCCTCCTTTTGTCAGCTTCAATATACAGTAAGAATGATCAGGTTAACAAAGTCCCCTATTTTAAATGGCTCTTAAATTCTGAAGATAGTTTTTAAACTATAGTTTTAAAGTTTTATAGTTTTGAGAAGCATGGAAATTCAGTACAAAAATCATCCATTCAAGAAACATGAAGATTCTTAAACTACTAAGTATATTTTCAGCACCAAAAAGTAAGGTTCAAATGCATTTAACATATGCATTACATTCAAATATCATAACATAAACCAAGTATTTAAATAATTTTCTATATTCCTGATCCCACCTTCAATCATAATCTAAAGGCTACAGAAAGGTAGCATTTATTGAGCATCACTAAGCGCTAAGTACGGAATTAGATGCTTTATTAATCTGCCCAACAATCCACGTTTGGCATTTGCAAAGTTACAGATTAATTAGAGTAGCAAAAAATGCCCGCCATAGCATCTAGTACCATGCCTCACAATCATTAACAAATATATATATATACATACAAAGATAAACTACAGTTTTGAATACCATGAACTAGGGAATCTAATTTTTAGACCAGATGATCTCTAGATACACCCACTGTAAATGAAATACAGTGATTATAAGTGTGAGATCTCAGAAGGAAGGAATTAGGTATTTTGTGCAGTGATTTCCACATTACAGATAACCAAAACCCTAAATATCAACAGTTTAAAGATGGTTTACATATGTATAGTCCTTCATATTTTTAAAACATTTTCATAGTCATTTTATTATTTATGTCTTTTAAAAAAGATAAATTACAATGCAACATTCACATCACAAAACCAGATTAGGATCTTACTTCTTTTCTCTCTTTCTGTAAGCTTGAAGCAGGCATGCTCCTTGCAGGTGGATTTCTAAAATGCTCCTCTGTTTGTTTTTGAGAATGTTTTCTTGGAATTATAGAATTGTTTATAGTTTTATCTTGTGTGTTGGTTTTAATATCTTTACTCATAATCTGAGCTTTCCTGGTCCTTTGATTCTTCTGACCATATCTCTTTTGTTCACAATCTTTTCTTGTCAGTTCATCCTTAACAACCAAGATTAAAATTACTTAAAATCTAAGTAGTCATGCTTTCACATCAAAAGTATTAGGATTTGTTTTCTGCTGTTACATAAATATAATTTAGTAGTTTTAAATGCTTTATAAATAAATGATATAGGCTTATATACAAATAAAAATTCTTTGCAGAATAAACACAAAATTAAAAAGACATGTTTCATGGAGCAGAAGGAATAAGAAATAGTAGATGAGGTTCAGGGGTAGAAGAGCAACTTTTAATTATAAACCTTTTTACATTTTTTGATGTTTAAACCATGAATATAGTAACTGTTCAAAAAATTAAAAATAAGTGTCCAAAAAGTAAATGATTTTGTAATAAATCCTGAAATAAATATTTATAAATTAAAGTTACTTGAATATTTTGCATGAAATTCATAGTTACAGACTGACAGTGTATGGCTAGCTGTCTACAGAGCCAGATATGAACTCCACATCTTCTGACTCAACTCACAACATTTTTTTCTGGTGCATCATATAGTAGCTAATATACATTCTTTATACCCACATTAGAGGTATATATAGTCTTAAGACAATAGTGTTTAGAACTATATTTTAGTGTTTATTGTTATGGAAATTGACACTTCATCTTGCTGCCACTGTAAGTATATACATACAACACATAGTCAGGAAAAAAATACTTTGCACCCCAAGACAAAAATGAGTTACCTTGCCTAGTTTTGCTCCCTCAAATACATAAAATTTTAAGAATTTCCTTTAAATTACCAACCTCCTAACAAAAACAACTCTCCTGCAGTTCTGCAATGCTAATATCTGAAGATACACCATGGGCTGTGTGGAGATGAGAAAGTGGTGGTTTTTCCATCTTGAACTGACTTTGCTAAACTTGGTAACCGTAAAAATCTTCAGGAGTAGTTTCCCTTTAAGTAACTTTGGTGTTTTTACTTCAATAAGCCAATGATTTTAAATCTGCTGTCTTTTTTTTTTTTTTTATGAACAGTTCTTTTGTAAGTATACTTCTTTTCTAAATGCTTTTTTTGCTAAATTTTCTCTCATATTACTCATATTTTAGTTATTGTCCACAATTTGCCAGATAAGAGCCATAATATAATTTATGAGACAAAGCAGTTGTTAAGGAAAATGAAATTTATTAATAAGTAAATATAAAGAGTGAAAGAGTAAGGTTAAGCATTATATGTGGACATACATAAGGAATATTTTGAGAATAAGTATGATTTTTATAAATTGGAATCAATGCTATCTCCTGAGAATTCACTTAATTCTGTTTTTTCCAATACTTACTTGAATTTCTGCAGAAATAGTTTTAATCCACTCATCCACTGTCTTTCTGATCCGAATCTTCTCTGACATCTCTCTATAAAAAAAAAAAGCATTTTCTCAAGTTAACATTTAATGTCCTGAGAACAGAACCTGGATCAGATCTCTCATTCCATCCTGAATCTATTGTGTAGCCCAATATCCTTCATCTGAAAAGGAAAAACCAATGATACTAGTTTCATCAAACGTTTGAAGGATACTTGAAAAGCACATGTAGATCCCAGAAAATATGTACCAAAGAGAGAAAAAAAGCTAAAGGGAAAATTTACTGTGAAAAATAGCAACACGTATATACCCCAATTCCAACTTTATAATAAGTCCACATCACCAAAGGCAATGAAGAACCTTTTCTAAACATTAAAACACATTAAGCAAAATGAGGTGCTTAGAAAAAAAAATTAAGAAAGCCTCTACACCAGCAGTTTCATAAATGACCTTGGGATGCCAATATCCTGTCCTACCTGTTGGTAGACAGGGCGTTGATAATTGAATACATGGCATCTCCATCCTTTGCACGAATAATAGCTTCCAGGTTTTCTTCAAGCACTTTTTTACTGTTTTGTACTCCTCTCAAAATCTTCTCAGCATCTTTCAATACAGATCTCATATTGGTTGTCTGAATAATGGAATTCTGTGGAAGATCAGCAAGCCCCGACATAATCAGAGATTCTTTTGGCTTAAAAGAGAAAAAGGAAAAATGTTACTGTGTTAAACTCACATTAATTAGTTTAATCTAAACAAGAGATATTACTGTAGTTGGGGGCATACTATATGTCAATATAAGGAATCAAGTTGTGAAAACTGAAGAGCTATAAAAGAACACTTGGCAATTAAAGTCTCTTTCCATTTAGAAGTACTAATGTGAATGTTCAGTAAAATGGGCTGGGAAGTCCACAGCACTGGTAGGCAGTCCAGCAGTCAATAAAAACTGTATCTGGTGAAGAAAGCTAAAACAAAATAAGAACAAGCTGGCTCCAGGGAGGCATGGCAGACAATGTAGACTGAATAAACAAGGGCCATTCACAGCTCTCCTTCCCCGTTACTTCCTCTCCAGCAGAAGCTGGAGAGCTAGAGGTAGGCCACATGGCTCGGTTTTAGCCAAGAAGCATTAAGAAGAAATCCCTTGAGGGCTTTAGGAAAGCTCTATACGGAGAACAGCCAGGGCTGACATGTCTTCTTCAGTTTGTCTTCCTTCACCCTTCCTCTTGCTTTCCGTCTTGATTACTTTTTAATTTCTTCATCATTTCTATCTTTACTAATCATTAATTTTAGTATCTTGCTTCCACTTTACCTGGAGTATGCCATTTGTTTCCTTCCTCTTTTGGCCAAGATCATGAAGAATGTCATCAGACTTCTGCACAGTCAGTTCAGCTGTTCCTAGTTCTTCATATGAAGGAAATCTTTGAGTGGATAGATTGTCAATGCTGTAAACGTTTTAAAAATTAAGTTTTTTAAATTGTCAAAAATTCAGCAAACATTTGATTGTATAAATCTTTGACATATTCTTAGTTATATGATTTCTAAACGATGTCTCATCAAATTTGTACAAGAGAATTAATCAATTATATAATTAAACATATGAAACATAGGCAATCACAAGAGCCAAAATTCATCTGACCAGATTGGTTTAGGCTTAGTAGGAAAAGAGCAGAAAAAGGCTTTTCTTTGAAGAAGCTAGCATGCAGAAGTACTTCCAGAAGGATGGAGTAAAAACCTCTAAAAATCAACTCCTGTATAACAACAAAGAGAATACAAGGAAAAACAGTCAAATCAGCTTTTCAGAACTCTGGAAATTAAACAAAGCTTACAACAACCCAAGGAACATTTAATCAAGAAAATGGCTGGCAAGAACAGCAAGCTTTATGGCATTTTTAACTTGCTCTATTCCCAGAGCCCCTTCTTCAACTCTGTTGTAGCCTTGAAAATCAACAGCCTCACAACCACTAAAATGGGCAGAACGAGTCTGAAGCACCCCAAAAAGTCCCCTTCACAGGATTTCTTTTTAGAACTGACTCTGAGGTACCTCAGTGAGAAATTCCATCCCCAGGTCATTTTTCAAAAACAATGGCAATTATTTAACATCTTAGCTGCCTGAGGTGGTGATACAGTTGAGGCAAATAAGAGGGCAGCCAATAAACTAAAAATCTGGAGAATGAGATGTCCATGTGGAGCTCTGAAAAGCTCCACCACATTAAGGGGATCTAGAAGGTCATGTGCATGTACAAGGCTATGTAAGCATTTAAGAAGCACCTAATCTTTCCCATGTGGCTTACCCTGGGCTCTGTGCAAGTAGGAAGTTGAGGTTAAGATTTATTAACTGCCAGAGCACTGAAGGTGTGCTCCAGCGTTTACACACAAACACACAGTTCCTTGGCAAAGAGAGGCAGACTTACTCATTCAACGTAGTTAAGGAAATCTCCTTCCAATCATTAGCAGACTTAACTAACCAAACAGAGACTTGCTGTACATGGCATGACAAAGAACACAGATTACAGAATTACTCCAGAAAAGCCACTAAACAAATGGTAATAACAAGAACAACAACAAACAGCAACCAACAAACCCCAGGGCGGGGGAGGGGGGGAAAGGTTGGAAAAAATCTGAGTTCCAAAATTGGCACAATTTATTATTTAAAATGTCAAATTTTCTAGAGCTACCATATAATCCAGTAATCACACTCCTAGGCATATATCTGGAAAAGATGAAAACTCTAATTCAAAAAGATATATGCACCCCAATGTTCATAGCAGCACTACTTACAATAGCCAAGACATGGAAGCAACCTAAGTGTCCATCGACAGATGATAAAGAAGATGTGAGATATATCTATATCTATATCTATATATGTACACACACACATACACATACACACACAATGGAATATTACTCAGCCATAAAAATGAATGAAATAATGTTATATGCAGCAACATGGACGAACCTAGAGAATATCATACTAAGTGAAGTAAGTCATATAGAAAAAGACATATCATATGATATCATTTATATGTGGAATCTAAAAATAATACAAATTGAATTTATTTACAAAACAGACTCAGACATAGAAAACAAACTTATGGTTACCAAAGGGGAAAAGGGATGGGGGATAAATTAGGAGTATGGGATAAACAGATAAACACTACTATATATGAAATAGATAAGCAATAAGAATTTACTATGTAGCACAGGGAACTATATTCAATAGCCTATAATGGAAAATAATCTGAAAAAATATATATACAACTGAATCACTTTGCTGTACGTATTAAACTAACACAATATTGTAAATCAACTATACTTCAATTTAAAACTAAATTAATTAAATAAAATGTCCAATTTTCAAAAAAAAGTGATGAGACACACAAAGAAATAGGAAAGTAAAATTCAGACACAGGAAAAAGCATAGTCCATAGAAACTGTCCCTGAAGAACCCCAAATATTGAACTTACTAGACAAAGATTATAAATTAGCTATTACAATCAAAGGCAAGTATAAGAATAAAGTCTCATAAAATAGAGAATATCAAAAAAGATAAAAACTACTTTAAAAAATAGAAATTCTGGAGTTGAAAAATATAGTAACTGAAATGTAAAATTTACTAGAGGGGCTAAGCAGCATATTCAGATTGACAGAAGAAAGAATCAGCAAGTTTAAAGATAGATTAATTGAGATTATCCAGTTTAAGGAACAGAGAGAAAACAGACAGACAAAAATTAAGAGCCTCAGAGACCTGTGGGACACCACTAAACATACCAACATACAACATAGCCCAAGGAGAAAAGAGAAAGGTCATGTGCACTATTTAACTATGTAAAGAAATAATGGCCAAAAAACGTCCCCAATTTTATGACTATTAATCCACATACCCAAGAAGCTCAACAAACTTTAAACTCAAAGAGATCCACAGACACAACATAGTCAAACTGTCAAAAGCCTAAGACAAAGTGAGAATCTTGAAAACAGCAAGAGAAAAATAACTCATCATATACAAAGTTTCCCCAGTAAGATTAACGGCTTACTTTTCATCAGAAACCATGGAGTCCAGAAGGCAGTGAGATGACATATTCAAAGTACTAAAAGACGAAGAGAGGGGAGAATATAGCTCAAGTGGTAGAGCACATGATTGACGTGCATGAGGTCCAAGGTTCAATCCCCAGCACCCCCTCCAAGTAGAAATAAATGGATAAACCCAATTACCACCCCATCGTAAAAAAAAAGAAAAAGAAAAAGAATGTCAACCAAAAATTCTACCTCCAGTGAACCATCCTTTAAAAGTAGAAATTAAGACATTACCAGCTAAACAAAACTGAGAGAATTCATCACTAGCAGACCTGCTCTACAAGAAATACTAAAAAGAATTCCTCAGGGTGAAATAAAAGGATACTAGACACTAATTCGAATCCATGTGAAGAAATAAAGAATACTGGTAAAGGTTAGCTATATAGGTAAAATAAAAGACAGTATTAAATGCATTTTTGCTTATAAGTCTTTTCTGGTACTATCTGATTTAAAAGATAACTGCATGAAGCAATAATTATCAAGCTGTATAGACAAGCTTATAATTTATAAAGATGTAATTTGTATGACAATAATAACAGAAAGAAAGAAGGAGGGAATCAAACTATATTGGGTCAAACTTTTTGAATCCTGTAGAGATTAAATTAGTACTAATACTAACTAGACTGTTTTAAATTAAGATATTAATCGTGATTTCTAAGGCAATCGTTGAGAAAATAACTCAAAAAATATAGGAAAAGAAGCAATAAGGGAAATAAAATACTATATTGGAAAATAATTTAATAAAAAAAAGGCACTGTGGAGAAATAGTGAAATAAAAAAAAGACCTAAGACATATATAAAACATAGCAACATGACAGACAAAAATCCCACTTTATCATACAATTCATTAAATGTAATGGAGTAAAATTATACAATGTCTCCACATGAAATTATTCAAACTATGGTTTAGTTTTCACAATTGTAGCTCTCCTGACATTCAGAAGAAATAAAATTATCATGGCCTACACCTACTTGATTTTTAAAAAACTTTTTATAATGTAAAATTTCAAACATACACAAAAGTAGAAAGAATAGTATAACAACCTCCACATACCATATTTAACTACAACAATCATTAACTTGTGGCTATCTTCATTTTAACTATACTTCTAACCCAGTTTCCCTTACCCTGCAATTTATTATCATTGAAGAAAATCCCAGATCTCATTTCATCAAAAATGAATGATCTGCATTCAACAGAAATTAATCATCTATATTTTAAGAAAATTATATATATTCATTTCATAACTATATTATAAAAAAGAAGCTATATAAGCAGCAGGAAATAACTAAATCTAAGATAATTTTTTAAAGTAATGCAATAAATTTATTAAAATTCCTAAAGAAATTTTAGAAATATGAACAAAGCTCTTTTCAATTTAGCTTTTAAACTAATTTCTTGTTTTTACCTTTCTTTCTTCTCAGGATTCCACCCTATTTTTGATCTAGTTAATGAGGCTTTGTCTGAAGATTCACTTATTCTTGTCAATGAATCATGGTTATTCAAAATTTGTTCCAACAGCCTTACATTTCCTACAAGAGAAGAAATACAGTATCATTTTTCAAGTACTAATTCATTTATCTTTTATAAAATATCTCACACATATTTGTACTAAATTAGTCTCTTACAGTGATGATCTACTCAATTCACTCTACAATGTAGACTATAAATATATTCATCAAATAAAACTAAATATTTATAACTCATAAAATGATACTGATAAAAGTTTAGGCCTGAATTTATTTTCACCACAGAAAAAAGGAATTGAATGAAGTATCATTATCACAAAGCACAGTAAACTGAACAATTTTATAAATAGTAAAAGGGATATTGAACTATTTCTTCACAGCAACTACTGGTTGAATATTCCCTTTGGCCTCATCTTTAACGAGAATACATAACAACTTTTTTTTTTTTGGTGAAGTTGGTTTGTTTAAGGTTTTCATTATCTTTTAAATACCTTAAGACTCTAAATGTGTCCAAGACAAGTGTTGAAAGCATGTAAATGATCTAAAAATAAAAGCTTATATTTAACTTTTAACTTATTTTTTCACTTACTTTTATAGAAGGGCTATATTTCAAGAGTCTGTAACAAATTATAATTTTCTGTCATGTATAAAGTTTATTAGCACTTTCTCCAATACATACATGATAAAAATGTTAAATTTCTGAGTTTTGTTATTGAAATTCACACTTTAAAATAATGTAAGTAACCATGATGATCAGCCTTACCTTCAGCAAAGCATTATTTTTTTATTTATTAATAACAAAATTTGTTCACTAAAGGTTTAAGTAATAACCTATAGAAGATAGTCAGAATAGTTATAAAGGTGTATTTCCAACTCCTTCTACAACGAATCTAAATAAGTTTGATTTGACCACTTTATCACTAAAAAAAGCATTAAAAATAGAGATCCCACATCAGTTACTACAAAGTACATTAGAGAATTATAAATCAGGAGTGCAGAAATCTGGTCCTAATTTGAACAGGTCTAATAAAAGCAGTGGGTGCTAATTATCACTGCTTTATTACCTGTATGATGTGACATCTCCATATTTTCTTTTTCTTCCATAGGATTCTCCCTCTTTGATATTTTATCATCCTTTGAAACAGGTATAGGAGCAAACCTGCGAGGTGCTGGTGTCTCCAAAGGAGATTTCTGTTTATCAAAATCCAGATCTTCAACTTCTCTTGAAGGTGCTTTAATAGAAAATAAAGAAAATTATAAATTTAACTTGCTTTTTAAAAAAATTTTAAATTGCAGTGTTACTCTTACCCATATTTTAAAAATAAAACCAAAATTATATAGCATACACAAGTTATTAACAAATATATACAAATAACTTTATTCTCACTAAAAATAAAAAAAATACAGACTATAAGCACTTTCACTTATAACTAATAAATAAGAAAAAATATGACAATATTCAGTGTTGAGTTGTTGTGAAAATGGCAGAGCCAGACACTGCTCATGGCAATGAAAACTGATAAGGCCATCTGGCACTAAGTACAACAAGTCTTAACATTTTTATATACTTTGGTAATAATCTTACTCTCAGGAATTTATCTTAAGGAAATAACTTAAAAGAAAAAACATTCAATATATGATGATTTTCACTACAGTATTATTTATAAAGAAAAACCCTAAAAACTGCCTTAATGTCCACCAACTATTTTCAAGCAAATTGTGAAGTAGTTATTGAACATACTACCCTTTAGTCATTAAAAATTAATGTTATGAATATAACTATATAAAACGTGGGAAATATTTTTGATGCCAGTAAAAAGCAATACAAAATTATATTTATGCTACAATTATACACACATAAAAATGATGTACACTCAAGAAAAGGCATAGAAAAATAAAAAGTTTGATTTGTTGAGTTTTTAGTTCACTCATTTTTTGTTTTATTCCTGTTACTATCACTAAAATACACAAATTCAGGATACAACCAATAAAACAGACATCTTTCTCCTTTAAAGCTCAAGTCTTAAAAAAACAAAATTAGGAGCAAGTAATTATCTGGAACTGAGTATGAAACAAATGTAGACTTCTATAGAAGGCACATGGCTGCGTCATACTGATTTGCCTAGTATCATTTAAAGGAAAATAATGAAAATAGAGATCCCACTCTAGTTACTATAAGACACATTAGAGAACTATAAATTGTGAACACGGAAACCTGAGTTCTGATCGTGGCTCTGACATTCTCACTCTCAAGTCAGGTAACCTTGAGCAGGCAGTCATAACCTTTCTGTGCTTCATCTTCATCCCTTTATGACTTAAAAATTGACTCATGTTACCTCACAACAGTTTTTTAAGGCCCACTCATCTGTTGTGAAAAGCACCTTACAAGCATAAGGAATCACTAATATGTTTGTAATACAACAATGTTCTAACAAATCAAATGTCAGGAAACCATACAACATGGACTGATATATCATTAAAGGGATAGGCCTTTGATTTTCCTTAGTTCATTATTCACATATCAATAATTTGGAGATACATTTTTTCATGTACTTTAAATTCCAAAGATATAATACAATTAAGCTATGTTTTCCTTTGCTATTATAAAGAGATTTTAAAAATTCCATTAAAATAGATTTGCATTACTAACTCTCTGAAAACATTTAGAAATAGTTTATAATACTTAGGTGGTTTTTCTCCTGACAGAATGAAGAAAAATAGTAAATATGCAATTTGTCAGAAAATTGGAGAACTGATGATAAGGATTTTTGATGTTAGACAAGAAAAATTTTTCTAAATTTATGCATCAGTGCTTCTGAAAAAGGTTATTTATTAAAACCATAAACTAGGACATAATTCATAACTTGACTGAACAAGTTTCAAAATGACCTAAAAATTATCTGACCTAAAAAAAGAACTAGCTTTACAAAAACAAAGACTTAGTCTTCTACAATCTAGTCAGAAAGTTTACAGCTTATTTACTGCAAAGAACATTCATTCCTAGCTGGCATTTTTCATTCATAGAGAACTACAAATTTTTACCTTGTTTGGAAGCAAAAGTGTTCTGTGAAGATAGACAGCTGCCACCAAAATCCAGATGGTCTGGTTTTACAGAATACTTTTCCACTGCTCTAGAAGGAGGTAGTGTAACAGGCTGAAATCTACTAGTCTTGAGTGCAGCACCAATGAAATGAGTCTGGAAAAAAGTAAAAAGACTTTATTAATTTCAAATATCATTTGAAAGAGTGAGATGACAAAATACATTCACATTTATTACAGGACTTGAAAACAATCTAATAGATTCAATAAACAATGAAAATGCATATGTTACACACTAACTATCCACTGTAGCAGCAATGGCACTGGAAGGATATAGTATCACAAAGACCAGGGTTAAGCCTGGCTTTGTGATGTGACCTTGGTCATTTAATGTTACCATTATAAATCTCGTTTCCTCTTTTTCATCTCAGAGACAGCTCAGGGTCAGTGAAGCAAGCTGTGAGAGGACCAGGAGGAAGGGGCTCTCAGCCTAGACCTCTACTGCAAAAAAAGAATTTAAAACTAAAACATCTCATCTTTTATATCCTGGACGGTAAGATTTCATTTGAACTGTGGTTTAAAAACCATTGATAGTAAGCATTCAAATAAAATAGAAGCCAGGCTTAGTGACAACAGTTTCTAGCACCTACTAATTAAAATATCTGAAATGTATAAATACTTAATAAAACTGATTTCAAGAGAGAGTTTATGCCAGGCAAAGAAAAACCTAAAAAGATTTATAGTTTTACAAAATCCTTAAAAGTGTGTCAGAATCTCTCTATATAAAACAGATGGACAGGCTCAACAAATTTCATTTCATTGTACTGAACTACAAATATACCTAGTATGTCACTGAAACATCACTTTTCTCTGTAATTATAAGCTTTATAAACAAGATGCCTGCATTAGCAAAGATTCCATTCTTCCAAATCAGAAAGTTAATAAATTATAGGTTTAGTTATGGAAGGAAGGATGAATGGCAGCCAAGCACTTAGGACCACTTTAAGAAATCAATGTGCTTTTCAAGTGTGTCATTTTATTTTATCCTGAACAAAAAAATAAAATACTTCCTAGGTAAAGAATTCAAGACTCAGAGAAGTAAAGTTATTTGTAGGATGGGGACCCACTCAGTGGCTCTGACAGACCCACTCCTTGCCTCTCCCAGGTAACATGCTGCACGTTCAATTTCAGCCATGTATTGAGTACTTACTAAAATTTTATTTTATATGCCCATAATCATTCCAATAAAAATACTATCTTAACCACACGAAAAGTTCAAGACAAGTCTTATAAAGAAGTCTTGAAAAAATATAGGTCATTAGTGTTCACTTTGTGATAACATTTTGAACTATAATAAATTTATTTTTGTATCTTCTTCTGAATATTGTATTTTAATTTTTAATCATTTTTAAAATTGCATATTAACTAGAAAAAAGTTAAATCAATGTACTTACAATGCTGGTCATTAACACATTTAAAAAAAGTATATGAGTACCTGAGTGCTGAGTGTCCCAGGACTTGGGGGGAATCCTGCATGATACCACTACACCAGCAGCGCTGACAGTGTCCCAGGACTTGGAAGTTCCAAAATAAGTAAGAAACTACACCACCACCTCCTTATGAGGATAACTCTTCTTTTTTATACTAGCCCAATGCCTCATATTTAAAAGGCACTAAAAATATGTATTATTTTTAATTAATTAAATGGAGAAGCAAATATGTATGTATACCAGGTGGTTCTCATCTAAGAGCGCTTTTAAGGACTCCCAGGACTCATCTCAGACCTGCTGTCTTAGAATCTCTGGGAGGTACAGGCATGTGTATGTATAAAGCTCTCCAGTAATTCTGATACACATTTCCAAACTAAGAACCACTAATGTAAACAAATAACTGCAATGAGATATAAACCTTTAAAAATGGTAACCACAAAAGAAGGATAATCCAATTATAAGAAGAGGTCTCACAGAACATCTGAATTATACCGTGCAGAGTTCTCCACACAGAGAAGAATGATGAACAAGAAAATCATTATTTAAGAACTAAAATGGTTACAATCTAACAAGCTATCGCAATAATCAATAAATGTTAGTTTAGAGATACAAGTGATAAAAGGTCATGGGACATGTTCTCACTTTATTACAGATACCTGAATATCTATTTGTTGCTGCTGTAATTTTTCAAGATGCTTAATATGCTGCTCCATAAACACATTCATTTGCTTTTCATGCTCATGACAATGTAGTTTCTCATGTTTATTCTGAATGCTTGTCTGCTGCTCTGTAACACGTTGTAGTTGTTTATCTGTCTCCTGTAACTTATTGAGTAATTCTGTAACAGAATTGACTTTTGCCTCCAAATCACTCTGCACCTAAAACAATAAAAAATCCAAAGATATCAAAAATACAGTTACTAGAAAACTTACTTTAAGCAACTGTTATTGAGAAATTATCAAACCAGAGCTTTTATCCTCTAAATTTCTCATGATTTTATGCCTTTATTTTTAGAATCACAGAATAAAAGGCAGAGGATAGCTTTCCTTAAATAGATCTTTTCTCTCATTTAAAAAAAAGCCAAATTTGTCACACAGAATTTGTATCTCTTAAATGGAAATTAAACACTTAATGGAAATTAAAAATACTTAAGTGGAAATTAAAAAGAAGGAAATAGCAAAACAAAGTAGCTTTCCATACTTCACTAATTAAGACTGAGTGACGTCAGAAGTCTTGGCTCTGCCACCTATTAGCTCTAAGACCTTACGCCGACTCTGACCTCTTTCTCGATTCTCCTATTTACAAATTGAAGACTTTGGCATCGATCATCTCTCTGGTCTCTTCTGGCTCTAAAATAAGGATGACTGATCACCCCAGGTGCCAGGACCAAAGGGTTCCTAAGATGAGATACTTTTGGTGCTAAAACTGAGAAAGTCCTGGATTTCCTAGCACTAACACAGGGATGAGGGAGAAGTCTCACAACTCCTGAGAAATGACGCACAACCACGCAACGAGAATGTCCTCAGGCTATGGCTGGACACAACAATTTCAGAGTCAGTTTCTAATAAGTATTTTTACATTTTACCAAGCAGTTACAACTACCTGGGAAGAAATACATACTTTTATCAGTGGAGCTGCAGTTGCAATGGCGGCAGCAGTTGCTGCAGCCACAGTTGTAGCCGAGTCTATTCCACTGGGGGAAGTTCTAGTCTCCTGAATGACAGCATCCTTTTCTGTGCCAGCATCTTCTAAAAGCTGTACCTTTACTTCCTTAAAAACAGGCATGCTTTGGGCTCTGTAATTAAAAAGGAATAAAAATCTATTCAGTAAGCTACATTGAACCATTATAAGAATGATCTACAAGTGGTAATCTGCTGAAGGTGAGCTTTCTCCATTTAAAAAAAAATTAAATCCCTGTTTTTCACTGTCAGCATCTCATCAGTCATTTGGTTAACAAAGCCTATTAAGGCTCAGGTCACTAAACACTAAAGAAATAAAAAGATAATTCCCCAAAGACAATGACATATCAGAAAGTAAGGCTGACACATATGCCAAAGACATGGGCACGATTACAGTGATTTATAGTCAAGAATCCCAAATTTAAAACATGCAGAAAAAGCTCTAAGAATTTAGGTATCAAGTTTTACTCCCAAAGGATGACAACCCAAGAGGGAACTGCTGTTAACACTGATGAAAATAATTTTTTTAATTCTACCTCATTTAGATTTAATAAATGTTACCGAGTTTATTAAAATGGGCACAGAACACACTACTGAGCAGTCAGGATTAAAAATGAGTCCAGCAAATAGATACTATCACAATAAGACATTTAACTAAACCCCTAAAAAAAGGGGCGGGGGGGCTGGTCCATTTTGTTCTGTATTTGGCCTAAAAGAAAACAATGAAACACTGACAAACATGAAGAGCCCCTAGGTAAGACTAAGTAAAATCAGCCGGTGTGAGCTCCATCTCCGGCTGCTGAATTTCTACCCTTTGATTTTTAAAGAAGGCCCAGAGCTCTTAAACTCACTCCTCTTTGATATTGCCTAATTTCTATTAAGAGCATCATTTTTCCTTCATTCTCAAAATTTTGAAGTTACCTTCTTACTTACTTACCTTACCTTCTCACACCCAACCGAGTCATCAAGTTTTGTCAATTATTTCATCACAATTGCAGGAACAGTGTCACAGAATTAAAGAGGCAGGGGGACCTAATAGGCTATCTTTCTTAACTTCTAATTTTCCAGATGAAGCAACTGTCACACACAGAGGTAATGGATTTACTCGATCAAAGTCACAGAACTAGTAAGTAGCAGAGGCAGGGCTGATTCCCAGAGACCTTCCCACGACACCAAGCTTTCTCTCTCAAGAGAGCACTTCTCCCTTCGTGCTTCTTCCGCTCCAGTACAAAACTTCATCGTCTCTTGCCAACTATATCATTCTTTCAATTTCTACTTCTTAAAAACTTCCCACACACATTTTCCCACCATTCAAAAGTCTAAAAGCATTCCTTAAAGACACCTGAATAGGCTAATTTCTTCTCTTTGGCCCTCCACACGCTCCATCCTCTGGCTGTGCCCTAAGTTCCTAAATACACTGTGCTTTCTGTTCCCTCAGAAAACAACTCTCCCAAGTCACACTGCTCTCAGACTACGCTGCACCACTCCCACAGCTTTTTCTCTGTCTCTCAGCCTTCTTCACCCAGCTAACCCTACCCTTCTTAAGATCCAACACAAGCTTTATCTTTTTCAATAAGCTTGTTCTTACAACACTCCCTCTTGATTTCTCCCTTCATTAATTCCTTTTGCATTTCCTGCCTACATCACACAATTGAGGCTTGATAGTCAGCCATCCCATGGTTTAAACATCTGTACAGAACAGTTAAATGATGTACTGAATGTCTCCTCTCACAGTTCTAACCACACATTCCTCAATTTATGTACATATTCTCTCCCCAACAAGCTCTAAGCAACCTAGGAGAGGGTTAGGAAGGGGACACGATTTCTTTTATACCAAATAGCAACTATGAAAGAGAACACAGTAGGTACTCTCTCTCTATATATAACTGACTGACTGGTGTACTAAGAAAATACAATTCAGATAATCCATATCTTTTAGAATTCCTGTCTGAAGCCTGAATGGGACTTACCCTCTAAGCTCTCAATTCTACATTAATACATTAAATTAACCAACAAGAAAAATAACATTATAAGGCTAGAGATCAACTTCATTACAGGCTTTAAATTTTTATTTTCCAATTATCAAATTAATAAATGCTCAATGTAGCACATGTAAAGAGCTTCTAAGTGTAAAGAGCTAGAAAAATGCACCTAACTCTCCCCTTCAGAAGAAATTATTTCCTTCTAGTCTTTTTCTAGAACTTTTTCCTTTATTCCTCAATCCTCTGAATCGGGCATCTACCCCAGTACTATAGCAAAACTGTTCCCACCAAGACCAAGAGTCCTTGCTCAATTCAATGGATATTTTTCAGTCCTTATCTTTCTTTACCTCCAAGCAGCTATCAAACTTAGAACCTCATTTCCCTTGGGTTTGTTAATACCATACTGTCCGATGTCTCTGGATAAGCCTCCAAAGTAGTATTTAGAAGCCAGACTGCTTTCTCTGCACATCTCTTAAAGGTCTGGTTTCCTCAGAACCCTACCTCACGACATCTTTCTTTTCACTCTTACTTACACTCTCACTGTGTCACCTCAACCATTTCCAGGGCTTAGACTACCACCTACACCTGATGCCTTCTACATCTGGATTTCTAGCGTTTTAACCCCCCTTTGTGAATTTGACCTTTACTTTCAGTTTCCTATTCGGTATTTTTTACCTGGATGTCTCATAGGTACCTCAAACCCCTGCCCATGCTCAAAATGAGATTCATTTCCCCCAAGAATTCCCTCTCTCAATGAATACTACTACTCATTATGCATTTATACAAGCCAAAAATCTACAATTCATCCTTAGCTCCTTCCTCACTCTCACATCTAATCATTAATTCCTGTCAATCTCTAAATCACCTTCCAAATCTGTCTACTTCTCTCCAACGCAGCATGATTCTGACCCTCATTCCACCACTCCCCAGTGTATTCAGGGCCAATCTAATTCATCTCTCAAAAAAATTCCTGAAAAATTTATAGCCAGTTGGTTTCATGGACTCCAGTCCTCTTTTTTTTTTATATCAACTTGTGTGAGCCTTTTAAGAAATATGTATCATACTTTTACAACTTTTAAATGATTTGCCATTTCCCTTAAAGTCCAAACTTCTTTAAAGTAGTTCATAACCTAGCCCCTTGCTCACCTCTGCAGCCACATGTAGGAACATTCTACCCTTGTTCTAGATACTCTGGGCAGATTCTTCGTTCCTAAAAGGCTCCAGTCTATTACCTTTTATTACAACTTTACAGCATATTATAATATCAAATAGGGCAAATTTTCCATCATTCAGCTTTTGTTTTTCCAAAATTAGCTATACTCAACCATGTGTATTCCATATGTAGTCTTAAAAGTACATATATATATTCCCAGCTGTGTGTCCTTCCATATAAATTTTAGAATCACTTTGCCAGATTCTATCTACCATTCTCAAAAAAAAAAAAAAATCAAGTGACACTGACTACAGTAAAATCTGTATCCTGAGACATAATCAGACTTTCTTTTAACAACTTGAGAGTCATTTTCATAGTTCTGATTCATTTATTATTCTCTACATTGCAATTACCTTCTCAGAAGGCCCTTATAGTTGTTTTGCTTTTTAATTCTTTTCATTCATCCTGAAACAGGAAGGGTTCTACAGTCAACGGGTAAGAAGAGTAGTGTTCACAGATACCTCTCCACTTCTTTATGAACAACCTCACCCTCTCCAGTCTGAGAGTTCTGGGAAGTTTGAGAGATTTCAGTTCAGAGAGTTCTGACTTGAAGGCAAGTTGATAATGTCCCTGTTGTGGCTGCAAGCAGCCACTTCTACTGGGGGTCAGCTGGTTGGAAGTGGTAATCACTTTCCGTCCAAATGAGTCAGATGTAATCTGCAATTTTTAGTTCAAGTATAGAATTTGAGAAACTGCACCACCCTTCATGTCCATACTTCTGCCTTTTCTTAGATTTCTTATATAAACCCCAGGATACAATTTACCACCCAAATTCCCCTCCTAACCACCATATCACATGTTGGGAATTGTAGGCTGATCAAATGTAAAAAGGAAAAACATGATTATGTCAAACAACCAGTTGTGAAACTGGCTGGCTCAGATCACACTCTCGTGGCTTACAGGCAGTATTTATTTTTGTTAGTCCAGTGTTTCCTAGAGTATAATACATACACCATAGATAACTACAGGTGAAAAAAGAATAAACTTTATTTTAAGAGTTGTTTATTTAATTGTATTATTCAAAAAATTGACTTTCCATTTTACAAAAGTAATATAAAATTTCCTTTATGAATAAAATGAGAGTTCAAAAGTAAGTAAAAATGTTCCTCTTTTCTAAGCCCACACTGCTCTGGTTCAGCAGCAGAATACATTTAGCCTAAGAATATGTATCTCATTCCATCCCCACTAATGAGAAAAAAAAAAAAGCCTCCAGTGATGTATTCTTTCATGTTTATCATGCTGCTGTTTCTGAAGTTGGTTTTGTATTTCATTGGTATTTAAGATAAAGTTGGGAGGGAGCATTTAGATAAAGTAGCCGTGGTTTCCCTTCACTTCATCCAGATGCTAAGCCTGTCCCTTTTTCAAATCGTAACCAGAAAAAGTGTAAATGTCCTTTGACAGTAAATAGTAAGTATCGTATACCTGGAACTACTTGACCACTGCTGTAAGTAGTATAATGAAGTGACTAGAAGAGCAAGCTCTAAAGACAGACTGCCTGGGTTTGAATCCAGGCTTTGGAAATGGCTTGGGAAAAATCAGTTTCTCTGTGCCTCAGGTTCCTCATATATAAAATGGGGGTTCAGTAAAATTGGGTTGGTAATGGAATCTATTTCACTGGACTTTGAGAGAATTAAATAAATTAATGCATATAAAGTGCTGAGAACAGTACCTCTTCTATAAGAATTGTTAACAGCCACTGAGTATTTTACATGTGCTCAGCACTATGAAAAATGCTTTATACAGATTAACCACACAGTACATATTTCACATATTAAAAAGAAAGTTTTTGCCAGCTCCAGAGTATATATAAAGCTGATTTTACAGAACCATATTGAAACACAAGAAATGGCCCATCTATTTTCTGTAAATGAAACTTACTTTTGCTTTAAAACTGCTCTTAGAGCATCTTTCTGTCCCATGGTGTACTGAGAAATAAATATGTCATTTGCTGCAAAATCAAGACACAAAAATATACTTTAGACACCTGAAAATTCATTAAATTTTGTTAAGCTATTCAAAGAAAAACTTTTTAATTAAAGAAAAATGTTTGGGAATTCAGCAATATGATTTCTCAATTAAAAAAAGGCAAGGAACAAATTAAGTGACTGAGTAATAATAGTCATAACAGTCCCTATTCTGCAGGAAAAAAATTCTGGGGCCAAACTGGGGACATTTGTTCAAACTCTTAGATGAAAATAAAACCAACTAATTTTAAAATGTCATGAAATAAATTTTTTCAAAGCATATTTTAAATCTATTCTCTTACCAAAGACTATTCAAAACTTGAATTCAGCATTTGTAAACAGATATCTAATACCAAACCTATTCAACAGATTGGCAATAATAAAATTACCTTAATCATTATAAACTGTTTTCTGGACATTAGAGATTTCCATTAGTAGCTAAATTTGGAAGAAAAAATTAATTTAAAATGAAAATAATAAGAATAAACTATAAGGCTATTTAATGAATATCTAAAAAAAAATCAATGAACATCTAAAAATCTAAAATTCTATCCTTACCAAGGAAGTTCTGACACATTACAACATAGATGAATCATGCAGACATGCTATGTGAAATAAGTCAATCACAAAAGGACGAATACTGTATGATTCCATACAGAGAAGGTATAGTGGAGTTTATAGAGATACAAAGTAGAATGGTGGGAGAAGGGAAAGGAGTTAGTATTTGAGAATACAGAGACTCAGTTGAGGAAGATGAAAAGTTCTGGAGATGGATGGTGATGATGGCTGCACAACGTGAATGTATCTAATGCCACAGCACTGTATGCTAAAAATGGTAAAAATGGTAAATTTTATGTTATGTATATTTTACCACATACAAAAAAATCAAATCTATACTTTTACCTTTTTGTCTGTTACTCTCCTCCGTTTTATCCAAAGGCAACCTTTGCACTGCAACATCTTTAGAAAAATCCTTTAGGATATGAAAGGAAGAAATGAAATAAACTTTATGATTTACTATTTATCAAGTACCATTTACTAGCTATGTGACTACTGTGTTCCAGGAGGACAGGACTGTGTGTTTTATATACTTAACTCCCAGCACCAACACAATGCTTAGGTAACTTGAAGCCACTCAAAGATTTGTTGAGTGAATGAGTAATGAGCTGTCAGACAAGTGAATGAATGGGTAAATGAACAAGCAAACAACTGTGGCCTTGAAATTCAAATCCTGATTTGCTACTTCCAGCAGAGCAACTCATGTAACATTCGGCGGCTATATTTAAATGTGAAAATGTGATTCACTATGAGTGGAATGAAGTATGTAAGGATGCACGGCACAACATCACAAATTAATCACAGTATTCCTTATCACTGAGCCATATGTGCTCTCAGAAGACTTCTCTGTATAACTGACATCTACTAGCAAATACCTTTCTGCGCACATGTATAACCCTAGACTTCATCTCTAAGATACTATTCAGTTCTAAGACATCACAACTTTTCAAATACTAGGTTCATTCTATATTGAGTCACCTTCCTTAGACATACATTTTTCCCTGCTAAATCATTATTTTAAAAAGCATAGCACATAAATATGTAATTCACAAAAGAATAAATACAGGTAACAATATACATGAAAAAAATCTTCCCTTCACTAGTAATAAAAAAAAAATACAAAGTAAAACAATGAGATGCCTTATTTATCTATCAAAATGGCAAAGTTTTTTTTTTTGCTTAATTATAATGCTCTGTATAAGTAAAGATGAGGGGAAATACTTTCATGAATTCCAGAGAACTTATATTAATACAGTATTTCTGGAGGCAGTTTAGAAAGATTGCAAAAAATGTGTGCAATCCTTTCTCTAATAATGGTAAATGTAGAAACTAATCTAAGGCCCTGGGATATATACCAGAACGTTCATCTCCTGGCTGTATGTATTATCAAAAATTGGAGGACGGGAAAACTTAGTGTTAAATGACAGGAATATAAACAAACTATAGTCAATACATACACTGAAATTCTATAAACTTATTAAATGTTTCTAGGGAAAAAAATGAATGGCATGTAAAGATAATCTTACTACTTAGATATAAAGCAGTATAGTCCTACTTTATAAAATGCATATATACAGAAAAATACTCAAATGTTTACAGTTGTTGATTTTAGTTAATTTCTTTTTTCCTTTTTCCTTTGTATTTTCTCCAGTGAAATTTTTTTTAAAGTTTTTGTTTTCTTTCTGAACATGCATAAGGATTTGCCCCTAATAGGAAAAGGTAGTAGAGAGAAATAGGTATGAACAGGACCAAACACAAATAAGCTTAAAAATGTGAACATACTAGGCACAGACTCCTTTAGTTTTCTCACTGAATAGCATGGTTTCATTAATACACACTGCAATCTTAGCACTCATTTATGAAATAAAAACATAATGCAAAGAGATTGCAGTTTGTATTCACAGTAAGACGAGCTATGATAATAAGCTATGTTTGCTTTGCAGGCATATTTTATATTAGGCAAAACTACACAAAATAAGCTGTGAGCCCATATTAAATCTAATTAACTCTTGCCTGATGATCTTCCAAAGATCATCTGGGAAATCATTTCGATAATGGAATGCAGATACCATTGATAATTAGATAAGGCCTGCTCAAAAAAGAAACAAAAAACACCAACCCAAAGGCTAGGCATGTATTCAGGGACCAACTGCAGCACATAATCATAAATTTTTTTGTGCTTTTTTGACAAAGTTCATAAGTAAATAGTTTCAATATTATTCTTGTTTACTTGTTAAACTAACAATACATAAGCCAACATTGTAACTAGTGGTCAATGTCTAATCAGACTGCATGACCAGAATATGATATTTACAATAAAAATTTTTCAGCATTATAAATAAAAAATATTAAGAATTTCATGTTATTATTTCTTAAAGATTCTTCAAAAAAATCAAAAGCACCCAAAAGAATTCACAACACTTTGACTTGTGGTTGCCAAGGGGGAGAGGGGTGGGAAGGGACAGACTGGGAGTTCAAAATTTATAGATACTGACAGGCATATGTAGAATAGATGAACAAGATTATACTGTATAGCACAGGGAAATATATACAAGATCTGTGGTAGCTCACAGCGAAAAAAAATGTGACAATGAATATACGTATGTTCATGTATAATTGAAAAATTGTGCTCTACACTGGAATTTGACACAACATTGTAAAATGACTGTAACTCAATAAAAAAAAAAGTTTAAAAAAAAGAATTCACAACAGTTTGAGTGATATAAAATTGACACCTCACTTTTGTTACAGCTCCTTTACCATCACCTAACAGTATGTCAAGTCTCTGGTCTAGGATGCCTTTTCCTTTGATGAGCTTCTCTTCAATTATAATGTTTCTCTTGCTGGTAATTATCTTACTAATGAGTATTTTTGATCCTATGGAAGGTTTTTTTTGTTTGTTTTAAAAGTCTCAAACACTTCAAGCCAAAATCATAGCATATAAAAACATTCCTTTTCTTCTTTTTTATTTTTATTTTTGAGGGGAGTGCGTAATTAGGCTTATTTATTTATTTATTTACTTAAATGAAAATACTGGGAATTGAACCCAGGACCTCATGCATGCTAAACACACATTCTACGATTGACCTATACCCTTCCTTCTTGTAATAACATGTCTTTCGTAAGTGAAATTTAAATAAAAACAAGCCTATTGCTAATCAAACACAATTTAAAAACATTATTTGACAACACTTAAAATTTTAACATGATCATAATTAAGAATTCTTTTGCTTACACTTTCAGACACAGCGGGATTTTCTAATGGAGGCTGCTGATAATTTGTAGCAGAAGTTAAGTCTGATGAACCTAACAAAATAAAGGAATCAATTTTAGTGATTTTTCAAATCAGAAATGTTACCTTTAGAAACTCTACAGGCATGATTCAAGAACTATAAACTCTATTAATTCAAGACCTAAATTGGATGCCACTCTTCATGCAAAAACCTTAAAAGGTAACTAAATATTCCTGATGAAGATTTTTACACCGGATATTTTGAAAAATAAGGGGTCAGAACTGACAGTCAAGTGAGCTAAGAATAAAATATTATAAAATAAAATCTTTATACTGGACATACTATGGGTACAAAAGCCTGATTCAACAGCAGGCCTATGTTATGCTGTACTCCCAAAAAGCAGCATTATAAAAGCTTTTTTTTGTTTAATTGATTTTTTTTATTTTTGCACATATATTCATTAATTTGATTATCAGTGAAGTGGGTAGAGCATATGTTATCTTCATTTTCAGGAAGCTCCAGACAGGTTAAGTGAATTGTAACATGGAAACGATCTAAAGGCAGAAGTTGTGATTTTTCTACTATGCCAAACTGGACAGCACTATCCAAACAGAAGGTAAAAATCTCTACTGGTGAAAAGTTAGCACATATCACACTGGTTAAGTGTGCCCACCACAGATGTGAACAAGAATAGTGTGCAAAAACCATACAAAGAAAAAACAAAGAAGGAAATGTTTTATTCATTCCATCTACTTAATATTATTCAATGTAGAATGTGCCTGGCCATTTTCCCAGGGAATGGGGTCACTTTTCAAACTCCTGTACAAACTAGACATATCTTATGCTTAGGAATTTAAACATTAAAAATCCTCTAAATCTTGAAATACAAAAAAAAAAAAAAGGAAAATAAAGACTAAAGACTTACAGACGTGAAAACTGGTTCAAAACTATTTGCAATCACATACCGTGCAACGTTCCGTTCAAGTTCTTTCCCGTTCTAACAGAAAGACGTTTATTTGCAGACAACGCTGGAGGAACACAGGACAGCTCATCTTTCAGCAAAGCCAAATTATCTCCTTGATTTGGAGAAACTACCTCACGAAGCCTCCTCGCTGGTATTTTAACCTTTTTTTTCTTTTCCGGGCTAAACTCAGAGCCTTTCATATTACTGGTAACAAAACTAGTCCGACAGTTCTGAATAGAATTTTCTTCTGGGTCCATAAAGCTTCAGAACAAAATTTTCACCGCTTTGAGGACTTTGAGGGTTGGGGAGCGGGGGGTGGGGAAGTAAGGGAGTATGATAAAGAAAACGTGAATTTCAAGTGATTTTGAAACATGCAGTCATCAACTTTTACATAAAACAATGTCTAAACAGACTATCCACAAAGCTAGACATTTCAATTTAGGATCTAACCCAGGATAAGAGAGGACTAGAACACATTTACCCAACAATCCCAGTCACTCTATTAATGCATCGTGCCAATCAATCTGAAAGAGGATAACAAGAGAATGACCGCATAAGCGATAAAAAAAGTAGTAACACAGGGCACCCCCACCCCAACCTGAGAGATAGTAGGGTAAAAGCAACCAGATGTGGAGGCGGGGTTAAAATTTGAGAAGAGGGAGTGAAACATGTAAAACTAAAATGCTATTTTTTTTAAAAAAATCACCCGCAAAGGAACCTTAAGAGCTCTCTTCCTCCAGAAGCAACCCTCGGACACCTAAATTCACTCCTGTGCGTCTCCCGGCCGCTCGGCAACCGAGCAGTCACAAGTCCCAGCCGACAACAACTTCAGTTGCCCGCGGGTCAACACCCACTCCCCTTTAAACCCGCCCTTGACACACAATACGCATGCGCAACAGGAAAAGCGTCCAAAACACCCAACCAAAAAGCCAGATTCTCTCTGGTGCTCTTCCATCCCTGTCCGGGTGGAAACGAACTCCCAACGTAAAAGGCTTAACACGGCTGTGAATTTGTTGTCGTTGTCGTTTTTCAAGGAATACATTGCCCCACAAAATTTAAACATTGACTAACACCCGAAAGTCTCATCGAAGAGTTGCAGAGCTCCAGAGTTAGCTGGTAATACCGCTCTTATTTATTAGGGACTATTTACAATGTAGCACCTGAAGACCGTTAGAGACGTAAGATTAAGTAAATTAGTTTTACGAAGAGTTTCGACAGATTCGGGTGAATGTTGGCAAGGAAGTCAGAAATAGAGAGTTTTGTCTAAGCAGATAATCACAAAAATTAATTCTCGAGGGATTTTTAGAATTCTCTTATGATATCGGCTTTTTCCTCTAGAGTTCCCGGCTTTATAACGAATCGGCGTCGAGACGTATAAGAGCTATTTGCCATCTCGCCATTCCCACGTGTTCTCTTTCATCCAGCGGCTGCGGCGCTCAACCTGACCCTGACCCTCCGCCCCCAGACTCGACTGGCAGCGCAGCCCCACCTAGCCTCGTACTGGTGTCGGATGCGAGAGCCTATGCTTAAGTATGGTCTCTTTTCTCTGCCCGCAGAATCCCGGGTTCCCAGGCGGGGGCGGCAAACTATGCCTCGGAAAGGTGGCAGGGGTCTCTGTCTCTGAAGGAGGCCGCCGCGGGTACTTGGGGTTATGGGGGGCTGCGGGCCGGGGAACGCGTTCCCAGAACTGACTTGGGACCTGCCTCGAAACCGTGTCACTGGGGGAGGGTCGTAATTCGAGGCTCTGAGCCACGTTCAACCCGGGCATGGGGAGTCAGGGTCTTGTTTTGAGACACTGAGTTAGACTGCAAGGAATCCACGCCGTGACCTTGAGCTGATAGGCAGGACACCCTCCTTTAACTGAAAAATTCTCTGTACAGAGAATACCAGGGCCAGCACACCTTATCTGATCTGCTAATTTTCGAGGGTGCGTTACTTAACCGTTTCCCTTTACGCATTACTAAAAGCTTTTTAAAAGATTAATCAAAGCAAAAAAATGGAATCTGATGTAAAAGTTAAATAACAAATTTTATTTTTACATCTCAGCTGTCTACTTTGACAGAAGAAATCCTAGAATTAAAGGGGACCTTAAGGGCTCAACTTTGGATAGCCTTTTATTCTGCCTTGATGCGTTTCTGTAATTATTTCAGTTACATTTCCTTCATTATCATTTAGTACCCGTTTGTTCACTGTTTTATAGTGTATGTAAATTAATGATATGACAGTGTCGGAGCTGTAAGAGACAGTGGAGATGATTTAACTCCCTTATTTTCTAGGTGAAACTTAGATGTGAAAGAAAAAGTGACCTTTCCCCCCTACTCTCTAAGGTGTACGCATAGGCATAGAAACTCATTAAAGGGACTTGAATAAATGACTTACTTTGGATCTTACAACCCCTTTACTATCCAAGCTAAGGTTAAAACCCAAGTAGTCTTGCCCTCTTCTAGTTCAGTGCTTATAGCTCATCCTCTAGATCTTGAAGTCATCCTTTAAACCAAGTGTGCAGTAATCTTTCAAAATTATTTTCTGCTCTGATTAATAATAAGTTAGGGTTGCCAGTTAATGGGGCATAGCTTCCTAAATCTGCTGCAAACAGTCTAAAGTAAAGGGACATATAGTGGAATCCTATTTTATTATCAATCTAACTAGTTAGTTCATACCAATTTAGACATCTGACATATCAAATAAAGAATGTATAGCCCTGGAACAAAAAATATGGCTCACAAGATTGTTATCTTTTATTTATTTTTGTTGTTAACATTTTTACTTCTCTCACTCTCATCTCTAAATATACACATAAGATATATGTAGGGTTTTTTTTGCTGAACCATTTACAAGTTGCAGACATCATGATCTTTAATCCTGATTTCTTCAGGATGTATCTCCTTAAGAACATACTATTACATAACCACAAAATGATTATCACACCTAAGAACATTCAGAGTTCTCCAATTGTCCCAAAAATGTCTTTATTTTTAACAAAAATGGGTTTTTTTTCCATTCAAGATCCAATCAAAGTTTATAATTGTGTTTAGTTGTCATGACTTTTTAGTCTCATAATCTAGAACAGGCCTTTCTACCCCTTTCCTTTAACTTTTTTTTTCCCTTTAACTTTTTGAAAAGACCAGTATAGTTGTCTTACAAATTGTCCCACATTGTGGATGGCCATAATTATTCCCTCATGACTAGAGTCACATCAAACATTTTTGGCAAGAATACCACAAAGATACCACACTGGTTAAGGTGGTGACTGACAGATCTTCCCAATGTAAAGGTACAGTTTTCTTTATATAATAAGTAACCTGTGGAGATGCATCGAGACCATGGACACATCCTGTTTTCCAATAACCCATTACCCAGTAGTTTTATCATCTATCTGTGATCCTTGCCTGAATCACAAGATTACAAATAACCTGAACCAATCATGCTGAGACCAGAATCAATTATAGTGATAGTGGCTGAGGACATAAGATGAATCACTTACTATAAACTAAGTTTGAAAAGAATTAGAATTGACTCTAGACTTGGTATAAATGTGCATATGATTCTAAAAACTAAGTAGAAGGTTATCTCCCCCATCATACCCTGGTTAGTTAGGTTTGTTTTGTTGTTTTTTTTTTTAATACTCAAGTTTCTGGGAATTGTTTGACCTTGTGTGTTCACCTGTACATACATACTACCTGGAAAGATAAGGATATCAAGTATTTTTAAATACATATAACACATATGCTAAAGAACTGTAACCTCAGAATCGACTGAGGAAACTAATTTCTCTTATTGAAAAGGAGAAGGCTTTTCAGAAAATTTAGCCAGCAGAAGTTTAGATTTCATCGAATAAACTTAGAACTTGAAGGGGCCTGAAAAGTTACATTGTAATCCTCTCATTTTTCAGGTGAGAAATCAGGCCTCAACTGGAGACATTCAAGCAAAGGTTGGACAACTACTTTTCCAGAACAGAAAGGAAACTCATGCATCAGAAAAGGTTTGAGCTTGACTAATATCTCTTTTTACTCTTAAGTTCCCTGGGTTTATGATATATTTTGTAGGACAGAGATTCTAGAACTCTCTATCCTTCCCTCCTTCTTCAGGTTTCAGGGATATAACAAGAAGGTAAATCGGATATTTGCCTCTACAATAACAGACATTTGCTTGTGGTATCTGAAAATTAGGACCAAACAAAAGGGCAGCCGCATTGCTTCTACCTGTTCTATCAGATGGTTTGTGTGGCTGTTGAACTTTGTCAATCAGCAAAACTAGAATTAAATAACTGCAAAATAGAAAGCTGAGAGACTCCGAAGACCCAAACTAGCAAATTGAAATTTGAAAATCATTTATTCACTCAGTTATCTCCCATATTTTCTAGAAAGAATTGCCTACAGTTAGGTATACCATAATCTTGATATTGGTGACTACAGAGAAGAGCTTTGGAGATATAGGCAGACTTAAGATTGCTGACTGTTACTTCTTGAGTTCAGTTATAGGTCTGGGAAGATATATTAAAAAATAAAATACAGTTGAATGATTCTAGAAAATCATAATGTTAACACAGTCATCTTTGAGTAGTAGGACTACTACTTTTTTATTTTCCAAATTCTCAAGAAACAGATTATATTACTGTAGTAATAGGATAAACTTTATTTCATTAAAAGAGGAGATATACTGTCAAGGACTGTATATTAAAAGACAATACCAAGAAAATTCATAGAAACATTTGGAGGTGCTCCTCCTCAGTATCTGTCAAAGACTTCCCAATAACAATCATCATTTATCACTGAGTTGTATACCAAGGGGGAAGTGAGGCAGAGTCAGCACAGTGTTACCAGTCTCTGAGACTTGCACAGCATTTAAAGATTTCATACTTTCTGCTTCTCTGACCTCTGGTTGAAAAGTCATATTATAAATGAATTTTAGCCTGAAGAAATACTAGGATAGGAATAGGGAAAAGAAACAGATTTTGGCGTTATAATTAGTGAACTTGTAAATTTCTAAGGTTTTGTAAATAAGGAAATCAGATCTTTCTTCTCTGGTGCCACCTGTAGAAAGTCCAGTCTGCTGCACGTCCTCCTGAAGTACAGCAACTATACTGTATAGCTTTACAGTTCAGAAGGCTCAGGGTCTTTGGATGACCTTCTGTGCTTTCAGCTAGAGGCCTGCTGGTAAACCAAGTTCCTTTAATTCTTGTTTTAAGTTCCCACAAAACAAGGGTTTCATTTAGCACCTATTTCCACAAAAGTTATCTTACCAGTTCTTGTATCTTTTCAGGCTGGTTTCTAGTTCTGAACATTTTCTAACATTTACCACACTGGAGACTGTATCTTGTTCTTTGGCAAGGATTAGAAAGCTGGACAACCTCAAACTTTTTATTTTGAGATTATTGTAGATTCACATGCAATTGTAAGAAAAAACAGAGCTCCCTTCTGCCATTTACCCAGCTTCCCACAATAGTAAATCTTACAAAACTATATACAATATCACAACCAGCATACTGACATTGATACAGTGAAGATACAGAACAATTCCATTTCACAAGTCTCTCATGTTGCCTTTCTACAGTAACATCTACTCTCCTCTTCCCCCGCCCGCTCCTTAACCCCTGGCAACCACTACTATCGTCTCCATTTCTGTAATTTTGTCATTTTAAGAATATTATATAAATGGAGTCATATAGTATATAACCTTTGGAGATTGGCTTTTTTCACTCAGCATAATCCTTTAGAGATTCTTCCAGGCTGGCGTCAATCAATACCTCATCCTTTTTATTGCTGAATAGTATTCTCTGGTATGTGTGTACCAGTTTAACTATTCATCTGTTGAAGAACATGTGGATTGCTTCGAGTTTTTGACTATTATAAATAAAGTTTCTATAAACATTCATGTATAGGTTTTTGTGTGAATATAAATTTTCATTTCTGATAAACGCCCAGGAATGCAATTACTGGGTCATATGGTAACTGTATATTTATTTTTTAACATACTGCCAAACTGTTTACCAAAGTGGCTAAATGATTTCATATTACCCCTAGGAATATCTGAGTGATCCAGTTTTTCCTCATTTTCATCAGCATTTGGTGTTGTAACTTATTTTTTCAGCCATTCTGATAGGTGTGTAATGCTGTGTATCATTGTGCTTTTAATTTGTGTTTCCCTAATGGCTAATGATGTTGAACATCTTTTCATGTGCCTATTTGCCATTGTATATCCTTTTTGGTGAAGTGTTGCCCATTTTCTAATTGGATTATTTGTATTTTTGCTGTTGAATTTTGCAGATTTCTTTATACTGTCTAGTTATTAGTTCTTTATCAGATATGTAGTTTGCTTTTGATGTCAAGTCTAAGAACTCTTTGCCCTAAAGCTGAAAGATTTTTTATATAAAGTGAAAGGCTGACTTTGAGGTTAAATGTTTTTGCCTGTGGATGTAGTTGTTCCAGCACCATTTGTTGAAGAGGCTCCCCTCACTTAGGGGAGGGGTTCTTACTAATGCCCAGCAAGAAGTCAAGACCCTGCTCCCCAGTCACGCTTCTCTGACACTACTCTGGTGTGGGAGTTGGAGTGTTTCATTACAGCCTGGTGAGGGTGGAAGTCTACCTGGCTAATGCCGATGTGGGTGAGGATGAGGGCCACAGTTTTTTCTGTGTTTGCCTGGAGTACTGCAGTTATTGTTTTAAGTTTTCTATGGGCTTCCGCTTTCCTAGCCCTTTGCTAGAGAGGGCAGCTTTTTGGCTAGGGGGGATAGGGAGCTTTTTTTTGACTGCCTCCACTTGCATTTGCAGATTGCCAATTTCTTCAGCTCCAACTTAGTGATGTAAGAGCCCAAAAAAGGAGAGAATTCACCACTGTGTTGTTTCTCAGGTCCCAAGGGCCCTAGCTAATATACTTTCTTCTCTCCACTTTTTAGACTCTTATGTTTGTTTCATGTGTAATGTCCAAGGATTTGAGTTGTACTTAGTAAAAGGAGTAGGGAAAAGTACATTTACCCCATCTTCCCAGAAGCACAAGTCCTAAACCTCACTGTATGACATACTTACAAAATCCTCTGTTTCTTTGACTGGTTAGTGATATTTTATAGCAGCCATAAGGATGGCTCTTACCTCAGAAGCATGGCTGGCTTAACAACTAGCACAATACTTGGTACATTCAATAAATGTTTACTGAATGAATATCTACCATTATCTACCAGTATCTACCTAGCAGAATGGTAACTGCTAAGATCTCAAACTACAAATAAGTTTGATGTTAATATGATGTAATAATGAGGTTTGGATTTGTGTGCAGTTCAGTAGTTGGAGGGTACGGAATTAGTGTTTCATGATTTAAGTGCGCTAAGAGTAACTTATGGACGTCTCTTCCCTGGAACATATTAGTGATGACAGTCACAGCAATACCTGAAAAATTGTGACCTGCAGTTAATTCTTGGTATTTTTCAGGTAGTTTATGTGGTTAAAATATACATATTGTTTATAAAGCTGTGACATAAAATGGGAGTAAGAACATTCTTGTTAACTTTTTAGTGTTTATGGAACACTTGATGCCTGAACGTTGGGCTAACCTAAAACCTCTACTGCATTGTTTGTAGCAGACATAGGAGAGCTTTAGGAGAAAAAATAGTTTATATCCTGTTACTACTAAACCACAGATTCTCTGAAATATAAAGAGTTAGACTTTTGGAATAAGACTGGCATAGCAAATAGAAAAGAACTGATGCTTTCCCTTGCATGTGGAAAACATAACTTTTTGAAAATGTCAGTAATACTCATGAACTTATATGGTAAGGACAAGAGGGAAGAATATGCAAAAGAGGGGGAGGTATATACATGGTTGGGAATGCTGAAATGGAATTACCATTGATTGTATTTGTTAATCAAAATGAATTAATTTTTTTTCATGATAGTAGGTATACACTTTGGCCTAAGCTTGAATTGCCTACTTAATCTTCATATAAGCTTCATGAAAATTGCATGCCTTTCACTTGATGAGCTAATAAGAATGGTATACTCATCCAGTTTATCTTTTTTGATAAACCCAGTTTACTAAAAACTGGGTTTATCAAACCAGTTTTATCTGTTGGTTATCAGGAAACTCAAAGCTAAATATAATGCATAGAAATTCTGTTAGTCTACAGTGTACATGATTGGTATTTATTCTTCCTAACATATACTGTTTAATTTATATTCTGAACAGTTTTGTTTTATATAAATCTTTTATATGAGATATTCATCACTTTAGAACTAGCCAGGATAGAGTAAGTAAATAATATGATACATTCTTGTATCAGAATTAACTAAGCCTGGGTCCTCCATTAAGGATATATGAAAATAACAGTCAATTAGAAAGACTCTTTGACTTCCTTATCTTCACTCCCTGTTGCCCCCAAGTTAGATCACAAGTTGTCACATGTTCAGAAGTTTCTGGTAAGTCTCTGTGATTACCCTTTTCAACTGCAGAACATACAACTCCTATAACTTCCTTTTAGATTCAGAACTCTGAATCTTTCATTAGTGTTGATTTATAAGTGGAGGGCATTTAAAAATTAATAGAACCTTTTTATTTACATAGAGATAGTAAAAGGATCTTGAGTAGCACCAGGCTAAGTTACATTAGCAACTAATGGAATAGTTAACTTAATTTCTTAAAGGAAAACAGCAGAGATCTCTTGGTTTCCCATAAAACCATACTATGAATGAGGCTTTAACATGTGGCTTTGCAAGGTAACAAACTGTCTAAAAACTGGAGGTTGAGATACACAGGGCCTTTGGATCTCATAGCTGGCATTTAAAAAAAACCTAATTCTAAACTGTAAGGTTCTTTGTCGTCATTAATGACCTGGGAGATTGGGGGGGTAGGAGATGACATATAATTATATAAGCAGTTAGAGATTTATAAAATATGAACGGTAATTTTAGGTAGACTTGTTTTGGTTCTATTTCATAATCTATTCTTGCTTTGATTACCTAACTCTTTGGCTAGCCAAAAAACATTTGTATACAGACTGACAAACTTTTTACTTTTAATTCAGGTGACTAATACACATACCATAAGAATATGGCTGCACAAATACCAGAATCTGATCAGATAAAACAGGTAAGTTATCAAAATTAAGGAAAAGAGATTTTGCAAAAAAATTTAAGGCACTACTGGATACAACCATGTTGGTCAGTGATCTCACAAAATAACTGTTTATATTTCATTTCCAAAAATAGACAGTAAATTATATGAAGCATATTTATTTTTCAGATTATTTTAAAGCTAATCCAGGAAAGAATAAATATTCAACTAGAAAGTCTGACTATATTTTGTAGATCATATTATACCCATTTAAGTTAAGCAAAAGAACCTTTGATTTCAAGTTATTACAGGATATTTTGCCTAAATATATCAGTAACTAAACTTTCAAAACATCTTTGTTTTAAAAACCAAATATTAAAGAACCTTCTGATTTGTTTATAGTTTAAGGAATTTCTTGGAACCTACAATAAACTTACAGAAACCTGCTTTTTGGACTGTGTTAAAGACTTCACAACAAGAGAAGTAAAACCTGAAGAGGTATGAAAAGCGTTGCCCACTAAAAATTCTCTAAGCTCGTCAGAAACAGTATAAATGGGATTTCCCTATGCCTTTTGCTTGTTCCTAGTTATTACAGGAATTTAGGCTACCTTTTATATATTCCTTAGCTCAGGAACAGAAGCAGGCCAGGGCCCATGGAATTGAGTTTAACAATGCCAAATTTAATGATGGTCACATTGTCCTATGGCAGCCTTTTTTAGAGAAGATGCCTGAGACTTGCTGAATATTTTGTTCCATCAAAGGTTCTTAATAATTAGAATCAGTCAAGATGGCTGGGCTAGAGAAACTTGAGATGGCTTTCCTATCTGACCCTAAGAACTCAGGTTAATTATGGAAAAAGCAGAGCTTGAATTCAGTGGCTCATATCGCACAGGTGGACTCTGAAAACCCAATCCTATTAGAAGTATTAATTTTTTAATATCCTCTTCAAAACATTTATATATTGGCTAAAAGTGACATAAACTTCCTCCAGTGGAAGATGTTGACAAATATTCACAACAAGAACTCAACATATAGCCAGCAATCAATAAGTTCTCGTTAAATAAATGACGAAGCATGAGAGATGCTAAGTATAGTAGTCTTCTTAATAAAAAGTTGAAAACTAAGAATGTTGAGAATGGAGTTTCTTATAAAAAGAAACAAACCTGCTACTGGACCTATATTTTAACAATTAGAATAAGGGATGGGAATGTGGGCCTTCAGTTAATATTGAAACATACCCGCAGAAAATCTAGTCCAGAAGGCAGGGACTTACTTACCATTGTTTCTAGTGCCTCTAAACTGGTAAGCATTCAATACATATTTTTGTAAATGGATGAAAGTTAACAATTGAAAGTTATGATCACTTGCTACTCACTAATACCATTTAATTCTCAGATATATTTAGAAAAAAGTGCCCATTAGTTATCTTTTAGAACACATGCATTTTTTTTTTAAAATTAATATTTGGGGTTGCCTCTTGGATCTTTTTATTTCTAGATCACCTGTTCAGAACATTGCTTACAGAAATATTTAAAAATGACTCAACGAATATCCATGAGATTTCAGGAATATCATATTCAGCAGAATGAAGCCCTGGCTGCTAAAGCAGGACTCCTTGGCCAACCACGATAGAGAACTCCTGATGGATGGACTTTTGATGAAAGATTGCCAATAGCTATTGCACTGGAAATGAGGATTCCCCTGATAGAATCCCCTGAAAGCAGTAGCCACCATGTTAAACCATCTGTCATGACTGTTTTGCAAATGGAAACCACTGGAGAAACAAAATTGCTATTTACTGGAAATAATTAAAATACAAGGCCTCATTGTTCAATGAAAATAATAAGATATAGTATCTGTTGAGACCTTAAGACTCAGCAGCTTGGTCACTTGATTAGAAAAATAAAACATTGTTTCTTCAATTGTGACTGTTAATTTTAAAGTAAATTATGTGTTCAATCATGTATGAGATGGAAAAAATTTTTTTATTACTAAGAGAAAGATAAGTGGAAATATCACTGAGCAGTTGTTATATTATGTGGGACCATAGTATTCTGACTGGACTGTGGATACGTTGAAACGTTTTTCAATCAGGATCATCCTCCAAGTATTCCTGTTCATTCATGTCTGCCTCAAATTGCTGGTAAATACATAAAATAGTTACTTACTAATCATTTCAATGCACAATCCTTTTCTTGCCTCCCTTCTTGTGTCAGGGTGGGCACTACATATTCTTATGCTAGCAACATTTTCATGTATCTTCAGGAAACACCCCATTTGAGACTACCCTGGGAATGTTTAAGAGTTGATTATTACACTTTAGGGGAGACTATATTGTTTTGTGTTTTGTTCAAAAGCCGAGAACCCAACATGAATGATTCAAAGTCAGGCTAACAATATACAGTGTATTCTCAGCCATTGCATCTGATCAGTGTAATAAAAAATAAACCAAAGTTAAAGTTGTGTCTTATGACAAAATGAATCTTAAAACAAATTCAGGCATTTGCAGGAAATTCTAGTTGATGCATAAGTACACCCAGCAGTTTGGTAAGTACAAGTGGACTAACACCTATTAATAAATTGACTTATGAATGGATTTTATTTGATACTCTTATGAACTTGTACTTAACACTAACTAGCCTGTATGTTTAAATTTACCGAAGTGATTTCTATGTTTTGTCATATTGGAAAGTAGAAGTATTATTCTGCTTTGATAATTTACATTTTTCTGTATTACATCTAATTTTTAAGCCATTAGGTCATTTAACTAACAGTAGCATTTAACTTATAGGCCTCTGTTGACATTGCAGTCAATAATTTTAATGTCTTTGAAAGTACAAAGATAAACAATGTTAACAATGCTATCTTTAAAGTTGAAATGTTGAAACATGTATAATATTCAACAAAATATAAAATTCATTATAGTCAAAGGAACATGAAAGAATAAGCTTGTTTCATCTTACAGCAAGAAAAGCAAACAAAAATTTAGAGATTTCACTCATTTAAAACTTTGGGCCATTCACATACACACTGCTATTTCTGTGTAATCAAGCCCAACATGGTTATTTATTGTGTTTGTTTCACAAAGATAACTGACTATATGCTTACCTGGCAAATACGGGGAATTCTGTGCAACAGCATCTCAAATACCTTGGGAGGAAGTGTATGTTTGAAAACTTTCAGAAGTTCCCGCGGTTGCCCACACACCAAAAGGGCATTGCTGAGATGTTCAACCCCCATTCGATGCTCTCCTGAAACAGATTGGTAAGTTTAGAGCAAGATTTTAAAGCTCTTCAAAATATACATTCTACAGATTACCAAGGAAGCACCAACATTAAAACTACAAAATCATATCAAACTAAAGACTATTTAAACAAGTCTCAAAAAGAGTAAAGTGTATAAAGGGGAAATGTTGAGCTGCCAATTAGATTCACTGTGGTCAGGCTGCCATACGGTAACTTTATGACCCAGATTATTATTTCAGATTGTATTCCTGCATTGGAAATGTTCATTTTTTGCAATTTGGGTATGCAAGAGGGAGGTATTGAGTTTTTTTAAAAGGCTGTCGTGTGGTGTTACTGACACAAGTTATCTTTAAATTCTGCATGTGTAATTGATGTAACAGATGAAACATCTTGATGTTCTAGCTAAATGAGACTTTTTAAAAATAGATTGTATTATCAAAGAGTTGAAACAAGATTAGTGTAATATGAATTACATATTCAGGGGAAGAAAAGAGATTTATGAACTTTGATTTCTAAGTGGTTTTAAAATTAGTTTTAGAATGATTGGCTGTAAAGTAGAATGAAAATTCGTGAAGAGTGGAAACTAATCACAGAATTTCTATTTAAGTTAAAACATGGAATCACTTAGTCTCACTACCTTGTTTTAGGAAACTGAGGCAAAGATAAATGAAATAAGGTTTCAAAGCTATTTAATGCCAGAATTAGTAATAGAACCTAATTTTCTGAACGCTGGGACTACTATGTGCTGCCTCTCTTCAGGTGTTATGAAATAACAGAGTTGAAATTTTGACATATTTAACATAACTAGGTAGGAAATAAACTTTGTATCGAACATTTTAAAGAAAAAGGAAAAGATATAATAGTGCCTGCTCTCAAGTTGATGGAGCTAATGTGACCCAAAAACAATAATCAACTTGGTCGATTAAGTCAATCAAACAATAAATTCAATCAAATTGGCTAATCAGATTTCAATAAAAATTTTTGGCTGTATAGTCCCTCTGGTTATACAGACATAAACACAACTGAGATAGTCCTATAACCATCAACAAAGTAGTGCTGATTAGGAGTGGTGGCAGAAAGGAGCAGAGGAAACTGATACTCTGGGTTAAAAATGATTGCATCCAAACACTGGTTCTCAACCAGTATACTGTAATAACCTAGGGAGGTTTAAAGAATACTGACACCTGGGTCCCACTCCAGAGGTTGTTATTTAATTGGCTTGGGGTTTGGTCGGGACTTAAAGAAAAGCAACCAAAATGATAGCTGCATTAGAAGTAAAATATAGTAGAATTATATAACCCTAAAAGTGCTAATTAATTTATACAATAAAATACAAAATTGGCAAGACCCTTCCCAGAACCTTCAGGGAGGCCCATGCAAATGAAGGTCCTTAAAACTTATGCTTTATTACCTTGTGTAAAATCACTTCTGTTTATATTATCTAAGTCCTAACTATTCATTGTGTCATTAATACTTAACAGATACTTTTAGTCCATTTATAAAACTACCTAAGAGAAAATATTGTACTGAATAAAGTATTAAAATTTCAAATTGTAATGATTAATGTGCAATCCCTTTGAATGGCTTTTTCATTTCTCAAAACCATTAAGCCACTGGATTAAAGTAAAGTTCTTAGGTATCACTATGAACTGTCCAGGATTTCGACTTTCTCTTCATTTTTATAAATTCTGGAGGATGCTACTCTCTTATTGCAGACTGAAAAAATGTTTTCAAAAAAGACAATAAAAAGAAGCAAAAACAGCTACAGGCACTGTGATATGCAAGGGAATTTTCAACACTTCAAAAAAAAGACACATAAATTGGTGTAATGCTCATTTATCCCTTATATAAGAAGCCTCAAAACATTATTTTTCTTTCTAATGTTTAACACCAGAATAAAGACATGATTATTATATACAATATTTGTAAAATACTTGCACTGTCTATCATTTTACCTGACAATATTGTGACGTTTTCTCAAATCTGGAATTTGGTAGGGATAAATTATCATTCAAAATACAACTCCTGGCCATTAAGTGCAAGGTACCCCTACAGGCATTGCTACATTAGACACAGTACAAGAGTGGTCATTCATAATAATTTTATCATCAAAAACAAGTAATTATTTTATTAAGAATATTCTAAGGCAGGAAAATTTTTGTAAAGCAGTTAAAATTTTTTTAGGTTTTGATTCATACAACGTTTAGTCATTTGGAAAACTCATTCACTTAGAATTTCATCTGACAACAAACAAGGTGTTCTTGTATTTGGCTTTGCATCTCCATCTGCCCACTTCTAAGATGGCAACGTGAGCTTGAACATTACCTGTAACACACTGGAGCTAGACAATGTGATGAAGTAAAAACACTGGGACAGTTTAACTAAAGCAAGTTGGTTAACACATTTGACACACAAATACTAATCCATAAATATTTCTCAAACATAAATCATCATAAATAACTCTTCATAAAGGAATGTTTACATTCTTACCTCTGGATAACCAAAGTTCTCCCATTCGTACCTCTTGCAGGAAAAGTTCTTGCGATTTTTCATTCTTTGCTGGATCCCACAACTAAGAGTCACAGAATATTTAACAGTGAGTAATGAATGTAAGGCATATGGATACTGGTGAAAATTATTTAACTTTTATTTAAAAAGCACATCTTGAACCTGGTTCTCTAAATCCAAAGTATGACAAATGCAGTTGTTCTTTATATTATTTGAAACAGTTTCTTAAAATGGAGTTATAATGTCAGGTCACAAAAGATAAAAAATACATGATGGACAGTGGCTGTGACTTGTCACCACACGTATATGACGGCCTTCCTAGATGACACCTTGTTAAACAAGCACATACATCATCTTTCAGGCTGCAGCCCAGCCAGTTTTATTTTTCAGTTACTCTAATTCCTTAAAACCTGGAACCCTGATGACTATTTTACCTCAGCTTTTGTACTTTTCAATATATTTTCATGAGTTACATTGTCATTTAGCCCTTTTAACAACTCTGAGAAATAAAGTCAGAAGACTAATTTAAATTTACCTCATCTTATAATAAAAAAATTGAACCCCCCCAAAAAAATGGCATATTCAAGTTTGGTTGAGATGCTTTTAATAACTTCATCCATATTTTACCCAGCTTTGTAAGTACTCATAGGAGAAATCCCATTGTAATTAGTGTAATTTCTTTATATGTTGCAAACCTATTTTCTTGCCTAGGGTATTAACAGTGCTTATTGATTTAGCAGAGACCATGGTGGGGGGTTGGCAGGGCAGTTGGTGATACTGAGAAGGATGCTGTGGTTTGCTGCACCCTGGTGGATGAAGGTGACCAGACTCACAGTATGGCATCATCACTGGTACCGTGCCAAGGGCTGGTCTTTAAAGGTAAAGTGGGCAGTCCCTAGCCCAAAGTATCAACTGCACTGCAGTCACTTCAGTCCCAGTCTTTTCTATGCAGAGAGTTGTATGTTTGTTTTCCCCAAGAATTCTCTTTTTTAAATGGAATGAACCTGCAGATGAGGTCGTATTTTAAGCTTTTACCAGCAAACGTGCTGATGATCAGTAGCAACCACAGGTTTCATTCAACAGATACTTAGTGAGCAAGAGCAGGACACTCTAGGGAGAGCTGAAGGGGAAGGAGACCAAGACCCCTGTGTTCATCCCCATGGAGCCCAGAGTCTAACCAGGGGAAAAGATAAGTACAGTTACATCAGGAACACATTAACAATGAAGTCCAATGTCTTCTGGGGCTCAAAGTACAGAGACATTGCATCTGGCTGGGAGACTGGGAAAGTTTCCCAGAAAAGACGGCATATGAGATGTGGAGAAGCTCAGTGAAAGTCTGATGAACAAAGAGTACCCAAAAAAAAGAAAGAAAGTACAAGTGACACAAAATTGCAGGGAAAATATCAAATGATCTTACAGAGCTGGATTATGATACAGTGAATGCAGCAACAATAATAATTACCAATTATTGAAGGCCAGCTATGGACTGAGGACTATCTATATATTATTTCTAATCCTTAGGAAAATCGGCCTGTCAATACGGAAAGCACCCGTGGAAGTCCACGGTGCCAAGCTAAGAGGACTGGTCTTTCATCCGCAGAGTAGAGAGCTACTGCAAAACGTTACATACCCAGAGCCACAGTCTAAAAGAACTTAAACTGATAACATAAGAAAACAGTCAGGGAGACAAGCTAGGAAATTATTACAACATCCTGGATAAAAGGTAACAAAAGCCTGAAGTAACGTAGAAGCGATAGAAACAGAAAGGGAATAGGATATGAGACCGAGCATAGACAAGTAAGAACTGGGGACTACTGTGAAAGATGAGGCTGATATTTAAGCCAGATGAGTTGGGGTCACAGCAGGGAGGCTAGCGATAGCAGCAGCATCACAAGGGAACAGAGGAGGAGCAGTGGCAAGGGATGGAAGGATGAGTTTACTTCTAAACACACTAAACTGAGGTGCCAGTAGGGTGTCTAGGCCGCAGAGTCCAGCAGGCAGGAGAAATGTGGGGCCCCAGGTCTAGAGTGGTATACTGGAGATCACTTATGGAGACAGGAAGGAGCTTCCAGGGAGATGAGGGATTATGCAGAATCTGAGCGCAGTGTTTCACAGAGAATGGGCAGAAGGAGCTATTACAACTGCAGCTTCTTGGGCTCCACCCAGACCTCCTAAATCAATCTCTATGAGGAGAGCTGAGGAATCTGCATTTTAACAAGCTCCTCAGATGATGCTTATGAATTCTGAAGTCTGAGAATCACTGACCCCATAACCCCTGGGCTACTCCTGATCCCCTAAATCAGAATGGCTGGTGCTTGGGTCAGACAATCAAAATTTTAACAAATACTTCAGGTAAATCTAGTGCAGATTGACCATAGACCATACTTTGGGAAACAGAAAGGGCCTGGGGCGAGGAGGAAGACAGATCCTAGAAGAGGTGGGAAGAGACATCTCTCTGTGTCTTAGTTGATTCATCTATAAAATTTGAAGAATACAGTTGTTTTAAGGATTATATTAAATAACATTTGAAAAATCCTGCTTCTGCCTCTTTGTCATTTGAAATAATTCAGATCTTCATTATTTCCCATCTGGACTGCCACTAGTTTTCCTCTCTTCAACTTCCCTCCTCCATCCCATCCTCCAAAAAAAATAATAATAATTGCGTCCATTCTCTGAAATAAAGTCATCATTACTGGTTATCCACCACAACAGAAGAATATCAAAACTTTCCAGTTTGGCATTCAAAGCCCTCCACGATAAGACACCAAGCCACCACTCAGCTATCTCTCTGGCCACAACACTCTGGATATTGCAATTTTGTGGTCTGTACCTGTGCACAAGCTATTTCTCTCAGTCTACAATAAAAGGCATTCAAAAATATTTGCTGGGCACCTACAATGTACTAGACACTGTTCCAGGTACTGGAGAGATAATGGAAAGTAAAAACACAGATGAGGTCTGCCCTCACGGAGCAGATTCTATTAAGTAGAAAGCATCAATCAAATAATCACATAAACAAACAGTGGAACTGTAACCACGAATGAGAGCAACGAAGGAGAGCGATCTGGGCTATGCCAGGCTCTGCCCCAGGGTAAGCATCGCCCTCTCCTGCCCAGCCGTGGATACGCTCCGTCCTGCTTTCCTAACTATGTCAGTTTAACTTTTTTCTCCCAAGAGACTCCATTGTGAAACTCCGAAAATCTCTGACTCCTGCTCTCTATGACCCTTTAATCGGTCAGCAGGAAGTGTCTATTCTTTCTGGACAGTTTGGCTCACATCTCCCACCACCAGTTGCCACCGACACCACTGTTCAGGACTGATTACCTCTCACCTGTATGACTACAAAAACTTCTTTTCCTCCAATCCATCCAGCAAACTCCTGCCTGATCTAATCTAAAAAGTTTTTTTCTCCTTCTTTTTAAAAAAACTCTCAGAAATCTTTAGTAATTCCCCTACTGAGTTTGAATTCCTTAACCTGGCCTTCAAAGCCTTCCCTCACACGCCCCTACTTAGCCTTCCAACCTTACCTCCCACCATCCCCCACGGTGACTTCTTTGTCAGACTGACTTACTGAATAGGCCTGGCAGATCCCCCATTTTGCATGTTTATGTATATTCAGTTCCCTTCATCCTGAATTTCATCTCCCCGAAACTAGGAACCACATTTAACACATCTTTTCAAGCTCAGCTCAATGCCACTTCTCTTCCAAAGTCTTCTGTGAATAACTGTATGTTACAAAAACAGCCACAGCAGGCGCACATGCACTCCCAGAGCCTTGCCTCCCCTTTTAAGAGCTGGAGTCTATTTCTTCTCCCCTTGAAACTGAGTGGGCCTCAACAGGGCAGAAGTGGCACCCCTTGGCACACTCTCCCACTTTTTCTCTCTCATATGTATATATAAAAATACATACACCCAATTGATCTTTGAACAACATGGGTTTGAGGCTACCCGGGTCCACTTATATGCAGATTCTTTTTTTTCAATAAATAGGCACTACATAATTGCTACATAATCTGTGGATGGTTGAATTGTCAGATTTGGGACCATAGATACAGAGGGCCATCTATAAAGTTATACTCAGATTCTGGACTGAGGAAAAGTTGTTGCCTCAACCTCCGTGTTGTTCAAGGGTCAACTGTGTGTATACACACACACAAATATATTATCCACTTGCCTGGTCCCCCTTGGAACCCAGCCAACATGCTGTGAGGAAAATCATGCCACACGGAAAGGACAAGTGTAGGTGTTCTGTCCAACAGTCCCAGCTAAGTGGACAGCCAGCATTTAACTGCCCAGCATATGAGGGAGTGAGTCTTCAGGTGATCCAGCACCTAGCCCTGGGGTCAACCTGGCTAAAGCTGAGTAGAGCGGAAAGGTGCTATCCCCACCCAGCTCTGCTCAAATTGCAGATTCAGAAACAAAACAGATACTGTTTAAAGCCACTAAGGTTAAAGCAGCAATAGGTAAGTAGAACACCTCCATAATAATCCTGCCCTGAAAATGACACCCTAGCCCTCTGGGCTCCTGTTACATGGGGGATATTCGGTCCCCACTGCTGACCTAGAACAAGGCCTCAAGCAGAGTCGTCGCGATGACTGGCTGACAATGAAAACTCACAGAAGAACCTAAGAACTCTCTGCTTTAGAGTTGATGTGCATTCGTGAAGTTGGATCGGTCGCCAAGATGATTGTGATCATCTTTAAAAACGACGAATCAAATTCCGTTTTGGAGAAAATGAGGATTCGTTAGGCTTCTGCGCTAGAACAAAGGCCCTGTGGGACTGAAGTCAGGGGTGCAGCAACGCCAGCTGGCCTTCGCCGGGCCTGGCATTCTAAGAGTCTGGTGCGGCTCAGGAAGGGCAAAGGCTCCTCTTTCTTCTTTTTAATACTAAAAGAAGGCCTTTTCCACTCCTTTTACTGCTTAGCTGCCTTTTCATGGCCCCAAAAGGTCCTTCCTTCTTTCCCTTTCTTTCGTAAGCGGACACCAGAAACTAAGCCGAGGCTGAACGGAGCGGGGTGAGCGCAGGCAGAGAGGCGCCAGGCAATGGCTGCTCCGGGAGCAGCAGGGACCCTGAGGCCGAGCCTGCCTCTGCATCGGCGAGAGGTTACTCACTGTAACGCCACCTCGGCGTCTCTAAAGCACTTCACCTGGGCGCCCCGACCCTCAGCCTTTTGCTGCTGGGCTCTTCTTTCTGCAAACACAACGTGCCACGTGCTGGTCGGGAGCCGTCCCGACGCCGGCGTGCGCCCCGCGGGCCTCCGACGGAGGCCGCCCCGCCGCCCCGTCTCACCCCGTGGGCCGGGTCAGCCCCGCCGCCGCCCGCCTGGCCCGACACGGCCCGGCCCGGCCCTCCCCGGCGCCGCCGTACACTCACTTTCCCGCAGGCGGCGCTTGAACGCGGGGTCGCCACGCCGCCTCCGGTCGAAGTAAAGACAGTAGCCGAGGAAGGCGACGGCGCCACAGGCCGCCAGGGCCGCCAGGACACCCAGGAGGGTGCGGACGCAGGACATCCGGCCGCGGGCGTCCCACGAGCCGAGCGTTGGGCGCGGGCCCGCGAGCGCGGAGAGCCCGGCGGGCCGACAGGGGGCGCCGACGGGGCGCCGACGCGGCGCCCATTCCGGCCTCGGAGCTTCCTGTGCGCCGCGCCGCAGGTGTGAAGAGCGGCGCTTCGACGCCTCGCACCGCCGCGGGCGGACAGAGAAGGAAACCGAGGGTCCGAAGGGACGTGTGTGGGAGTGTCGCAGCCACCGAGTAGCAGAGCTCCGTTCGAACCCAGGTAGGTCACACTCCAAGTTCTGAACCCCTTACCCAAACGCGCCCCTGTCCCCCTGCCCACGGCACCCATTCCGGCAAATCGCGGTATGTCAGAATCCGGTTACCTGGGGAACTGATCCTCCTTAGGCCTCTGTTCCCTCAGTGGCAGATTTAAGTTGAGCCATAACTTTGGTCATCTCCTAGTTCACAGTACTGCCCGCCGAGCACTTGAACACTAGTCCGTACTCCCCAACCCGGTCTGCTTTGTCACCTGAACAAACCCAGCAGTCCAAAGTCCCCAGCCACCTTAGTCCAATAGCAGGAGGAAGGAGGCGTGTTGAAGTAATTATTTATTATTAATTAGAAACGATTATTTAAATTATTACTATTATTTAGCCTAGAAAAAACGTAAATTTGCTGGGCTGGCCTGAAAGCCCAGGGTCCAGAGCAGAATCAGCTCTGAGAGACCCAGGATACTTGCAAACCTAGATGCTTTTTTAATATTTGCCTTATTCAGCAGGCACAACAGAAAGAAGAGTTTCCACCCCCCCCTCCAAATACCAGAGTTTTCATTTTTAAGCCAAAGAGAGGGCTTAAGCTTAAGACCTAACTTTATCTTTTTTGTTTGGTTGGTTATTCAACCGCTTCTTATGGTTTACTGATATTACTAGTGTGTACTACCTAGCAAGATGATCATCTCTGCTGCGACCACCCCTGGGGCTGAGAAGCCACCCGTGGTATTTAAAAGTTAGCAGATGTAAGTCACAATTACAGAATTGTTTTCTAGAGTACTGTTATGTTTCTTCCTATGATAAGTTACTCTTCTATTCAGGAGTCTGGGCTATTGTCAAAACCTGACTGTAAACACTAACAGACGAGAGGACTGTATCAGCATCCACTGTTACTGGTGACCTGGGAGTGCTTTTTAGTTCAGAATCTTGGAGACCGGTTTAGTCTGGCTCCAGACCGTCTTTTTCTAGGCTGGTTGCTCGTCTTCTAATAAAACCACTCTACCGCCCCGCCTCTTCCCATCCTTCACTTACAGTGAGCTCATAGTTAATCCGCGTAGTGCATGGAGAGGGGTGGGCGCCACGGAAACCATGGAGACTAGCTGAGTGTTCAGGGACAAAATAAACAGTGACATGTAAAGGTAGGAGAATTATTATAGCAAAAACAACTTACTGAAGTTGAAATTGTCACAGAGACCATACTGTGAAGTAAATGAAAAATTACCAAGCAAGTTTCTATGGTAAGGGTAGATTTTTCTTCTCAAACAAAGACACCACTCTTGCTAATTTGGTGATAAGAATTCCTGCAATTCTTTGGTCATTTTCCAAATTGAAGTAACATTAATAATTGTCCCAAAAGCATGGTTCTATGATGGATAATAGCTCTCTTGATTTTTTTTTATTCTTATTGGGGGTGGCGGTAATTAAGTTTATTTATTTACTTTTAGAGGAGGTACTGGGGATTGAATCCAGGACCTCCTACATGCTAAGCATGTGCTCCACCACTTGAGCTATACCCTCCTACCTGAAAGCTTTCTTGCTTTTAAACAGCTTTATGGAGGTTATACAATAAGTTCCATATATTTAAAGTGTAAATTTGATGCATTCTGACATAGGTATACATCCATAAAACCATAACCAAAATCAAAATAATCATATCCATCACCCCCAGTTTCCTCAGCCCCTTTTTTTAGTCCATTCTCCACTCATCCATCCCTGTCTCCCCCATCATCCTCTGCTTTCTGTCACTATACATTAGTTTGCATTTTCTATATTATTATATATAGTTGAACCTTGAACAATGTGGGGGTTAGGGTGCCAACCCTCCATGCAGTGGAAAATCATATAACTTATAGTTGGCCCTCTGTGCCCATAGTTCCACATCATCAGATTCAGCCAACCTTGGATCATGTAGTACTAGAGCATTTACTGTTTAAAAAATTCTTAAGTGGCTTATGCAGTTCAAACCCATGTTTCTCAAGGGTCAACTGTAAACGGAATCATATATATACTCTTTTATTGTTTGGATTCTTTCACTCAGCATAACTTCAGATTCATCCATATTGCTTTATCAGTAGTTCATTTTTATTGATATACTACATTTTGCTTAACCATTCACCTGTTGATGAACATTTGGATTATTTCCAGTTTGGGGCTGTTACAAATAAAGCTGCTATAAACATTTGTATACTGGTCTTTATATGAACACATCTTTCTTATTCTCTTAAGTAAATTGCTAAAGGTGAAATGGCTGGATCATATGATAGAGGAGTATGTTTAATTTTTTAAGAAACTGCCAAACATTTTCCAAAATGGCTATAGCAGTATATGAGAGTTCCAGGTCCTCCATATTGTTGCCAACACTTGGTATGGTCAACCTTTTTTAACAGTCTAATAGGCAGGTAGTGGATTCTCACTGTGCATTTCCCTCATGCCTAATGATACTGAACCCGTTTTTTAAGTGACTATCTTTTTAGAGAAGTTTTAGATTCACAGAAAAATTGCGTGGGAAGTACAGAAGGTTCCCACATAACCCCTGAATCCATATAAGCACAATCTCCCCTACTATCAACATCCTACACAAGAGTGGCACATTTGTTGTAACTGATGAACCTATATTCACACATCATTATCGCTTAAAGTCTATAGCTTGTGTTAGAGTTCACTCTTGGTGGTGTATAAGTGTATAATGATTTTGACAAGGATATAATAACTGTCTCCATCCTTGTAGCACAATGCAGAAGTTTCACTGCTCTAAAATCCTCTGCACTCCACCTATTCATACCCCTCTCTCCCCAGCCCCCTGGCAACCACTAATTTTTTTTAGTGTCTCCATAGTTTTGCCTTTTCTGAAGTGTCTTGCTGGCCTCAAAAGAGTGCATTGGCAGCATTCCTTTGTCTTTGACTTTTTGGAAGAGTTTGAGTAGAATTCATATTTTGTCTTCCTCAAATGTTTGGTAGAATTCACAGTGAAGCTGAACCTTGAGTTTACTTTGTGGGAAGGTTTTTCAAAATTAATTCCATTTGATAATAGATACAGGGCTATTCAGGGTATATATTTCTTCTTGAGTGAATTTTGGTAATTTGTGTCTTTTGATGAATTTTTCCATTTCATCTGAGTTGTTGAATTTATTAGCACAGAGATATTCAGGATATTCCTTTATTATCCCTGTAACAGCTATAGATACAATCTGCAGCAATGCCACCTCTCTCATTCCCGATGTTGGTAATATGTGTCTTCTTTATTTCCTAATCAGCCTGACTAGAGGTTTATCAATTTTAAAGAGTTATTTATTTTGAAGTCTATTCTTGGCAAGTTGAATCTATTGTCCTAAAATCCTACTCTACCAGAGCAGTACATTGTATACAGAAAACAACCTACTGATACTTGCCAAATGAACCAATGAATGAAAAAAAAAAAGGAACCACTGATTTCTGCATATAAAGTCCTTTTAACATTATTACTCTCTTTTAGACATTAGCCATTTCCTCATCTCTTACTTATGTCAGTTATTTAGTACTAGGAAGATATAACTAAGAAGAATCTCCAGAGGCCAGGTTAAATGCTTGCGGATGTGTCCCAAGAGAAGGCTAAATAAAGGGAGGTGAGGCACTGAGGAGGGAAGGAACCTTGAGGCAATAAAGAAAACAGATAGAGACTAAAGACACAGAATCAGAAAGTGTGATAAAACTGTAAGGCAGGAATCCTGAGATATTAAACTAGCAATTTAGACAGGATGAAAGAGTTTAAACTCTAATGACAAGAAACGAAGGTCACATAAAATCTAATTCAAGAGACCACCCGAAGTCATTACAGTAAAATTTTCAATTCAATAGCATCACTTTTTCAAAGGGTATTTAAGAAGTGTTCATATATTTGGAGGAAAAAGAAAAAGAGTACATAAATTAGCTTAGCTAAATTATGAAACATAGTATTTCTATTTATACTCAACACTGAAAAATAATACACTGGGCATATACCTATTTTAGCAGGAAGATCTTAAGATTTCTGGTCAAAGGAACCTCAAAAGGGTCATAACATATGTAGGTAGGAAAAAGCACAAATCTCTCCTTGCTTTTACCAGGCTAAAAAAAAAAAAAAAAATCACTCATTTGATTAAACTTGAGTTCCACACTAGCCAACCACAGTGAACTTGGGTTTGCATGCTTCCTAAGCTTTTTTTGTTTTAGAAGACTGTTTTATGTTAATCCTGCACACATTGAGAGTATACATTTTATTAATTATCACATATATGCACACCCCTAAAACCATCACAACCAACCAAGATAATGAACACAACCATCACCCCCAGAAGTTTTCTTGGCCACTTTGTAATCTCTCCCTCCCACACCACTCCCCACTTCACACCCACCACCAAGTTTCCAGGAAACCAATGATTTGCTTTCTGTCACTATAGATTAGTATGTATTTTCTAGAACTTTATATAAATAAAATTATAAAGTGTATACTCTTTCTTGACTGGCTGCTTTCACCCAGCATAACTGAGATTCATTTAATTTGCTGCCTACATCGTGAGTTCCTTTTTGTTGCTAGGCTGTATCCCATTCGATGGTTATGCAACAGTTTATCCATTCACCGGCTGATGGGCATTTGGGTTGTTTCACGTTTTTGTTATTAATAAAGTTGCTATGTGTGGACATGCTTTCATTTTTCTTGGGTGAGGACCTAGGAGTGGAATGGTTGGGTCATATGTTTAAATTTTTAATAAATCGCCAAAAATTTTACCAAGTTGTTGTACCATTTTGTAGTCTCACCAGCAGACTATTAAGAGTTCTAGTTCCACATCCACCCCAGCACTTGGTATGGTTAAGGAGAACGTATGGGGTCTGGGATTCTCCTTAGGAGAATTTATAAGCAGTCATTTATAACTTAGCTAACTGAACATGGGCAAATCACTCTGTCTTTCTAAGTGTGACAATATTCTTAGAATTGCTAAAAACAAAGAAACAAAAAACCTGATAATATCCAGTGCTGGCAAGGATGTATAGTGCCCCTGGGAACTCTTATGTATTGCTGGTGGGAATGCAAAATGGTACAGTCACATATACCTTACTCCTACATGTTTACCCAAGGGAAATGAAAACGTTATATCCATACAAAAATCTGTTTGTAACTATTTATAGTGGCTTTATTCATAATTATTAAATGTCTGTCATAGAGAAGTTTTTAATTTCGACAGTCAGCATTAGTTTAGATTTTTATTTGAGAGCAGGATTGGATAGGGATCAAAGGGAATTTCGGAGAACAGTCAGCACTTGGTGGCAAAGGCACCTATCAGAGGAACACTACCAGTATCTGTGTTCGCAACTATCTTGTCAAGCTTAGCTATTGTAGGAGACAATGACTGCATAGAGGAAATGGTTAATTCTAAGAAATCTCTTATGGACTTCCTAGGCTCATTCGTCCTTGGTAACCAAGGGAAACTTCAGCTGTCTGTAATCCTCCACCAGGGACCAAGATTCTCTAGAGGATAATAAATATGTCTTGGAATATAACAAGAAAGAAACTGGTTGTAGGATTTGCAGTTAAAATATAGGATGCCCAGTTAAATTTGAATTTCAGATAAATAATTTTTACATGGGACATATGTATACTAAAAAAATTATCTGAAAAGAATCTATTGTTCATCTAAAATTCAAATTTAACTGGGTATCCTGTATTTTTATTTGCTAAACCTGACAATCCTAAACTGGTGAGACTCTTGAAAATCAGATTGTCTTAGTTTAAAGTAACTTAACCTTGAGAAGAAATCCAATCACTTGTGCACAATAACCATTTATTATACTTACATGGAAGTTATTTAAGCTTTTCACAGAACTTTTCAAGATGAATTTTGCATGGTACAGATTACAAAATGAAACTGTCTTCATAATGATGTTAACTACAAATTCCAAAATTATAAACACTGCCCTTCTTATTGTTTAAAAAGTTATAATGGATCTATATGAATAAGCAAGGTTTTACTGTGCTTCTCAACAAGGAAAAACCTCAGTTGATTTTGTTAATAAAATGGAAAAGACTAAAAAAAAAATTTCTACTCTGAAAATGCTAAGCATATATTTGTTAGAAATTCCCCATTAGTGCAAACTCCATTGTAAGAATCATTCAGCCTTCATTAGTGATAAATGCCATCACATACTGTAGTCTTCCTGTAATAGGATAAAAATCTCTGTTCCCAGCAATGGAAGAGGGAAGACAAAACAAGGAGAAAAAGTTTAAGAATATTTTAAGTTGAGGATTAGACTGTTAAACAAATCTATACTTTTCAAATGATTTTTTAACATCACTTTGTGAAAAGAACACCAAAGACAACTTTTAAATGTCTGACTTTGTGCACTAGGGTCACTAGTAAAAAACAGAAACAAAAACAATTCAAAAGTAATTTTTATCAATTTAAGTAAACATAGTTTTTGACCATCTTACTCTGTTAGATGCTGGACCAGGCACTTTGTGGGATACTACTGTGACTGAGGAGTACTTAGGAACTAAACACCTAGCAGGGTAGAAAGACACATGCATAAGTAAACATAATACAAGGTAAGCTGTCAGGTAGAATAATACACATTGAGATTGCTGTCAGAGCATTTATAAAAGAGGGTGATATTCTGAGGTGGTGAGAAGTCAGCAAAAGCTTCATGGAAAAATGGCTCTTCAAATAGCTCTGGACAAATAGGGATGAGAGTGCTGAGGGGAAAAGGAGGAGCAAGAGGCAGAGATGGGCAGCCTGAATTGCTTTGCTTGACATGGCTCCTGTCTCTTCTGCCTCAGCTCTGTTCTATTTCTACCAGTCTCTCCTCCCCAGTGTACCTGAGCATTCGACTCTCCGTATTTCTCCTCCCATTTGTCTAGCCAATTTACAATCCTCACTGGGGAGGAGGATTCAGTTTTATTGTTACTTTCTCTGCAAAGCCTTCCCATACCACTTTGGCCTTCAAACTAGTTGGGTTCTGTATCCTTTTCTCTTCTCCTGATGTGCTAAATCACACCTGCAGTTAAGAATTACACGGGTTAACTGTTTAACATCTAGCTCGTTAGATTATACACGCTATGAAGACAGGGACCTTTTTCTGTCTTGTTCACTGTCGTGTCTCCTGGGCTTTAGCACAATGCCTGGCACATAGAAAATACTCAATAAACTGTTGATGAGTGATTTCTGGTAATAGTTTTTATGTGTGGTTAAATAAGCTTCAAATGCTTTCAGTGTTGATAGGTAAATTACAAGGCTTTTAAGAAAGGTATATAAGCAAATGAACAGCATGATGCATATAGACTTCCATAATTTAAAGCAATTTCACAGAAGACATAGCATCTATGTGCTAAGTACAAACATCCTTCTTAGTGAAGGACAAGAAAGCTAGAAATTTAACATAAATAACAATAAATGCACACAATGGAATACTAAAACAGAAATCTCCATAATCTTCAAATAACTTGATTGTATAGATAGCATCTTCCATTTTAGATATTAAAGATTATCTTTATATTTTACTTTTTTAAATCACATGTAAGAGCTATCTACTCAAAGTTTAGCTAAACTCAAAATATGCCCAATATTTAAATTTAATACCTAGTCAGTATTTTTTCAGAATTCAGTTACTTTTATAATCTTTTCCAGCTCACGCAAAAAAGTATTTTAACAGTATCCATATACCCATTCAATGAATATATAACTTTGTTCCCTATAGCGAGGTCCCAATACTTCGATTACCAGATTTATGTTGATTACAAAGGACAATATTCAAGCTGATAAACCATTAAGATATCTAATGTGTGAATCTAAGGTTGCCTCCAAGTTCCAACTGTATTTGAATGACACACTTTTTAAATTTTTACAATTAAGTACTAGAAATATTTTCTTGTAAAGACTAAAGAATATTTTGAATATGCTTTGTTTTATGAAACCTAGTTTTCCAACTGTAAGTTACTGGCACTTAGGAAAAAAACAATCACTTAAATGAAAACTAAAAATATAAAGCCTATGTTTAAAACATGGCCTTTATTAATACTGCCCACTGAGCGCCATTTTATTTTACAGTGAAATACTCTGCTTTGCAAAGAAAAGACAGAAAAGTGCATTTCACAAGAGTACTTTTTTGTTTTTAATTCTCTGCGAAAATGGAAGGAATCTGAATCACAAGTTCACAATATGGTAAAATGAAATTAAGAAACAATGATTTCAGTAATGCTATGCCATCACTAGTGTTTGGCTCTGACTCTGTTCTTGCAAATCAGATCCTGATATACAGTCTAGAGCATCTAGGTTATTACTCTACAGCATATTAAACACAGAAAAGGAGGTTTAAAAAAAACCCCTTTCAATGTACAAACATGACTTTAAAAACTGATTTTAAAAAATCACCTTTTTACATAATGTATATGGCAAAACTGCTTTAAATACATGATTTTGGAAGAATTATTTACAAAATGTATCAGTCTGTGAAACAATTCACAAACAAAGCATACATAGTTGCTTTACTTAGTTGTTGCATCTCAACTTTGGGAGATATAAATTTATTCGGCAGTATAGCAAACATAAAAACTGTGACAGAATATCTTAAGGGCAACCAAAAATTTGATCCTCAAAACAGTTTAAATACTAGGACTGCCAAAGTTTCTAAATGAGGACATACTTTAATGATCCAGATGCCCATTTATAGTTCTACACTGTTGAAAGACTGAAACAAACTCCCTTCACTACAGGGAAAGCTGCTGGATGCAGCCTCCTGTAAAAGGGACAGCTGAGAGCTATTGTCATTCGAAGAGTGAATTAACCTAGAATTTTCTTTTTTTCAATTTTATTAATATTTTAAAAAATACATAAAAATACAACATCCAATGTCTGAATAAATATATTTAACAAGTTGCAAGATAATACCTTATTTTACACAAAATTTTCAGCTTTAGAAATCTTGTTAAATAACTTCATTGTTGTTATATATTTCATTTTTGTCTTTTTGTAACAAAATAAAAACTCTGAAATTACATAGAAAAAAGACAAAATATTTTTGTCAAGGGATAAGATAGTCCACTGAAAACTTATTCACAATTCCACTGTAAACATTAATAAACATTAAAATATTTGCATAATTGTGTGCTCAAAAATTCTATAAAAAGTGGAAGACTTATTACAACTGTAGTTTTCAGTCAACTACACTTCCTTTCACAATTTATTTTGTCCAATTTACACCTTAAACCTGGGCACACTGCTGAACATATACTTTGGCAGTTCTAAATAGCAAGTGCTTCCACAAAAATAAAAAAACAACAACAACAACAAAAAAAAAAACCACAACATAAACCCCCTAACTCACCAAGTGTTCATATACATCTTAGTGAAAGTGCAGCAGTAACTATTCAGCTGGATAATATTTTGATGTTTATCGTGTGCACTTGCTTGTCTATGATTTCTCTAACTCCTGAAAGCTTTATTATACAAATTCAAATTTGCTAAGTGCCCTTTTTCTATCTTCACAAAAAATGAAAAAAAAATTAAAAAGGAAAAATTATGACAAATATGGCAAGCTGCCTAAACTTCAATTATTCATCAGCTTTTTTTTTTTTTTTTTTTTTTTTTTGGCAACAGAAAAAAAGAAAAGAGAAGGGAATAGATACAATCCAGCCTGGAAAAGTGTACAGGATATACTTAGCAATGTCAAACCAGTTGAGTGCTTTCTGTGGTTGTATTTTAGGATTTGGGGATTTTGTCCATGGCAGCAAACTGCTAGGGAGGCAGAGAAAACGTTTATCACCTGCATTCTACAGCAAGCACATTTTGTGGGGGAGACGACGAGGAGGGACTCATGCCAGTGTCTGACGAAGCCGATGACATGGAGGCTCCTGCATGAGACACTGTGGAATCAAAAGAACTACATCAGACTTAAACTATCACACACAGATACCCAGCCCCCAGCAAATTAGAAATACATTTCTTAACATTATTTACTTCAATTATAGTCCTCTTAAATGGTGCATGAAGGAATAATAAAACTTTGTCAGCAAAAATTTTGTTTGGCTCAATTGAGTGGGATCAGTCTCTGGTAAATTAAGTAACTCCATTAAAAAAAAAAAAACAAAAGTAGCATAAAATGTAAAGACTAAAGACTTCAATGATCCTTGAAAAAACTCACCTTGCCCCAAATCAGAAACAAGGTCAACCTGAGATAAATGCTCACTATAGCAAATTCCTGCTTTATCTCTGGCTTATAAGACCATAAAAGAATTCACTTATCCTAGAGAATTTCTTGTAACCTAACCTAAAGATAGGAAGCTAATCATTGGCTTCCTATCTTTATCCTGCCCCAGTACACTCAATGGACACAACATCCTCATAAGCAAAGGGTAGTAATCTAGGTCAGGTAACAGAATCTTGGGATCAGGATGGAAATGTGGGTGTGAGATTAGAAAAAAGCCGTCAAACGACTTTAACATAACTCTGCAGGAGCACATAACGTGGATTAAGGATCACCACTCAGCATCAAGTGCTTTGCCATTTTTCAGTTTTTACTTTTAACTTCTTTTCTTTGCAGGGCTCTCCTGTCAACCTTTGCCCAATTAATCCTATCTTACTTAAAGTTTTAATTTTTGTTTATTTAAGTATATCTCCCTCAGTGTGTTTGTACTGCCAATATGACATGTAACTCATTATTACAAATTCTATTATGTATGCTAGAAGTCAAATGTCTCACTTTAGTAACTCACTTCACACACAGAAAACTAAGAAAACAAAAAAGAAGACTGTAAGAAAAGAATCTTTTTGGTTGTCTGAAACTTAGGAAACCTAAGGAAACCTTAAAGCAGTTGAACTTTCTCTGAAGAAATTTCAATTTGTTAATTTGTTCTTTTTTTCTTTTTGTATTTAAAAATTCCGTATTAAAAAATTACAGTTTTTATAGAAAAGGACAAACATGGAAAGTCTGATCTCTTTCCATTTGCTCATCATACTTCCAGGAATTAAAAACTGCTAGACTTGGAGTAGGATGATTTAAGACCATGTATAACAAGCCATTCTTATCAGTAATTCATCCTCTTAACTCTCTGCCATAGGCAGAACACTCCTCTCAATATGGGCAAGCCAATCAGTTAATATATCTTTTTTTTTTTCTCCTTAAAGAGACATCCCTCCTAGAGCCCCCTTCTCCTGTTCCATCCTATTCCTGAAATAGATGCTTTGTAGGCCAGCTTTGCAACGGTCTTCCTAGGGCTTCCACTCACGATCACCTTGAGATCTTCCTTACTGTTTTCCTGTGTGGGATTCTTTGTTTGCGATCTCATGTTACCTTTGTAGCTTGGCTTCTAGTTTTAGTGTCACCACTGAGAAATCTGACATGAGAAATCCAACACTGTTCTGAGACCCAGTTTGCGATATGTACCTTTATATGGTTAGCTTTTAGAATCTTACCTTTACCACCGGGTTCTGAAATTTCATAATGTGCTTTAGTGTGATTTATCTCCCCGTTTTTAATAGAGGTCTTTTCAATCTTCTGTCTCATATCCTTCAGTTTTGGAAATTTTTCTTATATTGTTTCTTTGATGACAATTTCCTCCTGCTTATTCAGTGCTCTCTTTCCAGTAACTCTACGATTCAGAAGTTGGATCTCCTGGCCAGATCTTATACTTCTCTTAGCTCTCCTCTCTCCTATTGTCTTTTTGACCTTCTGCTGGGATTTCTTTAGCTGTGCTGTCTAATACTTCTATTAAATTTTTTTATTCCCACTATCATTTTTAAGAGATCCTTCATGTTTTCTGAATTTTATTAATAGAATCATATTCTTGTTTCAAGACTGCAATATCTTTCCTGTAACTCTGGATATTAATTACAGTTTGTTGTTTTTATATGACACACTGTCTGTTTTTTCCAAGTTCCTTTTTATTCTCACTTTCTATTTTGGTTCCTGTCTTTATGCAGAGGCTTTCCTCAACATCTCATCTTGTGGCTTCCATATTTCAGAGGGGAACATTAAAAAGCTAACTGGAAGCTGTACATGAGTATGCAGGGCTTTTAAATGTTAGGCAGTGCACATGTAGTGATTTGCAAAATCGTTTTTTTGGGGGTTTTTTTGTTTTTTTTTTTGCCTCAGGAACCTCCAAATGCTGATATCTATGTTAGGTCATTTCTCTTGAGTTGACCAGTTTCTCCAGAGGAATCTTTCAATTTCCTCCCAGGAATGAACATAAGCTTGATTACCAGCTTTCAGAGAGCCAAGAGGATAAGATCTTTGGTTGGAAAAGGAATAGGAGTCTCATCATTCAGTACTACAAACTTTCACTCAAGCTCATTGTTTTCGGTTTATCACTTGACCCTCACCTTCAGTTATGGCTGGTGTCCCTTAGTCTACCTACAAGCCTATTGATCCCTCTCCCCCTCCAATAAATTAATCTCTATTTTCTGCTGGAGTTAGGGGAAAAGGCAGTTTGCTTCACAGGGTAGGATGAAAGGATCCAATTTCTCTTTCCATTTTCAACCAATCTTCATTTTTCAGCCTCACACTGTATCCCTGCCTTCAGTGCTTTTCTGGGGTGATGTAGTATGAATTAGCTTGTTCCTCGTTGTTTTGTCCAACTGCAAGGATAAAACAAGCTTAGGTTTTTTAGCATTCTCTCATCTGCTGGGACAGTTCCAGTCCATGTGCTTCTCAGCTTCCAAAAGATATGCTGCTGACATTTCTTGTCTGTCATAGTTTGCTGTCCCATTATCTTGTCCTTGTGGGTACAGGGCTTTTAATTTTAATTTACTATTATTTTAGTGTGGCTTGGGGTAGACATGAGCATGTCAAAGTTTCACAAGAAATCAGTCCTATACCTTTTAAAGGTTTAGGTCAGACACTACTCTCTCTCCATGATTACTCCAGTCATCTCTCCCTCCACCAACTCCTAGACTCGTTCATCCCTCTCTCAGGGCCCTCATCACACAGTCCACTAGACGTTAAGACTTTGAGATCAAGGTATATATCTCATTCATCTTTGTACTTCCACCACCTGAAAGAGGGCCTGGCATCTGGTACGTGTGCATTAATGTTGTAGAGCTGAACTATCTTATATAGCAGTTGCTTAGGAAGTGACTTATTATCCCACAAGATAATCTCCTTGAGTATAAGCCATATGCTTACTCATGAATCCCATAATAAAAAATACAGTGCCTGTTAACAGGCAGCCAATAAATGTCTGTTGAGCCTTAAGTGAAATTCAGAGGAAGCAGGCTCTTCTTGAGAACCCACATTTAGTAAAATCACACATTTTGTAAAACAGTCCATAGTTCCTTTCAATAGTTTCATTCTGATTAATTCAGTTGTTGACCCACTTCAACAACAACAAACAAGAAAACACTAGGAATCTAAAAACAATAATAAATAGGTACTGTACTCAGAGTGACAAAACTAAATCTTCTAAAGTGATAGAATATATATTTGAAAAATAAGGTAAGAAAATTTATAAGCAAATTACCTTCTCTGTCTTTCTTTTTTAATCTTTTTCTCCTCCTATCTATGGTTGCAACTTCAGACTTCAAAGACATGTAATATTTTCTGATTTCCTGTAGTTTTTCTTGCAGAAAAGAGATTCTCTCTGTACTGTTCATATTGTCTAACTCATCTAAAAGAGAAAAAAGGATAACTTGGATTATAAAATAATTCTATGAGAAAAAAAGATGGCAGTTCTATCAAAAGTCCAATTCAGAAATCAACAAAAGCTTAAGTTTATTACAACTTAACAGTAAACTAAATAAGGCTCTATAAAAAGGGAAGACATTAATTCATGAATAAGATTTCTATATATATATCCCAGTTTTCTATACTAAACTTGTATTACTTAAATGATCAGAAAAATACAATAAAAATCAACACACAGGCCACCCTGATCTAATATTGTAGTTATCCAAATAGTTCCTTTGTATTGTTGTTTTCCTCATTTATTAGTTATTTCCAATTGTCAATGCAAGAAAGCGTGTCTAAGTTTCATCAATTTATATAAATTATATATGTCTTATTCCATAACTGGAGATCTTTTGTCAGTCAGTATTTATCAAGTCAGTACCATGAAAAGACACAGATCTGTATTTAAGATAATAAGTACTGATTATTGATAAAGACAGTATTTGGAATATCTAAATAAATAAAATAGCTAATCATTATTCCTTACTTTGACATTTTAAAATATATACCACTTTATAATACATGCTCAAGTTTTCTATAAGCTTCTTACTGAGTTGAAAGCTCCACTTATATGTCCGAGGGGATGAATTCGGATGTTTCTCTCTGTGTTTATCTTTTTCTCCATCTTTGATGTGAGGGGATATTCTTGCAGGAGATCGTGCAAGCTTCTGTGGCTTAGATACACTAAGATGCTTTACTGGGGTACATTTACTTGAATTGTCTAGGACGGGAAGATCTTCACTATCACTGCTTTGTCCTATAATAAAAAAAATGACTCAGATTATAAATGATAAAAGTCTCAAATGTTAAAATGTAACAGACCCAGCAATTATCCTTTTTTGGTATCCGAAAGAAATACATGCACAAATGTGCTAAGTTTATAACAATAAGAAAATGAGGGTGCAAGGTATTGCTCAGTGGTAGAGTGCATGCCTAATATGCACAAGCACAAGGTCCTGGGTTCAGTCCCCAGTACCTCCACTAAAATAAATAAATAAACCTAATTACCTCCCCTGCCAAAAAAGAATAAAAAAAAGAAAAAAGAAAAATAAATAGAAAAAAAAAGAAAATGGAAATAAACTAAATGCCTACCAAGAGAGAAGTGGCTAAAAATTATATGCTACTGAATACTGTGCTAAAGTTGTTAAAAAGAATGAGCCAGCATTCCTTAGGAAAAAAGGCAAAACATCCAAAATATATTGTGAAATGAAAAAGCAAAGTTAATAAAACAATAAGCATAGTATTGCCCCATCTATGATTAAAACAAAACATAAAAACAACCCAAAATGGGACCAGCCCAAATTATATGTATGAAAAACCACAAAAGATGCTGATAGGGGGCTGGGGGTAGAGCTCAGCGGAAGAGAGTATGCTTAGCATGCACAAGGTCCTTGATTCAAACCCCAGTACCTTTACTGAAAGAAAGAAAAAAAAAAACCCAAAATATCCAATTAAAAAAAACCTTGATATATACACATTCAACTTTTGTTAAACATATATATAATAAATTATATTATATAATATATAAAATATAACATATACATAAGATATACAATATACATTAAACATATGTATAAGAAAATAAGAGCAGATATTTGTTTGCAACTCTACATCCCTCCTCACCAAATCTGTATTTAGAAATGCTTTTGGTTTTTACTTAATAACAAATGAGTATTCTCTCTCAATTTAATTTCCTTTTTTCCAAGCTGAAAACCCTACTTCCACCTGATTCACTCTCACCAGCCAACTTTGCCTTCTCCTGAAGAGGCAAAGTTGAGGGTTATACAATTTCCCAGCCCCTCCCCTACTGTATCTGTCTCTATCACCCTTTTTTGGCCTCAAAAAGAAGAGACTATTCTGGATAAATTAATCTCTTCAACTATACTCTTGAAAGCATTTATTCCCAGCTCCTCTGGAAAATCCCAACATCACTTTATCTTCTCTTCCCAGCCTACTAACATGCTTAAAACTTTTCCACCCTTAGAGAGGGAAGGAAGGAAAGGAAAACTTCCCCTTTTAGCTGACAACTCTCTCCTTCTCTTTAGGGTCAAGTTTCCTGAAAGAGAAATTCTTTGTTCAATGAATATATTTTAATCCTACTTGAATATTCTGTGACATTTGAAACTTTTTTATTCAAACCAAATAATGTTTACTCATTTTCATTTATCTCTGATCAGTTTCTACTCTACTCTTTGTGGCCCACGTAAAGGGATCTGCCACCTAATTGTACTTCTGGTCCTTTGTCTTCTCATTTTATGACTCTCCAATAGCAGCTTTATCATCTATCTTAAAATCCTTCGACAACTATCTTCTAAAAAACAGACTTCCTTCTAATCTCCAGACCCTTATTTTCTAATACTGGGTGCCGCTAACTACACACTCCCTAAATTACTCTCTGAAAACCTACTGCTACTCCTGTATGCCATTTGTCAGTTAACCAGTTCCTCATATCTAACTAATAATAATTGAGTCCCAGTGATTTTTGTCCCAAATCTCTTTAATTCATTCCTTCTTTCACTGCCTTAATTAAACCAAAGATTCTCTCCAAAAAGTAAAACTGATCATCTTTTTTCCTTCTTAATCTTTTTAACTTTTTATTTAGACACAATCTTCAAACTTACAAAAAAGTTGTAAGAAAAGTTACCAAAGAATATTTTTCTAATATTTGAAGGTAAGTTCCCCTGCCATATTTGAGTACTTTATTTCTTATAAATAAGAACATTCTCCTTGTGTTAGTTACCTGCAAATTAGCCCAAAACTTAGCAGTTTAAACCTAATGTTTAATACCTCATACGGTTTCTGAGGGTCAGAAAGAATCAGGGAGCAGTTTGGCTGTGTGGTCTGGCTCAGGGAATCTTGTAAGGCTACAGTCAAGCTTTTAGCGAAGACTCTGGTCTCTGAAGACTTGGCTGGAGCTGGAGGATATGCTTCCAAGATGGCTCACTCACACGGCTGTTAGCAGGAGGCCTCAGTTCCTTGATGGCTCATTGCAAGATATACTCAGTTCCTTATCATGTGGGCCTCTCCTGAGACTGCTAGAGTGTCCTCACAACATGGCAGCTAATTTCTCCCAGAGCAAGTGATCCAAGGAAGAGCAGGGAGGATTCGCAGTGCCTTCTATGACCTATTCTCTGAAGTCATATTCCATCATGTCCACTTTATTTTATCAGTTAGAATTGAGTCACTAAATTCAACCCACACTCAAGAGGAAGAAACTAGGTTTTGTCTCTTGAAGGGAAGAGTTTCAACATATTTGTGGATATGTTTTTAAAACAACCACACTCCTAAAGAACCATAACACAACCATCAAAGTCAGGAGGTTAACACAGATTACTATCATCTAATCCTCAGATCCCATACAAACTTCTCTACCTGACCCAATAATGTCCTTTATAGCAAAAGGATCCAGTAGAGAATTACATACTGCATTTAGTTGTCATGCCTCGTAAGTCTCCTTCAATCTAGAATAGTTCTTTCCTTGACTTTCATCTTTGACAATTTTTTATTTTTATTTTATTTAATTAATTATTTATTTTCTACTTTTTTTATTGAGTGATAGTCATCTTACAATGTTGTGTCAAATTTCAGTGTAGAGCACAATTTTTCAGTTATACACCAACATACATATATTCATTGTCACATTTTTTTTCTGCTATGAGCTACCACAAGATCTTATATATTTCCCTGTGCTATACAGTATAATCTTGTTTATCTATTCTGCATCATCTTTGACAGTTTTTTAAATTACAGACTAGTTATTTTACAGAATGTCCTTTAGTTTGAATTTGTTGATGGTTCCTCATGATTACATTCAGGTTATGCATCTTTGACAGGAATATTACAGATGTGCAGCTGTGTTCTTGTATCCTGGCAGGTGGTGTCCCATTACTGATGGTGTTCACTTTGATCATCTGATTAAGGTGGTGTGCACTGGATTTATCCACTGTAAAGTTACCAATTTTCCCTTTGTAATTCCTGCTATCTTCCTAGTCTCATCTCCCATCACTCTTTCTCTGTACTCTAGACCTGTACTGTCCCTGTCACTAGCCATATCTGGCTACTCAGAACCTGAATTATGACTCAAAAGCTTCTTTGAAACGCCTTTTATCTTAAATAAATTACATACTCCTTCCTTGGAATATCTAGCTACTGTAATGTGGAATTTCCCTTTCACACTTGTACAAAGGCATGTTTTGGAGGTAACATTTTAATTCCTCAGAATCAGCCATGTTTATTTCTATTAAATTCTATAACTTAATTTTATTCTTGATTGTACAGAAGTCTGTTTTTCATGTAATCTATTCTATTATTATTGATTTATTAATTTTCTTGTTTATTTCAATAAGAATTTTATTTCCCCATGTTTTAAAGTTACCATGATGCTATTTAGAAATCAGTTTTTCTAGATTAAAGGAAAACATTCCATTCAGAAATGTAAACATAATCTGCTTTTACTACCACAGCAAATGTTGTTTTTCTTTTGTTCAAAATTCCCAGTTATGTTCCTCTAATATTAAATCACTTCACATAAGAAACACAAGTGAAATAAGCATAAAAAAATCACAGCTATCCCAGCTCTAAATAAAATTTACAAACACCTTCAGATTATAAATGGAAAAACTGCTATTTTTAGAACATGATAAACCAAACTTATTTTCACACTGACGCAAATAACTAAGCCAGCAAACTGCCAAAAATCCTAACACCATACCAAAGCCAGCATCGAAAAGCACCAACCTGCTGCTCCATTCTTTTCATTTTTGGCTACAGCACTTGTTCGCTTTGGGGTTCGCTTTTGCTTTTTTGCCAATAATCCGCTAGTTCCATCACTTGGCCTTTTCTGACCTGAAATAAAGGGAAAGAGAGAATTAGAAAAAAAACTGAGAGCAAGTATATCTATTCATCTGTCTACTCCACATGAATTTCTATCTCTATGTTTATAAAAAGGGAGGGGGTGGAGGGGAGGGAGGAAGAGTACTCAACAGATCAACAGTTCCTAAAACTCTCAGCTTACTAATTTTTTGTTTTAATATAAAGGCTCATTTTCTCTCTAGAAAGTCCTTACCCTTCTCTCTGTTCTCTCTTTCTTGAACAATTATACTACAGGGACCAGAGGCAACACTGGCTTCAAATCCATTTGCTGATTCCCTCTCACAGAGACCTTCCTGAGATTCTTCAGCAATACTGTCAACTTCAATGGTTATGTCACTCTCACTTTTTACACTTCGAGACTCATCTTGGCTGAGAGTAAGTGGTGAAGCTACTGAAAAGTTATGCTGTGCTACAGGAGGTAGGGCTGGTGGGACAGAAACGAGAGAGTTAGACTCAGAGCTTTCAGCAACTACATCCTCAATGCTGGTCTTATCCTTCTCATCCAGATCATCCAAATCTACTTCATGGCAAACCAGAGTTTCAGGTCCAATCAGAGGCATTGCATCCTCTTCATCTTTTAATGGAGTATTTACAGTGTCTTCAGCTGGACTATCAAATTTTTCATTAGTCAGTTCTTGAATGCACTGGTTTGGCTCTGCTATTAACGATGGCATTCCTTCATTTTCTATTTCAAAGTGATGTTCAAAATTTAAGTTTTTCATCCCCTCAGATGTAACACAATCACTGGTCCTTTCTTGAGATATGCTATTTGTCATTTCCATTCCATTTTCAATTCTTATTTTTTTTTCTGGTGATGATTGTCCCAGTATTTTCCGTTTCAACTTTTTTTCTTTTGCACATTGATCGGTTTCATCTTCAGTAGCCGAAAAAACGTTTTTACTATCTAACGAAGAAAATTCTAGACTCTGAGCATCTGTATGGGGTTCACTTCCTGCTTCATCCTGGCTAAATGATGAAACCTTCATAATTTCTAAAGAAAGATCTTTTGTCTTGCTTCGTCTTCCCTTTCCTTTGGGAGATTTTTCTGCCTCTTTCTTAACTTCTTCTATTTGTTCCACTTTATTTCCAAAAATCTGTACTATTTCATTCTCTCCAACTTCCAACTTCAAGGTTTCTAAAGGTTGCATTTGAGTCCTATCATTTTCTTTTAAGGTATGTGCAGCAATCTTTGGATTTTCTTCATCTAGTTTATCATCATTTAAATTTTCACTCTTTTCTAATTCTTCTTTAATATCAGGAGAAAGTTCTTCATTCATCAAATTCTTTTCTAAAAGGTCTTCTGCTTCACTATCAGATGAACAGGAGTCTGCAAGGGGAAATTACTGTGTTACAAAGGTTTCTATCTTAATTACTAATGTAATTTTGTAAAAAAAAATTCTACCAAAGACAGAATTCTTAATTGTGTACCTCTGAATACCTCCTTGTAGACATTTATGAAATACATTTGTGCCAAAAGTGGAGGGGGATGATCTCAAATTTCACGTGAAAATACATTACATAGAAACTATTATTATCTCAATTCTGTAAAAGAGCTATTTTGCAATTTTTACTAGCATCACATTTAGGCTATAACACTTAGAAAAATCAAAAGACTAGTACTGAAATATGACGTTAATATATTAAGAGGTTTGATCTGAAATCTAGTAGATACTGATTAATAAAAGTAATGCCCATTTTGTGTCCTTAGAAAAGAACATGACATTTACTTCTACTTAAAATAATTCTGAAAAGATATGTACAAAATAAGAAGTCTGAATTCTCAAAACTTTAAATATTCCTCTGATTAACAGACATAAAAGTATAGGCCAGTTACCTTCTTACAAAAGAAATCATTTTCTTTAAGTCAGAGAATTTTTAAAATAATAAAGTAGGGTTCTAATACTGTATAGAAGTTGCAAATATAAAAATTCTGCCCACATGGTGCTCATATTCTAAAGAGGTGCAAAAAGGAAAGCTTCAATGTACTTTTTAAATGAAGAGATATGCAGTTTTGTGGTTTTATTATATACAGAATTTACAATTAATTTTTTCTCATAATAAAAAAAGAACTGCTTTAATAAGGTAGTTTAGCAAGACTACGTATAGTTTTGTAAGATGTACACTGCACAAGGGCATGCATCTAAAAGAGCATCTTCCACTTGTGGACATGTCGCAATTATGTACTATGACAAGCTTCCAGTAGATGGCAGTAAAGAAGGGAAGTGCCCTTTTCTAATTTGCACAGAAGCTCCACATGGATTCAATGATAATCCTGTGGTTCAGAAAAGCATTTTTCTTGAAGGGAGGGAAATTCTTATATAAGATGACTATTTAACATTTCTTAAATCACAAAATTTCTATATACAAAGGTAGAAAAGTGGGGAAGTGGGGGAAAAGGTAAAAGCAGAATAAAATCTGTTCACCTATATTCATCACAAAACATGCCTTTACCACATTAGATTGTGCTTTCTTTGAACAATAGAGTTTCAGCTTTACTGAGCAATCCTAGGGGAACAGCACTGGGTTACAGGAGACACTGGTGCATGCTCTGCAGGGCACTGCAGCACACAGAGAATGCATGGCTTGTCAACCTACCCTCTATTAAAGTAGAATATTCCTATGGTATTGACAAAACAAGGTATTTCCTAATTAAAGTAAAACACCACTAAATTTTAAATAAACATGATATAGCAAAAAAAAAAACACTTTCTTCAAGTCAAATTCTGTAGTTTAAATCAAGAAAGATTAAAAACCTAGATGACTTTCTATGAATCTCTCACATAACTGAAGTTTTATTATTTATATTATTGATTTTTAAAAAAATCAATGATCCTCAAAATTGAGCACCTTCCATTCCATTTGACAGAGGTGAGCTGTCTGGCATATTGCTGCGAGCACTTCTGGTACCTGATTTTCCTTCACTGTTTGGAGTCTTAGACAAACCATACGGCATGTTCGATGAAAGAGTAGATTTTAAAGGAGGTCGTCCCCGTTTTGACTTCTGCCTCTCTTCATCCCTCTTTTCATCCTTTTCACTGTCTTCTTTATTCTGGGTAACAAGAACAAGATGTATGAGAAGGAACACCTTATGAAAAATCAGCATTCTACTTCTCCAACCAAGGATATATACTAGAGAGATACATAACTACTCAGCATGCCCCCATGTTTCTTATTATTCCCTGAGGAAAAGAAAGATACCTGCCTTCATCTCTAAAGCAAAGACTGAGAATTGAGGGTGTGGATGAGGGTACAGTCGGCCAGGCGATATGTTTTAAACTTTAGTATTAGCTTCCAGCATTTAAAGATCAGATTTCACATTTTAAAAAATATAGTTGTCTTAAAAAGTCCTAAAATCTGGCAACCCTGCACCTGCATCCCACAGCAGAGTGGTTAGTTCTACTCTCTCTAGATACGGAAGGTGACCTCTTTTGTGCTGCTCTCAGTCCTACTTTACCCCTTTTCTAGAGACTCTATAGGCCTTTGCGTTTAAAACCTATGCCCTGGGGGTCACTGGTTAACACCTTTCCTGCGTGAAACAGTGTGGTAATGTGTTTAAATTTTTCACTTTTTAAGCTTCTGGATTATAAGAGAGAAAATCACAATTACTTTGAAAGAATCAATGACAAAATAAGGTTTATTAAAAAACACAATATGGATAATTTCCTGTACCCATCATAAAGGATATCAATCTGTGTACATACTTTAGCTTTTTTCTTCTGTTTTTTCTTTGGTCCACCTTTGTCCAACGGCCAGATTATCCTGTCAGCCTTCACCCATTCATCATACCTTAAAATAAAGAATATATTACAAATTCACAAGAATACCTTATTTGAAATGTATTCACCAAAGAAAAACAACAGTGAGACAGACTAAAGAGTCTGGTTATAGTGTTGGCAGAAATGTGAAAGGCACAGGTGCTAGTTTGCTGGTAGCATGTACCAGGCAGGTGCCATACTAAGTGTTTTGTGTACCTGCCACCAAAGGGCAAGGCAGGAGAATTTCTCAGGGTAAACAGGCTTAGAGGGAGAGCAGGGTATGCAGACTCTAAATAGATTCAAGATTGTTTGAACCACCTTGTTTTCCACAACTCCCACACATCTGAACTTGATGAAATAAGCTGATTCTGCACTGGAATTAAATTCTATTGACCAAATAATACAAAAAAAAGTCAGGTAAATTCAAATCTGTAATATGATCAGTTCCAGATTGCTTTATGAAGTTCTCTTCAACTCTCTTCCTCCCAGAGCTATCTCTAGCCTCCAGTATTTCTAATAAAATCTTATTCTAAAGTATGTCACCTCTAAGACTGAAATTAAAAAAAAATTTCGTTTATCTAAGAGCTATTTCCTTTATCTAAGTTTATTCTGTTTAGTTCAACTTGAAAACTTCTCCTTTCCAAAACTACTGACATCACTCTGAATTTCAATACAGTCAAAGTTACTTATCTGGGGCAAATAAGAAATTAAACTTTCGAGAACTAAATAATAGTTCTTACCGTATGTAAATATATAGGTATTTACAGAGCTCAAAAAAATCTTAATCTGAACATGTAAACAAAAAAACTACAGGCAGGCCTTGCCTTGAACTGCACCACAATGATGGAAACCATACCCTTACTTTGTAACCCAATTACCATGAGGCCATACAAAAGAAGGGCACAGTTCCAATATGCACAAGTTCAGCTGACACAGTACCGAGAGCACCTATACTGAGGTTTAAAAACAATCTCCTCCTGGATTTACCCAATATCTAGAAGTACAGAAGGCCGATGAAAAACCATTAACCATGCGAATAACCAGTTAGGAAGAACATGAGCATATACTAAAATCACTGAAAGAAGAGTCATATGATGAAACATTAAAAAGATGAGAGACGGGTGACAGGAAGGGGAAATTCTGGAAAGTACAACAGGCACACTGACGGTAGGTGAGAGTTGACGGTTGTGAACTAAACAGAATCTAAGGAGAAAGAAGGCTACAACGGGCTGCAGCTGCGAAGTCAGGGACTCAAGGTTGGTAAGTGTAGTCCTTCCCCCTCAGGTCAATACATACATACATACAAAACAACTGTCAGATGGATGAAAAAGCTTGTTTTTAGTGTTGGCATAAATGTGAAGGGCACAGGGGCTGGTATGAAAAAAGAGAAAAAAAATTAAAGTTTTATATGCTATTCATTAAACCCACACTCTTTTAAAATGATGTGAGACAACAGAAACCAAACTCACTCTCACTAAAAAAAAAAAAAAAAAGTTAATGTTTATTGAGCACTTACTAAGTCCCAGGCACTATGTTAACTCTGCACGTTAAAATAGGCATTAGCACTACTTCTCACATCTCTGTAAAGTAGGTACTTTATCTTCCCCAATTTGGTGATGAGGGAATTGAGGTGTAACAAAGCACACATTGGGTATGTAGGGAAACTCTGAAGCGCTCTGGTGCCAGTCACCTATGGGGCAAGCAGCTACTGCACACACAAAACTTTCTAAAGGAGAAAGAAAAGTAGTCCCTGACATTCAGGAACTGGCCTGGTACTATCTGCTGGACCGTGCTGATGCTACAGAGCTGTCCTGCCCCTCACAGCTGAGGCATGTTGTTCTCCTGGTGAACATGAAAAATTTCACAGAACGTCAACACCAGATAGATCTGTCCAATGACCATGATGGATCAAGATAAAAACAAGATCACTTCCTAATCATGTCTCAACACGGAAAAAACAGGAACACTGCCCAAGCCACAAAAATGACCAAACATCCTCTTTCTCTGCTGATTTACCACTGACAGATTTAACCTTGGTCTAGTCTTCTCTCCTTATAGGTAAAATTAAGATAACCAATCACAGAATTACCCCCACCACATCTTGACAGGATCCAATGTAGAGCAAAGCCCCATTTCCTTAAGTGCTCCCCAAAATTGCCCAATAGAAGCTTAGATCTAAGTCCTACCTAACATTCTTTCTTTATTAATTAGCCAATTTAAAATTATTACAGTGTTTGATATACGCCTGATTTCTGATAAATGTGATAAAGAAACAAACAAAAAACAAACCTGACTTGTACTGTTGGGAGCTACAGGCCTGGCTCCCTGAAGGATGTTTCCATGGAATCCTGGACTACTGCTGTTCCCAAAGGCGGTACCCTAAGCTTTCACTTATTCACCCTCTTACTGAGGTGCCATGTGGTTCCCCAAGCCGTGCATTCTTCCTCACTGCAAATGAGTACTAAACCCAACTTGTTCAACTATAGGTACGTATGATTCTGGTGACCTTTCACTGGAAGTGTTGACGTAGCTAATAGAACAGTGGGAATGTTAGAAATCTTGGAAAATTCAGATACAAATAGTAAACACATATACACATATATACTATTTGCTTTAGTTCTTCAAAACATTAAATTGATCTTTTTGAACCAATGAAAGAAATCTCAAAAGACAACATACATTTCTTGCTTACCTGACATTCCATCCATAGTAATGTACCAAGTATAAAACTTCGCCATCATCGATTTCAGTGCTTTTAATACTGGCTTCATAGATTTTCTGCGTTTTCCCTCGTCCATATTTTACTTTCACTTTGGTTCCTGTTAGGCAGGGTTCTGCGTCTTCCTCATCTTCCTCCCCTTCAGAGTCACATTTGCTTTCAGTTTCTTCCCTGTGGTAAGTTATAACATTGATAATGCTACTTATAACTTAATGGAAAATAACATATGCTAAAAGAGTCCAACATGTAGACGAGTATTACCTTAATAACATGTCAGTGGAGGAGGAGAAGAAGGAGGAGAAGGAGAAGATATTTATAGACTACTTACTAGGGAACTTATTTATTATGTAAAGGTGCACTGTACCAAAAGTAAATCCGTACTTCTTAAAGGTCAATAATCAGTTAATCAGGATGTGGAGTCACTTTTGATAAAACAAAGTAAGAACAACATGCTTTGAAAAAGTGTTTAGGATTCATACTCAAGTGCCACCTTATACATGAAAATGATCTAAAGATAGTTTGTAACTTCCCGCGGCTGTCTTAAATCTTCTTGACTACTGCTTTCTGCTCAGTTCAGAATGGTTCTTAACCAAGACTAGTTTTTTGGTGGGCAAATTGATGGGCAAGGGCTAAATACCTGAGTAACTATATCTTTTAAACTAGTTTATACTTCAAAGGTTTCCCCACCCTAAAAAGAAACAATAGATATTTGAGAACTACATCTCTTGTTCTAACTGTGGGATAACATCAGGAGAACAAAGCTTTGCATATCTTGTGTTGATTTCTACTGGGTTTTACACATCTACCATCAGTTTTTCTTTGTTTTGATTATCAAGTATGAGGGAGATTCACATAGGGATGTCCAACAATATTTTTTAATATTTTTACAAATAAAACATTCTTTATTAGCCCTATAAGGATTCAGAGGAGATTTTCATCAAAGATCATTCTTGTGTCACAAGAGTTTCAAAAGATTAAGAAGAGGTACTGTGCTCTATTATTATTTTAGGGACCAACTGGGGACCCGACATGAAGAAGCTCTGACAACCCTCTTAGCAGTGGGAATGTTTTCTTTCCAAGGGAACTTCCAATTATATCCTGATAAAGTAATTTCAAAACACTGTAAGAAACTACTTAAAATAGACATCTCTACAGATAAAAGTTTCCCATTTCCATGATTCGTGCAACTGAATGAGAATACAGACTACGTTTGTATATTCAATTTTTATTTAACAAAAGGAAATTTTGTTCTTCATAATCAAGTCTGTGAAATTTTATATCTCTAAAATAAACATTTGTTCTATTTACATACCAATTATAAAGGCTTTTAAAACCACATAATGTATGTATATATATATGTATTACATGTTTTATGTATTATAGGTATTATAAAATATACATATTTTGATGCTTATTTTTAACGATTCTTCTAACTATAATTAGGTTGTACTTTTTAAGTGGTTTACATTTGCCTAAATTCATTCTCCAAATATTTGAAATACTGCACTCATATCATTATACTCAACTCCAATTATTTCCACCCACTTTCCCTAATTTTAATCATATTTCACTAGAGAACTTTATTCACTAATCTAATTCGCATGTAATTGTGACAGCTCCTATACCTATTTGTATTAAATCATAAAGTTACCTCTCTCCTACTCACTAATCATTCCTATTTTTTCAAATATTTTCTCAATGGTTAATTTTCAGATGGGTGTCAGCCACTAGTTGGATGCAGCAGGTCACTTCTGCTCATTTTGCTTAACTCACATTTGTAGAAAATGTAGCACCAGATAATAATTGAAAACTAACTGTGGAGGAGAGCCCGTATTACAAGTAAGTGTGTTACGCTGTTGTTGCTGAATTAAAATTCATATTTTTAGTAATGTCTAAAAATTAGTAAATCCATTTGACAACACAGAAATGGCCAACTGAACACAGCTGGATATTACCTTGATCTAGCTGGACTGCCTAATCTTTGGTTATTTTTAAGTCAATTCAGCCCATACATGTATAATACATTAAAAAAAAAACCCCAAAACAGAAACAGTTTTCACTCAACAGCAAACAGGATGAACATTAAAAAGCTGAAATTTAATTGTTGTGATGTGGGGCAAGAATGTATTTTCCCGGCTAGAATCAGGGGTGCATGCCACTTATTCTAATACAGTAACTTGAAAATGAAAAATGTCTTAGATAAAGCTAACACACAGAAACGTCTGCTAGTACTGTGCACCCATGTGTTTGTTAGCTTTCCCACATTGTACCTTTTTTAAAATGGAATTTTTGCTGTCGCTGTTTCCTCTTGTCCACTTCCTCCATTTTTCTCCAGCTCCCTTCCCTGCTGTCAAGTGCAGGACCTTTCTTTTGACTGGGTGGCGCAGCCTTCTTTGAGGCCACTGTTTAGGGCACAAGTGCTATTAAAATGGTGCGACCAGTATATTCTCCAATTCCGAAAGGCGATACACATCATCTTCACAATGTGTCTCACCTTCATTAGACAAGAGGAACGGAAGTCCCAATAAGAAAACATTCCCTCAGACCTGAATCTCTAAGCAGGAACAGAGCGCTGCTGTACCCCAGACAGGTACTTCTGGAGAGCAAATATAAGATAATGTACCTCTCTTGGCTTTTCTCTTCCTCTTCCTCTGAGTCTTTGTCAGAATCCTCCTGCTTTTTAATTTTCTTCTCTTTTTGCTTTGGTGTACTTTTTCTCCCCAGTAGTAGCTCATTTTCTTTTTTCTCTGCAGTTTCATAGTCATCATCTACATCCTTATTTTCTGTATCATTATCTTTTAATTTGTCTTCTGTTTTCTCCTCTTCAATTTCCTTTTTAATTGAATTTGCATCTCGAGCAATTCTCCGTCGTCCCTAGTAGAGGGGATAGGAGCTTTAAAATAACTATCACCACAAAGGAGAAAAATGTTATCTTTTCCTTAAACCTTTACAGCAATGACTAGTCTTCTCTCTGGCTTGAGACGCTGACAACCATTTAACTCTTGTGTAATTTTCTCTTCCTCTCGAAAGTAAAACGTAAACTACTTAATTATGTCTCTTCCTCTCGAAAGAAAATGTAAATTACTTAATTATATCCAGGTCTACTATGATCCTGGACTACATCCTACATAACACAAAAATTTTCCCCTTTGTCCACTGTATTATTTTATCTCATTTTTACTATTTCTCGAAAACAATACAGGTTTTAAAAGAATTATCTAAGTGTCCATGGTATAAATTAATAATAATAATAAATCAATCCCTCAAGTTATGGACTCTTTGAAAGCTCTGTCATCTCTAATTCCACTGTTGAAGATAAAATTTACATATCACTGTAATTCTGTGTGATTACATTTTAAAAGGACTGAATTGTCTCAGTGGCTAAAAAGTGAGTTGATTTCTTTGAATGAGTATCTGAAGAGCTCACCAGGCCAGCAGTAACTTGTTATATCCCCAGCAGCTTTTAAAATCCAGCCTCTTGTTGCATGCTCAACTGACCATGAAACTGGTGAGCCATTTCACTACCTGCTAAATTCTCCTCCCAGTCAGCCTCTACACACTGGCAGAATTCCTCTCTGCTTGGGATAAAGTTAGGATAAAAAGGAGCCAACAACTCTGGGAGCACTAGAATGCTTTACAGTTAGTATCTCAGTATAACAAGACGTTTTCCCTAGTTCATGACTGTGCTATTTAAACAGCGGAAGTAGAAAAAAAAAACTTAAATGTAAGTTCCACAAGGCCAGGAGCTGTGTATTATTCACTCCTGTATCCTCAAATCTAGACAGTGCCCAGCATGTAGTAGGTGCTCTTTAAGTATCTGTACATAAATGGATGAAAGCATCTGTTATCCACCAAATTTAGGTCTGTATAACTTATACCTTTGTCCCAGAAATCCCATTTTTAGAAGTCTGGCCTCTGTATTCAGAAAAATGGGGAGGACATTTTTACAAGCCTCTGTATTTAGATAAATGGGGACGACATTTTTACAAGCATATTTATTGCAGCACTTTTTGTAATCATAAAAAATTGGAGAAAATCTTGAGGAAGTTAAATTTATGGTACATCAATACTATGCACTACTTTGCAGATGTTTTACATAAAGATGAGGAAGGTTTTTATGTAATGACAAGGAAGTATGTCCACAATACACATAATGGGGATATTTTTCATTCTTAAAAAGGACGGATATTCTGATGCATACGTGGATGAACCTTGAAGACCTTATATGCTAAGTGAAATAAACCAGTCACAAAAGGGCAAATACTGTATAATTCCACTTATATGAAGTACCTAGAGTAGTCAAATTCTTAGTGACAGAAAGTAGAATGGTGGTTGCCAGAGGCTGGGGAAGAAAGGAATGAGGAGTTACTGTTAAACGGGTATAGTTTCAGCTTTGCAAGATGAAAAAGTTCTGGAGCAGGATGGTGCTGATGGTTGTACAACAATATGAATGTAGTTAATGTCACTGAACTGTACACGTAAAAATGGTTAAGATGATAAATTTTATGTGTATTTACCATAATTTTTAAAACTCAAAAAAGAAAAAAAACAAACCACTTTGGATGTTTCATGAAATTCACCAGAAGAGTCCATTTACTAGATGATAGAATGGACAGTTTTAAAAACTGTTTTCTGAGCAAATAAAAGAGACAGTAGTTTCATCTTCTCTTTCATTTGATTTCACTAAAAAATAAGATGCATTACAGTAACTGAACTTCTTTGATAGTGTGATAAAATTTCTTTCCACTTCCAAAATTTGATAAATCCTATCATGTAGACATGATCAGACAATGATCAAAATAGTGGCCGAGAACTCCTGATTTGAATTATATACAAATAGGGAGAAGAGTAGAGTTAGAAGCTAAAACCAGTCACTGTACACATGACTAGGAAAAAAGGCAGACATGAAAAGCTGCCACAGAGCTGTTCAGTGTGCTGTGGAGTAAAGAGAAAGAAAACATCCCACCTGGTTGAGGTCAGAAGTATTATGAAGAGCAGATTCATTCACTCAACAACTATTTAATAATATCCTTACTATGTGCCAGGCACTATCTATCCTAGATGCCTGGGATCTGTCAACAAATGGAATCATCACTAATCCCTGCCCTGTGGAGTGAGATTGTAGTGCAGAATGGGTAAAAGAAACAATAAATAATAAAGAGAATAAGGAAGTAAACTACAGATAGAAAGGACCACATTAGAGGGATGGCAAGTGCCAAAGAGAGGAGGTAGGTCACAATTTTAGATAAGGTGACCAGGATACGCTTCAGTGAGGTAACATTTTAGCAGAAGACTTGAAGGTGGTGAATATTTGAGATGGACCCCAGATGAAAATGACTGGGACAGACATATATAGAGAAGAAGAGGAGGAATGGCTTTTCAGGGAGAAGAAAGGCAGCTAGGTTAGTTAGCCTGGCTGAAAAGTCTAAATACTGCAAAATAAACTAGGTTCATGGGGTATTTTTGGGTATGTCTGAAAATGTCCATACTAAAAAAATTTAAAATAATGCTTAAAACAAATCAAATAAAACTAGTATTAACTACTTACTCTTGGAGATTTTAATTCTATCTCTTCTCTTTCACTTTCACTGTTTGAATCAATGTTTTCCTCAGGTTCACTCTTCACTTCGACTAAAGGCATTTCTTGATCTACTTTGAGAGCCTCTTCCATGGATTCTTCTAAGTCTTTTTCTTCTTCTTTTACTTTTGGTTCATGGTGGTGAATAGTTCTGAACTGAATATTTGCAGAACGGCAGTATTCCTCAAAACCATAGAGATACCTAAACAAACAATATGTCATTTTAAGAAATCTTAGTCTTTACATTTAACCTAAATACTACATTATTAAACACACATATATATGTTTGAAAAGTGAAAGTCAAGCCTTTTTTTAAAAAAAGTACTTTTTCTGTTACTAATTTCTTGGTGTTTTATATAGGATTATAGGCAGAAATATTGATCATAAAAAAATTTCTTTCCTGAAAAATCTGGGCTTGTCATAACTAACCATAGATATTACAGTTTTGATATGAAGGCTGTTTACCACAGATAAAACATGTATTATAATTTCATACTGTAAATACTGCCTGCATCTTTGATTTTGAAAAGAAAATCGTAACAACATGAAAAATGAAGTAAAGCAGACTTAGTGCACTGAAATGACTTTTACTCACAAGTAACTATTAACCTAAACCTTTTTATACTTTCTCTAACTTTAATGTTCTTTGATTGGTATGTTCTTGTTTAACTGTTAACAAATTAAATGGAAAATATTCCTTTAAATATATATTCTTTGATGAATAAACTATACTACTTACTTTCTATAAGCAGTTTTTACATTGTAGGAAGCAGCTGAATTCAAAATAGGAATGCCAAGGTCCATATAAATTTGCTTCCATACAGCACCACTATCAATCTGGAAAATTAAGTTTTTATTTGTTAACATTTGCAAAGGGAAATAATCTTTACACTAATATTCTATGTTCATTAAGAAAATGTGTTTATTACCTGAAGTGCATTTAACAGTGCAACATTAGACAATTTAACTTTTCATTACAGTCTTACTTACATTGTCACATCCACCTTGATGATAAACCAGTCTAAACAGTTTGAAGAGATTGAGATCTTTATAGCCCAAAACAGGTGGTTTGTTGATTGGAGTACCTTTTTAGTATCAGAGAGCAGAAATACAATGTTAATTCAAATGGAAAATATTAAGTTGAAAACAAAGCTTATCAATTTCTAATTTCCCAAATTTTGTTAATCAGAGGCGTATATTTAAACAACCTCAAATTATATAAGACAACACAAAATATTCTCTATATTCTTTATGCAGCATTATGGTCTTTAGATTTATTTCCACAATCAACAAAATCACCTCTATAACTGCCACTGAACTAGGTAAAACTAAATCAAACCTTGGGCCTGCAAAGTGTAGCCAACAATATTTCTGGTTCAAGGAGCCTGAGCAAGAACACATTTAACGAAAAGGGCACATTTTAAGCCACAGTTCCGTTTTCACTGCTTTAACACAAATGTTAAGACTGTTGACAGTAATCTGAAGGATCATTTCTGAAGGCCACAGAATGCCTAAACCAATTCATCTGAGGATTTCTAGGACTAATATAATGTCAAGAAGTATGATGACTTATAAAGGTTCTATTTCTTCTAACTCTGTTAGAGATCCTACTCTGTTTACATAGGGGCTGATTATGTTTAATTTGTTAAGACCAAGAATCAGACTAGTTTACTTGCCATAAAAAGAGCATTAGGGGTATGCAGATTAACACCATGATTGTTCACTTCTTATTAGTGGAATATTATTAAAATATTTTCCCAAGGAGATAAAATTTAATTATACCAGAACTACTTTCCTCTATATTTCTACTCAAAATAAATATTAGTAGTTGTTTTTAGTCCAAATAGTTATTATTATCAGCTGTAACTGATTCTTAGGCTTGAACTCCAAATCCATATACCCATAATTCTAACAAAAATAATGCATAAACCTAGAATATAAAACTCTAAAAGGAATGACTACTTTTAATAATGAGCATGAAAATACCTCTGTCTTCCATAAACTTATAAAGCTGTTGGAGGAAGTTGTCCCTCTCTTCAGGATCAAGTTCTTCCTCAGGCTGTAAAGGTAAGATATACAAACATATAGAACAATGAACAGGAGATACACTGTCTTTTTTGTTTTGTTTTTTTTGTTTTGTGAACACAAGGTAAGGGATAAAATTTTAATGAAGCCAGAAAATATGAATTTTCTCAAAATCCTCTAATGTCAGGTTTTAATTCATATTTTCATAGAGCTGATTTGAAACAACTGTCAAGATATATAATCTCTACTCTTCACCCCACTTATCTGTTGAAACTTCCCCTTGAGTAACACCACTGGGACTAAGATTAGCCATGAGGAAAACATTCAGGAATGGGGTGAGTGTTTTCACCTCATCTGGTATTTTTGTTTGTTTTTCTAATTTTTGTTTGTTTGTTTTGGGGGAGTGGGTAATTTGATTGATTGATTGATTGATTGATTGAGGTACTAAGGATTGAACCCAGGATCTCATGCATGCTAAGCATACACTCTACCACTGAGCTATATCCTCCCCCGACCTCATTTGGTATTTTTTTAAAAAAAACCCTCAAAATATTATGTGGCCCCATAAAAATATATTTATAGGTAAGTATAATAATTACAAATGTACTTATTATTTTAAAATACTCCACTTAAAATTTTGTTACTATTGAATGACTGTAAACCAGAGGTTGCAAAGTCATGTGGCAAAGGGTTTTTGTTTGTTTAGCACAATGTTTTAAAGAAATTTAAATGCATTTAAATGAGTCAATAAATTTTATTTTGTCCAGACTCCACTAGCCCCTCTTGTATCACACTAGCCTACTTTTCTCATTTGCCTTTCTTGCATGGCCTCTGCAGTTGACTTTGCAACCCCTAAAAAGAAGACAATGAAAATTATTTCTTAGGGAAGTAAACTAGATACATAACTACTAAGTTAGTTCTATGGGGGGAAAAAAAAACTAATAGAAATATGCATGTAGAAAAACTATCCCCATGAACACCTATTTATGTGTTACATTTTACTAATTATATAAACCTAATGATTTCTTCTTATTCTGCCAAGGTCTTGGCTCTAGTCAAACCAATGGATTATGGGTTTTAATAAAATATTTCCTTTTCTGATAAGACTACTTATAAACTAATATTTGGGAAAATCCTTTAACAATACTATGGAGAAACAAAGAAAACACTGATATATTTCTTCCATATAAAGTATCATAATTTAATTTCAGAGTACTACTATTTTTCTATATTCTAAAAGAAGAATTCAGACTTTTGTCTTTCTAAACCATATTCAAAGCAAAGGTAACTGTCAAGCAAAATATACTGAGTGTTCACAGTCCAGAGGGTAGTAGTCCCATTAAAATTATGTATTTTTAAAGAATTTTAATAGGTAATACTATAGCCATGATCAATAAACATGTAGTTGATTAAAATATATAATAAAAAATGAGGCAATCAAGATCGATTAAAATATATAATAAAAGCATGAGGCAATCAAGGGAAAGTGAGTAAGATCTTTAAGTAACAGTCTTTTTTTTTCCTTTTAGTACATTCATTAAGAATGATTTATAACATTGCAGTTTAACCAAATACAAAGAAACTTGTTTCAGTTCTAGTAAGCTTCAAAACTTAGCAATATACAGACTTAATAACCACTGCAGAGTTAACAGAGGTTTTTACCAAATGCTTAAATCAGGAGATGGCAGTCTTTTCCTCAAGTGAATTTAAAAAATCTTGCTTTTGTAAGACTATTAAAACAACTGCCAATGAGTAAATGCAAGAAAAAAGGAATCTGGTAGCCTAAGAATCATTTCAGATATTAATTTTAAGGACTTCTGGAATAAGGAAAGAACAAAAATAGTTTATGCCAGACTGACTCTATGCTGTGCCTGACCCTCTTAATCGTAGTCTCTCCTCACACTAACCCCTCATTTCTAGTATTTATCATCTTACCAAGCTCAAAGAAGACTGTTGTATCCAGTGTATGTAAAAACAATTTCTTTTAAAAAAGAGTTGAAATCAGTTTCTCCCAAAAACAAGTCAACAAAATGAATCCATCAACTGCAAATTAGGTAGTTATAAAGATGTACCAAACATCTGATAAATTCTTAATGATTAAGAATATAGTTTTATACATAAAAATTGGCAGTTTAAATTCATTGGAATTAAAAGTTAGAGGATCCAAGATTGTTTTGAGTGTCATGAGAAACCATAGCCATAAAACTTTAAGTTCAGATGCAGTTAGCAGGTGAAAAACAAGAATCAAATGGGTAAAGAATTCTACATAAAAACAACTGCCTGCTTGAGAGGAAGTTTATTTTTGACAAAAAAGGAAGAAATGAGGCTATAAACAAAGCTTTAAATTTAGCTGATAGTCTTTGCAAAAATCAAAACTGCTTAATCTCTTACAATAAGTAATTCTTTACCATCATCTTTTAAAAAAAAATAGCTGTGTTATTACTCACCTTAGAGTAAAATTGCATATGGTAGAAAATGCCAACAAAAAGACTCTACCTTTATGACTTGTACGGGGGCTTGTATTGGCTATCACAGTGTGCTTTCTCTATTCATGGTATTTTCCTACCTATAGCATTTCCTGTTGGGAGCCAGAGGGTGTTGCATCCCTCAAGGATTTTAGAGTGGGAGAGGGTTTTAATAATGGGAGGTAGAGTCCACTAGACTGCTGATGAGCCTTCTTCCCTTCATTTAGTCAAGCATGTGATGAGTAAACTATGCACCCAGTAAAATGCCAGTGCAGGGAAGTGGGTTAATGATATAGAAGAGACATGAATATGATCATAGTTTCAAGAAATTTATCATTTTAGTTAGCAGGACTAAATACACTAACACACTACCCAGTTTTATAGGTAGCTGTATATCTGTTTACACTACTGGATCGAATTTTCTGACTATGCACACTATGTCTTCAAATTCTGTTCAAACAGTTTTTGTAGTAACCACAAATCACGGATTTTTGCTTAAGTACTGCAGTTAAAATGAGAAGACATGGTACCTTCTACTTTTGGCCCTCAAGTCTGGCAGGAGGTGCAGAAATGTAAAACAAGCCAATTTGACACAATGTAATAATAAGTGTTGTAAAATATATGAAAGAATATAGGAGCAAGGAGAGGGGATGAATGGTTCTGCTGGGGATGGGGTAATGGTGGTAACATTGGGGAAAGCCTCAGAATGTAAAGAACAGACTGCCGGGGACCTAGAGCAAAGAGCATAAACATGAGGCTGGCAAAGGCAGGCTGTGATTGGCCAAGGATTTTGTAATGATATGTTAGAGAATCAGAATGAGATACTGTGGGTAGATGTGAGGCTTGAGAGAGCTAGAGAGGAATTAGATCAGATTTGTGTTTTTAAAAGTTCTCTGCCAAGAATGAGTCTGATGGATTGGAAGTGAAAGGGAAATTACTGTCACAGTTCACAACAAGGAGGGTCAGTGCCTGAATTAGCCTTGCCACCTGGTGAGGAAAAGATGACCCCTCCCCCAGAGAGAGAGAGCGAGAGCGAGAGAGCATGCAAGAGTGAGAGAGAGGCGTCAATGCTGAGATTTTTATTTTTTAGTGTAAGTTTAAGTTAAGTCATTCATGTTTGTAGTCTTCAAAGTTCCAACATGTTACAATATAAGTGCTCAATAAGTTCCATGAGGTTAGAGATGTGCCTATTTTGGTCATAATTTTATCATCAGTGATTGGCATTTAGTTTTACTTTCATTTTGTGCTCTAAAATTAATTTATTCCAAGAGGAATCACATTTTTATATTTCTAGTGTTAAAAATCCTACTTAGCTGCAGAATGGAGAATAGATCGGAGGAGGATAAGCAGTTACGTGGGAAGAGCAGGCTGCTACTGTGCTAGGCTGGCCAGGGAGAGAATAATGGCTTGGTAACCAAGGTGACAGAGAGAGTAGAAACTGAGGAACTGGGCAAATTTGAGAGCCATAAAGTAGGTAGAAGAGACAGGATCTGGTATCTCATTAGACAGCGGGGCAAGAGTGGGAGAATTAAGGCGACTTCCATTTATCTGGCTTGAGTAATTAGGAGGATGGGGCATCTATTCAAATGAATTAGGAACAAACAAGGAAAGGACAGGTTTTGGGGGAAGGATGAGTGCAATCTTGCGCATATTAAGTTTGAGGACTTACAAAATAAGAAAAAATCATTATTGGAAGTTTAATATAAATGTCTGGAGTTAAGAAGAGACTTAAGAGACATCTTTGATGCACATATAGATGTGGAGTCATTACATCATTTAGTTAGGAAGTAAACCAGAAAAAAAAGAGTAATGTCACAGATGTCAGGTGATTTAAGAAGGTAAGCATGTCAAAGATGCTGAGTACTACTAAGGAGTCAAATGAGATCATAACAAAAATTTGTTGGATTTACCACAAAAATTTGTTGGAGTTAGCACAAAAATTTGTTGGAGGTCACTAGTGATCTTAGTAAAGTTGCTTGCACTGTAGTGGGAGTACAGGACACACGACAGTGAATTAGGGGTGAATGGGAGGTCAGGAAATAGAACAGTGTATATAACTCTGAGCAATCTGGCTATAAGGGGAGGAGTTGGTGGAAGGAATCTGGACAGACTGCTGGAAGGCTGGAGAGAGACAAGTATTTTTTTAAAAGCTGATAAGAAGGATACAACAGAAAAGAATAGGTTAAAGATGCTGGAAAGAAAAGAGACAGTTCAGAGTCTAAAACATGAAATAAGGGAATGAAGTCCAGAGCATAAAAGGAGGGACTCATCTTATAGAAGACAGCATATCATCAATTGTACATTAAGGGAAGGAGAACCGGCAGGTGGGGTTTAGAGCATGCTCCCAATCTGAAGCTCGTAGTTTTTTTCTGAAGTTGGAACTGGAGCTGGGGTAGGGCTGCTGGTTTAATGGAGATAATGATTAGATTATAGAAACCCAAGAATTGACCAGCAGTGTTGAAGGCCCAATGAAATTTGTTAATTATAAAATTTAGAGTGGTACCATTCTTTTCTTTTGTGTACAACTAAAACAGAAAATTTCAGAAATCACGTAGATGCCATGAATGATACATTCATCATGTGGTAAGACAATTTCAGAAATTTCACGAAAAACTTAACAACATGCCTAAAACAAATAAGTAATTTTCCCCCTATTTGAAAAGGCACACGCACCCCATTTTTAATCAAGCTGTGGTTCAGATGCTATCAAATCTAAGGCTTTAAAATCAGTCATCCTACCACAACTATAAAATATTTTGATATGAGAAGTGTATTCCTATAAACCATAAAAATGTGGCTGTATTTGTGTGTACAAATGTGGAATCCTCCCTCATTAATCTGATTAGATGATCCTAATTTGGATAGAGCCTTATGCTACCACTTTGAAGAAAGGTTTTGCTAAAACACATTAGGACTTTTGTTTGCTTATTTAACAGGCTACACTTTAAGATTTTAGCAAATAAGTTATTATATTTGAATTGCAAGCTAGTCTCAATTATTCATTAAAGGTTGGCCTTATAGGGCCTACTTAGAAACACTTGATTGGCAGCTGAAGTTACTAGATACACCTAAAATACTAACATTACCTTTAAATTTTTCTGTAAATTTTATTGACTTAACATAATTTCCAGAGTTATCAAACATTTACTATAGGTTTATACCCACACTGATCTGGAATGATCACTAACAAATGCCTTTATGGTTCATCTACAAAAAGGCATAAATATGCACAAATAACACTTGATTTAAGCATTTTTAAAATTTTGCATTTCCATGAATTAAAAAGTTCAAGCACTTATTATTTTTATAATAGTAGAATATAATCCTAGGAATTGCATGTAACAGTGATCCCTAGAACTTCAATGACTGGAGAAATGGGTGTCAATACTTCTAAACAAAAAATAGTATTTCTTATAAAAATTCACTAAATTCTAATTTTCATAGCAAAATATGAAATTAGAGATTTTTGAAAGGGCTCAATATAGAAGCCTACCTATCGTAAATCAGAAGGATAAAAGAGCTAAGACTAGTCAAATTCCTCCCTGATATTCAGTCTTCTAACAATCCCGTATTTATTTTATCCTTAGACAAAACTCCTACATTCATCCTAATTAAATATAAGTCAGGAGTAAATGAATAATTGACATTACTATCTATGTTTACATGGACTTCTCAATTTCAAAGCTCAAAGGGAAATTAACATATCTTTTCTAACATAAAAATGTCTTAACAAAAGACATTTAAGTAATACCCACAAAAATATTCTCCAGGATCTTTTTCAATGTAATTGTCAATGAGTTAAAATTTAAACCACCAAAACAGATAGGACCTACTTCCTGGCAGACTCTCAAGGCTTTTCCAACCCAGTAATAGTATAAAATATATTTCTGGTACTCAAATCCTAAACTCCAATGCTTAGAAATTAAAAACAATATGAAATAAAAAGGATGGTAAAGCTCCTCCATGATAAAGCCATGGAATCTCAAATCTCTTAAGGCTATGTTAGAGTACTCAAAGCATCAAATACAAAAACAATGTTCACTGCCCATTAACACTGCAGAAGTATCTAACACTTGTACGATTCTACTGCATAAAATTTACAAACACCAAATGACAGGCTAAAGTACTGGTATAGTGGTTTACAGAATGTTATAAAAGCTCTTTTGATCATTGTCAAGCAACATTAAATCTTTATGAAAAGCATAACATCATTACATTTTGTTAAGAATTATGATCTATAATGTAATACAACAGCTTAGCCTCACTGATGTAGTAAAGGCCTATAATGACTAAGCCAGGTAGGCCCTGGCTTGTCAGATTTTAATTCATTTTATATTATAATCATTTTTTTCTTTGCTATATATAGATTAAACTGTTTTTCAGCTTTACAATATATTAAATTTTTTAAAATTACTATTCAAGGCAGGTTAGAATGATTCAGCATCTAAATCTTAAATCCAAGAGCAAGAAATGCAGCTGATTTTTTTTTTTTTCTAAAGCAACCAAAATCTCACCCAAGGGAATCTACTGTATTGCCAGAGAAAAAGAGGAATTGGTTTCTATCAAGTTATTCAACGAAGTATATGCTATGAAAATAAATATCTGAAAAATAATCTTAAATCATCATAATATAAACGAATACCTACATTTTGTGATTTTGCTTTTATTTTTCGGTAGATGAAAAGCATCTTGGTTCACCTAATTTTAACAGGTTCATAAATTAAGTAATACATTTTAAGAAGACACTATCCTTACAATGGTCCTTACCTTTTTAATTCCTTTACTTATTACCTTCAAACAATAGGTAACAGAGCTTCCCTCTGCTCTTATTTTTTACCAACGTTTACTCACAGCTTGAATAAAACACTGTGACTTTTATGAAATTAATACCCATAATAAGAGCACCATTTACTACTTACTATTTTATAGCCATCCTGTCTAACCTACTCCAAAGCTTTTTTTACCCTCTTTGTTTAAAATTTCAGGTTTCTGGGGGGGTTGGGGAGTAGGGAAAATGCAGTCTGAAAGGGATACCAATTAAAAGTATAAGCAAAAATGAAGAGACTAATCTTTTTCAATATTTGGCAATGTAAGATCCCAACTTTAATGTTAATTAAAAAAAAAAAAGCAAAACCAGATTGCAACAGTTCACACCCTGAAAATGTGGCCTATTTACCTTGAAAACATATCTATAAATAAATACAAATAAAATACAAAAATCACATTTAATATTTAGACTTTAAATCCTGAATGTTGCCAAACTGTCATTATCATTTTCATTTCAAAATCTATCTTCTATTTCAGAAAAATAGTCTTTATCCTCTGATATTCTAAAAATAGACTCCTACTGTCTCTTTCACAAGAAACAATTACGCTTGGTTCCGAGTCCTACCCTATCAGCCACATCATCAACACCTAAAATTCTTATTTAACCTCACTTTTGGCAGTCAAAATGGTAATATGAAAAAAAATCTTACCTATATGCTGCATTTTCTTTCACATGCAAAATGGTTAGATTTCCCCTTCTACTTAATCAGTACAGTGTCTGAACATTTTTCAGTCTGACTTGCAAATATTTGCTTTCCCTCTTAGGGCATAGCATCCGCAGGGTTATACAGCACTACTTACATTCTCTTCCACATAAAAATCAGACATTACATGAAAGGAAAAGAAAGACAGCCCATTTCAAAGCATCTGGCAAACCTCCATTGGCAACCTGCCAAGCCTCTGCAAAACCTTCCTGTCTTTCCGAGCATGCTCACTTAAAACCAACAGCACGTTACTATGGCAACTCTGTAGGCAGCCTGTAAGTATGAACCGCCATTCTGATTTCAGAGTGCAAAAAACCAAATACCGCAGGGGAAGTAAAAGGAAAGAAATATCATATGCCCTTCATCACATACAAGTATACTCATTTTGTTTCATAAATTCATATTTGTGTGTGTAAAAAAGAAACAAGCATTCCACATTTTCCAAGCAAATATTTTTCATGCTCAAATAGGTCTTCTTTTTCAGTAAACTCATTCTCTTTGTCTGGCCCTAAGCTCCTTTACCTCGTAACAACCAAAAATATACTCGACAATTTATCCCATTTGACAAAACACTGCTGAATAAATAGACAGCAATATTCATGTAAGCAATTTTGTGGTACCTCATGAATGATTTCCTACAATTACATATATATTCTCAATGACACAGTGACATTACAAAGAAAACTGTTAGCACTTATAAAATGCAATTTAAATCTTTTATCAAACTGCCAAATGAAATATTCTTTCTGTTTAGATAGGAGTTTTTGAATCCCCATTATCCTTGAGATACTGTGAAATGCCTGAAACAAGTCAAATGTCTGAAAGGTGAGACTTTGAAGTCAGACCAAACCTGGGTTCAAATCCCAGTTCTCCACATTTGAGCTGTGCCACCTTGGTAAAGTTATTTAACCTTTCTGACCCTGACTTTCCTGTTTAAAGTAGAATAATAAGTTACTCCATCTGGCAATAATTTAAATGAACATATGTAATATATCTAAAAGTTACATTCCCTTCCTACTTAGTTGTTTGGAAAACACATAAAAAGAAAAAAAAAAGTTTGCATTTGTTGCTCATTTAACCTGAAAAGTCCTTAAATTAGTTCTGATTTGCTCACTAAGCTAGAAGCCAAAAAACACCCCCCTCCCCAATAAAGTTGAGCTAGGAAAGACAGAAACAAACAATATAAAGAATCTAAACACAGGGAAAATATACAAAGGTATTATTTTTAGAGTATTAAAACGTTTTTATATGTTACAAACATGAAATTTCACCTACCATCTCTTCTTCTTCCTTTTTGGCCTCCTTTTCCTTCTCTTCATCATTTTCTTCAGCTGGGCCATCTTCATCATCACTACTGGATGACTCAAGGATTTCACTTATATCCATTTTCCAATTATCAGGAACAACTCTTGTTTTTAAGAAGATGCTTGCTTTCTGCAGCCCTACGGGTAAAAGGTACTTCAGCAGTTATTACGGAATTAGCAGCACAGAATAGAAAGGCATGACATTCAGAGTCAAAAGATCTGGATTCAAATTCAGCTATCAGTTCTAAGATGATACAGTAAATTTGGACATATTTCATAAGTTATAACATATTAATGTTTATTTTTCTTTAGGGAATACTGTCAGAAATGTTAATGGTAAAACATAGAAAGTTAAAATTATCTAAAAATTACAAATCAAATACTTTATCTAGATATTTTTAAAAGGCATTAAAAACAATTCTAAACAGGTAAAACGGCACCAGAGAAAATTCAGTCTTGTCTGAGTCACTAAATTTGACATTAAGAGCCACATCATGAAATAATGGATTGATTCATCCTTATTTTTACCTGGTTTGGCAGAGAGCTCAGATTCAGGCAGACTGAGAATGTCTATTTCCTTGATATCCTTTCTTGCTATAGAATAACTAATTTTGGAGAAGAATAAAGGGGAGGGAAACCATTATTAAATAAAAATGATCACTTAAACAGTCCATGTTAATACACAGAAAATGTAAATCTCAAAAACTCAAAATTATTTTGCCTATAAATTATTTTAAAGAGACCATGTATATCATAATCCTTAATAAATGGCAAGAAGTATTATACGCAAAGCTAATAATTATAAAGAGTCACATACTCAAAGTACACTAATATGAAAGCCTCACATTTATAATATTTCAATTTATACAAAGCTCTTTATACACAGTATGGGGTAGTTTGTATCAGCATGATGTTTTCTTTATAGTGTCTATTTTGATCTTTCATATTTCTCAAATTTACTATTCAGTTTAGTAAAAAAAATTAATAGAAATAATATTAAAACATTTTTATCATTGTAAGATATATCTAGTTTTTCACAAAGAATTACAACTCAATAAAAATATAATCTTACGTCTTTTTTTTGAAACGAAAGTTAAGGTTAAAGAAAGTTTAAAAATCTGACTTTTAATCAGGAAAAAAGTCAAAATAGTTATTTTAGTAATATAAATTCTATTAAAAGTAAATTTCATGTTTCATTTCATAAGAAATAATACACACGATAAAAATACAGAATTCTTACAAATAAGGAGAAAATCAATACTTTGCTTTATTTAAAAACTTTTTTGGGGAGGGTATAGCTCAGTGGTAGAGTGCATGCGTAGTATGCACGAGGTCCTGGGTTCAATCCCCAGTACTTCCATTAAGTAAACCTAATTACCTTCCCTCTAAACAAAAAATAAGTAAATAAGTAAAATATTATTCTCACATATTGTTCAGTTTTTAATATAAAAATTTTCAGTGAAAAACCACCTACAGTTACAGAAACTCAAAACTTATTAGGTAACAACTTCTCAGTTCGTGAAATGATTAAACTTTTAAAAACAAAGTCTTGGAGTGAGGAAGAGTCTATGACTGTGATTCCATTTTTTTTCCTCCCAATTTAACACTATAAAGAGATTCATTACTCACAATTTAGAATCAGTAAATGACCGAACTAAACATTGGTCTTTTTTCACGGTAATATCATCATTACAGCTGGGAGATACTACCTGAAATATAAAATAAGAACAGACTGATATCTATTTCCTCTGCTCAAAAAAAGAATATTTTTTTAAAAATAATTCTGGATTCCTAACTTCTTGAAAGGCTTATATTTGATAAGAAATAGGTTCATTGTCAATAGCTTCCATTACTAATGAATTACTTACAAAAGATCACCTTATAATTTTTCTTTAGCATACTGATTTTCTAGATATTTAATTTATCCAGTCATTAGATTGTAAAATGAATAATTAATGAAATATAAATTAGAACGTGGCAACTTAAATGTTAGGATTCATACTACAATAAATAATAACTCATTTACTGTACAAAAAATAAAATATATGGTATGATGAAAATATGGCATATTATAATTTTTTAAATATACTTGAATCAGATCTATTTTGAAATCTGTTTGTTTAAAATATGCACCTATAGTTCCCATACTTACCAAGGCATGCAGAATTTTTAGTACTTAAAAAAAGATAATCAGAGAAAATCTGAGTAAAGAACTTTTAAATTTCTTAACTTTTAAAGATAAAATATCTTAACATTAGTAACTAACCAATCTCTGTATATTCTTTATAGAACTGAATATATTAAAAAATTAAAGTCTACTAATAAATTGCTGAAATGTACCTGCTAAACATTAGTCCCCCTGCGATAATCTAGCACCATCCACAGAACTTTCTGCAATGATGGAAATGTTCTCTGTCTGCACTGATCAATACAGTAGCAATGAATAACATGGGGCTGAGCACCTTAAAATGTGCCCAGTGCAACTGAGAGACTCAATGCTTATTTCTACTTAATATTAAATGTGCTAATGGCTAAAGTATTAAACAGCATATGTCCAGACAATTAAAAATTCTTGGCAGCCCTATCAACTGTCTTCACATCAGATGGTCGTAAATGTTTGTTTCTTAGGTGCTGGTAATTACTAGGCTAATAATGTAGTTGTGTCTGCCCTCAAGGAGCTAAGACTGTAATGGAGGGGTAAATACAAAAAGATACACAGAAGGAACATAACAGAGGGGAAGTACAGTGATACCACTAGGTGTAAGATAAAATAAAAGCACATATGAGGAAGATTTAACCCAAACTGGGGAAGGATAATGTGTGGCAGTAAAGGATCAAGGTTAAGTCTTATAGGATGAGTAGGCACAACCCAAGACTTAGTCACCTCACATGCAGACCACTCTTATGCTTATGGCCTCCAAATTGATTCCTGCCACCTCCACTCCTTCTAAAAACAATCCATCCACTGTACCACTGCTCATTAACATTCCTAAACATGCAGCTCAAATAATGTCACTTTTTTGCAAAATACTATGCAGAATCATGTCCAAATCCTTTAGATAGAATTTTAAAGACACTTCTGCCATAGATCCAAATTATCTTCCCAGTCTTATTTCCTATTATGTCCCTACTCACATCTAATATTTAGCCAAAATGGATTCCCAGAGCACTTAGTTCCATGAACAAACCCTTTGCTTTTTTGCTATTACTTATTTTATTTCCTCTAAGAAGGTCCTCTAGTGAAGCTCTGCTTACTAATTTTAAATCCTTCAAGGCTCAGCTCAAAAGCACTGGCTTCATGAAGGCTTTTGTTTAGGGGGAAAGGTTAAGTCTTTTTTTTTTTGGATTTCCTTCAAATAAATGCCGTGTCTCAGGACAAGAAGTCCTAATAATGAATGTATACTATTTTATATTATAGTTACTTGGGTTATTCTCTGCATTACACTATAAAATCATCAAGTGTAAAACTGATTCTTACTCATCTTTTACTTTCTGTATCACCTGTGAAATGATAAACCTGTTGAATCAATAAAGGGATTTATTATTATTTTTAAATCTCTTGGCAAATTACGACCTGAGTATTCTGAATCTAAACCCATTTATTTGTTTGCCTGTATAGCTGAAAGGTTCAAAGGATTTTCAAACTTCTCCTATGTAAAGTAAGTCTGTTAAGTAGGAATTGAGTAATGTATCTACATGCACATAGAAACCTAAAACATGGCGTCAGTTCTTTATAGGAGTCTAATCTATTTTGGGACACATTTTGTGCCAAAATTATCATAGGAGATAATAAATGATATCAAAACTCAGAGAAGAAAGGGCACATGTATGTTAAAGTGGTTAAGGGAGACTCTGCAGAAAAGGTAGGACTTGAGCGGAACCTTAAGAGCTGTTTAAAAGGAGAGGCATAGGAAGAGGAGAAAAGGGAGACAGGTTATTACCAAGTACTACTGATTTCTCTCATGAAGTAATTCTCTTGCCCATCCCTTCTCATCCCTTCCCCAAGTAAGCAAAGATTAGTTTTCTCTACCAACCTATCCAATATTTGCCATTTCTAAAGCCTAGGTTTACCCTTCTTTTCCCTAATACTTGTCCTGCTCCAGTGTCTACACCAAAATTTTTTTAAATTACTATATAGTATTTAATTATGGCATAATCTGTTAGGTATGTATAGTAAACTTCTTGAGGGCAATATGTTACAAGTCTTATACTTTTCTCTCTTCTAAGGGGCTTAGAGAAAAGCTGAACTCATTGCAGCTCCTCAGAAAATACGAATTGATTTAAGGTGTAAAAGCTTGGAGAAGAGAAGTTTCTTACACAAGGAACAGTTAAGAAAGAGCCTAAGTAGAGAGCTAGGGATGACCTCAGATATCCATCCAAAGAATGCAGAACTGATGCATGAGGCAGAGTCAGTGCAGGGTTTTTTTGAGAATGGGACTATCATGATTAATTCAATGTTTAAAAATTTCTCTATAAAAGTGACTTCTAGAAAATTAGTCTGGATTTAATAAAGAAGGCATTTAGGAATCAAGTTAAGGGAAGCTGGAGGTAGTTCCTGTATATCATATGTAAAATGGTAATAGAAACAGCATAAAAATATACCACTGGACATGTTTTGAAAGACAAACTGAAAGATCCCAATAAACACTTGGTTACAGAGAATTAAACAAAGGAAATAACAAAAGAAGACAGTGAAGTAGGTGGGACCTGAGTAGGACTGCTCAATTTTGCAATGAAGTCCATATTAAATTTGTGTAACACTTTCAAAATATTTTAAATGCTTTTTAAAAATCCCTGCTACACAAATATTTTAAATGGTGAATTAGCTGTGCAAAGAAACCTTACTTACCAAAGCAGGATACCATTCAGTCTTCTCAGATGTAGATACCACACTTACAACTTTTCCTAATAATTCATCATTGAGACGTCGCTTATCTTCATCTTCCTCCTCACTACTTTCTTCTTCTTTTTCATCTTCATTACTAAAAGAATAACTTTATCATGATCTGAACATAAAGCATTTTTTATTTAGTCAGAGTGGTGTGAATTTTAGTGTGTACAATTCAATTTCTAATCTGCATTACCCCAGAGTAGTAGCCTCTTCATCTATACTGGAACTGAAGAAGTGGATACTTCCCTAGCCCCACAGAAGCAGTCCTGAGCTGTCCACAGAACTATCAGTTCACTTCACTACATCACTAGGATCTGGACTTGGACTCATGCTAACCATCGGCTTGGACAGAAAAGCTGTACCACCATAAAGTACTTACTGTGCCAAATACATTTCAAAAGACTGTCCTTCTACTTTTTATGTATGCTGAATGCCAGATAATATAACTCTAATTTTCTAACAGGTTATGAAAAAGATCTCATAAAACACATCAGAAGGTTTATTTAGATAACCTAGCTGGATAACTGAACAGTCAGACAATCCCACAGTGAGGAAAAGTCTACAAAACAACTGGCCTGTACTCTTCAAAAACGTCAATGCCATGAAGAAGCAAAAAAAAAAAAAGGGCTGAGGAACTTTTTTAGATTAAAGGAGACTTCTTAAGAATCATGTAAACTAAATGCAATGCATGATCTTGGATTGAATCCTGGAATAAGGGGATAGTATAAAGGCTATTATTGGAACAACTGGGAAAATTTGAAATATGAACTAGCTATTATTAAATAATAGCATTCTATCAATATTAACTGTTCTAAATTTGATAACCATACTTTGGTTATATAAGATGAATGTCCCTGTTCTTAAATAAATTATTTAGGGGTAAAAGGTCATGATGCTTATATTTCCTCTCAAATGTTTCAGCCAATTAAAATTATTATTAAATTAGAAATAATTATATATATTGAGAGGAAATGATAAAGCAAATGTGCCTAAAATTTTTAACAATTTGTGAATCTAGATGATGAGTATATGAAATTTACTGTATTATTCTTATAATTTTTAAATTTGAAATGTTTTTGAAATAAAAAGGTTAAAAAACACATATACTCATTTAAAACAGGAAACTCATATCAATTAAGGAATTTGGCAAAGTAACTCAAAACAAAAACAGCCTTTTTGAAAAAGGGATTGTGATCATTATTCCTATTACTTTGTCTAAGAATTAAGAACAAGTTCTGCTAAAACACAGTGCCTAAAACACAGATATGAGATGCTATGGAAAGGTTACCCAAACAAGTTTAGCCACCCTAGAAAAACCATTTGTAGAACGTTGTAATAATTGTAATGTCACTGTATATGAAAACACTCACACAGGCAGAGAGGACCTCCTTCCTCTGTTTGTCTTCTTTGCAATTACTGGAGTTCCAAAATGCTCTGGATTTGTTAATGGAAGCTGGTCAAGTGTCTGGATAAGAAACAAACAGATTAAGTCACTTTTCGCCTCTACATTAGTAGCTGCTGTTCAAACTCAGAAAGCTCATCCATGTCTCCCTACCTCACTCTCGGCAAAATGTCTCTCTCCTTTCAGGCAAAGTGAGGTGCGTCTCAATGTTCTCTCATCACCATCATCAAATACTGCAATAAGCAAAAGAGATCAGAGAATTTAGGCATATTAATAAAATTTAACTGCACATAATGCTATCATTGCTGTTTATCTGGGGCTTAATATTTATAAGATCCACTATTTGTTAGTTATGCCCCCAAACCTTTTAAAATATACACACATTTTTCATTCTGTAGATACCAAACAGGTTAATGGCTGCCCCAACTGTGTTAAGTGTCTCTATTCACTTTTTCTGTTTGTATCACTACAGAACCACCTTCTTAAACCATCAGCAACTTAGTCAACGCACAGATATTAAATTATCTTTAATCCTAGAAAAATGAACAAAAACCTGGTTTAAAAAAAGACGTATTATGGGTTTCTTCGCAACAGTTATCAATGGAGTATCTCTAATGTCCAGAAACTGCTTGATTTCTGGTAACGCTGCTGGTCTACTCTAATGCTTCTACTTATGTGCATGATAACCTGCTGGAACAGAAGTACTGGCAGGCAAATTCTAAAGTCATAAAATTGAACATGTTTCTTTTTATAGAAGACGGTGCAAGAAGTTTAAATATAAAAGGTAAAGCAAGGAAACATCAGAAGGATGATTTTTTTTTAATTCTAAAACATAAGTCATAATTGCACAGAAGCTTTCTCAAGTTTTTACTTGTACATTTCAAAAAATCGTACTACTTGGAAACTATATGTAAATATTTCAAGGAAATGGGGGTAAGGAATTTAACAATTTATCACCAGTGCTCTCCATATATATAGCTATATATACTATTTTGATAATTTTATAGGTTTAATTTTTCAGAAATGTACTCTGGTTTTGATACCTAAGATTTACAAAGATAATGCTCTCAGAAGACACTTGACACCAAGCATTATGAAAAAATAAAAGAAGACAGACGCCTTACCTCAGACACTTAAAATGCATATACACATCAACAAATGTTTGTATAAATCATGGAAAAAACATATACACAGGAATGCATACAAGAAAATGATTATTACTTTAAGATTTAATCCTAATTTTTACAATTACAGGCGTTTTCCCATTCTAACAGAATAGGTTAATGTTAAGAATGGAAAATTCTACATTATCTTGATTTAGTATCTTAGAACCTTTACCTTGTCATCTATCTATATAATTAGAATCCTCATTTTTTTTGAAAAAAAGGGTTGTTTCATAAGCAAACACCTTGCCTTCAAATCATAAACTTAATTTTTTTCACGTTAGAAACTTAATTACATAAGAGTGCTCAACTTCTTCAATATTTATCTACCACAGTCAGTTCTTTCTCTTAGACTAAAGACACCTAGTTTAGATCCTCTTACATGTAGGAAACAGTCCAGAAAAAATTAAAAGCTCTTGAAGCACATACTTAAAGTCCCATAATGATTCCACAAAAGCAGCTGTGTTACACACTGTCAATGATACAGAAATTAAGGACCACCTGCAGACACAATGACAGGATAAAACACAACATCCTCCAACAGTGACATCACTAACCTACACTGAATTAACACTACTGTAAACCTCTGTATCAAAATTATGATTCATATAATATTATCAAGTCTGTTAAATAAACCACTGTTCTTTTAAAAATTCAAAATCATGAAATTATCATACCATACTTAAAATAATTCTTCGTGTTATTATTAATGTCACAAGTATACTAAAGAATAACACCTTAAAAGTTCTAATTTTCCTTAATGCCTACAGTACCAAAGATGGTGACACTGGACACGCACACATACACTCATATACACCACATCATTACGTGATGGAGGTGGGAGGAAGAAGAATGAGAATGTAAGACCAATCACTAATATCAAATTTATGCAACAAAATCTTTTCCACAAACATAGACAAAGCCCAGTAACACAGGGGACCTATTTAATCATGACATCCTTGATTATCAAAATCATGAAGAAGTTCCATTTACAAGAAGTTTCCTCTATAACTTCCATGTTAGAAGTATCATCTAAAAGAACACAAAATTTGTAGGTACTGAAGAGTGATTCTGGCTTTTTGATAAGAGTTAAATATTTACCTGGTGTATATAATAAATGTAGCTTATTTTTGGTTCAAGACATATACTACAGCATGCCAAGAGAAAAAAAGTCAGACTATACGGATTTAGTAATTATGAGGTACGAAATGTCTTATATTTGCCAAAAATGGCATTTGAATAGATTATTCACTGAGTGCAAAAGACCAGATACTACAAAAGTAGTATCTGTTAGTATATTACATATAAATACTAAAACCTAGTTTGAGGAAAATGACAAAGTTAAGACTCTCTCCATAACATTAGTTATACTAGACAAAATAATGCTAATTCAAACAAAGCCTATACAAAGCCTACCCCTCAATTGTTAGAATTCAAAGAAACAAAAGCCACAGGGATCTGTTCTCTAACTACTAAAAACAGAAAATCTTCCTGTTATCATGGCCTATTAGATGCTGGAGAACAGTAAGATGATAAAAATAGTACGTCAACTTTATCTATCCAAAGACATACTTTAAGTTTCTACCATGTCCCTAATCCTCACAGCAGCCTCTACAAGGTAGGAATCACTATCTTCCTTTTATAGATAAAGAAATTGACAATTAGAAGGTTAATCTGTGAGCTACAATTTAGTGAAGGGGGGAAATCAAAATGCATAATAAATAGGTAAGAAGCAGAGGCATAAAATGAACACTGGGGAAGAAGTTAAGAATTCTGACTCTGTAAAAATAAGTCTTATTGTTTTATATGTTTATAGCAGTTATGATTTTTCCCATAATGGAGTAAAACCTTTAAAATTAAAAATATATGCGTACCCTAGGTAAAACCATTAGTTCTGTTACTCATAAAATCACCTGTGATACCTGTATAAGTCCGCTCAGCAGCTAAGATGAAAAACTTGAGGAATCTGTGAACTGAAGAAATTAACATTCAAATGTATAATTTTATGTTTAAAAGATGGGAATGCTAAGTCTTATGGAAAACCATTTAAACAATGGGTTAGAGCCTATCACAGGACTGAACAGATTTTTTTTGTTACTTAGTACTTTTTTCTTAATGAATGATTTTCTAATCAGCGGAATAACCATCTGGTTTTGAAAAGATTTTGTGTTGATTTTGGTTATAACAACATTTGTCGTAAGAGGTTCTAACCATATTAAAAAACCTTAGAAGCCTGCAGCACATTCTACAAAAGTCAATCCTTCACCAGTTTAACCCTGCTCTACTCCTTTAACTTCCATGAGAGCTGACATAACTGATGTGCAAAATACTAACTATAAGGCATGAAAAATCCCGAATCATAAAAAGCATTTGTCACAAAAATATGATGGAAAAGATTTTATTGTTAAACTTGATATGTGAAGTATGGGTTTATGTACATTTAAATATAAAATTATTTAAATTAATGGCAACTTTTTCCTTTACATTTTCCTTATTTTTCAAATACAACGTGTTATTTTTATATTCCAAAAAAAGCAAAAGAAGAACAGTTTCAGAATGTCTTACTGACAGTCATATTTGCCAGGAATTAAAGGCAACATACAAGTGGAGATAGGAATTCTAATCTCAATTTTGATATCTTCTAAATGACTGGACAGATAACAACACACTTCCATACATTACAGATTCCTTATCTTCAATGCAAGGATAAGAACTATCAAATGAATAAACTATGCTGGAGGAACTGTTTTATGATAGGAAGAGGAAATAGTTCCAAGTCTCAAAAAAAAAAACAAACCAAGAAATATCCAAGAACTGGCGCTATTTATTGTTCAACATTACAGGGCAAGGTATTATCAGATTTTTTTTAAATTGAGTTACATTAGATACATAATGTCTTTCAAAATTGTTTATTCAACTATTATAGGAAAAATACATACACACATTATATAAGGAGTTAATATCACTGACTCCAGTAACTTTTAATCAACAATGATCATAACTCATATTTGATCTAAACCAGCAGTGGTACCCCTTTGTGTTTCATTTTTAGTAATCTGACATAATTTCAAGATCCCTTAAAATCAAAAAATGTCAGTGAGACCATTAATAGTACTTGAGATAATTTTCTGATACTACCTACATAACACTTCTCTAAGAAGCAGAAATCAAGAAAAACTCCAGAAAAGAGCGATTAAACCCAGTAGGTAGTAGGTGCTCAATTAAAGAAAAATATAGAAAGTTCATGACCTGTGAGAGATCACACATTTTATTTTGTACCTTTAAAACTGATCATTCTTTATGTGGTCTACATCTTTCAATACTTAAATGTTCTTTACAGCAGAGTGCTGTACTAGTGTAATACTGAATATACTTGAAAGAACAGTGCCTCTTAACATCTTAAAAAATTGTAGTCACTCTCTCATTACACAGATGCAAAAATCCTAAGTATTTTGAATTTTTCTCCTGTATTAGTCTCTTTCTACAAAGTATGGTCTGTTTTTCCTAAGTGTGTACTACCTGCATTAGATTCACTCAACGTGCTTATAAAAAGATTCTTGGGTTGCCATTCCACACCTCCTAAACTGGAAAGATTTGGGGTCCTCAAATCCTCATGTTTTTAAACAAGCACCAAGTGATTCTTACGTGAACTAATGCTTAATATATGAATCATATGCAATTAAGGTTCTAAGCTCTTTGAGAACAAAAATTGTATTATTATTTCTTCTGTAATTACCTACCACAGAAAATCATCATAGAGAAGGCTCAGTAGCAATAGCTCTTAGAAATTTTAAAATGTCATTTATGTAAAGGATACAGATTGCTATTTGTAAATCTAAAATGTGAAGACCTGAAAAGTATTGCTTCTGCAGAAGCATAAGCATTATATCAGTAAAATTTCACAAGTATCATGAATGCAACCTTGATACTGAGCACCAAATAGCATTAATAGTATTATTTGAACATGCATCATACAACTTCCCATGACTCTGCACACATCCACTCCTGTCATTTTTATCACTGCCTTATTTAATATAGCAAAATTGTATTTACTTAATCTTTAAAAGTTAACATTAGGCTTAGTTTTTAAATCTCTAACAACTGTCAAGAGCGACAACTAAGCCTCCTAAAAATGTATCGTTCAGAATAATAGCACCATTGTGAACCAACATCAACTTCTAGGAGGTCCAAGAAGAATAAAAAAGGTTAGAAAATAGTAGTTACATACAGAAAACTGCTACTATTAACAGAAGGCACAGAGTAAGACACAGGAAGTACAATTTTCAACCAAAGCATGTTCTTCACAGTTTTGAGCATCAACTAGAGATAAATGATTTTTACCCAAAGCAAAAAATCAAGTACACTAAAAATAAATCTAAATGGTCATTTCTTTTCCTTCTACAAGGAAACCACAACATTATAATTACATCTCTTATACCAAGACATAGATGTAAAAATCAAACAATGCTATAGGTGTTCAGTGTAAAGCAAAGGACTGGATGTTATTCACAGGACTGTGTGGTCTGAAAAGACTGAGGAGATTTGGAAATGTTAATCATTGCTATTCTCATCAACATAATGATAGCAACTATATAGGTACTACATTTAGGTTTCAATCTACATGTATTATGACACTTGTTGCTACTCACCACAGTAAAGTTTTTTAAAGCCAGTGCAATAGGCCTGAATCTATTCTAGTCAGAATTTTTTTACTCTATAAATTTTGTGGTAACATCTACATTACCCATATATAAAATAGGCAGCAATAAAACAAAAAACTGCAACTATGCAATTTTAATTGTAATTACAGGAAAAGTTTAAAAGTCTGATTATTTAAAATACTAAGTTATATTGCATTTTCTAATGGAAGAAAACCATATAAATTTACTTTCTTTAAAAGAACTATCATGATAACCTAGAAAAGAAGTATATTCCTGGATGAAACAGCCATAAGTGGCTATAGTAATCATAAAAAGATAAGTATGTTTTTATCACCAAGGTGTCATTAGAATTTTAGCCATTTACGTCAAGTAAATTGACAGGAAAAAAATACATATTTCTCTGCTAACATAACGATTCAATGTATTTACAAAAAAGAGGGCTATGAAACACCCAAATTAAATTTCTTAACTACTTACCCACAGTATACCAACTAGCATCTGTCAACTTGCTGATAACAGCTTCCTGAAAGGATCCATCAGATGTCCTTGTTTCAACAATAGCTCCAACCTAAAAAACAAAATCGAAATTTCATCACCAATAAACAAACCAAATCACTCCTACCAACTATATGACCTGAGTACAAAAAAATCTATTTATGATCATTCTACCTTTTAATGGCTTAAATCTCTATCTTTTATGGTGTTTATACATTTATCATGCAATCCAAGCCCCACATACTTAGGCATCGATAAAATAGTTATTATTACCCCGATTTTACACATTGAAAATTGTGGCCCAGTAAGAGAAAATAATTTGCAAAAAAGTCCAGGATGAGAACCCAGTCTTTTAAGTATTATTTAATAATTTTTTTTATTACATTATATTGACTTCAAGAAAACTGTAGAATGTAAGAACCGAAAAACCACAAGATAAAAAACATAGCTTCAATTTTCTTTTACAGAAATACTGAATACTGGATTCAGCATTTGTATTTAAGGGACCTTTTAGATAAAGGTTCACCTGGAAACAGAGGGATGAACCAGTTGACCTTCTTTCAGCTTCCAGACCTTTGTATATCAGATATTAACTGAAGTGGTACTCTGACATAACAAAGATTTATTACATAAACAAATGGCCAGAAATGGATGGAAAACATAATATAGGTATTCATTAAATTGAATTATTAAGTCAACATAGTTTACTTGGTAAGTTAGAACAACAGAAGATTCAGATTTATGAAACTCATATATTACTTAGTAAGCTAAACATCTGTGGTAACAGTATGAAAAACAAAATGAAGTATTCCAATCCAAGAATTCCAAAAAAGGTAGCTGAAACTCATTTAACATTCTTACACTAAGGATACAGCCATTGCAATATCATAACTTATAGTAACTGTTCAACACCTCACTTATATTTTTGTTTTCTGATTAACATTCTTACAACATTTTTAAAGTGTGTCTACAAATGTAAAATTCAATAAATCACTGTATGAATTTATGATTCACCATTTCAGATTTAGAACTGTACAACATACGTACTCTTAAAGGACCCTTTACTTGGTCATCTTGCACCAATTGTGTAGTATTATCCTGTTTCAGGAGTACCTAAAAAACATTTTTGCACAATAGTTCGCATATTACTTTTAAAAGAATACATTTATGGTAACACTGTAACAAAAATGTCTGTTTTCTTAGCATCCTATGGTTACCTTTGGTATTATACTTTTTACATTGTCTTGTATTTATGTTTACTGTCTCATTAACTGTGAGCCCCTTGAGGGCTAGAGTCCTCCTTCATCACTATATCCCCAGCAGTTAGCAAGTGTCAATGCGTATTAAGGGCACTTAAATGTTTGCTGAATTAACTATAGAAGATTTATAATCTGTAGTGTTTATTGTAACACCTTAAAACTGCCTTCACTGCTTTTTATTAACAACCTATAAAAAGTTCTGTCAACAAGTATATATAAAACAAACCAAAAAGTATCAAACTTTATTGTCTACATGCAAGGTAAATAAATTAAAACCAGTGCTCTTCTGGTCCTTTATTAAATATACCTGAATAATAATCTGATATGCAATTCAATCACATGTAGGTGCTTCTTTCGACTACAGATTCCCCCACATACGGTGGAGGAGCAAATACCCAAATAAGGAGAAACATCAAATTCTAGGTAATTTATGTATGATAAGACCTCCCCAATCACTGTATTGGCTTTAAATTAATTGAGTAAATCTATAAAGAGCCACAATACTAACAAAAAGTTAATTCCACATAAGTATGTAGTAATCAAATCCTGTATGGCTGACATAGTAAAAAGGCTACATAAAACAAGAAATGAATGTCAAATGATGTCTTAGTAATACTTGAAAAGTTTCACCAGTAGATGAAAATTTAAACAGAAAGTTTAAAGTAGTCATAGATTTTGTCTATTTGTCTACCACACAAATCACACTCCTCTGGTTCAGTGGTTCTCCAACTTCAACATGCATCAGAAACACTTGGGGGGCTTGTTACAACACAGTCATTGGGCCCTATCAGAATTTGCTTAATTTTAAACACGTTCTCAGGTGAGGCTGATGCTGCTGGTCCTGGGCCACACTTTGACAATCACTGTTCATTCATTCATTCAACATATTCTGAATGCCAAGTGTGTATCAGGCACTACTCCAGGTATTGGGGATGGAACAAGGCAAACACTTCCTCCTTTCATATGTAAGTGAAAAGCAAACTGAAAGTACAGCATGATCCAAAAACAATAACAACAACAACACTGTTACAGAAAGCACCACACAAAATCTGGTAGAACGTATCAAATCTCTATGGAGTAGTATCAAAGAGGACTTGCATGAACTTTATTCTACAGCTCTCAAACGTTGTAAACAAGGGCTTTTAACCCCTCAGTACTTTCCTCAGTTTCCAAACAGTGTACAGGAAAAATGCATTAACTTTTTTCTATCCATAAAATCATCTTAAAAATAAAATTCTTAAATCATTTTTAATGCCATCTTGAAATTATCATTCACACTGTATTGTTTTTCCTAATCACTTGAAATCGTCTCTACCTGCATAATGTGAAAGGTGAGAAGATAAACTATAGCCTAAGTAAGCATGCTACCACAAACAGGAAAGATCCAAATGATGGAAAGTATCATGAGTACAATATTTTCATAGAAGCACTTTGGAATATTCTCTCATTTTGAGTTATTTCTCAATTCTTAATGTGCTATTCCTATAGTTTTACATATAACAGTGCTTTCATACAGCAATGATTTAGTAAGTGAAGTAATTAATGATTCAATAAATAAAATGTTGATTTGCAGTCTCCCCACCCCCAACTCTCTTCAATCGAGTAAATAAAGCTGTTGCATTAAAAAAGAAAAATTACCTTAACTTTTACCAGCCTTTTCACAGTCTTAATTTTTGCCTCACAGAAGGCACCTCGGTACTTGGCACTGACATCAGTTCCCACTGTCAGGTAGGCAGGCTCATCCGCCGCCTGATGAAAGGAACACAAAACGTCAATGTCACTACTATTTCCCCTGCTCCAACCACAAGTCTCATCAAAAGGTTCTGTAGTTAAAGTAATAGGGACATTAATAGTATTTGCTTATTAATATCATTACGTAATTTGAAAAATACCCCTAAAGCAAACACTTTATTAACAATTCTTTATTTTATAAACTGTATCTTGCTAAAATAAAACATTTTAAATTGTAACTTGAAAGTATCAGTAGGGAAACATAATGTTTTTCTTCCAGCTACAAAATAATTCAACAATTTTACAATTTATTTAAGAAATGAAAAAATAAGAAAAATCAGAAAAGGTATGTTCATACTAAGTGTCTCATAAAGCTAAATTATTTAATAATGGCCTCCTGAAATTTGTTTTCAAACTAAAAGAAATATTGCTATTAAAATTAACAATAATACTACATAAGTAAATGTTTATTAATACAGCTACATAAAGACATCTTTTTAGATACACTAACTGTACAGAAAGGAAATGAAGCCCATCCTTTGATAAAGAGAGCATTATTGAGAAAAATCGTTGGCTAAAAGCTGCATTTTAAAGGTTTTTGTCTAAATTAGCTGATGATCAGAGATATGACCCAATGGCTCAGAACTTGCATCCATACCTCATTTACCACACTAATCTCAGTATACAAAAAAAAAAAAAAGCTTCACAAAGAAACATCTACTTTTAACAAATGGCCACGATCAAGAATGATACATTGAAAGATGTGAGACATTTCACTCCACCATTCATTTTAATCTTGACAGTAACAGAACGATTGCCATCTACCATTTTACCAACGTTTTTAAAATTTAATAAGTGTATTCATACAAGCTCAAATCAACATCGCTAAGTGCAAAGGTGACAGTGTACACTTTAGAGAAATACTTTCAAGTAGAAAATTATTTCTCAGTTTCTAAGTTTTCCCAAATAACGTTAAAGAAGGTTACATGTGCCACTCCAAAGAAACAGGAACGGAAGAGAAAATTTGAAAAATACTGCATTTCAGAGCTTAATACATTGAAACAGTAAGGAATCAAGTATCTTTTAAAGTTGGTGCATTTACAAATAATGCAAATCGAAGAGAAACACTTTTGGCAAATAAATATCTGACCTGAAACATTCAATGCCAGAGAAATGTAGGATGCTATACCTTCCTTTCCCTTTAAACATCACATACGATGTTTGCAGTATTAGTTGTCTTCTGAAGAGTATTTTCAGGTCGGATATATGTTTAAAATATTTACTATAACGACTGAACTAAAGTTAAGCATTATTAATTATAGTAATAATATATAAAAACTTAATTTTAGTTCACCTTTAAATATTTTAGCCACAGAATTTCACTTTATCCCCAGAAGAAATGGTATCTCCCTTATACAATCCACACATTCCTTCCTTAGAAAATCGTACTGGCACTGGGGACAAAAAAAATTTTCAAAAAATCCCCCAAAGAACCAAAGCAGGACAAAAGATTTACTTCTGCAAAGGTTGCTGCCAACACAGGAAGTGTTTAAAAATACTAGCCCAATGGACAACAATGGAAAGCCTGCACCAGCCTTTCCAAAGTGCTAACTGCTTCGAAGAGGGGCTGAACTGACCGCATTTAGACACAATGATCATTTCTCACCCATTCAACACGTCCTCATTTTCAGAAAGCGCTGCTTAGGAGAGAGATCATTTCTGAGTAGCAAAAAAAAGAAAGAAAGAAAAAAGGAAATGACATTCCACAGCACCAGCCTCACGCCAGGCAGTGTCCAGGGCGCGAGCTTCAGAGCAGCGTTGACTCCACTTACCTTCATTTTTATTGGTGATCTGTGGGGTTCCAGCTCAACGAGCTATCTTCTCCGTCGCTAGAAACACGGGGAAAGACAGGCACAGAATCAATCAACAGAGGGGAGCGACCCGGAGAAAGAAAGTAAACAAACGCCAGCGGGGAGGGGCAGAACCCTCACCAGTGAAGGGCTAAGATCCCCCGGAGGGCAGCCAGGACGCAGGAGCGGAGGGGGCGGCGAGAACCCCACGGGCGCCAAAGGGCAGCGGGTTCCGCCGCGGAGTTCTCCAGCGGCCCACCGCGCCCCTGCCTCGGCTCGCCACTTTGACCCGGAATGCTCAACTCAGAGCCCCAGGACGGTTCGCCCTGGAGAAGGACAGGGCACCTTTTGGGTTTCCCCGGATCCCCCGCAGGCGCGGTCGCCGGGCTTCAGGTCCGCCGCCCCCCGGATACCCCGACTTCGGCCCGCGCCCCGCCTCCACTGCTCGGCCCCCTCGGCCCGCCCCGGGCCCGCGGTGGCGGCAGCGGAGTGTCACGGCGCCATTGCTCTCCTTCCTCGGCTCTGCACCATGTCAGGAAGGAGAAGCGCTTCTTCACCCGAAGGGGCAGGGGCCGCGGCCTTCAGCCCGGAGGCGCGCAAGGGAGGAAAGACCCGCGAGGGGGAGCAGGCGGGGGGGGGGCGGGCGGAGAGGAGGAGGGGAGGTGGCCCGGACAGGGTGTGGGAGGGGAGGGGAGCCGCACAGCGGCAGCCGCCGCCTCCTCCCCGCGCCCGCCTCAACTTTTTGTACAGCCCCGAGCGGTACCAGCCCCCAGTCTCCCGGGTCCTGCCACGGACTCCACAGGGGAGGACGCGCCGCCGAGTTGGGGACCGGCTTCCCCAAGTAGCCCGCTCCTCGCCGCGCGAAAGCAAACTTAGCGGCGCGGCCAGCCCCACAGCCATTTTCCCGGGGACCCGGGGCAGCGGCCGAGGAGGCAGCTGCGGCGGCGGTTCCTGCAGTTGCTGCCGCTGCCCCACGACCTGCCGCTTCCCCTGCGCTCGCCGCCCCGCTTGCCTAGCATCCCACTCCCCACCTCCAAAGCTTCCAACTGCACCGGGACCCCGGGCAGTAGCACCAGCTGCTAGTGCAGCTTCGTCCATTCAGTATCCCCCGCTTCCCTTCTCCCTACCTACTACCTGCGGGTGAAGTGCGCGCTGTCAGCTCCCGTGTCCTCCGCCCCACTGACCCCCGTGGGCCCCCGTCCGGGCAGTACCACTCCCGGCCGCGGCAGCAGTTCCTGCGCCCGGTTCCCCACTCGCCCGATTTACTGCCACAATCCACCAAATAACAAGCTGTTGAGCAGACTCGCTTCTACACGAACTCCTATTGGCTGCTCATGACGCCGAAGAGTTTCGGATTGGAGCTCGCTACCTGCCGTCCTCATTGGATGTAGCTCTGAAACTTCATGGATTGGTGCGAAAAACAGCAGGTAGGACATCTTCCACTTGTGATTGGCTGTCTCCGAAGACTAACGTTACTGGAGAATCAGGTATTGAGTAAGCAAGTCCTGAGAAATGATTGGTAAAGACGACTCCGGATGTGCTTGACTGAGCACTGATTGGTCAATTGAGGGGTCAGGAAGAGCAGTTCCGCACTAGGATTGGAGATGGAATGTCCCATGGAAACCGAACCCGGAGCTGCGGCCAGGACTTGCACGGGGGCGGGGCAGGGTCTTTCCAAGGCGCCTGCGCCGAACCAGCTTCTCGGCGCCATTTTGTCTGGGCAGCGGTGGCCGCAGCACTATCGCATTTTATGTTTCTGGCTAGGCGAGAGCGGAGTCTTCATCCTGTAGATTCACTTTACGGCAGCACCCATCCACCGTTCCCCCCAGGACAGCACCTAGTGAAGGCTGGAAGAGTCGTGGGTCTGTCAAAAAGGTCAGTTGGAAGCTATGACTGTCCAGTGGACTGGGGGATGGCGCAGCTCTAGCGGCACCGGCACCGGAAGTGAGGGGGCCGCGCGGCAGCCATGGCGGAGGGAGTTCTGTCTGCGGCGGGGTGGGGAGCAGGGGGCGGGCTGAAAGGGGGCGAGGCTTCCTCTCCCGCTGCCCCAGAGAAAGGGGCGGAGGGGACGAGTGCGTCTTTTTCCCAGGGCTGGTCCTTTTGGCTCCTCTCGGGACTGTGAGAGATTTTTCTGGATTCTGCCCATCTCAGAGCAGTGCTTTCTCCCTTTGGAAGTGGGTTTCGGGAGCTTGTCATATTCTGCAACCAAGTGCCACCGGCTGTGGGCGCGTCCTTGATTAAGAAGAGGAAGGCGAGGTTCTTAGACCCATCGTGCATGGGGAGAGGTATTGCCGCGTGCTCCTCACGCGGTTAAGCGATGAGGAAACGAAAGGAAACGCTGGGTTTTGGGGTGCTGAGGAGTTCGCTTGCTCGCACAGATGCCGCTCCTCTGACCATAGGAGACTGCCACACTCATGAGGCTTATGCTGCTTTTTGAAAGGAAATGGCAGTGGTTTTGCAGGGACTGAAAACACCTTAGATAAAAGGACCTCCCCCATAGGACTTTGTTCAGGGCAGCCATTAATCTTGTTCTACTAGCAAAGTCTTGTCCTCTGTTAAATAAAGCAAAAACGCATTTGAAATGGCGAAAATAGAGTAATAGTTGACAAGTTGTTTTAAAGAGTGAAATAAATCCATGGACCATTATCCACGCTGACCAAGTTTACTCGTTAAGAAAACCTTTTAACGAATTGAGTCAATTTTTCATTTCAGCGATGACTTTTCTTAGTTACTAACCAAGAAAATGGAATGCATGTTGGTATTTCTGTTAAATGACCTAGTCATACGGATCTGAATGGCTGCTTAAAATTATCCTCATATTTCTGTTTTGAACCTATTGCTGTATTGGTGGGGCTCCACACTAGAAAATGATTGAGTGATTTAAGAATTTATTGGGTTGAGGTTTTTTGGTTTTGTTTTGTTTTGTTTTTGGCAGTTGGTCTGAAGAAAACTGGACAGTTTCAGAGACGAATATCCGAAAGTGTTACTGAGGTGAGTTTTGATATCTGTAAAAAAAAAAAATCTTTAGAAAATTCGTGAGACAGCCTGATCAGGTTTTTTTGTATGGATCAGTAAGTAAAACCATAAATAGCAAAATGGAAGAGAAGTAGTTGAAAAGTGGTCAGGGGTTCAAATGAGTGTATAATTAGCTTCCTGATGTGATACTTTAGAATGAAGTCTCAGAATTAGGACATACTTAATGAATTTGTTTATCCATTCATGCCATTCCCATTTCTGGGGTTTTAAGTACTTAATATTTTCATCAAGGAATAATACGAACATTTTAGTGATTTTTTTTTTCCTCCCTATTTAAAAATTTGGCATGTAGGAAAAATATTTAAGTAAGAATTTAGAAGTGAAGCGATTTTTTTTTTCTCTTAAGAAAATTATAAAACGATGCTGCTGAACGTCCCAGCTAGGGCAAGGGTAATCAATCACCTGTAATTCTACAACCCAACTTAAAACTTTTGTTATCTGATCCAAATAATGCATGTCAGTGGGCATTTGGAAATTACCAAAAAGCCAAAAGAAGAAAACAGAATCTCTTGTATTGCCTCCTGCAAAAGGTGATTACCATTTATACTGTAGTTGTACATTATATAGAGGGGTTTCTCATTTTCTCTGGTTTTGTTTTACAAAACAGAGATCATTCTGTCATTGTATTCATTTTGTCATTCAGGTTTTTTCTTTATGGAAAATATTAGGAGCATGCTAAGTATTTTTCATGGCCTCATTGTGTTCTGCATAGATGTACCATAATTTATGTAACCTGACCTCTTAATATTTCTATAATAGCAGTAATATGTCTGAATATCCTTGCTCATGTCTTACAAAATATTTTGTCTAAGAACTGACATCTATGGCTGACGTTTCTAGGCATTTAGATCTTTCCTCATATCCCTGATTATTTCTTTAGAATGAATTCCCAGAAGTGGAAATACAAGGCCAAAGGGATTATACTGTTGTCCATCAGAAAGTTTTTGCTCTTACTGCACTTGCATTTGTTGTCATTTTTCCTTTTATTACTTCCCCGCCCCCAACTTTCTTTTTAATTTAGTTTTATTTTTGAACTTTCTCTCCTGGGTCTCAGTTTATCCAAGTAAAATTGTTACAGTCTTTTAAATCACACATAGAGTGAAATAAACTTGAGAATTTATTTAGACCTTAGGAGTAATTTCTTAAAACTAATTTATTTTTTGTTCTAGAATAGTTAGGCATTTATACGGTGAAACACTTTGCTACAGTAGTGCACTTAGAGGGTACTAAAAACAAATTGTTTTTTATGGTAGAGTTAGTTGAGTTTAACTATGTTTCCTCATAGCCTGCCTTAAAGTTTTCCATTCTTACCTGCATTCTCTTGGCGCTCTTGTACCTTCACAGGACCCTTTACGTCCCTCTCTTCACAATGTTTTGTATTTGGCTCTTCCTGGTCTTGAGACTCTACTCCCAGAGAGTAACAATTGCAGTTTTAATCACTGTTATGTTTCCCTACATCAGGTGCACGATAGATGCTCTATCAATATTTCTTATCAATCTTTATGCATCTTTAGTATACAAGATATGTGAAATAAGCTAACTTATGTTTTTCTTCATAGTAGTTCTCTCCTGAAAATTCATGATGTTCTGCAGATGCTGTCTTAACTTTCAAAAATTTATTGGTGTTCCAGAACTTGATTTAATACTGAATTGACTTGTAATCGCTAATATAACATAGATTTATGAAACTCATTAAGAAGTTATTCATGATTGTTTTCTCAATTTTTTTAAGGATTTTATGATACCATAATGGAAGGCAACCATAGATGAATATTAATTAAACAGTCACTAAATCATCTCTTAGGAATAAATGAAGGAAAATTTTCATAGAATTTTGTAACCTATTTCAGTGAGCCCAAACTGGTAGAATAATGTTTCCTACAAAATCAAAGTTGTTAAATTTTTAGTAATTTTTTATAAAGAAAAACTGTTTTGAGAGCAGAATGTTTTATTTGGTCAAGGATCAAGTGAGGCTATATATTTAGCATCCCAACATATTTTTGGACAAGCCTCAAAATTAGAACATACCTATGGATTTTTTTTACCCATTCATGTGGTTGCCATTTCTGGATTTTTAATTACAGAACACTGAACATTTTCATGATTTTTAAGATTTTAATCCATGGTAAAATACTTGACATACAGAGATCTCATCAGGAACAATGTTTGGAAGTGAGGCAGACCAGTCTGTTCTGAGTGTGTGGACTATATAGCATACTCAAAACAAAAAAAAGTCTTTGTTTTCTAGCGTAAGCCTCATTTTGTGAAAAAATGAAACGGTGTCCCAGTCTTAAAAAGACCTGGATCTGCTATCTGTTGAAAATTCTGTTTCAGGTATGCAGTTTTACTTAACTATTCTTTAGTAATCAAGATTGGCCGTGTTACTATTATATGTATCTCTTTTGAAAAATGATAGAATTTGCTCCATTGTATAGTTTATTTCTGTAAATGTCTGTGTTGGAGAAGTAGAACAGATTGTTACGTTGAATGTAGCTGCTTTTCTAGTGATTTTGTTATTTTTTGGAAAGTTACATAATTTGCTTATTTGCAACCAAACCAACCTTTGCAATTTCTGTGTAGTCTAATGCCTTATTAAATGTCATTACTTTCTTAATGGTCACATGAAGTCATATTGCCTATGGGGTCCCTACCTGGGGATAAGGCATATGCCGGACCTTACATTGTTTTCTTTATTCTGACTTTTGATTCCATTCTTCCAGTAGACTTTTTGTGCTTTTATTAGGGCTTTCTTATTTCTGATTTTTAAAGTACAACTTGAAAAAAAATAGTTAAAGTGGATTAGTAAGTAAAATAGGTGCAGGAAAACTAGATGAGTCTCGAACGAAGTTAAAGAGGTTAGTTTCTCATTCTTTTTTTTCTTCCAGTTTTATTGAGATAATTTACATATAGCATATGTTTTCTTCCCTGCTGTTTAGCAAGGGAGAGTTTATGATTTTGTTACTAATCTTAGGTAATACTTTTTTTCCTTTTTCTCCTTCTGATTTGGCTTTTTAATCTGTTTTTATAAAACCTAAATAACCCTTTTGGGGTAATATATGAGCTTATGAAATTTGAGCTACTTTGTTATATATATTAAGACCATCATTGATATCATTTAAATAGGTATTAAAAAGTTTATCGTTAACACTAGCTTTGAGTTACAAAGCTATAATCTGTTTACAGGTTGAGATTTACAGATTGAGGGAAAAATAATTACTACATTCAGAAACAACGTTTGTGCATTTTTCAGCATTTTTAGTTTTTAGTGAATATGTGGTTGTGTGTATGTTTTCATTGCTTCTCTTTTATTAATCTCTTGCCTTGATATCTTTTATTTTTCGAAGATTAAGTCATTTGAATTACAGGATTTAGGTCTTCCCCAAACCCCAATTAGAATGATAACTTTTAAAATTGTTCAGAGATAGCAAAAAAGATACTTAGTTTTAGAATGTGTGGGTGTGGCCAGGGTATTTTGTGGAGATGGGTGGTTTAGGAAAAATTTCTTAACCTCTGCCTCATCTGTAAAATAGGGATAGTAATAGAACGGACCTGGTTGGGATTAGTAGTAAATGAGTTCAGTATATGTACAGTGCTTAGAATGATGCCAGGTATTAGGTGGTGGTGGTAGTGTGTATAGTGTTGCTACATAATGTCTCTCATTCCAGGAGAGTTTTAACAAAAAGTTCATTCTTTTTTTTTCTTTTAACAAAAAGTTCATTCATAGGTGTATAGTAGGTTCCAAGACAACACTTCATCCTAGCTATAGGTGGCCAATAGATGGTATAGCAGGCACTCCAAATGTTTAAACAAGACTGGAATTAAGGATCATCATTGCCTCAGGCATGAGGAACAGCTTACTTTTTACCAGATTGCTTAATTCCACCTGTGGCCAGGGGCCTTTCCCCACAGCTTGTAGCTTCTCCGGTTTCTTTGCTCTGTTTCTGCTTGAATGCCTTCTCTTCTTGGGGAGAGGCAGAACTGGTTCTGTCGTTCATCTCTTTGGGCTGCTTCAGGGACTCCTTGACACCTTCGCAGCTAGACATGGCACTTGCTAACCCTTCCCCAGACCCTGCCACTAGAAGCAGAGCTTCCTGTCCCACCCTCTGCGCCCATACCTCCCTATATACTGAAAGTAAAGCATCTAGAATCTTGCCTCCTATTCAAGAACTTCCAGAAGGTCATTGTCAACATCTCCCCAAACTTATTTTCTACTTCTTCCTTTCAGGTATTATTTGCTGCAGTCACACTAAAACTATGACGGCTCTCTTGTACAAGCTCCATGTTTTCTCACCTCTTTGTTTTCATTCATACTTTTCCAGCCATCTGTATTGTTGCCCTATTACTACATGTTCAAAAGCTGCTTTTTAAGTAAAGCTTTCCTTAATACCTCTGCAACTATAGGTAATCTGCCCATATGAATTTTTATATTTCCTTTTACATGATTCCTACCACTTTGTATATTTTAGCTTTTTGTCCATTTATATTCACTAAATTATGACATCTTACAGACAGAACTGTACCTATTCACCTTTGTAAGTTTAGAATCTGTCACAGGCCTTGGCTTTAGTAGGCACTCATTTGTGGACTCAAGGTTTATAAAAGGTATAGCAAGCTAAAAGGTGACATTTAGTGGACAAGTGCTTGCCTGTAAAAATGTGCTTTGTCAGTTTTTGTATACCAGGAACTCCTTGCCTGATCAGTTACTTCAAATGAGATCACTTGAGGTTTAGGAATTGGGTCAGATTCCAGAATGTGTAGAGAGTAGATAACTCTGGGGACTATCCATAGGTTAAGAATTTTCATTAGAATGATTTCTTACTGTTTTTTAAAGGATAATATGTCTAATTAACCACTAGAGGAGGGATTGTTTTTCTGACCATAGCTGATTTTTCTTAGATCTGCCCACCCACTGATCTTCCTCACCCACAGTGGTCCAAATTTGTGAAAAGTTTGGCCAGGACTAAGGGTACATTTGTTGCCAATAACAGAATATACAAACCACCTGATTCAGTTATTGAACCCATAATCTCACTCTACAAGCACCTTTTTCTTACCACAATACCATAATGCTTCTAGGCATAAAAGTAGGAATAGTCAGAATAGGAACAGGGTGGGATATTTCATGAGGACACTTACTTGATCTTTGGTTACTGTAATAGTAATGGAGTCTTTGCCTCTAGGTTTAGAAGAAATGGCAATGTGGGAAATAGGAACATAAGTGAAAATATCAGGCTCATAGTGGGCATTCATAGAGGTAGAGCAGCAACTATGTTCCCTTAGCTCAAAAATTCTCAGAAATTTTACAGTAGTTCAGTGGGATATTGGGTTGAGTTAGTGTCCTAATACAGAACACTGGATTTGAAGACCAAGTGCTCTGTCTTCTGATCATAAGCCTGTTCTCATTGGTTGGGATACATTACTCTATATGAGTGTTTGCTTTTAGAGTATAAGGGACAAACATTCACAGCTAGGTATTTACAACTCTTAATACTTAACAGTCCCACTTCACCATCTTTTTCAAAGAATTCCTAAGCATACTTCTGGTATTTAAGTATCAGAAAGGTTAACTAATACTTAACAACCCCTGAAAATCAAAAGTATCAGACATTGACTTGGTAATTTTAGCACTTAAAGAAGTTCCTGATATTCTTATCACATAGGATCAAATTGACAGAAACTTTAATGTCCTACCTACCTCACTGTTTTATATTAGTGTTCTGGTAAAACAGGTATTTCATAATAGCTAAGCAAGATCATTGATCAGTTTCATTATAGTGAAATTTCTATTTTGTGTGTTTACGTACTGCCCGTACAAAGAATATATGCAAGTACAGTGCACTCAAGTGTTTTCTCCTGTAGTCTTTTTTTTTTTTTAATCTGTTGTGACCCACAAAGTTGATTTCATGATTTACTCTGGGTCTGAACCTGCTTTTGCAGAGTAGGCAAATGCACTAGATAATCATAATGCTTTTCATTTATTTGGTGGTTTTAACATTTACTAGGCACTTTGATATACTGCTGTACCCTTAGGTGTGATAGTTTAAAAGTGAAGATACAAAGTAATTGTTACCTGAAAATGCTTCTAGTTGTTTCAACAGCAGTGGAATTGAGAGTGGGGAAAGCAGCTGGAAGAACTCATGGGGGAGGAGGCATTCTTTTTTCCTTTTGTAAGTTTATGATATGTTTGGTAGTGTGTTACTGACTGCTAATCCTAATGTCCCACTTAGAGGTGTATATTTATATTTTTTTGTAGATAGGATATTGTATTTATATTCAAATTCTACAGCAAGCATAAACAAAAAATTTTCGCGAAGTAGGTTCCTTCAGACTAAACCCGAATTCTGGTTTTGTTTTGAATCTTTGTGTCTTCACATGCAGTCACAAAACTCCTTTCAGTGTTTGTTTAATTTGGAGGGATGTTCTTATGTGAAGGAACGTAACAAAAAGAAAAGTCATCTTCCTGTTTTTTATTCCTCCATGCATCATACGATACTGTCTTTTTAAGGCCTTTAAATTGTCAAGGGAACCTTGGTAACCAAGGGAAATTTTTGCTGTTTTCTTCTCAAATTTGTAGTTCTGCATTTTATTACAGTTACGAAGAACTACTGTTACCAGTAAATACTTAAGCCACAAAACTTGCTTCTCTATGCTGCTAAGTACTTCCTGTTTTGTCAGATTTCCATTTAGGGGAAAGAATGGATTTAGAGTAGACAAGCCTGAGTTTCACGTTCAAAGCATCTCTTCTGAAATTCATTTTGGAAGCTGTCCAAAAATCTAGATTGGAGGGGTGACATGTCATGTCTACACATTAAGTCATTCATCAGAAAGCTTCATTTGGCTTCGTATCATGAAAGAGTTTTGGAGAAGGAAGAAAAACTCTGTTGTCAGAAATAATTAGTGTATGACTTGCCAACATTGGTGGCAGGCCTTTTAGGCTTTCTGTGTCAAATGTATTTTAGTTTTTTAATGAGTCATTACATCGCCTGTGAAGGAAGTGTATCTGTTCATTTCTAGTAGACTTTTCCTTTAGAAATATGTAAGAACTGCATTCAGCCACATTTACTCTTATTTTCAGTAGGACAGGTGAAATGTCAAATGGTGATTAGAATAGAAATGGAGTGAATAGTGAATATTTTCCGGGGAAAGATTGCAGTAAAATGATGTTAATCTTTTGTTAGTAAAATACAACATTTAGATATAAACAATTAATAATTATCTGTCACATTTTTTATCCTATGAAATGAACTTCTAATTAGGTGTTAATAGAAGATGTTAGTAGAACATACTTTCAGTGTAAACCTAAATCACCTCATATTGCTGGTAAGGGAATCCATCTTGTGTTAAGGGTTTTTTGCAGTGCTGGAACCAAGCCCTTAGATAATGTTTTCTTTGACCATATTGACCTGACCTGTCTTAATCAGAGCTGTTTCTCTTTTTTTTTGACCTGTCAGTAAAATATGAAAAATGCTTTTTAATCTCTGAACACTTGCAAAATTTCTTCCTTATCAGCACCCTGGCTCTTTGTCCCTCATGTTGGAAATGTTTAGAGAGCTGATGCTGAATCATCAGATACTAGAAACCATCTATAAAGGTTTTACCAGATACTTCCCTTTTTATCATGTAGGTATGTGCTCCTATTTCTGAGACATGTATTTCTTTAAAAATCCATTGGGGAAAAAAAAAAAATTTCCTGAATACCCATCATGCCCTACAGCTTCATCCTTCATTCTCTTGAAACACTATAATAAAGTAACTATGTCTGTTGCTATATTCTCCTTTTAACAAGCAGTGTCAAAATCAGCAAGTCTTAAATTTCACTGTATTCATAAGCATTACATCAGTTTGTTGTTCAACATACAGATTCCTGGGCCTCGCTTCAAGTCTATGGAGAATTCTTATGCAGGTGGTCTCTGAACTAGATGGAGAAACATTTATCTACCATATGCATTCCCTTCTTCCGCAGGTGGTGGGAGTCCTTAGGAAAGACCAGTTAAGAAATAGCCTAGGCTTGGCAAATACAATATGAATATGGTAGAGTGTGGGAAAGTAAGAGGTCCAGTCTAGGTTTCATTTCCAAAGGTGAGAGATTCCAAAGTTAGAGAAACCATATTAGAATTGAGTGTTTTACATTAAGACTTGATTTTTTCATTTGTGGATTTCTTCTGATTTCTTAACAGCACTTTGGTAAGGGGATTTTTTTTTTAAATGAGTACTAATTTGTAATCTTAATTTGCTCTTCAAACCTTAATTGGAAGAGTATTTTAAATGTTTCAATCAGTTGAACATTACTGATGGCCTACAACATGATTTTTCTCATTTATTTTTCAGGTTCCTTTATAAATAACAGGAATGAAAGCAAATGGATAGTTGTATCAGATAAGTGCTTTTATAGTCTAAGTATATTCTATTATTTATAATCTCTAAGCCAAAACTTTTTTCTTTAAAATTTTTTTTACTATTTTTTTTTAGGTACCAGTATCAAGAATGTTTATGGTAATAAGGTATTCAATCTTTTCTGAAAATAAATTTATAATCTTGTCAAAGTAAAATGTACCAGCTTTTTTTTCCCCTCACAGACTAATCATATCCTAATGGTGTAGTTACAAAGTGCTCCTACAGATGAACCTAGATTATTTTTAATCCTGTGTATAGCATGTATGAAAATAAATTGCTTTCCTCTTATAATAGCTGAAAAGCTAGGTATATCTACTTAAGTAGTTTCAGATTTACCTGATGTATGTTTTGAGGGGGCTTAGCTGCTCAAATTTAGGTTTCTCTAGAACCATCGTCTATTCTTTTAAAGAGTGTTAAATATACTGATGTGAATTTAAGAACAGAGTTACAGCACTGTAAAACAGCATCGATTCATGTGCCTTTTATACTTTGGAAGTTGGAAAAGTAAAGAATGGATAGATACTGGCTTAGGATAGTTAGTTATCTGTCTGTAGGTAAATCTAACTTAATGTTGTTTAGGTGTTTTGTCCAAGGCCACTGGTGTCATTCTGAGTTAAATGTATCAGTTGTAAAATATAGCAGGTAATTTTACGTAAAAGCAGCCATGATAATGAGATACTGGTTTTGAGTTGTTTGTATAGTAGTTAATTATTCATGTATAATGATTTGCTATTTCAACTATACAGATGCTCAAAGTCCAGCAACACCCTGCTGCTAATTCAATGACTAGATTACCTTCTTAGGAAAGCATAACAGTTGAGTGGAGTGACACTGGCATGAGCCCAGTAAAGGGTGGGTGGATGGGTGTGTGTGTGTGGTGTGTGTGTGTGTGTGTGTGTGTGTGTGTATGTGTGGTGTGTGTGTGTACCTGGCATACTTGGCCTGAGTTCAAATTGTTTCTTCCTGCTGTGAGTGCTACTGTTCCTTGAAGGCTGTGATACTGAGTATTCCACTTGGTAACAGTTCCGGTTACAGAGCACTTCCACATATTTCTGATTTATTTTTTAGCATAAAATTTATGGGTATTTTTATTTGAACTTCACAGATTAAGAAAAATTTTAAGTGACAGAATAAGGACTTTGTGGATCCTTATTGAAATCCACTCAAAAGAAAAATAAAATTCTTGACTCTCCAACCTGAAACTTCTTTCTTGTGCATCACACCTAAAGGTTACCAGTAGCTGATGGCCAGCAGTCATCTCAGTAAATACAAAACTGGGCAGTGGTATCAATTAATTGCCTACTAGGTTGCTTGGTACTTTTTATACAACGGCCCAGCAGGATATTCAGATTCTAGACGAGTGATGAAATGGAGCTTTAACTTAATTTGATTCCAAAGCCTCTTTCTGCAGTATTTTAATTAAGGAATTTTAAATAAGACATAAATCTACATTGTAGTGCTGAATAAGTATGTGCTCAGTTACGCCCACAATTTTGTCAAGCAGATATTAACCAAACTTCAGTTGTTACAAGACAAAAATTTAATGAAAATTGGTCAGTGAGTATGTAATAATCCACAGGGCTAAATAGTTACACGGGACTGTATTAGAAATTTAAAATAGATGCTGAAGTTAATGTTACATGTTATCATCATCCGATTCATCTTCTTCCTTCAGGGACTCCTGTTATAAGAGATAAATGGTGTTTAAAATCAGTTTTTATCATTGCTGTAACAACCTGAATCTACTTAAGCACCTGTCATTAAAAATTCTTTATTAAGTGAAAATGAACAATGGTTTAGAATAAGACATCCAAGTAAAGGATAACTAAGTATATCTTGCTCTAACAAATCAGTGATGATATTGTTGATAGAATACACACACAATATGAAAGCATTAAATGTCCTGAAAACACCTTACCATTTTCACAAACACAAAAAAATTTTTTTGGAACAAGGGCAACTTTATTCCCATTGAGTATAACCTAGAAAATTTCTATCCTTAGTTCAGTTCAACTCTTAAGTGTTAATTAACAGAAATCAACATTTTCCCATGATACTTTCAGCTAAAGTAGTTTTCATGCTGTGGCTTACCTTAGCATATTTCTCTGCCTCTTCCCTTATATCTTTTGGAACAATTTCATGTCTTCCTTTAGTTACTGTAAAATAAGCCATATATTTTTGAATATATGAATTAAAAACAAGGATTATGTTGTGATTTGCAATACCATACAGTCTAGCCAGTCCACAGGTTAATACTAGATTCTTCAAACTCATCTTTGTGTTTTCTCTACGTAAGAGATTAAATTTGCCCAAATTTAGCTCTTACAGAAACAGAATAAATTATGCCATGATTTATCCTGATGCTGTAATAAATCCTTAGCATTCATTCACAGCATGATTAGAATTAAAAAGCTGTCCTTGAAGCCCTATGGTTGCCATACCAGAAAGAAAAGAGCAGGGAGGAGGGTGGCTCCCAGTAACAATTTTTTAAAAATAAGCAATGAATGTGTGGAAAAAGCAAATACGACTTCAATTTTTTGGAGGGGGTAAGGTAATTAGGTTTGTTTTATTTACTTTAATGGAGTTACTGGGGATTGAACCCATGTTTGCATGCTAGGCGTGCATTCTACCAACTAAGCTATACCCTCCCCGCTAGTCAATTATTAAGCAGAACTTTTCCTTCAAAACAAGAGTACCAGCTAAATTTGTTCTGGCTTTATTTGTATTGGAAAGGCACCCAGTGGCCGGAACACCTTTTGGCCAATACCTACTGCAGCTGAACATACGCATATTTCATGACCCAGCAATTCCACTCTTATGTTTATTTCCAACAGAGATGCTACATGTGTCTATTAAAATAAATGTACAAGATGTCCACAACTGCATTATTCATACACAAACACTGGAAGGAGCCCAACTCCCTAGCAACAGAGAGATGAAAACAGTGTGGTGTATTCAGAAAACAGAACACTATACAGCAAGTCAAATGAACAAATACTACTATCCTAACAACAAAATTAATTTACACAAATACAATGTTGAAGAAATCAGGAACAAAAGAATACATATACAATATGTATAAGTCCATTTAAATAAAATTCAACAATAGGCAAAAACCATCTACAGTGTGAGAATTCAAGACAGTGGTTACCTTTGGGGAGAAGGTAAAGGCTGTGATTTCAAGGAGGCCTAAGGGGTGATCTGGGAGGCTTTTTTTTTACTTTCTGGTTTTTTAATTCTTACTTATTTTCTTTACAGTTTTTAAAGGTTACATTCCACTTACAATTATTACAAAAGATTGGCTATATTCCCCATGTTGTACAGTATATCCTTGTAGCCTGTTACACCCAGTGGTTTGTACTGGGCTGGTCTACTTGTTGACCAGATCAGTGGTTACATGAGTGTATCTATCCATGCTGTGATACTTCATCAATTCATTATTTATTTGTGTGTGTGTGTGTGTGTGTATGCCATTAAAAATTTAAAAGGAGAGGGAAAAAGGCAATCAGTAGTAAACTAGGTTTGCTACAGGCGACTCCTAGAGCAAATAGATGTAGAAAAAATAACTTACTTTCACCAACCCAGCTGAGCTCTAGTTCAAAAGCTTTATCCTTAACTTCATCGTGTACTATGTAAATTCTAGAACAGAAAAGGAAAAATTTATATTCATTTGGTCATCTACTATTTGTTCATGCACTCAGCAAATTAGAACAGTCATGCCTAATGTATTTACAAAATTATACAGCCATATTATATATAGTCTATATTATGAAAATTACACAAGGACTGGTAAAAAATTAAATACTCATTACAAAGGATTCAACATACCTTATACCTTTACAGCCCAAGTTATTTTGATACATTCTTTGAGAGATATAACTTAAAGATACCTCATAAGGAAGATTTTCAAATGGGAAAAAGCATTATTACCTGTTCCTTTACAGAATATCTGTTTTTTTTCCCGTTAACTGATTATTTTTTAAAAAATGAACATACGTATTAATTTACAATTAGTGGTCTCTTCAGTCTGCACCTTCTTGACAGGAATATTTTTAAACCTCTTGACCATTCTATATGTCCCTTAACCTGGCCCTCAAATAGTACGTGACAAATTGCAATAAACAAGGAGGAACTGTCACACAACATATTACAGTAAAAGGAAAGTTTAAAAAAAATAGTACCAGAGCAAAGCTTTGTTATTTTATACTTTTCACCATCTTATACACCTTTGGAGGGTATTCCTAAAGCCTTGCTGTAATATGAGAAAGCATCTTAATTTTCCAGAACTAAGTAGGAGATACACAGTGCTCCATTTTATTAAATGATGAACAGATGGCTTTCTTATGTAGAACAAATTAGTGTCTACTGTTATACTACTGTTACATCTAAACAAAAGGTGTGGTAAGGGCTGATTTCCCAAAGACTTTCCAGTGAAGGAAACTGATAAAACTCATGAGTTTATCATGTTGCACAATTCAGTGAGGAATATTTACTTTCTGGGTTCCTTAGGTTGTTATTAATTGACAATCATAGAATGGATTCTGTTTTTTTCACAAACTGGAAAGGGGAGGGGTCTCATGGTGGGAGGGTGGGGGGAGATGACAGTAGCAGGAGTGCTGGACAGTTGGTACAAAATAATAAAACACTTGATTTTAATATTCTACATGTTAAGCTATCAGTTTAGAGATAAAGAGTACCGTTCAAATAGTATATTTATTATATAACAGAGCCCTCTAGGACTTTTTTTCCTTCCATGTATTAACTGTAAAACCTGAGACACTTGCAGAAAATACTGACTAGGCCCTGTTCATATAGTTCTAACACGTGATAGTTAGAGGTGCTGTGAATTCCCTGGAACATTGTATTTATTACTTTTAAAAATCTGAAAAGCTGGCTGCAAAACCAGCATTTTACTAGATCTTTTTTGGAATACCAAATGCCTGCATTCTTTGATCTAAAAGAATCATGATTTTTTTAACATTGAAGTATGGCTGATTTACAATGTTGCATTACTTTCAGGTGTAGTAAAGTGATTCAGTTATACATACATATATATATTCTTTTTCAAACTCTTTTCCATTATAGGTCATTATAAGACATTAAGTATAGTTTCCTGTGCTATACAGTAAATCCCCACTGTCTATCCATTTTATATATAGTAGTGTGTATCTGTTAATAGCATCCTCCTAATTTATCCCCCCTTCTTCCCTTTCAGAAACCACAAGTGTGTTTATCTGTGAGTCTGTTAAAAGGAATCACGAATTTTGAAGCACTGCCACTCAAAGTTTACTGGCTTTGTTTACTATTACTGTTATATAGCATTGGCTGTGAACCACTTTAGGCTTTCTTAAGCTATTTCTAAATGTTTTGAAATACTGCTCTTCTCATCTTGTTGTAAGAATTTTTATAATTAACATATCTTGCCTAAAGAAATAGAGGCTATAAATAAGCCAGCTTCATGGATCATGTATATAGAAAGAATTAGCAGTAGGCCTAAAATAAAGTTACAAGCTAAGATTATGGCTATTGGGATTTCTGAGATTTAAGACATTGGGAGCCATCAGGTGAAGTCCCTAGAAGTTCACCATGTCTTTCGTTCTTCTGTTCTGTCACCTTAAGAGGAATATATTTTGTCAAAAGCTATTTTTTCCCATCTCACTCGTCGTCACTTGAAATATGGACATTTCTCCCTAATGACGCTTCTTAGAATGTTGGATTCACTTTCTAAAAATCATGCACTGAGTTATTTCCAAACAAAACAGCCTCTTAGAACTGATGTATAAAGTAAGATCAAGTGAAATATTTTTGTCAATGCTAAGGAAAATTTCAACTTACATTTTTGCAACTTCTTTAACAACATCACGGCAGGTCATTTCTTTCATCTGCAGAAAATATATATATTCATTAAGTTATGAGTCAGAGGAAGACCTTCCACTTGTGTAACTTTTCAGATTCTTCCCACAACTTTCATCAGTAACCCATGCTCTTGAGATAGATTCTCAGAAATAAAACCAAGGAAAATAACCAAATTTCCAAAATGACCAGAATTTAATATGCTTTTTATTTACAGTTTAATGTTTTTTAATGATTATACCAAAACATAGTCTTAACCCATGGGCACCACTAAATTTTGTGATAAGTATTAAAATTTATAAAAACCAAGACTCTTCTATGCACCTATTCATAGGCAGACCCTGATGTTTAAAAGACTGGCAAAGAAATGTGTTTTTTCTTTATAGCCAATTTAGGATAATAAAATGCAAATAAACTATGATACCTTCTATATACAAAATACAGAGGGATGAAGGAATGAGATAAATTGTCCATCATGAAATTATTTAAGACAAAAATGCAAAAATGTCAAGGAAGGCTTTGAAGAACCAAGACTTGAGTGGATTCTTAGAACATAGTTGGATTTTGAAGATAAATAAACTGCACAAAGCAGAAGTGAACATTTGGAAATCAGGCAGAAAAATAGTCCTTAGGTGCCCAGCAAAGAAGTCTATGTACTATAGATATTGGGAGTAAACGATGCAGGGTTTTTTTTAAGGTATATACATTTCTGAATACACATGACAAGATTAAAAGAAGTTTGAGCAAACTGGTATTCATATTCTAGATATGCTAAGAAGGATGGGAAATGGTGAAAAATAAAAGTTACATACAGCAGTTTAGACTTGAGGTGATTCAATTACTGTATCTCTAAACTAGGTTTATTGATATTTTTCCTATTTTTTTGTATGTAGAAATCTCGATGCTCTAGCTCTGCCTTCTGCTGGTACAGCTGCATGACAAACAATGACAAAAAAAATCATAATACTGAATTTAAGAATAACAATTTTTTTTAAACCATACTTTTTCATTTTCAATTTTATTTTGGTTTTGGTGGGGGGAGATAATTAGGTTTACTTATTTATTTATTCTTAGAGGAGGAACTGGGGATTGAACCCAGGACCTCATGCATGCTAAGCATTCACTCTACCACTTGAGCTATACACTCCCCACAAGAATGTAACAGTCTTATTAGGGATAGACAAATCCGTGGGACCAACTACAAAAGCAACCAGCATAGGTTCTTCAAAAAATGAATATGGGGGTGAGAGGAACACTCTTAGATAAGAGAAACAGATTCAGTATGTGAACCTTAATTATATCATGGTTTGAAAAACAGTTACAAATGACACAAGATTATTAAGGCAATTTGATTATGGACTGAATATTAGATGATGTGTGATAATGATATTCTAAGGAGATGAATGCTGAAGCAGTTAGAGATACAATGTCACAATGTCTGCAATTTTTGTTTTAAATAGTTCAGGAAGGTAAAATATTGGAACATAATAACTTCAGTCTAGATGGAGATATTTGTTGTACTGATCTTTTCTGATGATTAGAATTTTCATGTTAAATTGGGGGTGAAGAAAAGGAAAATACCAATCTTCATACTTTTGCCCTTACAAGTTAAGCTCTGTATTTAGTAAATTAATTGTAATGTACAAAGGCAAACTTAAGCAAAGTTAAAAAAGGTATGTCTTAAATAGCAAATATATTTTTACATATGTTGAAGTTTTTATTTCATAAAATAATATTCCTTTTAAACAGAACATAAGCAAAAAACCAGACCAGAGTAATACTTAAGTCAATGGGATAGGGTCTTCAGTCTTTGTTCCAACTATTAAACTCAACTGTTGTACTAGTGCAAAAGCAGCTAGACTGAATATGGCTTTGCTCCAATAAAACTTTAAAAAGAAGGCAGTGGGCCACAGTGTGCTAACCTCTGATTTAGAGCATATTTTTCATCATTAAGTGTACATGTTCCTCAGTTGAAATGCTCTTCCTCAGTTCTTAGCTATGATTGGTTGGTATTCCTTTTCCCTGCTAGGATTTAACCACAGAGCACAAAAAGATAGTTGACTGTTCTAAATACTCTATTTTCAGATTTCCACATAATACTGAGAGATGAAAGCAAAAGGGAAAAGAATAGAAGACAGGAACTTAGTACAACACCAGGAATTGTATGATGGAAAAGGACACTGGTTTAACAACTGTGAGGTCTGTGAATTGTTCATAAGCAGTATTTTATGACTCTAGCCAGTGTGTTTAACCCTGGATTGGATTTGAGCTAAGTGATCTCTAAGGTTCTTTTGTCAATTTTACTAAAATACCAAACATGAATTAGGCTTTTAAATGTCTAGAACTTGACATTAATTCCAGGCACTGAAAAAATGTTTTCTACAACCTGGCTTTAAATAAGTTGAATGAGTATTAGTTGAGCAAGGTTCCAATACAGCACTAATATTAAACGTATGTGAAATTTTTTCTTACTGTAATTTACCAAAATACTCTAAGTTACATAGTTGTCTTTTGAGGAGTTTCTGATAAGCAGGTGGATACTGTTTCACCATTAAGTTGATCAATTTATGGCTAAAACAAAAACCGGTAGGCTTTTAAGAAAATTTTCACACTAATAGATGGCAGGGTTCCATGCCTCATTTAGATAGGAACAAAGGAAAGGGAAGCAAAGGAGCAGAGTATTAATGTGCTCCATAGACAAAAGCTGTGCTCTAGAGAAGAAAAAATGATACAGTAAAACAACAAAGTTCTTAACCTAAGGTTCAGAGGGCTCCATGAATGACCTTCAGGGATTTTGTGAAAGTATATGAAAATTTCTGCTTATATTTTTCTGGATTAAGAGCTTATAATAAGCAGCCATCAAAGTTATAAAGGGATCCATGATACAACTCTCCAGGTAAATATGTTGCCAGCATTCCTATTCATCCACCTTCAGAAAACTACTGAAAACAGCCAACCACACTTGGAGTAAAAGGTTCAGTTTGTGGTGATAAAAACATCACTACATAAGGATAATGTTATAGCAGAAATTTAAGCAATAAATACATGTTACCTGAAGCTTTTCTATTTCTGTCTTTGCAGCTTGCCTGGCTTTGCCAATGGCACAGCCCCAATAACCCTGTTTAAAAAGAACACACACCAAAAATACACATGTATTATTAAATTAATACACTTTCACAAGTAATGACTACTGTTTCTATTTAAAGGTTAATGAAAAGATGTTAAATGACATTCAGAAGCATGTATGGAGAAATACAGTCAGAAAACATGAATATGAAGGGACTCAAAAAATTAAAAAACTTAATTCTAGGATAATCTGGATTATTTTCAAGAGGTATATCCAAAGAAAAATTATGTCATTATATATTCTTCATGAACTAGAGACATTTTTGTCTCTAGGAATAAAAAAATTTTTGCATTGTAACAAAATGAAGTTGAAATAAATAATTCATAAGAGTCCAATACTCTTAAGCCTTCATTTTTTTATATTGTAAAGGTTTTTATACTTGTTACTTGTGTAACAACTATATTTGTGTATAATAACAAAACATAGCCTTAGTTTTTTCGCAAGTATAAAAACCATTAAAGTATTAAGACAGTTAAGAAAAGGTAATTAGAGAAACGTCCAAGAAATCTCATTTAAAATCCTTTTTTAAAAAGGAAGGTACTGTATTCAGTTTTGACATTGCTAATATTTGTAGTTATAAAGGAAATAACATTCAAATTTTATGTTCACTATGCAGTTTCTATAATAGCATATTGAAAGCCACAAATGTCTGCTCTGCTTCATATCCACAGGCTGTTGTTACTAATATTAAACAAGAAAATGTTGCCTTCTTTGAATGAATTTTAAAGAAACATCATGTAATCCAAATATCATTTAAGTGCTAATGAGATACCAGCAAAATACAAATACAATTTCAGATGATTCAAAACTACTCACATATGAAACACCTGAAGGGTCAATCATGTAGAGTTGTGCACCATCATTCACGCTGTAAGACCCTAACATGAAACTGCATACAAGTAAATTAATAATTTAAACTATGGTTCTTAATTTAATAGTATTAAAAATATATAGTGATAAAAATGCAATTACACTTTCTAAGATAAACTACTAATACCCATATAACTCATAGTAAGCACTTTGATAAGGTAGTTTGGATAAAAACTGATATACTTGAAACTTCAAAATTCATGTGGCTTTATTGTATTAAACTTTCTGATGAAACTTCCCTGAGAGGACAGCAGTGCACACAAAGGAGAAAGATGGACATCAGTAGATAGAAGGACAATTAATAAGAGGGCCCAACAGGTAAAGGCATAAACATGAAAAAGCTAAGAGGACAAATCCTGAAGGGAGTACACTGAATCCACCTCAGACACCCTTCATTCTTTTTTGGTTATTCCCCAGTACTCCTCCATTTATTTTCTGCAATAATCCAAAATGGTTCAACACTTTTTTTTATGCTCAACAAATTAAAATTAGGATATTAAATAATCATAAATGATTTTTTGAAATTATAAGTAGAAAAGAAACCAGCCTCATCTTATGTTATCATTTATGTGCGGAATACTGTAATAGCCAACTTCCATTTAAGAAGATTTTACCTACTGCTTAAAGTATATCAGATGGGAATTAATGAGAAAACTCAAGTGTCAGTACAGTTGGCTACCTAATAATGACAAGATGGAATATATTTAAAATCAGCTTACAATTTCGTGAAAATGTCTAGGTCTAATTCCAGAGAAAATTTTTCCCCAGTTTTACTGAGAAATAATTTACACAGATCACTGTATAAGTTTAAGGTACACAGCATGATGGTTTGACTTACATATATTGTAATATGATTACCACACTAGGTTTAGTTAACATCCATCATCTTATACAGAAACAATAAAAAGAAAAAAATTCTTCCTTGTGATGAGAACTCTAAGGATCTACTCTATTAAAAACTTTCCTTTTTAATCACACAGCAGTGTTAACTAGTCATCATGTATATTACATCCCAAGTACATATTTATCTTAAACCTTAGAAGTTTACACCTTTTGACCACCTTCCTTCAGAGAATTTATTATAATCAGATTAAAACATCACTGAGTTGTGTTTATCAAATCTGCATAGTCTTTCACTTTTCGAAGTATTTTTATGCACACCATTTTATTTAGTCACTGAATACTTCCTGATAATAGTTCATTTTTTAAGGGTATAAAAGGTGAATAAAAGATGCTGGGAAAACATAACTATAGTACAAATATGACTGAATATCTCACAAAATTTCATACCTGCAACCAAAAGGTCTAACAGCACTGTAGAGTGTATAGGCATGTACATACATGGCCACTCTGTCTGCAAGATGCTGTGGGTGAGAAAACAGAAGAGCTTATTAATAAACTTCTCTTACTGTTCAAAAAGCTTCTCAACATTTATCAACTTACTTTTAGTGGAATGTTATATCCAAAGTTAGATCTAAAGTTGGAAGCCTCTTCTCTTGCAATGTCTGCTAAAGAACGAGCATCTGCCAACAAGCCTGCAACTGCCTGAAAAAAAAAAAAAAGTACTAGTTCAATGGATAACATTCCTATCACAAATCAGGTAAGTGTAATTATTGTAGGCTTATTATTTTTTTAAACATCACCATTAGAATAAATTTTTTTCGCTTAAAGGTCTTTACAAGGCATTCTGGCATTTTGATGACTGAGCACAGGATTACAGTTTGGAAATTTACCAAGTGTGACTTCATTGTTTTGTCCAATGATCACATTCAGAAGGAATATTTCTATAAATACTCCATGTCTCCCCACTTACCACTTCATTATAAAGAATAAACAACAACAAAGAAAAATAAAACCATTGGCTCTGATCAGGACTCTTCTTCATTTAAAGCAGTTCTGTGTTAAAAAGTTATTAAAAAGATTTGACCTAAAAGGTACAACCTCAAATCTCTTTTCAGCCTGACTAATAAATTAAAATGTCAAACCAAAACATGACAAACCACAAATCTTCCAAGACTGGTGGTTTAGAACTGCAGTTACCAAACCATGTGCTGAGATATCCCAAGGGCACTAAAGTGAACTCAAGAACTGTGGGATGTTTTAAAACGGCGGAAATTGTTGAAGTAGCTCAGTTTCAACATTAGATCATTGTACATTCCTTTCAATGTGATCGTACTGTTGAGAAGCTGGGTTCTTCAGATAAGTAAGTGCTGCACAAAAATTAATACAGAACAGGAAATGGGGCAGGAGGCAGAATCTAATCCAATTCTAAAGTTTAAGAAATTGTGCAGCACACATTTGTAATTGTGGTTCTTTAAAAATATTTTTCTTTGTGTATTATTTTTTACAGCTACTAAGTTTTTAGGACATAAATAGTTTGGATCTACATATATAATAAACAGAACCACTAGGTATTTCTTTTGGTCTAGGGAAGCCATGAAAACAAAAAAGAAATTATTGAAAACACTTAGGGGTACTGGGAATCAACAAAGTCTAGGAACCACTGGCATAGAAGACTTACAGAATTTTAAAGTAAGTGCTATCAGGATTTTTAACTGCCTTTTTGTCTACTGCTACTTAGTGATAGTAATAATGATGAAAATCCCTAACGTTGAGCACTTATTACATGCTAATAAGCATTTTATATAATTATGCATGAAGGTAGGTACTCTTACCACCATAGTTTTGCAGGTGAGACTGGTGTTTAGAATAACTTCCTAAGGATACCCAGCTAGTAAGTTTCACCATTTAAAGAATCTTCCATTGCTTTGGAGAAAACTTACTGTGAAGTCTAATAATTTATCACATCACTTGAAGATGACAGTGGTGGAGACAGAACAGTAATTCTTTATTTTCTCCAGCTTTCTTAAATGTCTAATGTTTTGCTGATTTCCAGCTAAAAGGAATACCATCAATTTCCTGGCTTTAAATAACAAATGAGACAAATTTGAAAATTCTAAAGCAATAAAATCTTTTTCATCACCAAAGTGCCTATAAGCGTGTATGATTTTTTTCAAAATACACCTAACCTAAAGTTTTGTTTATTAAGTGAAAGAATGCAGGAGTCACTAATTCAACTATGTTACAATATGGCAAGTTTCATGAAAACATACCAGTTTCACTGGCAATAGTAAGTTTGTTCAGGAGAGAAAACCGTTTCAAAAAATAATTGAAGCAAAAAAATTTACTTACAGCTTTATAGTTTACTGGTTATATTTTGCTAGTCCTTTTTGTGTTTGTGCATAACACATCTCATTTAGAAAAACTAATGCTACTGGTATTTCAGCAGAGTGAGTAGACAGATGCTATAGGACCTCACCCCGCAGAATGGGCTTTGGACATAGACCATGCAGACCCAAGTATGAGCCCCAGCATATTTCTTTACTAGTTGTGTGTTTTCTGTAAAAAATGAGATTAATATTGATTAATATTACTTTCACTGAGTTGTCAGGATTAAATGAGATAATTTATGTAAAGAGTCTCATTCATACTGCCTAGCACACAGGTGTTGTCTTTTCTTCCTTGCCTTTTCAATAAGCAGGGTTTAAAAATCATTTCTTTTCTTTTTTTGGTTGTCGTTCTTACTAAAGAAAGTCTGGCATCTATACAGGAAGATTTCAGTATATACCAGTAATATATTTATGTCTTGGCCTGCAATTGTGCAAAAGCATTCACTTAATCTATCAGCTGCATGAAATAACTGAAATATAGTGATGCCTATGAAGCTACTAAAAAGGATGTGTTCACTTTTCCTTTCATCAGACATCCTTTCTGGATGTTTCACCTCACTATAAAGGTATTATCTTTCTGATAACAGTAACAGTGATCCTCACTAGGGATACAAAAACCTAGATTCTTTGCCTCTCAAGCATATGCCTTCATTGGTGATCTATGCTGCCAAGATTTCTTTTCTACACATACTTCTCACCATCCTGCCCTCCTTTCTCTTAAGGCAGCTTGGCATTTCTATCTCCAATCAGGTTGTAAGAATACTACCCTTCTTTTGGACAGTGACCTGTTCACAAACCAGTAACTCTCTGTGATTACTTCTGTGGCTGCTCTGTTCCTGCCTCAATGCTAAAGTAATAAATGGTTTCTTATAATCACAGTTTTAATATATTCCAGTTAGTTACTTCACAAGAAATTGAACAAGGAAAAAAGGAACAATTTAAAATGTGACCTTACCATTCCAACATGCCGATCAACATTAAAAAGTCGTTTGTTGGAACCTTCTTCATAAAGTTTAGAAAGGACTAATTTTTCTACCCCAAAGACAACGCCATCTTTACATCTGATTCCAATAGCTGTACTAAAACAAGTAGAAGAAAATCAATTTTTTTTAATGAAAATAAAAGAAACTTTGTAAAACCAAGTTTAAAAAAAAACAAAAATAGGCAAATTCATTTCTTAAAGCATACCAATTCTTTAAAATAGATCTGAAAACTAGAAAGGGCAGACAACCTAGTGTGATGAATTAGAGCCATATAAATGATCATGTGAACAACAACAAAAATCTACATTATGACACAGAAAGGTACTAATATATAAGTGAAAAAAGATGCCAATAAAATATGTACCAAATGGCACAGTGTCTACCATATTGTTAGCCATATGCTAGTAAATGTTGACTAAAGTCATGTCCATTGAAAATGGTACATAATATGCATTAAAAGGACAGGCTACATACAAACTAAAAAGTTAATAGTGACTAGTCTGGCTGGAAAGATTATAATTCTTTTTCTTTCACTTTTTCTGTAACAACCATTAGTGGCTCATAATAAGTATATAAAAATAAAATACATATATTGTACAACTATTTAAAACAAAATAGATCTTAAAATAATCTCTTAAGTAAAATAGAGAAATTATATATCGCCATTTCAAGATGAAAATATATTAATTACTCTCATCTTCTCATCACTTTAATAAAGAAAATTCTGATCAGAAACAACCAGAAAAATGAACCAAGCCACATACTCACAAATTTTGTTAAGAATTTCAGACACTCCTTCTCCCATACTGCAGGTATCTCCAGGGGCTCCCCTTTCAGGTTTAAACTCCTTGTCCCAGCTTTCAAAAGCCCTGAAAATCTGCAAAGCCCATCTAGCTTACTCAGATTCCTATTATAAATCCTGTGCTCTACTAAATTCAACCTCATTGTCATCTCTCAAATACCTTACTGTTCATTTTTATTTTACGTCTTTATTGAGGTTATCCTGGGTACTAGAATACACTTCCTTCTCACCACTGCATATTTAAATACATTTCCACAAACTTTTGCAAGTTCACTTGAACTCAAGCTCTACAGCCTCAGGTAGCCTTTCCCAATTATTCCAGCTCATCATCTTCCTCACTTTTCAGCACTTAAAACATTCTTTTTTCCAAATTAAAAGTTCTCAAAGTGTAGTCTATGAGGTCAAAATTATTTTCATAAAAATGCAAAGACATCATCTTCCTTAGCCACTGTGTGGTCATTTGCACTGATGATACAGAAGCACTGGTGGGTAAAGCTGCTGGCACTTGAACACAAATAAAGCAGTGACAACAAATGGTTAGTAGTAAGCTAAGAATCATTGTATTCTCCATTGCTGTGCTGTCACAGGTCTTTTTTAAGCCATTCTTAGTTAACAATGTCCTTGATAAAGCAGTAATAATGAATTTTATTAGATGTCGACCCTTTAGTACCACCCTTTTTATTATTATAATAAAATGGAAGTTAGCCAAAGTACTTCTGCTGTGCATCAAAATACAATGGTTACCTAAAGGAAAAAGCACTGATAAAACTGTACTGAGTTATGAATTTCTTCATGGAACATCTGTTTTTACCACAAAGAAGGTCAGACAACTATGGTTATTTTCCATTTACATCTTTGGCAGACTTTTTCTAAAATGAACAAAGTGAGCCTGTCACTTCAAGGAAAACAACTGACAGTATTTTGTTGCCAGTGATAAAATTTGAGTTTTCAAGCATAAATTGGAATTTTAGGAAACATATTCACTACTGTGAGCTTGTATGCTTCCCAAACTTTCATGATCAGATTAGTGGTGATATTAACAAGTGTAATGTTTCTGATAGTTTATAACATGTCAAATTTGGAAGGTCTGTTATAACTCAGTGAACTAATACTTTCCAAATGACCAACTCACAGTGTTACAAATCATGCAAGAGTAAAACATGCAAAGTGCAAGACAGTCCAATAGATTTTAATGTAAAAGTACAAAAAGTACATTTTTATGTTTTCAGACTCCACACTACAATAACCTTTAAGAAACTAACCTTTGTCCAGTTTCAGTGTATCGAAGAACAACATGCGTAATTACGTGAAAGGCCATTAAAATACTCCTGACTTTTCCAACCACATATCTATATGAAACCTGACTGGCTTCACATGCTTCAACAAAAGTAACAACATATTGAAGCAGAAATGAGAATCTGTCTTCTATCAAGCTTCAATTAATTATACATTTACAAAAATGTAAAACAATGCCACTCTTCTCATTAAATTTTTTTAATGTTTTGGAAAAGTAATTTTCATTAAAAGTGTTATTAATGTTACTTAAATATTTTAATAAATGTTAATTTACTTGTTAACATGTAGTTGTATTTATTATTTTTTAATGAATTTATAAATATTTATCAGTTTTTCAGTTTTAACTTCTAATATGGTAAATACTGATAGAACCAAAACCTCCATAAATAAATGCTCTTTTGGGTGATGATAAATATTGATAGAACCTATAGCATACATAAATAAATGCTCTTTGAGGTTCTCAGTGATTTTTTTTTCCAAGCAATTTTGTTCTAAACAATCTAGCCTTACTGTCATGTTGCACAATCCTCCTTTTGTATCTTGGCTCCTCAATGAGGCTGAAGGGGAAGATTACAATTCAATCTTCCCCCTTTTTTTCTTTTGCATATTACCTTCTAAGGGCATACTTTTATAAAATAGTTATGATCATGTTAATATTTTTAATAAAATGCTTTTAAGTATTCACATATATGTCATTAATTATTTGCTTTGGTAGTTCCTATGCTTACCAGAACAGGTACTCAAAAATATTTGACTTTTAAAACCCCAAGATTAAACTTCTTTCTCTAAAAGAATTTACCTCCTTTTGATGCAAGAATATAATCTTATATCAAATTATATGAGTATATGTTTTCTATCAATTTATATGCCACACTCTTAAGAAAATTCATATGCAATCTAATTTTTCTATTTTCCACTCTCTTTGCCCACAAAACAAAAATTTTCAAATGTTTTTCCATGTATTCTATCTGTATGGTAATAAGGTATGTGAAGTAATTAGGTTAAATGTCCACATCCCAATTTTACAGACAAAAAAGTAACATTCAGAGAACTGAACAGTGGAACCCTGTATAACATTACTACTAAGCAGCAGCTAGGAGGAAAATTCACAGCTTCTGACTCTCATCCAATATTCTACCATACCAGGTTACACAGAACCCTTTAAAAGAGGAATTTTGCTGGTATCTTTTCTTTATACAGAAAAAAATACATTGATTTTCAATTTTTCATTTTTTGAAAATTATATTTCCTCAAGTTTGCTTAAATGTAACTGTTTTAAACTATATTTAGAAATATTTTATGGAAAACAAATTGCTAAGATACACAGATCCTCATAGCCTAGTCTCAATTACCTGGATTACAGATGGTTTCAAAATATATCTCCAGTTTTTCTTAGTCAAGACATCTCTTACCAGTTTTTTACACCAATGAAAATGCGAGAATGCAAAGGAGGAAGAGAAAAACAGTAACTTCCTCAAGTCTTTCTCCAGCTCCTTGGTCTACAGCCTATCTTCCTTTATCAATAGGGGAAAAAATGTGTCAACTTTTTCTTAAATTTGATTCTCTTCTGAATTCTACCAAGCTTTGTATACAATAATAAAATACAATTCAGCCTAAAATTCTTATCAGCCTTATTTCTATTATATTATCAGACACTGACAGTTTCTAAGTACCACTATCTCTAATAATACATTTAAACACAAAATAAGTTAGCTTCATTAACAAATCCTGTAAGAAGACTTAAAATGTATTTTTGCTCAAAAAATTTTAAATACTATTTCATAAACCAGTAGAAATTCATATATCTTTCTACCAGTCAAAAGATGGCACAAAAAATGAACATTTATTCAATAACTACTGAGGTCTGTGTGCTAGCATATGCAAAGATGAGTTTCAGTCTCTACCCTCATGAAACATCCATCATCAAATATTGAAGGTACTAGTAGATATTAAAAAAAAATTTACATGTGAGCTTTTCAAAAATTCTGAAACATTTCCCTATGTACAACTTTTCATTATGATGACAAAATCCGAGTTCAAACACCCAATACCATTTGTTTAGTAGGCCTAAAAAATTTAAGATATCTGAATGAGATGTTATAAAAGAAAATTTTTAAAGAAGTCCAATTCATTTCATTTCATAATCCTGGAATCAACTAGAATTTTAGAACTGAGGGTCACGGAAAGATATGACCTAAACAGAGATCTGGAAATTACAAATAAATTGGAATTATTTTAGGGCATATATCATTTTGTGCCAAAGTAACAATAACAAAGCCTAATTACCAAAAATACAGATAAAGAGACATTTAATACCTGCTTAAAACATGCTAATTTCAAGTAAAACAATGTTTCTTACCTACTGTTTTCCACGGCCTTCATAGCATATTCAACTTGAAAAACTCTTCCATCAGGAGAGAATGTAGAGGCTGACAGGTCATACTAGGAGGAAAAAGATAACAGTAAGCTTATAATGGTGTATCTTTGGTAGTAAATACCTTACAACTTTTCTCCCTAAATGACTTACACATTACAAACGTGTTAAATCTCAAGAAAGATTTGCTTTGAAAAGGGGAAACAAGTCAGAGCAACAACAGCGACTAATAAGTTACACACTTTAGATTTCTGCTATTGAAAAGCAATGGATGTAAGTCCTGGGTAAAGTCAGAACTCTTCCCACACAGAACACTGCTCCTTTTTTTAAAAAATTACTATGGTAGAAATAGCACGGGAGTCAGAAAATTTTAATTCATAGCTGTGGCACTAATAAACTTAAGGACCTTGGACACATCATTGAGCACTCAAACATTTAATTAGCATCTATTCAATGTTAGTCACTGTAAGGAAATGCAAAGAATACATATTCTACAAGTCCTTCATTTTCAAATCAGATCATGAACAAATCCAGGTGCTGGAGATACAGCAGTAAACCAGAAAAGGTACTAAGATGAAAATAAGACAGGGTGAAGGGAACTACCACAGACCACCTCATCAGGGAAGGTGTTGCTGGGGCAGTTAATATTTATTGAGGCTGAGCCAGACCTAAGTAACAAGTAACCAGCTATTCAAGATAGGTAGGAGGAACTGTCCTGGCATTTGGACAGCTCCTCTTCCCTATCCTAAACAGCTAGTTTATAAAAGACATTAGGGTAGAAATAAGCTTAGCACAATCAAGAATAAGAAGTAAAGCCACTGTGTCTTGAGCACTGTAAGTGGTAGACAGAAGAGTAAACTGTATCAGAGGTATGTAAAGGCCAAACCATAGGTCTTCTAGGCTGGAGCAGGAAGCTAACTTCTTATTCTAAATGCAGCAGGAAGTCATTGGAGTTTGGGGGAGTGGGTTGGAGGGGTTATACCTAATTTCTTAAAAACACCATTCGTCTGGAAAATGAATTCTAGAGGGAGTAAGAGTAGATGCAGAGATCAGGTATTCCAAAGGTAGTGGCTTAGACTAGAGAAAAAGAGATGGAAGGCGTTATCTTTTGAGGGTACAGTCAAACAAACCTTGCCAATGGATTGGACCAAAGCAAAAATGAAATTAAAAGTGCATCATAAATTTTTTTCATTTGAGCAACTAGTACTGGGCCAGTCACTGAAATGAAAATTGCAGGAGATGCAAAATGGGAAGGGAAGAAGAAAACCCATAGATCTACTTTGGACATGTAGCTTGAAACGTCTATTAAGCAATCAGGTGGAGAGAAATATCAAGAAGACAGGTCTTCATATCTGGAGTTCTTGAAGTGAAGACAGGATATAAGCCTTCAACAGTGGTGCTTTCTGACTCTCAGTATGTGAACCTGTTATACCAAGATTCTTAACTCTACCGCTGGAGTATCAAAATAAAGGGTCTGTAGAACTAAATGCTATGAATTTACAGTATATGAATGTGGTTGCAAAGTCAATTTGCTACAACAGGTAGTACTGAGCATCTACTAATCCAAAAACAGTATGACAACCCTAGCATCTCATTCCTGAATGAATTAAACCATAAGTTGCCTATTTTCAAATTCAGAAAACCAGTATTTGGGCCTAACGGTGAGTATCAAAATCTTGTGAACAATGGGAATAGAAAAAGTGAGAAACCCATTATTCAATGCCTCTAGTGCAATCAGCCAATAAATATTTCTAAACAAAAGCTGTATTTTCTATGTGGAGAAATACATAAAAGGAGTGAGCAAAACAGTTTATATATGCAGTACGCTTAACAAAGGAAGGCAGTAACCCGAACAAGTTAACAAATCCAACACGAAAATCCTGAACAGTCTAGTGAAAGTACTCATTTAAACGCTTCCGGTACTGATACCTCAAAAGTACTGCTAAGTAATTTGAGCAGGAAAAGCTGGGACAAAGAAAAAATAGACAGGATACTTCAGATTCCGCTTTTTAGACAATTTTTCTTATTAGTTCTGACAGGGTTCCAGGAAGGGACTCATACTGAGTGACCCATCAGTACACTCGAAGGGAGAGAGGATTCCCGTGAGTCAGCAGCACCTTAGGAACTGCAAAGGCCGTCCAGACCTTAGAATCTCAAGCCGCCCTGCCTCAGTGATTCTGAAGAGGCTAACCGTCGCCTATACCCTTCAAACACATTATTTCAGGTCCCCCGAGTTTCCACTTTCGGTTTCCCTAAGCGGCTAAGGAAAGTGACTCAGCAATCCAAGACCGCTCCAAATCTCCCTGCTGCCTCCCCGAGCCCGCTACACCTGAGCTGAGAGGCTTCAGGTCACGGTCACCGCAGACGCGGGCCTAGCAATCAGCGTAGATAAGACCGCCGGGCACCGCATCCTGGAAGCGGCCCACTTGCCCGCAGGCAGTCCCAGCTCACCCCGAGTCGGCGCAGCCCAAGCAGGCTGTCCGCGCTCCCTTCCACGCGAATCCTTAGTCTAGACTACTACACCGAGAAACAACGAACTCACCCCGGTGCCGATGGAGCTCATCGTGCTCAAACCAGTGGGTCGCCTGGTGCTTCACGGCCTAAAGCGTTCCCCCTACACCGCAGCACGCAGACTAGTAACAGGCCCTCTCATTGGCTCTTCTTTCAACCAATAGCCTTCTTCTCTTTGGCTCGTTCCGGAACAGAGGATTGTGGGAAAAGGAGGTGAGGCGCGTGGCAGACGACGCGCATGTGCAGAAGTAATAGAGGTGGAGATAGGCAAGACATTCCTCCTTTCCAATTTTGGTGTTGAGTATCTTGGGGAGACTGAATCTTTGTTTTGCCTAAGAAGCTGCTCCGTTCCATTTCCTAGAAATTATTATTTATCTTCTTCCCATCTTTTTCGCTGCCTTATTCTTTCTAAAGCAAAGCGGAGAGATTCTTATACCCTTACAAAGACCAGAGAAAACGATAGGGGAGAGGTCTCCCCCCACCCTTGGCGTCCTGGTTCTAACCCAGTATCTTGACGGTATCCCCAGCATTCACCTAAGCTCACAGGAAGGAAGTTGTGCACTAAGGGTATCACCTTTGAACTCAGCTCGGAACTTTACAAAAGCATTAGCATTCATTTTGTGAGTATAATTCTGAATAGTAGAGGATAAGACTAAAGATTGATAAGATCTAATGTGTCCCAAGTACTCAGTTAAGCACTGCTGATAAAACGGTGAACGAGAGTTTCTCATCCCTTAATGAGTTTATTTTCAATAGGAAAAAATAGGCAACAAAAAGTAAACAAGCAAAGTAGTTGCACCTTGTGGTGAAAAAGAAAAAAACAATGGAAGTTTGAACTTAGACCTGTTACTTATGGAGTGACTTTCAAAATGGGTGGTATTTAAACTGAAGCTTGGGGTTCTTACAGGAATATAAGCTTGGCTTGTTGTAGGAACTAGCAGGTCAGTGTGGCCTGTCATAGTGACTAAGTAGGGGAGAATGACAAGAAGTGAAATCAGAGAAGTAGACATGGGATCAGATCTTGTGGTTTGGATTTTAATCTGATTTTAAATGGAAAGCCAGCAGCATGTTTTTAACTGCTAAATACTTCAGTGTGTCTTTCCCCAAAAACGAAAACATTGTTTTACATATCCACAGTGCAAGTATGAAAATCAGAAAATTAACACCTTTTTTCTAGTCTACAGATGTTATTTTGATTTTAGTAAATCTCTCAGTAATGCTTTTCATAGCAAAAGAAAATCCAGGATCACATTTTACATTCAGTTGTCATGTCTCTAGTCTCCTTTAATAAGGACAACAGTTTTATAATATTTCTTTAGGTTTCATGACATTAACGCTTTTGAAGAGTACAAACCATTTGCTTTGTAGGATATTCCACCGTTTAGGTTTGTATGACTTTTTTCATGATAGATTAAAGTGAAGCTTTTTTGGCAGGAATGCCACAAAAGTAACCTTGTAATCATATTAGAACCTTATGTTAGGAGCACATGATGTCAATTTGTTTCTGTTTTGCCCTTTGTGGTTAATATCTTATGAAGAAATACCTTGAGACTATGTAAATATCCTGCTACTCAACCTTTCACTCACTATAGTATTCCATGATTCTTATTAGAATAAATTGTTATGATGATTGCCAAGTCATGATTTTTTAATTCTATCTTTCCTTCCATAGTTATTATGGGCTTTCTACTATGAGGTCATCAGCAGTTTTTCAAGCAGTATTACATGATCTAATTTAGTTATTAAATGATCTCTTTTGCTTTTGTGTGAAGAATGATAGCTACAGAGAAGAATACCAGTAGAGATTAGTTGGAAAGCTATTGCAGTCCGGTAGGCAAGAAGTAGTGGAGGGTGATTGGACTAGAGTGGTAGCAGTGGAGGTGAAAACATGGAGATGGATTTTAGATACGCAGGGCCTGCTGAAAAATTGGATGTAGACAGTAAGGGGGAAAGAGGAAATTCAATTGCTTCTCCTTGATAATGAAGCATTATAAAAAGGTTAGTTTTTATTCTTGAATAAATGTATTTAGATACACTTGGAAGACTAGTCATGTAATTTGCCTAATTCTCACTGAAATATTCTAGTTGCAATTTTTTCATAAGAGGTCTTGGTTCAAACCAGGGTAAGCCAAGAAAGTGCTGAAGAAAGCTAAAGAGTATAATCCTAGGAGGGTTTACTTTGAAGGTAAACTACAAATACTCCTAACTTGTTTAGGGGCCCAGTTAAACTCTTAATTAACTTTCCTGCTTTTATGTGATAAAAACTGAGTGCCTAGTGCCTATTGTATATCCATTAATAATCAAAAATTTGGAGTTCTTTCTGAACTCATTGTCAGATGAACTGCCTATTTGGGGGCTGGATTGTTGTTATCTTGTATCTTGGAAGAATACAATGAATTATATTTGTCTGAAGTTCTTGATTATTTACCTGATTCATTAGAAAACTTAAAAGGTATGGGTATGGATGTATTTGTTTGTTTTAATTACTCCAAATTACTTTAGGAAGTAGTGCATATAAAATTGGTATGTAATTTACACATATCTTTCTTACAGGGTGGTAAGTTTTTTGAGGTTGTCAGAGTCTGTTTTATACATCCATCTATTAGAATACGTAACAGTGCTTTGCGCATGGTAAGTACTTAATAAATGTGTTGAAAATGCATATAAATACAAATTCACTTCCCAGTTACATTTTGCCAAGTTATAAAAGAGTCTAAATAAACCATAGTTTGCAATTTCAAGAAAAAAGTGTTAGTGAATAATTGTGTTAATATTTGAAGTTGGAAAATTTTAAATATTCTACTTAAATCCTAGGTGCACTTTGAGGAATCTAAACATATATTATGTAATGCCACACTTTATTATTATGTTTTAATTAAGTAGCTCAGGAAATGTGATGCGCAATGTGTTTAACTTCTAAATACTGTGTTTTAGGGGTAGTATCCTAAGAGTTCTTTGTAACTCCCGCGTTTACAACTAGGCTTCAGTTGGCTGTTCTGAGCAGTAGGATGGACACCAACCCCATCACAGAAATTTGCAGAATTCCTTATCTAGAGAATTTCACTAGCATCACAGAATATGTGTATGTATGTGTATATATATATATATATATGTATATATATATAATATATGTTATATATATATATTTCCGTAGGAGATTATTACATTGTCCCAGGTTGTCATAATTTGTTCAGCATCAGTTCTCCTTTTCTCTTATAATTAACATTCTTTACCATAAGACGCAGTGACTCTATAATCCTTTCCTCCCAGCTTGTCTTTTGAGTTAGATAGTAATAACAATCGCTGAGGGTCCTATCTCTCAATTGTTAGGCCGTATTTTAATTGAACCAGTACCCCCTTCCTTAATTTAACTTTCCTTGACTGGATCATATTAAAGGAAAATAGCTAGGCTCCACTCTTTTTCCGCGTAGCTAACTCTTAGAGGTTGGACTTTTTAAATGCTGCGCCCAAAATTGTAGGAACCATTATGCCATTTGATAGAAGGTGAATAGCCTTGATACGTATTTATGTAAAGAAGATACCATATTCGGCAGTAAATATTCGGAAAAAAAGATTCAGTTATTCTGTGATGATAAGGACTTGCCTAAGTTTTCAGTTATCTTGGGATACACAAGCAACAAAAATTATTAAATCTAAGTACAATTAGATTAAGTATAAAATATTTTAAAAGAATTCTTATAACTAATTTGGAAGTTAATATCGAATAGTATGAAACAATTTTTTAATACAAACAAGGAATTGGAAAAGAAAAGTATATGTCGTTCAACACTCATCAAGAGAAGAAAAAAGAAGGCACGTTGTCAGGTGCCCGGCTAGCTCAGTCGGTAGAGCATGGGACTCTTAATCCCAGGGTCGTGGGTTCGAGCCCCACGTTGGGCGTACTTAGCTGTTTTATTAAAGGATTCTACTTCCCCTTAAATGTTTTGAGGTTTCTCTGCAACATTATAACTACGAAGAGTTTTTTAAACCAGATTAATTTAGATACTTTCAATATTAACCAGATCTCTGGAAAAAAGGCCATTTTGCAAACTAAACAGGTCTCAAACTGCGCTTGCGCGCTTTAGAATCACTCGTTCCTCTTCCTTTCCGCGATCCCTCCCTCCATCCCCACCGCCTCCTAAAGCACAGAGGAAACTGAAAGGCCACTGTTTAAAGTTGAAACTGATTTTTGTGTGTTACTGTATACTTGCAAAACTGCTGATAGAGGGAGGCTTTTTATTTTATCATAAGCCTCGGTTTTGGCAGCTTTTATAAAACTTCCGCGATCCGATGTAAAAACAGAGAGGAGAAGGACTTCGAAGAGAATGTGCCTTCCTTTCTTGTTTATTTTACTTTTTCTTCTTCTCAATATAAGGCTTGTCCTGGGGTAGGGGTGGGGGGAATGACCTCCGGAGAAATAGTGAGAAATGTTTCTTTCTGTGGTCAGATGTAGACAACCAGGGTGGAATCAGGTTTAATTCCATTGTTCCTGGGACTATATTTGGCAGCTATCCATCCAACTGGATAGATATTAGGAAGTCAATATTCTGGTAAAGATGAGGCGCTTTGAAACAGAAGCACGAAAGAACCGAGATGTGAAATTTGGTTTGGGCAATTAGATATTGTAGGAGACAGGACTTCCGCCTTTCTCCTTTCTTCACTGACAACTTTGGAGTAATCTGAAAAAGAACGTCTAAACCACAGCCAAGCACGTTCCAGACTCTCACTCCCGGGACCGTGTAGGTGAGCAATGCTAGCTAGCTCTTACCTAAAGTACTAGTTGTGTACTCAGAGTGTTACCTACTACCTTCCCTCCTACTAAATAAATGACCAATTTTCTCTCGGTTTTTGCCTTCAACGTACAAATATGTTATTTCTCTATTTTAAAACAAAACAAAACAAAACCTTTGACCTAGTTTCCCTGCAGGCTACCATTGTGTTTCTTTTTCCTCTTTGGAGCAAATTACCTCACAGTCGCCTAGGCTCAGGATTCCTCTCCTCCCATCTCTTGATCCTGACAATGCCCTGCAGCCAAAGACCAAAAAACACCTGTGGTTGAACAAGTTTGGCTTACTACTCCTTGCAGCAAGGGTGACCTGGAGTGTCTCAGGAAGAGTGTTAGAAACTATTTTAGGATTTGGGCTTTAATTGAGTAATTTTGGGAAGGGTCTAAGGAAGTAGGGGTTCCTTCTGGGTTAGGTGTTCTCAGAAAGCCAGAGCAATCCTATGATCTTAATAAATCTTATCTATAGGGAAAGCAGACTAAAGGAGGGATAAACTTGAAACAGGCAAAAATCACTCATTTAGCTAAGAGAGGATGATATTTGGTGTTTTGAGCTAGACACTGACCGACTTGTCTAAATGTTGTCAGAATGCCAATGACAAGTCCAGGCCTCTCCACTTCTGACCAACCCACTGTAGATCAGGGGTTCTCACAATCCTCTCCTCAGGTTTGATAATTTCCTAGAATAGCTCATAGAACTCAGGAAAACTACTTATTCTTGGTTTATTAAAAAGGATACAAATCTGGAATAGCCAAATAGGAGGCACACAAGGCAAGGTATGGGAAAGGAGCACGGAACTTCCATGTCCTCTTTGGCATGCCACTCTCCCAGCACTGAGTATGGTCACCATCCTGGAAGCTCTGTGAATTCTGTAGTTTAGGGATTTTTAAGTAGGCTTCATCACACAGGCATGATTATTGACTCAATTTCCAACTCCTCTCCTCTTGAGGATGGGGCTGAAAGTTCTATTTCTAATCATGGCTTAAGACTTTCTGGTGACCACCCCGATCCTGAAGCCATTCAGGAGCCCACCGAGTTGCCTCATTAGAATAAAAGACACTTGTATTACCCCAAAAATTCCAAGGGATTTAGAAAGATATAAAATGCTCCTAACACCTCCATCACTAAGGAATTTACAAGGGTTTTAAGGAGCTTTGTGACAGGAACTGAGGGCAGAGACCAAATATATATTTATTGTTATGCTTGCCTAATTTGTCTTTGAGTAACTAAGAAATGAGCCCAATCCCAGTCACCCTATTCTAACTCGCAACTACCCCACCATCCACTTTATCCCACACTATTTCTTCCACAGAGGGTATCACCTTTTAACTTCTCTCTCTTCACTTTCTCCCACACCCTTGGAATGTAGGTCCACAAAGGTGAGATTTTTCTCTTTGCTCACTAAGGTACCTGAAGCACCTAAATCAGTATTTGGCAGATGTTCAGTAACTATGTGTTGAACTAGTGAATTGAAAAAGGTGTATTCCCAGGACTGCCATAACAAACTACCCCAATCTAGGTAGCTTCAAAGAACAGAAAAGTAGTCTCACAATTCTGGAGGCTAGAAGCTTGAAACAAGTTGTAGGCAGAGTCATGCTCTCAAAGGCTCTCTTGAAGAGTTTATTCTTTGCTTCTTTACCTTTCTGGTGTCATCAGCAACCCTTGGTGTTCTTTGGTTTGCAGGTGCCTAACTCTAATCTCTGCCTCTGTTTTTCACACGTTTTCTCCTCGTGTTTCTCTGTCTCACATGGCATTTTCCTTTTCATATAAGGACACCAGTCATAGTGGATGAGGGCCCACTCAAATCCTCATAATTTGATTTCATCAGCAAAGACTTTATTCCCAAATATGGTCACATTCACAGGTATTTGGAGTCAGTACTTCAACATATCCCTCTAAGGCACACAGTTCAGTCTCCAACAGAGGACCCCATTCCTTAACCTTAGCCACTGGGTGTCTGCCACTTTACAGCTATCTATAAAGTTATATTCCACCTGAGATCTTATTTTTGTATTATTCAATGATGAAAAACTTCCCATAAATAATCCAAATTCTACAAAAAAATCTAAGTTATGTTTACTACAAAAGATAATAATAAAACAGTGAATCCATACAATTGATAATTAGTAGTACATCTATTCATGGCCATCCCATCGAGAGATTTCAAAGTTAAGAAAGGAAGACTTTGTTCTTATGGAGCTTACATTCCAGAAAGGAAGATAAAACCTGCAGAAAAATAAATGCAAGTTGAAAATTGGTAAGTGCTTCAATTACAGATAATATGCTTATGAGAAAAGTCTTACTTGGGAGAAAGAGTGCTGCAGAAAAGTGGTAAGCCCCAGAGGACGGAGTCATCTCAATTTCAGGAATGAATATATTAGGAAACTGGATGGCAAAATTGGGTTTTCATAGTTTTATTCACTGGTTTAATATGGTTTTCAAGTTCTTTGTGATCTAATCCTAAATTATAATTAGCAGTGTCACATCTCAGTGCCAAATGCTTTTAAGATTTTGTGTAGAGAATTCAGTTCACACAGCCTGTAGCCTGGAATAACCCCCAATTACTGAAATTCTCCTCATCCTTTAGGAACAAAGTCAAAAGCCTCCTGTACTCCCTGGTTAGAACTAACTACATCAGTAAAAAAGCAATTAATGCCCATTATGGCACACACCACATTCTGCTTTGTATCATCAATTGTGTACACATCCACTTCTACTAACCTGTCATCCCTCTAAGGGCAAAGGTCCATGTCCTACTTTTGCAGCACTTACAGTGTCTAAAACTATACTAGGTACACAGCAGAGAATCAATAAATACTGAATGAATCTTAGTTTGGGGCTATTAAAATAGCAGTACATGGTGACAAAGTAGACCTAGAAGTATTTGAAAAAGTAACACACACATAAATATGAAAATGAACCCTTTCCTATTCTTAATGCTAGGAACCGGCTCTTTCAGGTGTTGGTTTGTACTATCTTCATACATAAAGCATATGGCAAAACTAGGAAGGATCCAGAAAAAGGCAGAATGATTAAATTATGAGTAAGAATGGACTTAGGATACATAGTCTAGAAAATGTATACATTCCTACTCAGTCTTCAGGACTGAGCATACATATGTATGTATTTTCCATCTTCACAGGTACTTAGAAAAAATGAAACCAGTAGAATTCCAGTAAGAGGTAGTTCATTAAAAACAAATGAAGAAAAACAAAAATAAAAATTAAGTAATGACTAATCACATATTTCAAAGATCCCCTGTCTTAAGAAGATAAAAAGCACAAAAGAGATTAAAGACGTTATGAATACATTTATAAAGCAGTTGCATAAAAATGCATAAAATGAAATATCTTTGCATAAACATGAAGTATCTTTTTCTCTTAGAAGTTCATAAAATAAAGTTTAAAAGTGAACATTTCCATATTTTGCTTACCAAATGCTTAACTATGTTACCCAATATTCTCAGTCCAAAAAGTCAAATATATTTCTGGAAAAATGGCATTAGTATAACATGGACACATAAATATCAAAGCAAAAGGGTTTTAAGAAATAGACCCATGTTAATATTTGAAATAACTGGAAATGGTAACATTATTATTTAAATGAAATAATTGCTGAAAATAATGAAATTAATGAAGTCTCCAAAGCTCAGGACAGATTATGTGAATTGGGACAATGTTTTTATTCTTTTTAAAAAATGAACTATGTAAAAACTTTCAAAATTAAACAGCTTTACTATATTTTATTGATACAACTAATTTCATAAGCATCAACTACCAATTTACTACTACACAAGAGAAATCAGAGTCAAAATAATTAAATATTAATGTGAAGAATAATTACAGAAAAGCTTTCACTTCTACTAGTCATCTCTAACAGCATCGCACATACTTTGTACAGTTTGCTTGTAACTGATTAGATATTTGAAATGAAGCAAAGCTGAATTCTAATCAAACTTTCATTTCTCAGTGGAAAATGCTCTCTTCATCAGAGGTGGCTGAGCTTTCCCGACATCAAACATCATTTCCAAAGGTGGGTTATTAAGAGAACACCAATCAGGTATACGGCCTGCCTGGTTATAACATTCCTTTGAGACTGAACGGCTCCCAAGTATGTCTTGCAGTGCTCCAAAAATAGCACCTGTGTGGTAAAAATATTTTTTCAGCTGAGATGAAAACTTACTGGAAAATTTTATGTACACGTACATCCACTGCATTATACAAAAAGAGAGAACAGGTAAAATTCTGTAATGCATATTCACTCTTCAAAATAAAGTTGTTCTATATTCTCCATTTTGAATAATAGAGTAAGCCATAACTCTTGGGTTGAAAATAACTTAAATGGGCTAGATTACAGTGAAAATAAGTATTACTGTGTTTAGATGCAGGTGAGGTAGAGTAGGGTAGAAAGTATTTTCAACTCTGTGTAAATGCAATAAATAACACCCTTAGTTTTCTTGCCACAACTCTAAGATTATATGTGAATAAACAAAACAGAAGTGCAAAACCCAACACGCCAATCATACTATCCTAGAGTCTATGCTGAAGACCTTATGAAGACCCACAAGGCAGTCTCAAAAAAATAATTTTGTAACTAAATCCACCTGTCCTAGATGGAAATACCATTTTGACCAAATGCTACTTTTCAGGAAAGACTTGATTTTTCCCTCTGAATGATCCTGATACCCATTAACTGTAACCGCATCATAAAACATGTATCAGAACTTATACAAATATACACATCCATGATTGTTTTCTCTTCAAAGTAGTCTCTTTATTAGGTTATTTCCATATTTCAATAAAACTATCATTTCCTAAAACATTCAATGAACTCAGTCACAAAATAAAGTGTACTTATAAAATAAGAGATCAATTTTCATATAAGGCTCACAAAGTAGCTTTGGAAGGAATTAAAACGAATGTTTTGAGCAATGGTAGCATAACTGGAATAAATGCACAGCTATCACTATCGCTATTTAGGATGACTTTAATTGGATACAGAAGTTTAAAAAAAATCAAAGTACAAAAGTCAAGAGAAATATGTATATAATTTCAAAACTTAATAATTTAAGGGAAAGTCAATGTTCAAAGAAAATTATTTAATAATTCTATTAGTTTATTAAGTAGGCAATTTTGAACAATGAATCATCTATTCTAATACATTTATTAGTAATGTCATTCAGGAACCAATTACTACATAATCATTATTTTTTAAAAAACTAAATACCTACCTCCCAACCAGGCTACACAATTAGCCTTTGCAGGTGGAGTATGAATTCGGAATGTCTTGGTACCAAGTATTTTTTTATATTTTGGTTTTTCTACCAAATACCTTATCTCTGCAAGTAGTCTGTGGAGAAATCCTGGTAACATAGAGGTACCACCTATGACTACCAAATTCTCTGCTAGTTGCTTCCTGGTGTCTATTGGGCACTGTTATTAAAGACAAATAAAAAAAAAAAGAGTTAAGCTTAACTGTATTAATAATGCTTGACTGAATTTAAGAAAATATACAGATTATATATGACAAATTAAATAGGTGATGATTTTATTACAAGGGCCACAGCAAGGTTTCTTTATCAAGGGAGTTTTTCATGTGGCACATAAATCACTGTAATAATAATATTACCATATACTTATATGGAACTTTAAAGATTTTAAAATCTGATAGTGTAGAATTTTAAATCCCACAGGGCATATAGTAGTAATATGGGAGTATTCTCATTTTCAGGGTAGAATGACTGAATTGAGCCAAGAATATGAGAATAAATAACTTTTCATTTCTTTTTTAGTAAGAAAAATACTTGGAAACCTAATTTTTCTAAGGTACTGTCTTTACAGTATTATATCCAGAGCCAGTTGTTGAGTGGGAAGATAACATTCTTAGAAAAAATATGTTTCCATGTCAGTTCTAAGAATCAGGAATGTTAAAGTCCTTTACTGATGTTATGTTTTTCATAAAAGTCCCCCAGTAGAGCTGTAGAGGTAGATAGTATCTTCCAAAGTGATAGTACTTTACACAGAGTTCTATAATTCCATAGTCATTAAACAAAAGAGACATATTTTGGAATTCTGTGGAATTTAAAATTCAATACTATGCAAACCTGTATTTGAAGAAACTGTAAGCCATACTAGGTATAAAATAAAAATCTGGTATCATTGTTATGGAAAAAGAATGCATGGTTATGTCGACTGAATGTATTACTCCTGGGTTTGAAATGTTGTGGATACCATATCTCAGTGCCAAAACTCAATAATTATAAAATGTAACATAAAAGCTAAAAAAAAAATGTAACCAATGGCTAAAATTAAAAATATAGATGATTTGTAAATTTTCTCTAAAGGGCTATAGTCATAAATTGAAACCTTTCACAAAATAAAAATACCTGCATAAGGGAATCCAATATTAAAGTGGCAACTGATTTCTCTTCATTATCTTGTTCAAAAAGAATTTCCACAACTGAGTCTCTAATGAGATTAAAAACAGAGTGCTTTGTTAATATCTCATAATATAATACAGTACACATCATTAGTCCTACCAACATATTTTTAAGTCCCAGTACTATGTTAATACAGAATAATGATTAAAACCCAAAGTGGTCACATTTGTAAACGAGGAGAATAGCAGCACTTGCCTCACAGGTGTGGCAATGAAGACTCAATGAGTTAAGAGAGCAGCACCTGGCACACAGGAGGTACTCCCTAAGTATTAGCTATAACTATTTTTATGTATAGATTTACATATATTTTTTTTCCAGTTATACCACCTTAAACCTAGTAACAGAAAAGGAGCAGAATTCTGTAAAAGTCAGTAGGATTCAACAAGCAGATCAGCAGTGATACAAGAGATTTAAAAACAAACAAGACCCTCCCCTACCCAGCTCAAAGTATTTCTTTGTTTTTAAAAGTACATGGCAAAGACTGTTAGCTGCCTAATAAAGTATTCACTTTCCTATTCGTTCTCAAATTAAAAGAACCCTATTTTTGATAGCACAAAGAAAATCTCTGTTGTGATGAAATAATTCTGTATCTTGATTGTGGTGGTGGTAATTAAGAAAATCTACATATGATAAAATTACACAGTACAATACATACATATTACACCAATGCCAATTTACTGGCTTTGATATTGTACAATATGTAAGATATATCCATTGAGAGAAATAGAGAGAGAGTACATGGGGCATCTCTACATTATCTTTGCAACTTCCTGTGAATCTATAACTATTTGAAAATAAAAAAGATAAAACTCTATTTTTAATCTAGATACAATGCCCCTCACCAGTTGAGACACTATTTACCAGCGTCCCTTGAAGCTAGATGTAGCTAAGTACCAGACAGTGAGACGGGAGGCAAAAGTAGTATGTGGGACTTCTAGAAAGTCTTCTTTAAAAGGAGAGGAAAAAAAAAAAAAAAAAAAAAGGAGAGGAAGTCTTTTTTCCTTTCCCTCCCTGGACTACTTGCTTGAAACATAGATGTAGTAGCTAATCCAGCAACCACCCTGGACCCCAAGGACAAGGACTACACCTCAAAGATGACAGACAGAAAGAAGTTTTGGTCTTTGATGGCAGCTGCCATACCATCCTTAGACTACCTCTGAACTGCTTTTGAATGACAGACAAATTCCATCTTGCTGATGTCACTATTTCCAGGTTTGTTTAAAAGGAAACCAAACTAAATCCTAATCAATGCAATACAAAACTATACATATACATACATTAATTTTTTTAATTGGGATCAAACTATGCATACTACTTTAAAGTTTTTTTGAATCTTTTTCAAAACAAAATTCTCTTCCTGAGACTCAACCTATTTGCTAACTGTCCATTTCATCAGTACAGTGTACTGAGGCCTACAGTATGTGAACACACAGCTAGTCAGCAACTTGCTGCTATGCCTGCACACTTTTGCTTCTACCAGTTGACATGAATGCTTACAAAGCATCAGTTTTCTTTTTCCAAATCTGTCAGTTGATTTGATATTGAAATAACATAATTTTACAATTATTACTTAACCAAAGAAATAAAAGGATGGAAAATAAGTTGTTTTTTTCTATGTGAATTATGTTGAATGATTTAGAAAGAAAAATAATTTTAAAAATCTTTTTAATATAGGTAATACAACTGTAAAACTCTAGGAGGATTCTGTACCAAGACTTTTTCACAAATAATTTGAAGTTCTCACCATACTTAAAAAAAAAAAAACCTAGAAATTATAAATAATTACTGTTTTATGTAAATTTAACGGAAATCTAGAAGCAGACTTATCAAAGAAAAGGTCTTGGAAAAAAGTCTGGCAAATAAATTACTGGTCTGGACTGTATCTAGTTAGAAAATGTCAATGGAACTGGATTTTTTGGTAGGAAAAACATGTTAGCAAACAATTGTATATTAAATTGGTATGGAATGTGAGACACAGTGGTTTTTTATTTCCAATGTATTTTCCTACTGTTATGTAGCCAAAAAGCTCCATATCAGTTGAATTTTCTAAAACAGATTTTCTTCTTGTATTCTGGGCTCCACTAAACAATCAGAAGAAAATTTTAAATAGTAAATTAATGAATACAACTTAAGAGGTAAAATGATAAAAAGTTACTACCAGAAAGTGTTACATTCTCACTTTTCTGTTTTCCCAATCTACTATCTTTAACATCTGTATATTTATATTTATCCTTTTAGTATCTCAACCTTTATATTCATTATCTCAAAATCTAACGGGATCTTCTACATGTACATTCTATTTCTTTTCTGTGTATTTCCGATCTAGTATTTTACAATGAAATTTTTATAGTATAAATTTAATATAGCTTGGGTATAAATAAAAATTACATTGTTACTGATATAACATATAAGTCCTTGAAACTTATATTGTATCATCAGACCAAATAATGAATAATAAAAAGGTGAACTACTAACTTGTCCTAAAAATTTAGCATATTTGGAAGAATGTATTCTTTTTAACAAGACATTTTTTTGCAGGAGTCAGTAAACTATGGCCTACAAGCCAAATCTAGCCCACTATCTGTTTTTTGCAAATAAAGTTTTATTGGAACACAGCCATGCTCACGTATTTACATATTGCCCATGGCTGACTTTGCATTCCAACCGCAGAGCCGAGTAGCTGCAACAGAGACCATATGGCCCCAAAGGCTAAGGTATTTTACCATTTGGTCCTTTACAAAAGTTTGATGAATCCTGTTTTAAGGTATCACACTTTATTCTCTGCCTCAAAGAATGGTTAGTTTCATTACTTAAATTAATTTGAATTACTTTGAAGGACAGAAAAATGCATTATTTTAAAGTTTTAAAATATTAAAAAGTTGAATAATAAAACTAATCATGAATGATGAGGCTTAATGGAAAACACATAATTATTAAATCAGCAATATTAAAGTTTTATACAAATATTTTTAAAGGCCAAAAATTTATTTCAGTTCATTATTTTGCTCATAAAAATTAAAGTCTAACCTGATTGATCCAAGGACATGTAAAATCTTCTCTCCATCTAATGGGTAGTCAACATTTGGGGGTGGTGACGGGCGCTGAAATGTAAGTATCATATGCGTAAGTATGTAGTCATAAACTCCGGAAAAAAATTATATATTTATTTTTAACTTACCTCAGTATTCCCATCAATATTAAATTTCGCTCCTTGAATTTTTAGTCCACGCTTCAGATCACTAACAAAGCAAGTGCGCACTTAAAGAAAGAGACATTGTTATGGTTTGTAATTGAGTCGTTTGAGTTAAAACAATTCTATTCAAGTGGACATGTTAATCATCCGTTCCCTCAGATTTTATAAACTGTCTTTAGTTAGCTTATGATAATTTATTCACAAATAAAATACCTTTTCATTCACTGAGGAACCATAAGACATGCTGCATGTTTGTCTTCCATAAAGCCACATTAAAAAAAAAACCTTTGAGAAAATGAGTATGTTTTTTGGTATTCCTTGTGTAAAGAGTACCACAATAAAAATGAATTTTAGCATCATGAAAATGTACCTCTTCTAACTGAACAGCATGTTTTTTTGAACCAGATTGACATTATATATCTATCTGATTCTTTTTAAAAAATCTTGATTGGTTAGAACACAAAACCACATTTTGGTCTTAGTTGCAGTAACACTCCTCTGTTTAGGGTTTTTTGGCATGATTATTTTCTCCCTCTTGGCACACGTTATCACTTTTTATTTTTTACTTTGAATATTTATCCTTTTAAAGATTATTTCTGTTGCAAAGCACCTTTTACAACAAGCACCTTCAAATTATTTTCAGAAATAGGCAGGAATTAAACATTTTTTCAAGCAGAGACAAAACTGATGTTGAACACAAGAAATCTAATGCTTTGGTTGCTTACTTGCAAAACATGTTAACATAAACTTATATATTTGTTGAGAATCTACAATATGCCAAGGACCTACTATATAGCACAGGAAACTATATTCAATATCTTAACCTATAATGGAAAAGAATCTGAAAAAGAATATATATGTGTATATATACATATAAAACAGATCACTCTGCTGTACACCTGAAACATTGTAAATCAACTATACTTCAATAAAAAAGATCTGCAATATATTAATATGCTAGACAATAATGTAGGTGCTCAAGTTACTTATGTATTTTATACTTTAAGTCCTCATAACTATCTAAGCAAGGTAAACACTTAAGACTTCAACATCTTATATACTTGGCATAGGGAGGTGCCCTTCTTAAAAGAAACCAAATTCACTGAATTAAACATCCAAAAACAGATAAATTACACTTAAGGATTTTAAAATAATTGAAAAAATTTAGGTATTAAACTACATGAGTAACTGATATGAGTGTTTGTCAGTGTGTGTATATATTGCATACTCACTTTTAATAGAAGTGGGTTCCCATTGTACATATTATTCAGCAACAAGTTTTTTCCCCATAATATACTACGGACATCCTCCCAAATCAATACATCTAGCTCCTCCTTTTTAATAGCTATATGGTATTCCTAATTATGAAGTCACCAAATTTTACCCAACATCCCCTCTTAGATGTGATGCACTTTCAGTTTTTACAAATATGCCAGAATGCTTTCCAAAAAGGTTAGTTTTAAATTCTTATTAATAGCAATATATTAAGTTTCCCATAATCTCAGGAATACTGAATGTCTATCTTTACAATTTTGTCAATCTGAGATGTTTCCCTGACCAATAGGAAAGTTAAACATCTTTTCACAAGCTGAAAGCTATATGGGAAAAAACATTCCAAAGAGTTAACAACTATTACATCATAGGGGATAGGAGTGGAAGAAGGGAAGGGCAACTGTTCATTTCATTTGAGATATTTCTGTATTATTTGAGCTACTGCAATAAGCATGTGCAAATGACTGAAATTTTATAATAACCAAAGAAATTTTAGGCAATTATACCACATAACTAAGCAATATAATGAACAAGATCCATTTTGCAGCCTTCGCTCTAACCCTACCTATTGTGTGACACTGAACAAATCATTTAATATTTCAGGGACCCAGTGTACCAGATTATCTCCAGGTCCCATTTAACTCTAAAATCCATTATTGTCTAATTCTCTATTAAATATTCTAGAATATTAATTTTACTTGGCACTCTCAGTACTGAAGAATATTACATTTTAACTGCTTTTCCTTTTAGTGCACCAAAATACCAGAAAACAATTTAAACATTATCATAAAAATACACTCTAACAGAGAAGTAACATATCTTATTAAAGTGCATCTAATATTCTTTCCTCAACAGTAGGATTTCTCAAGTCAGGAAAATGACTTTATAAAAATGTATTTATAAAAGGTATTTTAAAAACTAGAGTTAAAAAAATGCTAAACAACTTAAAATCAGTGGCTTTCATAAGCAATTTAACTGCTAATTCATACTGTGAAAACTGCTAATTCCCTGCTAACTCTGTATATTCTATCATTTAAGTAGTTTCCTCAATAATACATCATAAATAATGCCAAAAGCTTCCATAAATCTGAAGAAAAACAAAAATTTTACTTTCATTATTCCACAGCCTATGTGTTAAATATTTTTAGGGATTACATTATGGATTTAATATATTTTATATCTGTGTAAATACTTAGAAACACATGCCCTCCAAATGAATACTTAATGATGAAGGGAGCAAAAATGGGAACTTAGCTTACCTTTAATATCCTCTAAGACACCTTCTGGAATTGAACCTAAAACAGAAGTTTGATTTAGAACTTACAGAACTTTAATAATAAGCAGAAACAGTCTATTAAATTGCATCCACATTTCCATTTTTCATTTCAGCAAAGTTAAAAAAAAATACTATGATTTTTTAGGAGCCAAACAGAAAAATCAACTTTCCTTTTAGGGAAGAAACTTCATCATTCAAAGCCAAGCCAAAGCACAGACGTTGAAGCCAGATGTGTACAAAGTGCTACAGAATGTCAGATACTCATAAATTTGATAAAAACAAGACCTTAAAAATATAGTAGAATAACTAGCATTAGATAGAAATTGACCAAGAAAATCTTTTCTACTGTAAAAAGATTTGTTGGTTATCTTATGCTCAAGTACTTGGAAGAAATGTAGGGCTCAAACATGAGCTATCTACTTTTCTTTTACAAAAAGTGAAGTTTCAAGTTTGCTTATCTTTCCTGTGATAATAAATGACTGTCAGTGACATGCTAACCTAATACGTATTTGTAAAAAGGATCACACACAGACTTAATTTTTTCTTCACAGTGAAGGTGACATTTATCTATTCAAAGAAACCTACATACTACAGGAAGACTTTGGAAGATGGATGTTTGGATATTTTACCATGTTACGTGATTTTGTTGTCAACAAATCTAGTTTTCTGAGTCAGACTCAGAAACAAAATTTTAAATTTAATCTAAATTTAAAATCTTCTAAACTTGGAATTTTTAACCCACTGTTAAGTATGTAAAAATATTACAAGAACAGATTATTTACATCAAGGAAGATAGAAATGTATAGCTACTAAAGGAATCATGATTTAATAAGGGTAATCAGGTACTTCTTCCATCTGGATCTACACATCTTGTCAGCTATATCTTTAAGTTATGACAGCCAATGAAACTAAGAATTAAAATAAACTTAAAAACTACACCTTCAAAATCTAAGGCTATAACCTTTACTAAATAATAAACAATATTTAGTCACATTGCTTTTTTGTGAGGAAGCAAAAAATTTTACCATTAGTAAATATGACTTTAGAATTATTATTTTACATTTACTATACTGCCTTTTTCAAATTCTTCCTATGGTGTTTCATAACACACTAATAATGATACATATATAGTTCATAAATAAATATAAATATAACTATGTAGTGAAGGTACATACTCAACATTTTTTTACTGATGGGGCCAGTCTGTAATCAAAAAGTTTGAAGACTCCTGTCGTTAAATGTTAAACTTTATCTCACAGGAGGATATAAAGATTTCCAAAACTGGCTTTAAGTCTGGCTACAAACAGATGAGAGAAATGTAACTAGATTATAAGAACCTACAGTTTAAGAATAAGTGCTAAAAACCATAACATTTCACATCTGCTATACTCTCTAGGAATATTCAAATAAATTCCTACATGTGCCAAAGACATTTGGTAATCTGAAAGCAGTTTTCTTTAGGCAACATGGAAAGCAAGCTTGAAAATAAAGGGCTTATTTTAGCTAGGAGTAGATGCTGCTTTGGGAAAGGGCTTCTCAATCTTAGTGAATGATCACAGCCCATTTAAACTCTGCAAACGAGGAGAAGAAAGAGCAATGCCAATGGCTCTGACTTTGAAAAATCGTATTTAAATTTCAGTTAATTTAGGAGAATAAGAAGTATAATATTTTGTATATACTTTACATTTAAATTGTGCACTTTTCAAATCAATGTACTTAGGGTAGTCTTCATAAGTTGGTATACTCATTCTTTTTTGAACTAGGTTCTAAATACTAATTGAAAGAGGCTCATTCAGAGTTCACTTCAGGACACCTAAGTCTATGTAAGACCTGTATCTAATCTTTGCTAAGGAAACTTGACAAGAGATACTTTACGTGTATCTGCATTTCTGATTCTCCTAAACAGATCCTTCAGCAAACAGTGGTATGATTTAATTCCTCAACTAGTAGGACTGCAACACTAACTATTGCAGACTCAGATCTGGGGGCATATGAGAGGGAAAGACTAGAATCAGAGTGCAAAATGGTTGGTTAAAGAAAGGGTGTTCAAGAACATACAGTTCAGAATTTTAAGGAAATGTCAGGGTCAGTTTTAAAGAAGACCTTTATTAAAACTGCCTTGGGCTTTTTCCTCCCTTGGATCGGCCCACCTCCTGTTCTTGGAGGTGTATTTTTCCTTTTCTAAATAAATCTTTTAAAATTCTTCACTACACAATGCACTGTCTCCCAACTGTAGACTTATCTTTCGTGTATGACAAGAACTGAGGTCTTTACCTTTTGGGGTAACATTTTTTGGTGCCGTGACTTGGACTGTGGTTAGTACTTTGCGTGGTGGCCACAGCAACCTTGGATTTCCCCATTCTCCCTCTTAGTTTACTTTTCTATATTCTAACCTAATCTCTCCTCCCTCTCTCCCTCTCCCTCAAAAAGAAGAAAGAAAAAAAAAATGTTGGGATGCTACACTAAACTAATTATCTTTGGATATCTTTTATAAACTGTCATCATGATACCTAAAAAGGTAACAGAGTTTATCTGGAATAGAAAAATAGCAATCTGATCTACAATGAAGAATGCTATTATCTTAACTACTTAAAGAACCACAGAAAAACACTATATGCAAGGATAAATGTCCTTAAAAACCCACCTTTCTCTTTGCAACATTTATTCAGACTATACTAGGTGCTATACTAGGTGCTACAGATTGAGAAATAAATAAGACAGGGATTTCCAAAGGCTAACGAAGGAAACAAGTTAACAGACAAATGAGACTATGTCATATGTGCTATAATAAATACTGCTGAGGGTGTAACAGAGAGGGAAGCAATTTATTCTGCTTAGGGAAAATGAGGAAGGCTTCACAATTAAGATGACATTCTGGCTCAGTCATATAGAGGGATCAAAAACCTAAACAGGTAAAGAAAAATATCCCAGGTAAAGAAATAGTATAAATGAAGGCAGAGGACTGTGGAAGAACTACAGTGCAAGGACTATGGCCTAGAAGACCGTATGAAACTTACTGTAGCTGAAGTAAGGTGCAAAGGGCTGAGTTTAGTAGTCAAATCTAAGAGGTAGAGTAAAGTTGGATTGTGAAGAAACATGTATATCAAACAGATAATTTGAATTTTAACCTGTGGGGGTCAGCAAAAATTCTCAAGCAAAAGAGCAATGTAATCAGATTTGTTTTCTGAAAGTTATTCTTGGCAACAGTGTGAATTAGACTGGATCAGTCCAAAGAGTAGGCTCCTATAATAACGCAAGCAAGAAGCAATGAGGGACTAGTTTGCAATGTCTTTTTTTTTTCAGATGATAGAAAAAAAGAGATGTTGTGGATGACAGAAAAAAAGAGACGAAAAAGAGATTTCTGAGGGAGAACTGAAAGGATTGATAAACTCCCATTTTCTAAAATAGAATGTAAGGAAGATGTTATCTTTATCTAACAATGATTTTTTTTTAATTATTTTATTTTGGTGGTGGTGGGGAGGTAATTAGGTTTGTTTATTTTTAGAGGAGGTACTGGGGATGGAACCCAGGACCTTATGCATGCTAAGCATGCGCTCTACCACTGAGCTATACCCTCCCCTCTCTAATGATTTGTTGAAACAAATCTAGGGGAGGAGATAATGTTTACTTTTGGAAGTCTTAAGTTTGAGGTGCCTAGAGGTATGCCTAGTTTATATCTAAGAATCAGCTGGATATAAGAAGTTTAGAAAAACGGTCAGGCCCAGTGATACACTTGAGCATCAACAGCATAGAGATATAGCAGAAGTTATGGGAACAGAAGAGATCACTTTTAGAAAGCCAGTAGGAAGAAAAAGGAACAAAAAACAAATTCCTAGAAGAGTAACAGCAAAGAAAGTAAGAGCAGAGGAAACTAAGAAGGAATACTTGGAGAAATTAGAGGATACCAGAGAACACCATAAAGGTGAGTCCTGAAAGCCAAGGAAAGAGACAATATCAAGAGTATATGATAATCCACAATGTCAGAAGTTCTAAAAACAACGATTAAAATTCACCTATTGGATTTGGTGATTAATAGCTCAATGATGACTTTATAATTGAAGCCATGACATTAGAGTGATGTGGGGAAGAGAATAACTATGCAACAGAGCACAAAAAAAAAATGAGCTGAAGAATGAAAAAGGAACGCAAAACCACTGTTAAATAGTTTAAAATGAGTTTACCCATCACAGAGGGAAGGCTCTGTTCTTTAGCAGCACTGGTGTCAACAGTACATTGTTCCAACAGTTGAGTTTCCAACTCTCTGAAGATAAAAAAAAAGTTACTGGAATTAAAATCTTACAGCTGATATGCTTTTCTTATTTAATACTTTTGCTTCATAACATATCATGATACTTTAAATAAAAGTAGTTTTACCCTCAAAAGATGAATATAACTCAAGGCTAATGAAGAATGGAGTAAATAACACTGAATGTCCATATTACAACCCTCTATTGATCACTGTCAAAAAATTAGCATCTGTTTTTGTGGCATAAGTGAGGCAAATGTGCTAAATGCCAAGAAACTTACTTGTGAAGTGCTCTTCCTCCAAGGGGGAGTGCTCCCCAACAATTTAGTACTGGGATTCCTTCATATATCTACAAGGTAGTCAAGGATATTACTATTTTAGGAGATAAAATGTGTTTTCCTCAATATTTTCCTCACCTCTGCACTACTGTTCTAAATCAGCTTGGATGCCAAAGTTTTATTTCTTATTTTTAGAAGAGTTACAGAAAAATCAGTCTTTTTTTATATTCTTCTCCAACGAAAACAGTTAAACATACACACACAGAGAATTCATTAGTTAGAGCTAGGCTGTCCAATAAAGTAGCCACTGTGCACTTGAAATGTGGCTGATCTGAATTGAGATGCACTGTAAGAATAAACTATATAGCAAATTTAGATAATATAAAAAACCCTGTAAAACATCCCTAATTTTTTATGTTGATTATATATTGAAATGATAATATCTTAAATATATTGGGCTAAATAAAATATACTACTAATTTCAGCTCTTTCATTTGTACTTTCAAAACTGTAGTGCCTAGAAAAATTTTAAATTACATGTATGTCTCACACTGTGTTTTTATTAGAGATAACAGGATAGTGGACAATATTGTACTGTGAGTTTGCTACGTTACTTTACATATTTCTTGCTGATGTTTTTTAAGTACAATATTTATGAAAAGGAAAAAAGTATATTAGTAAGAGCATTGGCTTTGGAGACAAAGACAGGTTTATATATTGGCCGTATGCTTCTACGATCTTGGGTCAACTACCTATCTCAACTTTCAACAATCTTATTTACATAATGAGGAGAATAATACCTATGTTGCAGGGTTGTTATGAGACTTATACATAAAATACTTTATATTTAAAAAGTTATTGCCTAACTTAGTTCCTTAGGAGCTAATGATTCTTGACTTCCTTCCCATGAGTATTTCTTCTAATAAAGTAACACGCAGATCTCAAAAACTGCAAGTCATGCATTTATGTACTTTAACCTCCTTTTCAAATGCAGCAAATGTCCACTATAACATTTCTAAGAGACACTGACCTATCCTCTGCTTAAATTCTTCTAATGACAAGGAATGTACCAGTTTATGGTCAGTAATTTCATTTGGGGACAGTTTAAATTACTAGAGTTCTTCCCAATAGCAAATATAAAAACTGAGCAAGTTACTATGTGCCATACTTTACATACATTACATGACTCACTCAAGTCACACAATGTCCCTATGAAGTGGAATTAATTTAATCCCACTTTATAAATGAGGAAATGAGGCCAAAAGAGATTAAGCTATTTGACCAGTATCATACAACTAGCGAGAAGCATAGCTGAGATTTACATGTATGTGTGTATTTGATTCCAAAACCCAAACTCATAAACCCTATGTCATTCTGTATCCATGACAGCCTTAGGAGATAGAAAAAATATGTATTCACTTTTCCACAATGAGCCCTTCAGCTATTTGAAGGCAGCTTTCATGTCCCAAATAAGTTTTAATTTTTCTTGGTTTAACTTTCTCATTTCAGTTTCTCCTAATTATTCTTCGCATGATCTCTTCTTAGAACTTGACTATCCTAGTCAACTTCTTTAACACATCCTAATTAGCTGATGTTCCTCTTAAAAACTGAACATAATAGTCACAAGGTCTGATCTCTGGAGTATACACTGGGACCAAGTCATATAACAATTTCTACAAAAAATAAATTTAAGTCTCACAATCCTATGAATTTTTTCCACATATCTCACATTTGTACATGATAACCCAAAATAGTTTGATTCAATAAAAACTATCTGTAATAAGCCTAATTATTTTAAAGTAGAGTAAAAACTGCCAAATTAGCTGGTTCACAAAAAAGATACAGGTAACACCAGGCTTTCCCTATATCCACAATCCAGGACCATGGCAGAGTTTATCCCAAGTGTAAGAAGAGCCATTAGATGACTTGGAGCAAGCAGGACAGATGGAACCTAGAAAATAACAAATCCAAAACAACAATAGCAACAATAAAACCAGGATGAATGTTAGTAGTTGAAGGTATTCTCTTACATTTCAAATATATTTGAAAAAATTCATAGTTATATTACAGTACCTATTCAACCATTTTATGGCACTTAATTAAGAACTAGTTTGTTGATTTATTTGAATATACACAATAATCGAAATATAATACAATAAATAAAAACACTCTTTAAATTCTCTAAGTTGTTTCACTCTGAAATGACATTATGAAGCACTTTTATTAATTCAGTTCTCTCTCTTTTGGAGAGATTCTTGATTGTCTTTATTCATACAGTTTATATTATGAACTACATTTTTAAAACATTACAATATAGTAGTTAACATTAAACTGAAGAACCACAAAAATCAACAAAATAGGTACCTCAAAATACTTGAAAAGAACACGAGCAAGTGTCTCTCTGAAATGGGAAGGACACAATACCGACTCAATAACCACAACTCTGCGGTCTCTGGGATTCACCAACAGATGCCTGAAAAGTGATGGTTTTGTTTTTAAAAGTAAATAAAAGTTTGTACTTATATTGGTACATAATGCAACTTGTCAAGATTAGAGAAATCATACCACCTTCGCTTAAGAAATTTTATGACAAAATGACATCTTTATCATCCAGAAAAGATAGCTAAAACAAAATTTTTTAATGTTTTTAAAGTTTTTACACAATTTTAAAAGGCTACTTCCCATTTACAGTTATTATAAAATACTGGCTATATTCCCCGTGTTGTACATCCTAGAGCCTATTTTACACCCAACTGTTTGTGCCTCTCATGCCCCAACCCCTATATTGCCTCCCCCCACCCACTGGTAACCTCTAGTTTGTTCTCTGTATCTGAGTCTGCTTCTTTTTTCATATTTGGTAGTTTGTTGCATTTTTTTAGATTCCAATTATAAGCCATATCATACAGTATTTGTCTTTCTCTGTCTGGCTTACTTCAGTTAGCATAACCCGTTCTAAGTCCATCCATGTTGCTGCAAGGGGCAAAATTTTGTTCTTTTTATGGCTGAGTAGTATTCCGTTGTGTATGTATATACCACAGAGAGACAATGTTTTTGACCTCTTACCATGTGCCATGCACTGTGTCAGGAAATTTATATCTATTAACTCAATTATCTCAGAAAACAAAAACTACAGCCTATCATGAATACTAACTTGAGCCATTAAAAAGATATTTTCTTTTTTTAGGCTACAAAAGTAGTGTATGCTCACAAGACTCCAAATATTATAGAAGTTTATAACTTGGAAAACATAAAAATATCTTACATTTCTGCTATCCAGAAACTACTACTTAGAGTAGTTTGTGTATCTTCATTATTGTGTAATACATGCATACATTTTAACAGAAATACTCATTCCATGGATGTTGTTCTGCAACTTGTGTTTTTTAAATTATCAAAATATCAAAATAACTAAATAAATAATCATAATATCTAAGACATTTTTCTGTATCAGTACATACAGATAAAGAAATCTTCTTAAATGACAATATATTGTTTTCTTATATGGATGTACAATAATTAAATTATCCAATTCCCTTTATTAATGGACATTTGATTTGTTTCCAGTATTTTCTTATGCTTGCCAGTTTTCTAGTCTTCAAATACATTTTGAAAAGACTGAAAATAAGAAAGTTAAAATGGCAATGACCGTTAACCTCTTTTTTTTTGTCATTAGAAATAATACAACCAAATACAACCTAACGATGGGCATTAGGAAAAGCTGGGGAGAAAAACACAATTGCATTTTACCTGAAATACAGGATGTGGATGAATTCCTTGAGGTAGGAATATAATTCTTCTGTATTGATATTATATTGTACAACTTTGATAGGCTATAAGAAATTTAAATGATTTATTAATTTACAATAATAAAATAATCTCAAATTAAAACACGCTTTAATTACTAATGGATTTTCTGGTAGTCAATCAAAAGCAATTTGAATTTAGAGTAGATGCAAACATTAAAATAAATTAATCACTTAAATTAGAAATCTTCAAGAACTGGTATGTCCAAGATGATGAAATGTTTTGGTTTATGGGGATAAAGGTGTGTCCATAGTAAGTAAAGAGCTGTGTTCATCACATTTTTCTTCCATCTGACATCATTTGGCAGCACTGATAAAAATCAGCATCGATTAAAAAGCTTCAAAGGCTTCCTCAAATACTGCAGACCTGGTTCAGTCCGTGTTACTCACTCCCAAAGCACTGACACTTTCCCTTTTGTAGTATCACCCCACTTAATTACTCGTAAAATGTCTACTTTCCCATTAGACTACAAGCTCCACAGGGCAAGAACTATTTCTGGCTTGCTTATAATATATCCTCCTTCAATTGATACAGTGTCAGGCACCAAGTACATAGCTCATAAGTATGTGTAGCAAAAATGAAAACATGCAGCATTAGCACTTAAACAGTATATGCAAACGCTAATGAACTATGGGTGCCACAGTCAACACTAATACATCATAAGAGTTTCATTTACTGTACTCTGCTCCAACATTTGCTTTTATGAAACGAAACATGTTCATATTTGTTAAATAAGGGAATGACGTCCTTATTATATGAAGGTTGTAGAGTTCATATTAGGTGAAAGGAGCTGAAATTATGATAGCAGGTTATAACCATTATTGACTCAGTGGCCAAAAATAGGCATTCTCTCAGACCTATTTTTAAAAAGTTTAAATGATCTTGTGTACCAGGGGCTCCAGTACCAGAGTGGACCCATACAAGACTCTTTATCAGGCTGCATATCCTCCTGGTCCTACCTTAACAACAGCCCAAGGGACTTAGAGCTCACTTTTGTCTGCACTGTCACAGTAACCACTAAGCAATGGTTTCAATTATTTCATTTGATTGTAAATGTCCCTGAGAGAGCCTCCAGCCACAGTTAGTCACACCTCAAAACTATTCTAATTTTTTTTTCCGAAGGTATTAATTTTTGTTTTTGCTACTGCTCGGATTACAAAGTTCAAATGGTTTTATGTGGTCTGCTCCAACCCTATTTTTCCCAAAAACCTTTTTTTGTTTGTGATCTAAAAGAGGTTTTTCAGGAATGCAAATACTAAGTTATGATAGAAAAATCTATATTTGATTTTAACAGGTGAATTTTGTGCCATGCAAAAATATTCTTTCTATTGTTCTACAATTCCTAATCTGCCAAATGAGCTCTGGCAAGAAACTTTTCTTTAAAAAAATTTGTTTTTCACAGGTCTTCTGAATTACAGATAAAGAAATGATGACCTGGCTTATACTTTAAACAGGGTAAGAATAAAGTGATGCTATAATTACATTACAAGACTTATGTAATTATTATACTAAGGTTAAAAGCTTTTTCTTAAAATTACATAATTCCATTTATATAAATTGTATAGAAAAGGCAAATTTACAGAGACAGAAAGAACATCAGTGGTGGGCTGAGGGTGGGACATGGGATTAACAAACAGGCATTAGAAATCTTATTGTGATAAAAAAAAGTTCTAAAACTGGACTATGGTGATGGTTGCACAACTAGATATATTTACTAAAAATCACTGAATTGTACACCTTAAACAGGTAAATTTTCTGGTATGCAAAATTAAACCTAAACAAAGATTCAAAATAGTTTTCTTGGACTATGATCATAAGCTATATATTTAGTACTGTTCTAATCAATCTTACTTAAAGTCACATTTTAAAATATTTTACATTATGGCATTTATTTTGCTAATTTGTTAAAAAATAATACCTTAGGCATGCCAGCTTTTTTTATCACACTAGGAATTATGCATCTTGGACCAGTTTCTCCTGCAAATCCACACCTGCAAATAAATAGAAAATTGAAATATTCAACTTACTATAACATTCTTTCTGTATATTTTTCATAGAACAACTTTTTCTGTATTTGTTTCTAAGCAGTGGTCACAAAACATCTAGAAACATCCCTGATGCGTTCAAAGGGACAAAAAAAAACCTTAGGAAAAGTTAATACCGTCTATTCATAATTGTGTATAAAGGTAAAAAATAAAATAGTCTCAAATTAACGACAGTAAAATCAATGAATTATTTTAGGGTAGCCTTTACTTTTTTTTTTTCTTTCAGTTTTTAATTTTACTTAAATTTTAGGTAGCACATCTCTACAACCCTGGATCTATATTCCATTATGTGACTTCATTCCTATAATTCATGTTACTCATAATTCCATCATTCTAATATTATTAGTTTCACATTGTTGTGTTTCTTTTGGTCTATTTTTTAAACTATGCATATTTGACATAATTATAATCACACAATTCATACATCATGAACTCATACAATAAGCTTCTGCCCATATTATTAATATAGTCTTCGTTCTATCATTTTTTAAATTGCATAATATTTCACCGTTTTTTTAAAACTATTCTCCTGAGTATTTAAGCATTTCCAATTCTGTTTCATGTAAAATAAAACTTTGCTAAAGAGTTGCTAAAAAGGACTACAGTGTAAGTTTATCCTTTTTTTCCCCCCACACTGGGAGACTTAATTTCATTGTTTTAATCAAAACATTCCACGACGGATTGCCTTAAATAATTTCTGAGGCCTCACTGATACGATACTTATATGGGAGGGGAGGCCCATTACCTTGTGCCACAAAACGGTTTGGTATAACTAATGACATGCAAACACAATTTGCAAAAGCAGAGCATTATCACAATATAATATGAAAAAGGTTGGTTGAGGAAATAGATTTCACATTCAGCAAATAGATTCCACAAGTTTATTCTTAACATTCTCTCTTCTTGTCTTCCTGGTTTTCAGTACTGATCTCCTCCTATTCCCAAATAGCTCTCTCCATCTTCTATTAGTCACATCTCCATGTTTACTTGTACCAGTGCTCCTCAAATTCCCCAGGATGCAACCCACCGGTTGGCTGCATAAATTCATCTTATCACCCTCCTGTTGTCTTTGTCAATAATTATCCTCCTATATAGTAATTTTCCACTTCTCATTTCCTCAGCATATTCAAGTAATTACCTTTGGGTGTCAGCTTCAAGGTAATTCTATGATGCTATTAAAATAAACCTTTAAAAATAAATAGGAAAATATAAATATGGGAGTATCTTGCATAGAACAGTAAGAGGATGTCAGGAACCAAAGACTATGTTTTATCCAATTCTCGATCACCTGAAGTCCAATTATTAAACAGGCTCTTCTGACTATTTCCTCAACAAATAGTTATTAAATACATACTATGTGTTCAGCACTGTTCAGAAATACATAACAAATTTTCAAATGTTTCCATTTCAGACATGTAAGACGCAATTCTGTCACTCTCCTTCCTGAACTCAGTACAAGGGCTCTCAATCTGGAGTCCAAAAACCACTGTGCTGATTCACCAACCTTCGAAATTGTGTGCAGGTATTTTAAGGGTTGTGTGGCTTTCATTTCATTTGTGGCTTTCATTCGGTCGTCAAAGGGATTTCTGCCATCTGAAAAGCTGAGAGCCACTACTCCAGTGTTTACAAATTGCCTTTTAAAATATGTTAAATTTCCTAATCGAAGAGTTGGAGGTGGGAGGAGGGTGGTGCAGCAAAAGACCTCTGGAGTCTTTTGTTTATAGGGTTTCACTTCTTTATGCGTTCAGTCTCCCTCACTCGATTTCCTACTCTTGGAAAGCAATAGACCTGTCTTACACATATTTGAACTTCCAGCACTAACAGAAGCTCTGTTCACTAAAATTTAATAATGAAGGTTGTCATCAAGTATTACAGTTCGGCCGCCCCTTCCTCAGCAGACAAGCCTAGGGTAAGCGGGGTCTCGGTTCGCTGTCATCCCCTGCATGGATGACCCCGAAGGGTCCGTGCAGTTTGGGGTGATGACCCAGGGCGGCAACAAAGGCAATTCTCCTGAAGCCTCCCGGGCCTCTCCAGGAATCAGAACCAGACCCGAGGGAAGCAAAGGAGACGTAAAATGCCGCTCCTAGAGCCTGCGATGAGGGCCCGGGCTGGGCCTGGGGCTCGGCTACCCGCCCTCCCCTACGGGACGACCGCAGCCAGCGCTGCGGCCACTCACTTGGTAAAAGCCTCTCCCAGGTCTATCACGACCGCCGTTTTCTCGCCGCCGCTCCCCAGGCCTTCGTACAGCGGCATGGTAGTAAATACGCCGGTAAGAAGGAGGGCGCGGACTCGGCGGCCAAAAGAGCTCAGCTCTCGGGGGGCGGGGCCAGAGCGACGGCGCTCGAGCCGCGGCGACGGCGGGGGCCTTGTGTGGTCGCGGCGCGCCGGGCTCGGGCTGTCCCAGGCTGTGCCTCATTCCGCGTTGGTCTCGAATCCTGGCAGGCACCCCCGTCTGGGGGACTAGGGAGGAAGGGGGTTAGGGAGGAAGAGGCGCGGGCGGCTGCTGATCAGAATGTGGGAACGCAGAGAGCCGAGGCCATTAGGCGCGCAGGGCACCCCGTGTTGGGGCGGAGCCAACGCTGGGGACCTTCCCCTGGACACGCCCTCAAGTGGCTCTCGGGGCGGAGGTCTTTCGGCTTACTTCTGTGGTCAGGTTTTCCGAGAGAGCTCCACGCTATGGCTGCTGAGAGAAAGGACAACCCAAAAAGCTTTGATCTGTGCGGTCTCGGGGCACAATTCTCTGTGCCAGGTGTTTCGCCTATCATTAATTCTTCTCAAGAAATACCAAGAGTAGGTATTAGTCGCTTACCTGTTCGAACTGAAGTAATGTTCCCAGTGTCCCCACAGCAAAGCCAGGACTGGATCCCAAGACTTTAAGATTTCAAAGCCTGTACTACTGATGGCTTAGAGAATAATACATACACATCTTTATATGATAGTCATTGTGCTGAAAGTTAATTTTAATCTTAAAAAAGCAGTTAAAGTAGCATCTGCAAATCTATGGAGGAAAAATCAAGGTGGTTTAATGGAAGGAACGTTGAACCACGGGTTCTTGTTTATTCTAAAACTGAGTAGCTGTGAAACCCAGAAAAAGTTAGTAAGCTATCTTTCTGTGCCAGTGTGAATACACAATAAGAATTCTATAATATGGAGTGTTTACAACTTTGTCATTTCACACCTTTTTTTCTTTCTGCTGAAATTGACTGTGAAGACTGGAGTCAGGGGGTAGGTTGCTGTCTTGTCTCTAGGACTATAGGTAGAGGAGTGACCTGTTTTCCCCCAGTGGGTCTTGCTTACCTACTGTAGATGTCTAAACATCCCTACGAAAGATAAATTCTTTCTATAATAAGACTTAAGGCTGTATAATGCATAAGCTTGGACAATGTGATACTAGTAGAATTCACTGATTAGTAGTCTTCCTGAAAGTGAGTTGCTGGAGGTAAGAAAATGAAGTTGGGGTTGTGATGGGGAAGGAAACGTCAAAAAGAGTGGGAAAGGATTGAAGCATTTTGCTTAATAGGGTGGGAGTGTTAAAACAGGATCTTACTCTGGGATTCAAATTCTGTTTCTGCCAACTTCTGTCAAGTCTCTAATACTTTTGATCATCCATTTTCTTATCTGTGAACTGCTCCTTCTCAAGGTATTTATGAGGATCAATTGACATTATATTTTGAAACTATAAAGTGTTATTATTATCCATCCTGTGTTTTCTGTGACTGCTCACCAGCTGGATTAGTTTCCTAGGGATGCCACACCGAAGTACCACAAACTGAGTAGCTTAAAGCAAGGGAAATGTATCCTCTCATAGTTGTGGAGGCTAGAAGTTTGAGATTAAGCTGTCAGCAAGGTCATGCTCTCTGTGAAGGCTCTAGGGAAGGATACTTCCTTGCCTCTTTCTAGCTTCTGCTGGTTGCTGGCAATCCTTGGTTTTCCTTGGTTTGTAGGTGCATCATTCCAACCTCTGTCTCTTACATCACCTCGTCTTCTTCCCTGTCTCTCTGTGTCTTCGCATGATGTTCTCTTCCCTGTGTTTTCACATTTTCCTTTTGTGTATCTCTGTGTCCAAGTTTCCCTCTTATAAGAATACAAGTCATTATATTAGGGCCCTAATCCTAACCCAGTATGATCTCATTTTAACTTGATTATGTCCACAAAGACTCTAATTCCAAGTAAGATCACATTTTAAAGTTTCCAGTGGACAAGAATTTTGGGGAATACTGTGCAACCCAGCACACCAGCAAAATGTTCTCCATAGCTCTGCCCTCAGACCTCTTCTCTTACTGTATACCCTCTCCTTTGACAGTTTCTTTCACCACCTCCCTACATATCGGTAGAGCTAATATTTATTGAGTTCTATTTGCTAGCTCTGTTTGCTGTCTATAATCCCATTCATTCTTCACAATGAGCTAAGTGTTAGTATGTCTGTCTTACAAATGAGGAGACTAAAGCTGAAAGAAATTAAATCATGTGCCCAAGTCATCTCAGTGGTTAAGTGGCAGAGCAGGAATTCAAACACAGTTTGACTCCAGGGCCAAAACTTCGCAGTGTAATTATAAAGTAGTTATATATTAATTCAATTAATTGTATTTTATCCTAGAATTTTGCAATCTTAGTATATGAAGTGATCTAAGAGTCATTCAAGTCTAAACTCCAACCTAATATAAGACTTTCCTGTCCATCTCTGATGAGAATTATCTCCCCAGATGGTTCCAATGATGAACAGAAGACTAATAACTAGTTGGGATCTGCAAGATACTGAAAAATGCGTTTGCTAATACACTTAGCCATTAAAAAAAATGGAAAATGCTGAAAGGATAAGAATCACTTTAAAGAAACCCAACTTCCAACAGTTTGGCATACAAACCCGAGATCAAGTCCTAAGTCTATTTGTTAGCTGACTGACCTCAGGCAACTCCGTTAAACTCTCTGGGCTTTAGTTTTCTCCTTTGTTTTCTGTTTGTTTTTGTTGCCCAGTGGTTTCTGACTCTCCTTTGGGTAGAATGATGACTTCCTCAGCAGTCAGTCAGCCTGTGTAACTATTATCCAGATGTGTCCTGTTTTCTTAGAAAACCTCAATCTTTTTTTTCTTTTTTTTTCTCTCTCAGTTTTGCTGAGAAATAATTGACATAAATCACTGTATAAATTTAAGGTATACAGCATGTTGGTTTGATTTACATACACTGTGAAATGATTAATAAGTTTAGTTAACATACATCCCTTCATATAGATACAGTAAAAAGAAGAGGAAGAAATTCTCTTTGTGGTGAGAACTCTTAGGATTTACTCTTTTAACAACCTTTCTATATATCACATAGCAGAGCTGACTGCAGTCATCATGTTGTACATTATATCCCTGGTACTTATTTATCTAATAATCGTTTCCTTTGCTGTGCAAAAGCTTACAAATTTCATTAGGTCCCATCTGTTTATTTTCGCTTTTATTTCTATTCCCTTGGTAGACTGACCTAGGAAAACTTTGCTACGATTTATGTCAGAGAATGTTTTGCCAATGTTCTCTTCGATGAGATTTATGGTGTCCTTCACACATACTCTTACTTTCACTTTTCACATATGGGATTGATGGCTATAAGGCTGACACATTACCTGAGTTCTCTGTTGTTGGGCTGCACCCCACAGCCTGCAAGCCCTGTACTTGCTCAGCCTCAAGGCTGAAGAAAGAGCCCGGAGTCAGTGACAGAGACATCAGTGGGTTAATGGTTAGGGGGGAATCTTACACGTCCGAAGCAAGGTCCTGAAGTGACACCCCACTGTCTGCAGAAGACAGCAGTGGGCAGGACATGGCAGCCATCTTTGCCTAGTTTAAGTCTTTTTGAATCAAGTGTTTGGCATTACATGTATTAAAAAAAATAGCATAACCCACAAGTCCGAGAAGCATGCTTTCAAGGTTTCCTTCTTTTAATAGATAGTGTTTGAGGGTCTATTGCATGCTGGATTCAGAGACTACAAAAATAAGAAAAAAATGGTCTCAGCTCACAGACTATTCTGGGGGGATAAACATATAAAGTGAGAAGTACCATACTGGAAATACATGGAAAATATTAAAGGGAAGACAGGAAAGGACCAACAAACTGCCTCAGAAATGGTGCAGAGCAGCTTCCGGGAGGAGATGTTCTTTTATCCATTCTTGAATTCAAGCAGATGCTCTGCTAGGCACCGGAAGTACAAATATAAAACAAAGTTACAAAAACAAAAACCCACAAAAAACAAAATTCCTAGCCTCAAGAGCTTATAGTCACATTTATAGACAAATCAAAAAACTTAAAACTATTGATAAAAGCTAATGCTTGGATGAACATGGAAATTTAGAGGCAGACACCAGGGAGCAACTTGCAATTTTTTCAGGAGAGGTGGGAACAGCAATAAATAATGGAGAGCAGAATACATGAACTCTCTCTAGAAGTTCAGTGGCAGTTTTCCAGTCTAGAGCTACAGGGAGGGCATTCCAGGTTGAGAAAACTACATGTGGCAAGATACTAAGAAAGTTGCTAAGGCTGGAGGGATGGTAATGTGCTGTCAGTTGGCAAGAAGTGATGGATCCAAATCATTAAGCTCTTTACTGATATGCTGTAAAATTTGAACTTTGTGCTATAGTTATTAGTCACCATTCAAAATATGTTAAGAGAAGATAATGTCATGTTTGCATTCAGTTTAATCAGTTTATGTTCACTTATTCTGAAGTGGGATAGACCAGGATGAAATGCAGGGGACTGAGACTGGCGGTGAGAAAACAATCTGCAAGCTATTGCAAGAGTCCATGAGAGAAATGGTGATCCTTAATTAGTCAATAATGATGGTATGTGACAAATTACCATTACAAGGTAATATATGGGAGAAGAGTAATTTTATTCTTAATAACAACAAAAGTGCAATAAGGCTTTGAACACAGTTTAGAGCTGTTTTCTCAAGCACCGTAGTAGAAAAATTATATTCTGATTTAATCAATCAAAGTGACCATGGTCAGAGAGGCTTTATAGTTCCAATTTTATTAGTGCAACCTAATTAATCCTTTCTAAAGTATGAGATTTAGTCATTGCAGCTCTCATAATGTAGCTTTATTTTTCAACTTCTTTTTCAACTACTCTTGCAGTTATGTCCCCAAAATGAAACTAGATCTTGAGCCCATGTTAATAAAGTGTTCATTCTTAGTCATCAAAATCCTCCTCAAAGCTAACAATTACCTACTATATCCAGGAATAACTCACCGTCTTTAACTTGGAGACTAACTTTAGGTCCAGGGTGGTTGAGAAGGTGACCTAATCCTAGGCTTATTGAATGCATTATAAACGCTCTCCAGTTTTTAGTTGATGAAGAGTTTTCATCAGCACCAATGACTCAAGTAGTTGCATTTATAGCCAGAAATCTAGAAGTCTCCTAGGCCCCCCTCATTCAATCTGTCCTAACCTAATCAGTTGCAAAGTCCTGTAGTGTGTTTAATATAAACCATATATTCTCCACTCCTACTCAGCAATCAGGATTATGACACCAGCTGCTTAATTGGCCTCTCTGTCCTCTCCACGATCCATTATTTGTATTTCAGGCAGAGTGAGCACTCTAACATGCGAATACAATCATGACACTCTTTGCTTAAAGTCTTACAGTGACATTCTGCAGCGTTCAGATAAAGAAGCAGCTTTATCAACCTGCCAGTGCTTTGCCAGATGTATCCTGCTGCTTCACACCTCCCGTAATGCGCCTAGAATGTCTTCATTATCTAGCATCTTTTCTTCTTCATCTTTCTAAACTTTGCTGAAGTATCACCTCCTCTGAAAAGCTTTCCCTGACCCCTGGTCTATTTTTCAGTCTATTTAGATCCACTTTATCTGGACCTCCATGGCATCCTGTGACATTACGGCACATTAAAATATTTTTGTCTGCTTGGTTTACTCTTTATATCTCTGGTGGCCTAACAGAGCACCTGGCATAGAGTAGGTTCTGGCTAAATATTTGACAAGTGATTAACACTTATTACTGTATTATTACTGTAAAGTAATCTCTTATTTACTGTGCCTTCATCCTGAGGGCAGGGACTTTGTAGATGAACACCGGGTATAAGACTGACTATGGAGTAGGCACTCACTCATTTTTTGAATGGAAGACAGTGGCATAGAAAGGTGACCAGCTGAACTGCTCCCAGCTCACCTTGTAGCCAGTTAGCAAAGGACAATAGGAAACTGCTGTAGGCTTAGTATGTAGCTATTCATCTACATGATGGACCACAGTAGTGCTTTTGAAGCTGACCTCTCAAAGAGTATTTCATGCCACATTTCATGAATGCTCATGACACATCATAATAAAACTTCAAATAATGAACCAGAGCTCACAATGAGCTGGAATCATGGTGATGTGTCCCCTTTCACTAAAGGGAAGTAATTCACTAGAGAATTCACAGAGAATAGTACCAGGAAATCTGTTAAGGTCAGGACACATTTGGGCTGATTTATCACACTCTTCCTTTCTGAGGAACTACATAATGAAGATTTATTGCTAACTATGAGGTGTGGCAAGATCCTATACCATCAGTCACGGAATTAGTTACCAACAGCATAGTTAAACTTGTAAAGGCAGAGAAAATTGACTTAAATATTTAATACAGGTTTTAATAAACCATACATTGAGCATAAAAGTTTTTTGCTGAACTAGCAACCTATTTCTTTAATATTCTGGTATAAATGATTTTCATGCTGTGCCTATAAATGAATGGACAAAAATGGAAGTTTACACCTCAGGCCAGGGTCAGGTTTGGAATAGAACATAAGGACTCAGATTTTTGGAGTATTATTACTAAGATGAGAAAATGAGGCTTTTTTGTTGTTATTTCCTACTACTTTCTTACTGTTAGTTTCAAACAGAAAAGTTTGATATTTTATTCTGATAGGATAGAATAGATAAAAATGGTTGGCTTGACCTGATTTAAAAAACAGATCAGAATAGAATGATTTGTGTCCATCAGTTACAGTTCTATTACTCTAACTCTTGTTTACATTCATGGCAATGACAGAGGGAACGTTATTTCTTGGATATCTGATCCATGCATAGTAATGTCATGGTTTTTTGAGGCATCAGTAAGAAATAATACTGCTAAAGAAAAAGCTAATATTGGGAAACTTTTGGTAAACTATACATTTTTACTGTTGAAAACTTCTCTTTTATTAACAATAACTCTGATTATCTAGTACATGCAGGTACAATGCAAAATCTGTGATCTCACTTAATCCTCACATGTCCTTTTTGGTCAACAAGTGAAAAAAAATCCTTACTCAGAGAGCTTAAGTAACATATAAGTTCATACCGTGCATGTGCTTTTCCTATTGCCCCACACTACCTTGGAGAAAAATGACAGCTAAATTATAAATGTGGACATCAGGCACGCCTAAAGGAGAAGAAAATCCAGAGCCAAAACATTTAAATAAATGTGACAAGATAGATCTAAAATTAAATAGTGCACTGAAGGGTGTGATTTGTTCTGCTACAGAGAAACTATTCCCAGACAGTCTAGATTATGTCTCTAATCAATATGCTTGGTGAGGGATAGCTTTTCCATTTTCTGAAAAAGATCCCACACATTTTAGCTGCAAATAGTTAATTAGTCATTTCATACCCAAAAGGGGAGAGTAATCCTTTAATGTCCATATGGCATATGTTCATCGAGCTTATTTTTGCAATCCCTCCGTCCTTTAAAACCCAGCCCTACAAGATCACTTGGCAATGTGAAGAAATGTTACCATGTGTATTCTATCAAGACACGCACGGAGCCTGTCTTCTCCACGTCCTCATCTGACAGAGGTTGTTTTGCCATCTGGGCTTATTGCTTTAAGTTATAAATTCAAATCATAGGTGCAATGACTGGAAAATTTGTGTTAAGTAATTATTGTTATCATATTTTAGCTGTGATCATGGAATTGTGGTTATCATAAAAAAATTCTCTTGTAGAGTTGCATGATGGAATATTTATGGATAAAATTATATGATGCCTGAGATTTGCTTCAAAATAATGTGAGGGGGCAGATTTAATTTGTGGATGAGGCAGATTGTCTATAGTTTGATGGTTTTTGGGCCTGGTGATGGCTTCTTGGGATATTTTTAATATTGGTTTGTATACTTTTGTATATTAAAAAGTAAAAGCTAAAAAAAGAAAACCTAAAAAACACAAGAAGGTTGAATCACTTCTTGGGGCATAGTTTCACTTCAGGATAGTTCTTACCTTCAAGGGTACTATTTAGGCTGCATACAGAGTTCTCAAAGTGTGTTCTGAGAGGTTTGCTTATTGTCCATGGGCATCAGTGCTTGTAGGACAATGTTTATGTCAGGACAACATATTTATTCCTATTTTGGCATAACACTTTTTGATGTAATTTTTCTCGTTGAGTTCCTCCCAAACTACATCGTTCTTCCCAGTGAGGTTTTATTGTGGTGGCCATCACTGCCATTGTTACTGTTTTGCGGTGCTGTTGCTTTGAAGTAGCCACAGTTTGGGAGTGTGTGAGGTATACTCTTGTGGATTGTGGCAGGTGTACATCCTGTCACGGTCATCTGTGGTTTGGAAATACTGGTGAGGCACTGGTCTAGTGACACCACAATGTCTTTATCCTCACCAGTCACCAAAATAATCACTTGGTCCTTCACCAAAAAATTGGCAAAGCCTAACTTCACACCCTTACAGAAAATGATATGCCACGCTGTCTAAAATTGTGAGTAGGCATGTGAAAAGAATGAAGAGAAAACTATCAGTCTGTGCTCTGTCACACAGGGCAAAGAAGGAAGCAAAAGCAAAGCAGCAAATGTCCATCCGCTGGTGAACAGACAAAATGTGGTACAGCCATACGGCACAATACTACCAGCAATAAAAAGGAGTGAACAAACAAAAACAAAGCATAAATACAGGACAGAAATAGACTCATGGACAGAGAATACAGACTTGTGGTTGCCAGGGGGGTGGAGGGTGGGAAGGGATAGACTGGGATTTCAAAACTGTAGAATAGATAAATAAGATTACACTGTATAGCACAGGGAAATATACACAAAATGTTATGATAACTCACAGAGAAAAAAATGTGACAATGAGTGTGTATATGTCCATGAATGACTGAAAAATTGTGCTGAATACTGGAATTTGACACAACATTGTAAAATGATTATAAATCAATAAAAAATGTTAAAAAAAAAAAGTAAAAAGGAGTGAACTACTGATACCTGCTACAGCATGAATTGAATAAGCCTAAAAGTCATTGTGCTGAGGTGAAGCAGCCAGCCAAAAAAACCACATATTGTATGATTTATATGAAATGTCCAGAAAAGGCAAATCTATAGAGATAAAAAAATAGATTAGTAGTTACCTAGGGCCAGGGTAGGAACAGGGATTAACTGAAAATGGTCATTAGGGCTTTTATTGGAGTGATGGAAATATTATAAAACTGGATTATGGTTATGTAACTGAGCAAGACCCCATGGGACCCTCCTGGGACAGACCACCTCCCCCACCCCGTGGCCATGTCCTCTGCCTGTCTCTTGTTTGTAGAAAAGCTTTAGTTTCCCAGGCCTCACCTGAGTCATAGAAGGTGGGCTCAAGGGTTAATCATTGGAAGAATGTGAACATGTAGTGACAAAAGATAGCAGTTGGGCCAGGAGAACTGGTAAGAATTTAAACAATAGATCAGCCATACAGTAGCATCACAGAATCTTTAGTCCTCCCTAAAGGACATAGCTGCCTGGGTCTTTGCCCTGGATCTATTTCAGAATCAACTAGATCTTTAGGCCCACGAGGGATTTCCTGGGGAAGGAGTAAAAATCTCAGACTCCTTCTAAGAGCCTAAACTGGAAACCCAAAGTGGTCATTCTCAACTCCTCCTTCTTACTTCCCACATTCAACCAGTTATGAGGTACTATGATTTCTCCTCGTGTATCTCAGTCTGTTACCTCCCCTCCATTCTTACTACCACTACTACTATCACTGCTACTAGTGCTGCTGCTACTATGTTAGCTCAGACCTTCATCTTTCTCTCTTATTCTCTTTACTTTTGCTTGTACTGTAAGAATTGAGCATCGTAGCCACAGGATTCTATGAGTTCTTTGCACTGTTACTTGGGCCTTGATGATCGTACATCCCTGAGAGATAAGCTTGGTGAATACTGTCCCTTTGCGGAGTTGAGGGGTCAGATAGCTGCAGGACTAGGAGATGGCATCAGAGATGGCTTTAGCGGTGTCCTCACCTGTCATTTGGCGTGTTCTTTATGTTCTTTAATAGCCAAAAGCACTCATCGTCTCTTTCCTATGTTACTGTGACCACTTCTTCACTAATTTTCCTACTGTAAATATTGTCCTGCCCTTTCACATGTCTCACTTGGTTTTATTTCTTCACATTGCTACCCAAGAGATCTTTCTGAAACCCAACTCTGATCGTGTCCTCCTCTTGCTTAAAACTCATAACCATTAGGACAAATTCCAGATTACTTAGTATGGCAAACAGAGTCCCTCAGAACTTAGTGCTTTTTAATAGCTATAGTTTTAATAGTTTTCCAAGGTTTTTTTTAGCAAAGCCCTTTTGGTGACATTTAGGTTATTTTTAGTTTTCCACTATTATCAAAAGCTACAGTGAACATTGCTGAACATAAATATATAATCTTTGTGCACTTGGGCAAGTGTAGGATAAATTCCTAGAAGTGGGATTGCTAGGTCTATATCAATGTAGGTCTATATAGATGGGTTTATCCTTTATAATCTATAATGCATTGCCGAAAGTTGTACCAATTTACACTCCTACCAATCGTAGGTAAGAGTGCTCATTTCTTCATCTTCTCTAGCACAGGGTATCATCAGTCTTTTTATTCTTTGCTCATTTGATAGATGGAAAATGGTATTGCATGATTATTTTAATGTAATTTTCTCTAATGATGGTTGGGGTTGAAGACCTCATGTGGTTATTTTATATTGGCTATTGATGTTCTTTGACCATTATTCTATTGAATTGATGTCTTCTTACTAGTAGCAACATCAGAATTTCTATACAGGAAGAGCTTAATTAAGCAACCTTGTTGGAAAGGTTAGAGCTACGGACCTTGCCTTACAATTGTAATTGCACAGAACTTTACCTAAGATTGAGAAAAAATCAAATTGTCCTTACCAAAGAATAGAGGACAGGTAACATAAATAGCCTCCCCATCTCCCAGTGCCTCCTTGATTTCATCACTGCATTTATTCTTATAAGAGCTCTTTGTTTATTACATAAATCAGTCCTTTTTTATGTCATGTTTGTTGCAAATGTTCTTCCTAGTTCTTTTTTAACTATTTAATTTTTATCTTTACAAATATTAATTTTTATCTGAACTGTTTTATCATTTTTATGGTTTCTGGAATAACTGTAATATTCAGAAAATGCTTCCATAATGCAAGATTATAAAAAACTTTTATCCTTTTTTTTCTGGTACATTTATAGTGTCATGCATTTGTGTTTAAATTTCTGATCCACTGGGATATATATTTTTGGAAAGAAAGAATACAGAGATCTAGCTTTTTAAAAGAATTATTAGCTGGTAATCCCAAATGGTTACAATTATTTAAGTGTTACTTCTGAAATTCTATTAAGACCTAACTTAAGAAGAATAAATACATAAGCTTCCTTTTGTGTCATTACTCAAAACTAGTTTCTGTTGCTTTGCAATATTTGCAATGAAAACACTCTTTTCCCCAATATTTATTCTGGTTCAGAATACATATAACACAAACGAAATGCTGTTAAAGTGATATCAGGGGAGAACGAAATACAAAATAGCTAAATACATACAGTGTAGTGCAATATAATTTTGAATTTATTGTCACCAATACAGTTGTTTGCAAACAACTTTCTATTATTTGTGTGTGTGTGTCACTCAGCAAACTTGCTCAAATAATCTATTATCTAACTGGTAGGATGATGTGATATATTTTTGTGATTTTTATTGCCCTTTTTTAAAAATGAAAAAATTGCTTATTAGAATGTATGATTCTTAAAGGCAGGGAATGTGTTTTAGTCAGCATTGTAGTGATAATAAATGAATAATTTTTGAATACATAGATGACTGTCAAGATGTAGAGTATATATCTTAAAAGGTATATTTGTGATCATTAAATCTGAGATATAGAATTTTTTTAAGTCAGGTCGTTTTCAACCTGTGATTAGGAATTTTCTTCTATAATTTTTTTCTTTTATTAAAGAAAAACAGGAAATCTAGGTCATATTCATGTCCAGGGTTTATATACCAGCATATTTTCGTTCAAAATATATCAAGTCAAGAGATAATATTGTACTCGGATACAAAAGAACCCAGCCAGAAGAATGTTCTCATTTATTGAAAGAATCACAAGTAAGATAGATTAGTCAAGCTGCCCTCTCCTCTGCTGAGTCTCTGAGAGTTAACAACCCAGGACATTAACAGATAAGGCTCAGCTTCCTGCACCTACATGACAATGGTGTACAATAGTGGGAGGAATGAGTTGGGAGACAACAGTAAAAAATAGTATAAAAGATCTGAGCCCTGACCATCTGAGACTTCTGAGATTGGCATTTGATAATTCCTCATAGGATGATGCCCTAGGACTTTACCTGACTCCTCTCACCCTCTCTTGACCTGGAAAGATGGGGCGAATCCAAGCATTGGTTTAGGAAGCTTCATCACCATCACTTGTTTTAAGTCACACAGCCCTGGGGAAAACATGACTTGGTGGTCTATCCATTCTGGGGCCAGAGGCAAGAAATTGGGTACTGGTTGATTGGTGTCACTTTTATATTTCCCTTTTACACACATACATACACTAAATGGAACTTCTTTTCTCTCCTTTTTTAGGCACATTATTTTAACAAGTGCTTAATTCAGTTTGATTTCGCAAGTGGGCTTGGGAAAACACGATAAACTATAATTTTTTTTTTTGTCAGCCCACAGAAGTCATTCTGAACAAAGACAACCTTGGCTTTGGCAAAATGTAGGCAGTAATTAAAGTGAAGATGTGGACTGTTTGCTTCAGTTATTAAGAGTTTCCTTGATTTTCCTCACCAGTGGAGTGTTGGGCTGGGAGAACAACATGGTAAGATTTTTGAATTCTCAGTTTCTCAAGAAAAGCTTCTCAGGGACATAAAAGCCATTCTTATTAAGTACCAACAATTGTTTATATGTTCACATCTATTTGTTCATTTTTATGTATTTTTGTAAAATATGTATTTTTGTTTGTTTAAAAAACATCTTTTCTTACCACCCCCTCCCTCCCTATTATCATACAATAGAAAAGGTTTCCTCACTCATTAATTATCACCCCCAGGGTTTTTTTTTAAATGTCTTCTGTGGTTTTATTTTTAATTGCAATATGAATACATGCTCTTGGTAAAATATTTGAACAATACAGGGATGTATAAAGTAAAAGTTTAAATCCTCGTTTTCTCAACCCAGTTCTACTCTTTAGAAGTAGTGACTCATAAGTAGTTTGGTGTCTTTTCAGACTTTTTTCTTTGTGTATAAAAACATTTTAAACAAAAATTGTTTTCTTTTCCAGAACTCTGTTTTGTAGACAGGAGATATCATTACTTTTTTGTGGGGATAATTTTTATTTTGAATTAATTTCAGATCTGTAAGAAAGTTGCAAGGATGGTACAGAAAGTCTTCTACACCCTTCACTCGATTGGACTCCATCAAAATTAAAAACTCTTCTGCATCAAAAGACATTACCAAGAAAGTGAAAAGACAACCTATAGAAATTTGAAAAAATATTTGCAAATCATATATCAAATCATATATCTGTTAAAGATTTAATATCCAGAATATATAAAGAACTCCTACAACTCAACAACAAAATGACAAACCACCCAATTTAAAAATGGGCAAAGGATTTGAATAGACATTTCCCCTGAGAAAGTACACAAATGGCCAGTAAGCACATTAAAAGATGTCATTATCATTAGTCACTAAGGAAATGCAAATAAAATCTATAGCGAGATACAACTTCACATCTACTATGATGGTTATGATTTTAAAAATGGAAAACAAATGTTGAGGATGTGAAGAAACTGGAACCATAGTACATTACTGGTGGGAGTGTAAAATGGTGCAGCCTCCGTGGAAAACAGTTTGACAGTTTCTTAAAAAGTTAAACACAGAAGTACCATATAACCCAGAAATTACACTCCTTAGTGTGTATCAAAACTACTGAAAAGAGTGACTCAAACAAATACTTACATGCCAGTGTTCATTGCAGCATCATTCACAATAGCCACAAGGTGGAAATAACCCACGTGTCTATCAACAGATGAATGGATAAACAAAATGTGGTATATATATACACACAATAGAATATTATTTAGCCATAGGAAGGAATGAAGTTCTGATACATGTTATAACACGAATGAACCTTGAAAACATTATGCCAAGTGAAGGAAGGAATACACAAATACTGTGGGATTTCTCTTAGATGACATAATTAGAATAAGCAACATTGTAGAGGCAGAAAGTGGATTAGAGGTTACCAGAGCTGAGCCAGGGAGAGGGGAAAAAGGGGAGTCATTGCTTAGTGGGTACAGAGTTTCTGTTAGGAGTGATAAAAAATAGAATACATAGTGGTGAGGATTGTGCAGGATAATTGATGCTGTTGAATTTCACACTTAAAAAAGGTTCAGATGGCATGTTTCATGTTATATGTATTTTACCACACCAGAAAAGAACCTACTTGAACCTGCCTCAGAGTCTGAGCTGCATATGGTTATTAGAAGCTACTTATTTTCTAGAGACAGTGAGTAGAGAGACATAAATGCATAAATTTAGAATCAAGGTAAGGAAGAGTGTCTAAAGTTAAGAATCTAAACCTCTGGGTTTCCGATTTTAGTCTGCATCAGATTCACCAGATCTAGTTGATTTTTCCCTACCCATAAAGATTCTAGTTCATTAAGTCTGAGGTGAGCTGAACACTAGCATTTTTAACAGGCTCCCCCCAGGTGAGTATGAGGCAAAATCAGTGAAGAGAAGGTAGCTTCTGCTAGTGCCTGGAGAGGGCTGACTGCAAGATTCCATTGAATCTTTGCCGTTTTGGTACCAAGCTCAGATTCCTGCTCTTGCAATCTCTCCTGGCTCACAGCAAGGGCTCTGGACATCCTTCTGCACCGCCAAGTCTGAGGACCAATCGGAGAGTGTGTCTTCCACTGACTTCTGCACCAGGTCACAGTGACTCAGCACTGGGTCCCAGCTGTTCCTCCTGATCTGATCTTGTCATCCAGCTCCAACCTTGCTCCCATTTTCTATCCCAGTTTTGAAAATTGGGTCTTTGTTTTGTCACCAAACCTCTGTCCTTTTCATGCCAGTTTTCTCAGGGGAGATTGTCCCTGTATCTTGGTATGAGGACAAAGATTTTCCTATCTTGGCTCAGGTTTTTTGTTTTTTTAAATTGGAAAGCACTTGCCTTCAACATTTTGTAAGCCCCACTCTATTCCTCAATCCCTCCTCATTCCCATTCCCTCCCTCCATACACATACTTGCTGTTTAAATTCCCTTCCTTTTCCGTGTGATCTCCAGGTGTTTAGTGCCTTGCCTGAGACCCACTTCTGACTCCATCCACTGTCCCATGAGCACCTCATTCTGCAGGTCTATCCCAGCAAGCTGCAGGCCAGCGTGGAGGTGTGTCCCCAACATACTGGCACCCAGTCCCAGCCCAGGACTTGCCTTCTCTTTGATTCCCTGGTCCTGGGTCCCGCCCATTTGCCTGGTGGAAAACCCCGTTACCTCCACTGCTTCCTGCTGCCCACCGAGGGGAAGAGAAAAAGAACAGTTTCAACCCTCTTCAAAGTTTTGGGTGCTGTGCTAGGAGGTACTTTGCAGATGGCATTTAATGTAACATAGTATTTTAACTTTTGAGGGGAGCAAGACTATGACACAGAGAGGCACGGTGACTTGTCCACAGAACGGGCAGCAGGCAGATGGGAAGACTAGGACTGAACTGAGCTGGCCCTGGAGTTTCGGCTTTTCGGCTTTACCGTGCAGGTCTGGACTATCCTGCGTGTGCTGGGGGCAGTGGTATGGCACGTATCGGTCTCCCCTGCTCCCTCTCCTCTCAGTTCACTCTCCCATGCCAAGCAGTGTTGGAACACATGCAGCACCTCTCCTGATTTGCTGAGTAGTCGCAGTGGGTTCCAGTGCTGGCATGAAGTATCTTTTCTCATGTTCTTTCCATTGTTTGTTGCTAACTCACTCTGTACATGAAGAAGTATGTCTTTTAGGTTGCATATTCATAGCAACTAAATTCCTAAAAATAATGAAGTATCTAAAAACAGCTGGAGAGTATATAGTGATGATCTGCAATCTGTAACTGTTGACCAGCAGTATTTTCCATACCCTCAGCAAATTAGATCTGCTTTGGTCTCATGGTCAACAGAGACCTACTTCTCACCTGCTGGATATACATATTGAACAAAAAAGGAACCCCTAGAGTTGAATTCCTCAGTCATCCTGTTACTGAACTCCGGTCTGGCTGCTCACTGCTCGAAAATCACTACTGAGAGGTAGCTGTTGGTAGAAAGGAAAGTTGCTTTTAATCAGAATGCTGGCAGTCTGGGGAGAAAGTGGACTCATGCCCCTCCCCCAAAACAAATCTGAAGATTCTGCTCAGCCATGAAAGTTTTTAAAGGGAAGTAATCTCAGATAATCACTGAGATAGGGGGTCAGAGTTGTTGCCATCACCCCGACTGCACGCAGGCTTGTCAACTTGTGGTTTTTCTTTAGATGCCATCTTGTTCACACGGTTTGTGAGATTACTGAAGGAGAAGCTAGGAAAGAGATCTGGTCATCTGTCGATTACTTAGTCTTCATTTCTACTTCTTTAATCTGATACAGGAAAAAAAAAATGTGGGACAAGAGGATGACCATGTCCCAGGTCTCGGTTGAGATATGCCCTGCCAAGTGTGGGTCCTTGGAGTATGCAGGAAAGAATTCCAGAGTGAACCACAGTTGAGTAAAGGCAGATTTATTCAGAGAGATACATACTCCATAGTCAGAGTGCAAGAGAAAGGCCGCGAGATGTGGGGTTGGGTGCTCCATTTAAAGTAAAGGTACATACACACTGCATAGATAGAGTATGGGCTGTCTCAGAAGGTGAGGGAGTGAGAGGACGTGAGGCATGGGGCTGGGCATTTAGGCTAAAGTAAAAGTAGATGCACACTCCATACAAGAGTGCAGGTCATGTCACTCAGAAGGGAGCGCAGCCATGAAGCCCGGTGTTGCTAGTTTTTATGGGCTTTGTAACTTCATGTGCTAACAAGTGGGAGGATTATTCCGTCTACTTTGGGGAATGGGGTGGGATTCTCAGGAACTGGGCCATTACCCACCCTTTGACCTTTCATGGTCAGCCTTAAAATTGTCCTGGCACTTGTGGGAGTGCCATTTAGCACGCAGCTCAAGGTTTACTGGGAGTTGAATCATCCACCATCTTGGTGCTAACTGCTGTGTCATTCTTTTAATGATTATGCCCTGTCCCCTTCCCTCTTGTCTCAGATCTATGGAAAGAACCAACATGCTAGGCAAAGGTATCTGATGAGCAAAAGATTTGAAAGGGCTGGAGATGAGCAGAGCATGGGAGTGCCTGGTTTAAGGTTAGTGACAAGACAAAAGGGGCCTCCTGCAGAGAACTGGTTCCTACAAAGAGCGCTTTCCTGCCAAAAGCTGCTTACAGTTCTATTTAGGGTGGTACTACCCTAGAAGGCAACTGGCTCGTTGCCCAAATGCCCGTAGCACAGCTGAACTTTTTGAGTTTTTCTATAAGGAAAGGAGCACCTACAAGATTCAGGTGATCCTGTTAACTCTTCCTACTTGTCTGGTCCTATACAAATTTTCCTGGATTGCTTTATGGAAAGGGCAAATGTGATTCCATCCCAGCAGAATTTAAAGGCCAATCATATAGGTTACTATTATAAGAAGGCAAATTTCAGTTCCAAATGTAATCAGTTTTTATTATTAAAACTAAATTTATTCTAGACACCCAAGCACTAAACCTTGGAACAATTTTTTAGCTCTTCTTTTTATCTCCCAAGCCCAGTCAGTCACCATCTTCAGCTGCCCCTACTGTCTCAACAATCACTTGCTCAAAATCTTTCCCTTTTTGCCTTACAACTAAGGCCAAATTCCTTGCCTTGGCATCCAAGGCAGCAGCAATCCTGTCTCCATTCTTTCTCCAGCTTTATTTCCCATGACTCCCCTATGCAAATTATGGTACCAGAACATGCATGTTCTCCTCCTATGCCTAGTTTATTCCATTCACCTGACTTGAATACCCCACCCTTGTAACCCTGAGACCTAATTTGCCTGTCATGCTACTTCAAGCCCCACTTTCTCTGTGGAAAATTTCTCTCTGCTTTTGCTCCTTCTCCTTTGTCACATAAATCATGCACACACTCTACTTGGCACAGTGATACTGATGCTTAGTAAGTGTTCAATGGAGCAGGCAAGAAGATGGAGTCTGGAGCCAGACTGCTTAAGCTGGTATCCCAGCTCTACTGCTTGCTTGCTGTGTGACCTTTGACAACTTAACCTTTCTGAGCCTCAGTTTCTGAATATGTGAAATAAGGGTCATAACTGTGCCTCATAGTATTATTATAAATAAAAGTATTTCTCCTTTGTGGGAAGAGGGTATAGCTCAGTGGTAGAGTGCATGCTTAATATGCACGAGGTCCTGGGTTCAATCCCCAGTATCTCCATTAAAAAAAAAAACCCTAATTAACTCCTCTCCAAAATACAAAAGCCAAAAAAAAGTATTTATCCTTTTATTCTGATATTTCATCCTCTTCACTTAATGTTTGCTTTTTGAAGGTGGATATTAGCCACTTACACCACTAGTTCCCACCACGTCAGAGAGAGTTTGGGTACAAGGATGTATTACGGAGGAATGTGTGACTGAGAAAAGCGCCATCCTGCAAATGTAAGTGCTGGGATAGCACAAACAGGAAGAAAGTCCAGGAGGAGAGGAGACAATGCGTAGTCCTCAAATAGAGGTGGGAAATGTGGGGAGAGGAGGGACGTCAGAAATATTCCTGGAAGAAAGAGATTTTCAGACCCTTAGTGAGGAGAGATGAAAGGATTTTGGCCAGTGGGTTTGAGGTCCAGTGCATTTCCTTTGGAAAGGGAATGCCTTTAGCCAGCTGGAGGGGTCCTCTGAATGCTGGGGAAACTCGTGCAGCGCCCAGAGCTAAGGAAGTAGGGCTAACTGGCTGCTCACAATTGCCTTGAGGCTCAAGAGAGCAAAGGAGAAGAGACTACAGTTTCCTTTTAGGATGCCCAGCCCTGCTCACTGGTCTTGGAAAGGAGACAAAATTTCCATCTGGTCATGAGGACTGTGAATTTGACTGGTTGTTCCTTGGGCTGAATCACCTAGGGTGCTTTGCTGTGCGTGGGAGTTGGTGCTGGTGTTAGTGATGTGTGTGTGTGTGTGTGTGTGTGTGTGTATGTGTATGTGTTGATGGAGGCATTGCATAGGACAGGCTGTGTGTATATGGATGGGGAGCATTCAGCTGGTGGATGGGACAAGATGGGAGGAAGACAGGCCAGGGGCATCCATGCTGGAAGCGAGCAAAACAGGCTGAAGAATGATTCAATCTGGGGAGATACATCCTGGGGAGACTCAGGCTGGAGGCTTTAGACTGAGGAGATCCACACTGGGGAGATATGGGTTGGGTAGGTGGGGGCCTTTTACTTTTCTACTGCTGTGTAACAAGTTATCACAAATTTAGTGGCTTAAAACAACACTCATTTATTCGATGTGCAATCACGGTATGGCTGAGTTCTCTACTCAGCATATCACAGGTTAGAATCAAGGCGGGCTGTGTTCCTTTCTGGAACTCAAGGTCTTCTTTCAAACTTACGTGGTTGTTGGAAGAATTCAGTTCTTTGTGGTTGAAGAACAGAGGTCCCCCCATATTCTTGCTGGCTGCTGGCAGAGGCCACTCTCAGCAACTAGAGGGCATTCGTAGGTCCTCGCCATGACATCCCTCCCTATTGCCCTCTCCTGCTTCACGGCTCCCTGACTTCTGTCTCTAACCTCTGGACCTCTATTTAAAGGGCTCCTGTGATTAGATCAGGCATACCCATATAGTCTCTCTATTTTAAAGTCAACAAATTTGGGACCTTAATTATATCTGCAGAATCCCTTCACAGCACCTATATTAGAGTTTGAATAACTGGGAGAAGTTGTGTGCCTATCAAGGGCCAGGAATCTTTGGAGCTGTTGTAGAATTCTTCCTTTCACAGGGGGATACAGGCTGGGGGGATATGGTGGGAAGATACAGTCTGCTGGGGAGAGATGTCAGCTAGGGCACATTCAGGTGGAGCGGGGACACAAGCTGGGAGGGATACAGGCTGGGGTGACTACTAGTTGGGGAGTGATACTGTTGGCAGGGGGATACGTTGAGGGGATGTAGGTTGGGGAGGATATAGGCTGGGAAGATAACAGCTGAGACAGATACAAGTTGGGGAGTGGTACCAACTGAGGAGGAGTATGGATAGGGGGATGATGCAATGTAACGAGAGGCTTCAAGCTGGAACGTGATAGAGGCTTGAATGGGATGCAGGAAGCAGGCTTCACACAGCACCTATGTAGAGACTGGGTGCCTGAGAAGTAGCTATTCTGAATCTGAGTGCTACGGCAGAGGTGTGCCCAAGGGTGATGGGGGCTCGAGGAAGGGCACTCAGCCCAGCTTGGTTATCAGGGATGGTTTCCTGGAGGCGATGCTGAAGGCGAGTCCTGAAGAAGAGTAAGGCATCCTTAGTCAGCCAAAGAAGAAAGATGAGGCAAGGGTTCAAGTCAGATGAAAGAAACGAGACCAGGCACAGACGGGTCACAGCAGATGATGATGTTTCACTTTCTTGTAACACTAAATCTTTGATTAAGCCATTAAATCTCTCACTTTGAAACAGGACCATGCCACTGGAGACAGCCTGTGCAGGAGAGGAAGAGCCCCGGACTGCAGACCCAGAGGTATGTGTTCCTGCATGGCTTTCCCCTGGTGCTGGGCAACCTCTTGCACTTTTAGTGTCTCATTTGATAAAGAAGGAAACTGGAGCAGAAATACACCTTTTATAACTCTAAAGTGCTTTGAGATCCGTAAATAAGATAAACTTATTGAATGTCTGTAATAGGCCAGATACTATTATAGTTCCAACCTATTTTCAGCTACGTAAGCGATGTAATTGATTCCAGTTAAGTGCATTTTCATAAAATGCTAAATCATTTAAAATAATAGCGTAATCACAGCAAATATAAAAACGTTTTCTGCTTATTTAAGAATATTTCTGTTTGGGGAAAGAATTAGTGTTAATGGGAAGCCCCTGGTGAACATTGTCCAAAGTCCTCAGTTAAATTTGAGAAATGTATTGATTAAACTTGGTGAAATTCCAAGAAAATGCTACAGAATTATACCAGAACTATTACTCTAAAATCTATCTCCAGAAAATTCTTGAAATTTAAATAGGAGGATATCAATAGATTCACTTCTGTTCTCAGAATTTCCTCAAAAGAAAAAAAAGTATTAGCCATCAACTCAGGAAATACCTCCTTTTATACCAAGAAATCCATACCTCATCAACGGGGCCTGAACTCTGTTTCAAATAATGGTGTTTATTGAACATGTAATGGGTGTTAAGAACACTGTGCTAAGTGCTTTCCACATTATTTCACTTCATCCAACAGTCCTAGGTTATCAAATCTATTATTATCCTCTTTTGAAGCTAAATGCACACTCCTGGTTCCTAAGCAGTACTTCTACTTAGATTCTAGAATGCTTGTTGCTGTTTTATCCTAGAAGGCCAGGAATCTCCAGGCAAGCTCTACGTCTTTCTACAAGGCACAGGCTTGAAGGCAGAGCCAGCATCCCCCATTAGGGAGAGCCACTTTGTAACAAAGATGCTGCTTGTGGACTATCTAATTTGAAAATGGTTTATGTGGAGGGGAAGGTCTTTCTCTCATATTCCCTCTTTGAGGATGTCACTGTTCTGCTTCAAACAGGGAAGCTATTGAAAATGCTTTGAATGGCGTGAGTGCTACACTAACCAATCAGACATGATCCCCAACTGTGCCAGGCATTACCTGCCCCCCACCATTTACTTTGGGATGGTGGAAAGTTGGTGGAGGCACTGAGGCTGGTACAGGAGTGACAGCTTGGGATGATGGCTTTTCACCAACTGATAAGGAAGTGCTTCATTGTCTTAACAACCAGCGTGACTGTCCCGGTGTGTATAAAGCAAAACTCCACACTGGCCCAAATGCACTGAGCTTTCCTGAAGAAAGGGGCCCTCTCAGCCATCTCTCCCCCAGTCTCAAACTGCATCTCATCAGTGTGTCTGCCCCCAAGGTTGGTCCTAAGGAAGGCCAGAAGAAGGAAAGCAAGAACCTAACACTCCCCTAACTCAGATGCCTCATCCCTCACTTCTTCAGTCAGAAGTCTACCTCCTGGGCCTGAAGGCAGGGATGGAAAAGGAGGAAGAGGGGGGAGGTAATCATCTTTGCCTTCATTTCTTTCTGTGTGATGGGGAAAAGGTTTCTATTTTCTGGTATTTTTAGTTATCTCATATCTTTTTTTTTTTAAATCATTTGCCTAAGATGCCCCTCTTGTCTGCCGTATCTCCTCCTCCCAGGTAGAGGAGGTGAAGCCAATTGCTTAGACTGTGCCTTGGGCAGAGGAGTGGGCCTGTAAAGCTGCTCCTGAATGAATAGGGCATTGCACCTGAGGGGTCTGGTTCTAGTCCCTGAGGTTGCCTCAAACGCAGCAGCATAACTGGAATTCAAGACTCTGCAGTCAAAGAGGATCGAGCCAAAGCACCCAGGCTTGTATCTTCAGAACAAGGGACATTGTACGCCCTGGAGAGGACAATACATTTCAAAAGCAACACTATGCACTCTAGGAACCAAGTAGAGGTCTAATAAAAGAAGACCAGAGAAACAGAATGTACTGGAAAAATAAAGTCTGACAGGGGGAAAAAAAAAGTTTTATTTTTTTCGATGAACCAAGCAGAATATGATGCGAGTGAAAAGTGCTCCTCCACGTAAGATGACTGCTGAGAACAATGTCATAAAATGAACATTAGCTGACAGGGGTAAGTGCCTTGAAATGCCTTTTACAAAGAGAGAAATGGAAGGAAAACAAAACATGTCACTGGGCCTGAAGACCACTTACAGAAAGCTCCTTAAAGCAAAAAGAGAAAAGAAAGAACACCACGTGATCATCCCATTTCTCTTTACTGGGAATCTTTTGGAGCTCAATTCATGTCTTTTGTGGTGATGCCTCACACTTTAGACCAGTCCAAAAGTAAATAATTTTCACTGTATGAGACATATTTTCAATCACTGATTCTGAAGGAAAATTTTTTTCCCTTTGGCTATTTTTGTAAACCACTGCTTTGAACTGATTCTGCAAAATGCGTCTTTTATGTCTACTGTATGTTGTAGGTCTTGACAAAGAATAAATAAAACAAAACATAATGCTCTCATTCTTACAAGGGATTTGGGCCTGGATAGAACGTGAGCTCCAGATTCAGCTTGAAGCAGTCTATTTCTTCTTTTTTCTTCCTTCTTCTCAGGGTATATTTTGTTCACATGCAACTTTTTTTTAAATGAATGTGAACTTTACCAATTAAAAGGGTTGCAGACTTGGGGTAAGAAGGAGACTTGATATATCAATTGGCTTAGTTCTCTGATTTCAGACAGGTCACAAACAGGCCCGAAATAATCCCTTCTCATAGGATGTAAAGAATAATTAATCCTGAGTCTCAGAGCCACTTATGTTAGAATATATCTTCCCAATTTGTATGAGATTAGTATATTTCATTCTGAAACTGGTCAAACTTCCTTTCTATGTTAGTAGTACACAGTGCGTGCTTCATAGTTGTGAAGTGATGAGCATTACCATATTTATTTTAGTAATAGACTAATGGCCATAATTAAATAGTCAACAAATACTTTTTGAACAGCTGCTGTGTCAAAGCAAGGCACTGCTGTAGGTGTTGTGGGAGATGTGGGACTACATAAAACATACTGTCTTAATTCAGAGAACTTACAATTTGAGGGGAAAGAGGGGAAGATAACTGGTTATATAACACATGTACTAACCATATCAAGACATGGACTTCCCACATAGGTTTTATCAGATAGTTCTTCTCTGTGGTGGTATCATGAAAAAAGATGATGAAAATCAGTGCCATTTTAAGGTCGTTAAAGAAGCATATGAGGAAATTTTATACTATGTTTTATTCATAATGTTTTTGTGTGCATAACCTTTTCCTCTTAGCTGAATTTCAGATCTGTGAGGAAAGTTGAGTTCAATTTAAATATCTTCATCCAAACCACATTCTTCCACAAAACAAAAGCACTTGTGGATTGATTAACTGTGGAGCTAAACTCAATGCCAAAATGAATGCATCATCCACATGGCCCACAGATGATGCACTGCTTGTTTCTTTTTGTTTTTTAAGGGGAAAGCGCGAACGCAGTCCCCCACTACCACAAATTATGCATTCGAGTTTCCCACATTTGGGGAAATCGCAGGGGTCAGCACATCCAGAGTGCAATGGATGAGCCTCGCCCTGGGAAAACCATCTTCGTGATCATGGTATCTCCTCTGCCAGGTAAGTATGCACTGCTTGTTTCTTAATGATTATGAAACATGGACTCAATTCTGCCACCATCTAAGATAGTTTGGCCAGAAGGATTAGCCAAAATGTATAGGGACGAGGAATTTAGCAGGCAATGAAGTGCTGTACCGAAAGAAAGTGTTTTTTTTTGGGGGGGGGGTTGGGGCACTGATGTCCACACCATATTTAAACCTTGGTAAACCAATGCTCACATTGTTGCTGTTATTCTGATTGTGAGTTTCAAGAACATCTTCATGATAATAGTGTTGATACTCCATGATCATGTCCTGTTCTCTGCTTTTGCTGTCAGTGTGCTGCAGATTGAATACAGTCTTGTGTATCCTGAATGTGATGTTAATACCAATAAGAAACATTTGTTGGAAGGCAAATAATAAGCAACAATGTCGTTAGTCCCAGTCAATATATTTGGTAGTTTTCCCGCATCTATAACTATCGCCATAATTTCCTTGTTGAGTGAGCTAATGGTGTTTCATCAGAAACTCCAACCCAGCCAGAATGAAAGTCGTCCTTTTTCAGAAATCTAGAACAAAAGAGATATTTAATCTCTTTTGCTAATCTATTCCAGCCTAATCTAATCTAATCTAACAAGAGCAATTCTAACAGATTCTAATCTAACTAGAGCAATTCCTTGGGCCTGAGCTTTGCTGTTCCTGGCAAAGCCATTTTTCTTTAATTCTATCCTTGGTAGAGGCAGAGAGGAGTAAGCAACCATTCTTTGCAACATGGGCAGTAGATATGCACAGCATATGTCAATAGTAAATATCTCATGCTTATTATTTAAGATAAGGAATCTGTTAAAGTCATTGATTTATTTATCATTAGGCTTACAAAAAAAGACAAGGATGGAGACTCTTTTAAGTCTGACATTGTAAAAGGTAATTCATATCTTTTCTAGGGTTGTAGATGCCATTTTGAATAGGGTTATTCACAATGACCAATTCATTTAGGATTAAAGGGTGTATTCCACAGGAGACATTAGACTAGACCTTTGATGTTCAGATCTTTTAAAGTCTTTTTTTTTTAACAGACACTCTCACAAGAACATTATTTATGGCTGCAAAAAAAAAAGGAGGGGGATGAGAGAGAGACAAGATTTCTTTCTTGTAAATGTTTTTCACTCTCGACTTTATCTAAAAAGTTTCTTTTTAAATGGCTATACTGTTAGAAATTTTGTTTTTGTACCTGTGTTAGTAGCTCTTTTATCTTGGTTTTTCAAGGCAACAGACAAAATTCCACTTGTTAGAACTGAATCAGAAAGTTCAGGGCTTAAAGCAATCTAACACTTAATATGAGAATATAGAAAATAACAGATTTTAAAAAGAAGAGAATATAAAGCATACAACATTCTGCCTCCACAATTACAGTAGGTTTCATGGGGAAAGAAGAGAAGTAAGAGGATTCATCTGGGTGTTTGCACAATGGGAGTTAAATAATAAAAGTCAGTAAATATCATGGACTTTTGTGTTGACAGTTAAAAGCAACTACAGTGTATAAAAATTTTGTTTAAGGAAAATCATTTTGTTATTGGATTTATTCTGTCCACTTGTCTTCCTAATAAACTGCATACTAAAGACATAATTTAGTACAAGGTAACACTCTAAACTCATTAGCACTGAAGCAGGTCCTGTCAAGTGTTTGAGGTTTTTGGATGCAGTGAAAACAAATTAGAATTTAAACAACTGATTCTAACATCATTACCATGATTGACCACATCATCATCACTGCCACCATCAGCCGTCACCACAGCCTGAGGGAGTGGAGTATACTTAGCAATACTGTTTTGCACTGAAGTCTACTCCTAGGAATTTCAACTTAAAAAATTAAAAGCAAACAAAATCCTCAATAGAGAATTAGAGCCAAGGAGCACCTGGGCAGAGAATGTTGAGAGATTCTGAAAAGCTCCTGCTCATAAACTTTTAAGAAGACGAGGAAGAAAAGACAATCTTCTGTAGTGAAGACTTAAATGTCCCATTTGCAAATGACCTCTGGCAACTCCTGTTCTTCCGTGGCTGGACCTCTTTGTTGGGTGCCTTGGGAACCAATAAGAACAAAATCCAAGGAAGGAATCTTACAGGGTTCAAACATAAAGGAAGGGAAAATCACCGAAAGACAGGAACTTTCTGAAAGTTGAGGGAGAAGTTTTGAGGAGATTCCAGGTAAATCCAGCCTTCCAAGTGGGTTGTTTTCTCACGTGCCTCTTTCACTTCATTTTGTTCGATTGCCTCACATGCTGGTCGCTGGTGTAATTTCAAACAAAAACAAAACAAAACTAAAACAACAACAAAAAATCCTCAGGAAACAGTGGTGCAGAGTCTGGGGATGTCTTGCCTGCTGGTTTTCAAGAGCCCTTATGTGAGCCCTTAAGTGGCACTTACCTAGGTGATGTTACCTTGGTTACAGACACACAATCCAGCTTGCATATACTCATTTCAGCAATGCCTTAAGGGCAACATACATGGGAAATCCAGCAGTCAGATAGGCTACTTTGTACATGGGGATCAGAATAAAGAGAATTAGTTAATGTACTGTGGAGCATTTCTACCCAATTTAGTGATAGCCTTACCGAGGACACCATAATGCTCAAGTCTGTATTGCCAAGACTCACTCTTCCGGGTGGTATCTGAATGGCCATTGTCCACTCGTGGCTCTTGGGGGGTTGGTTATCCAGTTCTTCATGTGACCAATTCCTGTCTGACACAAAGGCTTTTATCAACCAGGACCAGATAATGACCTAATACTACAAAGGTTGTCAGATAAAGTACAGTTAAATTTGAATTTCAGATAAACAATAAATAATTTTTTAGCATAAGTATCTCCCAAATTTTGAATGGAAATTCTCTGTTTTAATTTAGTAAATCTGGTAACCCCAAAATGGCCTTCCTGAGCTTGCTTCTTTGTTTCCTTGATTGGATTTTGGGGTTTGCCTAACTCTTTTAATGTACACATACGATTTCTTGCTTTACCTATGAAACGCTAATAACATTCATTGCATGTGGATTTACTCATTTGACTTTTATTTATTTTTTTAACATTCTTTATTGAGGTATAGTCATTTTACAATGTTGTGTCAAATTCCAGTGTAGAGCACAATTTTTCAGTTATACATGAACATACATATGTTCATTGTCACTTTTTTTTTCGCTGTGAGCTACCACAAGATCTTGAATATATTTCCCTGTGCTACACAGTATAATCTTGTTTATCTATTCTACAGTTTGAAATCCCTGTCTGTCCCTTCCCACCCCTCGCCCCCTTGGCAACCACAAATTTGTATTCTATGACTGATTTGACTTTTAGAGTGTAATTCTCCCTGATTTATAGTTGTGTGTATGCTGGGGTGGAGAAGTGGATCTTGCTATCACTGCCTTGTACCGACAGCAGCTGTTGAGATAAACTGCATTAATCAGAGTTGCTTAAAGCAATACAAACCATTTTGGGAAGGATAAAGGATTAGTATAAATGAGTTCCAGCAAGATCACTTTAACTGCAAGCTGAAATAATTTGTATTGAGGAAAAGGAAAATAGGAATTCTTCTATGGGAGAAGGGTAATTTTGGAGAATGGAAACCTTTGAGAATGAGGCAGTCTGGGGAGTGGAGTTCTATAGCTGGGACTTAAGTGTATTGTGGGTCTCTAAGGAAAACGCTAAGATGTTAGAGAAGATGGCAGAATGGGGGCCAGGAAGACGTTAAAGAAACAGTATTTCAAGTCTGTGCACAGGGCTGGCTTTAGATGTACCAGGGGCTGGAGTCCCTTTCTCCTGCTGTCTTCTATTCTGCTCGGTCCTTTGGTCCACCTAATTGATCAGGTTGGTTTTTTATTAGTACTATTATTTAACTGCATTTGGATCAAACAGAATAAATTTTGTGGTCTAGCTGGGAATTTTACCATACTATGTAACATTTTTTATGAGATGTGGTCTGAATTTCAAACAACTTACATAAAAATAAAATGTTGACACATATCTTGGTCAGGCTGGGTGTGTGGCTTTTCAATCTGGTGAGCATTGAATCCAGGAAGAAGGCCTGGTCACAGTGCAACGTATTATATTGTATTACACCTCAAAAACAGATCTTACAGGCTCAGTGCAATTCAATCCAACAACTATTTGTTGACTACCCTTCTGGAAACACAAATATAATATCTTTTTTTTTTTGGGGGGGGGCAGGGAGAGGTAATTAGAGCATGCTCTCTACCGCTTGAGCTACACCCTCCGCCCCCAACATAGTATCTTTTAAAGAGAGGTGGTATAGGTAAGAGAGTTCATAGCCGTGCATTGTTAGGTGAACAAGAACTTGCTCTGACTTCATGATGTTTACAAATAACTAGAGGGCTAAGACGGCTTTTATAAAGAAGAAAGTAACAAGAGATGACGTATGTGGAAAGTACATTGCAGTACTTCAATAATTAAAGTAGAAATAGAAGTAAAAAGAACGATTTTTCCATGTTATACTTAAAGACATTAAAAATATTTTTATCCACACTATAAAAAACAAAGTGCATTGCAAATGTAGAGTGCCCTGGGGATTGTTCTAGAATGGGCCTTTAAACTCCTAACACCTCCTGTTCTCCAAAATTAGGAGTATCAGGTAAAGGAAACTGAGTCCTTGAGAAACCCAAGAATGAAGATCGTGAATTGCCGGTGGCCACGGGAGCCATAAAACTTTGGACGAGTTACACACCTTCAGCTTCAACTTCCTCCTCTGTTAAGTGGGGATTACCAATATCTTGCAGGGTTATTGGGTAGATTAGAAGCAGGTAATGAGTGAAGCACCTAGCATTGTGCTCGGCAGCAGTAAGGGCTCAAGAAACCGTACCTTCTGTTACTACTTATTTTCAACTTCTCTGAGTGATTGAGAAGGGAACACTTTGTGTAGGGCTACCCACTTTGTGGGTCCTACTTAGAGGCACTGCTAAGCCATATGGTTTTCACAAGGAACATTCTGCGGCTTCCGATATATGCCCCTCGCCTCAGCCAGGGACCAGAGAAATTCGGGCTCCTCTAGAAAAACCGGTGCCCTGGTCTTTTCTCTGTAGGCACTAAGGGAGAGATTCCGCAGACCAGGCTGCGAAGACGATCGGGACGGCAGGGAGTCTCCGAAAGGGTCCCGGGAGCCCGGACTCTGGTAGGACTCGCCCCGGCGGCTCGGTCCCCAGCGCCGGAGCGGAGGCGGGGAAGTGGACGCCGAGGGGCGTGGGGCGACGGCATCGGTTGTCTGTGCCCGCCGAGCCTGGGCGGGCACATACTCCTAGCGTCCAATCCCTAGCCGGAGTCGCGGCCTCATGAATAAGCAACAAGGCGAAGTGCCCTCCCCCTGGCGTCCCAGACAGCGGAGGGAGCCGCCACCCCTGCAGGGGCCGCCGTGGGGATGCCGAACGCGGGCGCCGCTGCTCTCTTCTGCGCGCTGCTCGGCTGAAGGCGCACAGGTGAGGACGGGTCGGGCTTCTGCCACTCGGGCGGCCGCGGCTGCAACCGGGCGCCGGGTCAGAGCCGGAGCCGGAGCCCCTGGCGGCACGGGGCCGCCCTGTGAGCGTTGCAGTCCGGGGCGCGCGGCAGCCCGGGGCGCGCCAGGCGTGCGCCCTGCGCCCCCGCCGGAACGCGAAGCCCAGGCGCAGGGGGCGCGGGGGCAGCTCCGGGAGCGTGGGGCGCGGCGCGCAGGCCTGGGAGGACTGGCCGCACTCCTCGCTCCAGCTCAGCCTCACTGCTCCGCACCAGCGAGCGGGCCTTTGTGCTGGCGGAGCTTGCAGAGCTGGCTGCTTTTGTGTGGGCTTTCTTTCTTCTCTCCCCCCCCTCTCAGTCTCACAGCGGTGGTAGAGAAGTTCCCGAAGACTAAGATTTGATCCTTTCAAAGCATCGGTTGCAGTGTCCCCGACGCCAGCCAGTGCCCAGCAGCTGAGGAGCGAATAGGGGCTGCGGTGGCTACCGAAACGTGTTCTGCTACTTTGCAGAAAACAAATAGTTGAGTGTTTAGCGCAGAGGTGTCACGGAACCTCCTTGCTCAGACCCTGACCGTTCCCCCAGAGGCAGGAAGATGCTCCTTGGAAAGGTCAGTTAATTGGAACGAGGGCCTGAGGGTTAGACTCCAGAATGGTTGCGAGGTGCTGCCTGGAGGTGTCCAGATGTCGCATGTGCGTCCTGGTCACTGGTCACTGGTCACTGACAGAACCTGACAGAACCTGGTCACTGACAGAACCTTCCTAACATATAGAGCCTGGCTGGCGAAAAAGGGAGCGGGGGCACAAAATATAGGACCCTCAAGTGTTTGGAGTTCTCCATGATAAGAAATGTTTGTCTTCTCAAGCTGATCCCGAGTATCTGCCAGGATCTTGGCACCTCATTTCTGTGTAGAGCTATTGTGGAGGAGAGGAGAGAGGCTGCTTTAAAGAGCCTGCCTTCTTTCTATAAGTTTTAGTTTGAAACTTAAGAAGAAAGGGGGGTGGCTCACAAAACCATCCATAGACTTCTGAAGGATTTCTTCCGTAGGGAGCAAAATGTGTGACCAGATTTGCATGTCTCCTCTCCTTTTTGTGTATTTCCTTGATCCCCAGTGATGCTGTTGGGGCTCCAAGGAGTCTCGTTTACACGCCCACAGAGTCAGTCGCTGACCGACTAGTGCTACTCGCGGGTGGAATCCCATTGTAGCATCTATTGCACGAAACTGAAAACCCGGGTGAGATTTCACAGAATCAGAACATTTACGCATAGCAGAGATTTAAGGGTAGCCTGACTTACTCTTATGAATGAGGTAGAGTTGTTGTGTTTGTCATAATAATGAACCAAGCACACTTGCAGCAGACTTGATACTGATTGTGTTTATTCACAAAACTCCCAAGACTCAGCAAGTCTAAGGTAGCTACAGCAACAGAGCCAATTAGGGAGATGTGGATTTGTCTTCGTTTTTATGGGAGGCTTCTTATATTCTGGCATGTCCTGCTAGACCTTTCAGTACCGTAATTTGATTTTACAGGAACGGTTTGATGCTAAGTAGAAGTACATAAGTATAGGATCAAAATGAGGAAGGTAGGCTTACCTGTTGTGGAAAATTTCTACTTGTCAGCTAAAGGTATACTTCACTTTCTATTCAGCAGATGTTTGCCTGAAAGCTTGTGTAGGGAATTGTATTTTTGTTCGTTGAGTTCTGTTTATTCTCACACAGGGAAGCTGGCTGTTCAGAGAGAACCTGAGTTTAATTTCTGTAAAATGGAAGCTCATTCTCTAATTAAGATGTGTGGTCAGTCCTGTTTTTTCATATTGTGTTTTCTTGGTGATTATAAGAAAAGCATCTGAATCACATTTCAGCTTGAAATGTTAGAAATTATATTTAATCCTTGAAGTGTCTACCTGGGGATTACTTTCTCTTTAAATGCCAGCTAGTAGTTAGAGATCTTGTCAAGCAAATGAGGTTTGGGACCAAAAAAAAACAGAAACGAAGTGTCACATTGGGTCATTGACAAGAGTGGTGTGATAGAGGGACAAGAGCTTGTTGATCAAGATTGATTAGGACGGAATTCTGCAAACATCAGACAATTCCCAGGTCACTTTGTCTCCATGAAAAGCTGAGAGGGGAAGCTCCTTGGAAATATCTCAAGGAGAAAAGGGATGCTATGGATTCCTCAAGCTGTTCGTGTGTCTGTATTTTGAGGGGGATGCGTGACAGTACCACACGCATATGCCTTGAATGGTACAATACTTAAAATTTTTCTTAGAACCATTTTTTATGTCTATCATCACTTTGTCATCTCTCTTCCACCTTTGAAGAAAACAAAATGAGCACTATTATCTCCATTTTGCAATGAGGAAACTGAGTTTCAGTGATTTTCCCAAGGTAGAGCTGGAACTCGAAGCCAGCTTTTAAATCTTCATGTCTAGCTTTTTTTTTTTTTTCATCAGGGACAGACTGGTGCACTAGGAGTAGTAAACACAGATAGCTTCATTTATCTTCATCGCTACATTGGAGTGAATAAAGCTTGTGGGCTCAATATATAGAACTTAGTTGAGGTCTGCAGAAATGGTAAAGCACTTTGCTGGCAGTGCCCAGAGTAACCGTCTTGACTCCAGCCTACTTACCCTCTTCCCTGTCAGCTCTGATGCCACTTTCCTCCTGGGAGACTCTGCTTTTTCTTGTGGTTACTCTATTCTCTCTCCTCCCACTGTGGTTGAACATGCTACTGAAAGGATTGTCTGACACTCTAGCCACTTAATTTACAGTGAAGGATGGCTAGGGTCAGGTGATCTTAAAGCCAATATATCAGGCCAGTGGCTGTTGTCAGTTGCGCAGGGAATCAGAAATGGGGCACCTTAATGCTGTGTGCCGCAGCTGGGTTAATAGGGTCAGAGTCTTGATAAGCTCAGCCTCAGACAAGTGAAATAGTGTTGGCAACGAGAGCCTTAAGAATTAAGAAAAGAAAAGATAAGACAGCGACAAAATAATCTTTAGGAAAAACACCAAATGGATAGATCGTTGAGGCACAAAGAAGGGAAAGAGTTTCCTTTTCCCATTATCAATCAAAGAATTACTAATTGGGTTTTGAAAGGTGAAGGGGTAATTGAAAAGCAAGTTGACCTGAAGCTCTGAGGCTTGTCCCTTGTTCCTGGTGATCTATTTTTTTTTAAATGAAATAAACTGAAAACCTAAAGTATAGCAGAAATGAGAATACAGAAATGATTACTGTTATTAAAATGACACATTGAATAAGTAGCCAGAAGTGACTAGGGGATGAACAAAACAGACCAACATGGACAGACCATAAACTGTCATTGAACATATTACAGTATAAAAAGGAGATTCTGAACATTCTTTATCATGTGCTTCAATGCTTATTTATAGTCACTTCACGCCAGTAAATGTTTATTGAACATCTCCCCTATGTGTCTACCATTATTAGGAATTATATGGCAAACAAAGGAAGCTAAAAGACCAGTGTTTGCATGCAAAGAACATGATCTTATTTGAAGTGATGAGACTTAACAGACATGACGATTTGTGCTAGAGAAGCTGGGAAAAGGATGAGAAAAGAATTGGCCAGGCATTTTTGTGATAGCAGGTAGTAAACAGGACATGACCTGGGGGGTCAGGGTTTGGATACCTAGGGAAGGGAAGAAAGAGGGAATGTTCATTCTGGTTAATGCAGTGGTGTGTGCAAAACTTAGGAAGCTGAAATGAGCAAGGTGCCTAAGAGGACAATATACCCAGCTGGCAATGGTGTTTGTGCTGGGCACTGGTGGTGTGGGGTGGCATTCCAGATATAGAGTTTGGCAATTGTATGTTTGGGGACATTAAATGATATGTTTTGGGAAGGTAGAAAGTTGTGGTGGCAAAGGCAGGAAAGTTAATGTCTGCCAGAATTCACAATTTCAAAAACAGACACAATCACATAGGTAAGTTAATTAACCTCTATACGCTGGTAGTTTTCTCGTCTAAACAAAACAAACAAACAAAAAGGGGATAATGGTAGTACCTAGCTCATTAGGTTATTGTAAAGGATTAAGTAAGATAATTTATATAAAGTACTTAAAGCACTTGGCATCCTCCAAATAGTAGCCATTGTTGAGTGATTATTGTTGTTTTTATTCTTAAGGATAAACCATCTGGATTATATAAAATGGAGTGGAGGGGAGAGAGTCTGAACAGGATCATTGATTAAGAGGCAATTAAAATAATGATAGTCTAGTGTCCTCAAGGAGGGACAATTCCAAGAGATACTATAAGGGAAGAATCTGCAGAAGTTGTGAATCTAGCATCTATAGGAGAGAAGAGTCCACGATGACCCCACAGTTTAGATGCGGATGCTGTGTGTGTTTGAGATAGCATCTGAGTAACATCCAGTAGACAGTGAAAATCTGAGCTTTCTTCCCCAAACCCCACACCAACTCTTTATGGTATTTGTGTTTATCCCAAGAAAAGGAAAATATTAGGCAGACTGTCACCAGCTTTTTTTTTTTTTGGCATCCTCTACAGGCCTTCCCTTTCTTGAATACCCTTAAGGCAGTGCTCACGTTCCTTATATATTATACATGAAACTCAGTTTCCTTCGGAAAAAGTAGCGTTGTCACTGATGAGAATGATTTAACACACTGGTTCCCTTTTGTGTCTCCATTTTGTTAATGCGCTGAACAAGAGCAGCATATATTTCAGTTGGAAAAATATTGACGAAGTGTTTTTTTTTTAACTTTTTTTAAAATTGAGTTATAGTCAGTTTACAATGTTGTGTCTATTTCCAGTGCCAAGTTTTTTTTTTTTTTTAAACCTGATTATTAAGTCAAACAGGGTGGCTCAGGCTGTGTATTTTGGGTTGTCTTTCATTTGTCTTTGAAACTCGAATATGCCTAGACTCGACAAAGAAACAGATTCTGGACTGTATCTATTTAAGATTGTCAAAGATAATGCTTGACAGAACAGCTTATCTGTTCACTGGTGGCAGAAACCCAGTAAATTGTTCGGAGCACTGCCAAGCCATTAGGATACCTTGATAGCGAATGACAGACAAAGTGCTACTGACTTGCTCAGAAAGGGATGCTTTTTAAGCTATTAGAAAGGAATATCCACTATCCATTAGCAGTTGGGTTAGAGTTCATTTATCTGAATTAATTTGCACCAATGGATAGATTGAAAAGAAAGGAGCGTCCATAGTCAGAGTGTAAGGGAAAAGTCAGAGGAATGTTTATTTATTAAATACTCTGATATTTGAATTAATTTAGGGTAATTAAGACACAATTTCTAGTAAGCAGTGAAATCTCCTCTCCCTCCCTGTCCTCCAACTATAGACATTCATCTGTTTGTTCAGCCAGTATTTACTAAGCATTTCCCCGTGCCAGGTACTTTGACAAGGACAGGAGACAATGTCGAGGAAAAAAAAAAGGTGTATAGCCTTCAAAAATATGATTGCACGTGGTTATTTAGGTTTGGAAATAACATCATTGAACTGACATCGGTCAGCCTTTCCATATTTATTCCCTAATGTCATGCAGCTCCCAGTGGGGGATATCCAACTCCTAGGAGGGGCTCTCTGAACCTGTGCTGTGCTTTGAAAGATGGAGAAAGACCAGGAGCTTGAAGGTCATCTACCAATTTATCTGAGTTGCAGATGTGTTCCCTGCTGCCGTCCCTCACAGGCTATCTTTTCCACTTCTTTTCAAGTTCAGGCATCACTTTGAATAGTGGGGAGAAGGAGCATAAGGCTGCAATACACAGGCACAGAATAGGCGTGTGGTTCACACCACTTTTTCTGCTGTAATTGGATTTAGAAAGCAGGTGGCCGGCACTTCGTTACAGAAGGAAAGTCTTCTGGAGCAAAGGCAGAATTCCCTTCACACAGAAATCCTAAACCTCAAGATCTAGGGAAAATGAAACCTTGAAGGAAAAAAATCTGTCTTGGAAAGGCAATAGAGGTTATATTAAATCTGTATTGTTTGTCCCCCACTACCCTCCAAATCCGATTTGTTCATAAAATTCTCCCCTCAGTCCACATGTCTCTGGAACATATAAATAAAATGTGAAGCATTCATGCAATCATTTGGGTGCCTTGCCTGTTTGATGGCAAAATGAAAACATTTGTATTTTTGTTTTGTGTTCTATACATACAATATAAAAATGAAATCATGGGGAAAGAAGGGATTTCAATTATTTTGTTTAACTCCTTATTCTGTTAAAGGAGAAACTGAGGCTATTTGTACAGCATCACATAGTATGTTTTAACAGCAATCAAGCTACGGGTCGTTTTTCTGATGCCAGTCCATGTCCCTCTAAACTCTACTGCCCCTCATGATGGCCATTGCTCTTAGGTTTTTATCCAGAAGCATAGAATCATGGAAACCAAGCTTTTAGGCCACACCCTCGATTTTCTGGGGTGTTTGGTAAGATTTCACTGAATGGGAAAACTATTTGTACAGGAAAGGGCAGCCCTCTGAATGGATTAGAAATGAGCCAGAGAGTTCAATAGCTTTTACGTATCTTTGACTCTGTAGTTTATACTTCAGCTTGTCTGTTCAGAAACCAAAGGTGTAGTTTCATCAGCTGTGAGCACTCTTGCTTCACAGCGATCCTATGTTTTTGTTTTAAGAAAGGAAAATAGAGGCAGCAGGTCAAATACTGTTACCCAGTCAGTTACCTGCCCGTGAACTGGGATGCCTGCTGGCTCAGCTGAAGTATGGGGATAATGTCCAGAATGTTCACATGCTATTCCCTCTTTACTAAATATCTTTCCCATAGTCTCTCCTTTTAAAACAATGGTAGCTAGCCTGTGTGTAGTTTAATATTTAATCCAGTTGTTCCAAGCCCTCATCCTACGCAGGGGGGCATCTAGCATCCCTTCCACTATGTCTGGGGATTCTTGGGTGGGTGGCTTACTTTTCTTCCAGTCATCTCTGGCTTCAGTCTTCTTCTACTTCTAAATGTATGATCCCTGAAATGCTGTTCCTTTTCTGCATGTGGCACCTCATGACATCACCCCATTCCTGTATTCTCTCAGAGTACTGTGACTCAAGGTTTCTGTGTAAAAAATTACACCTAACTTGATGGCAAAAAATATTTATTATTTCATCCCATGCCTGTGTGTAGGAATTTGGGAGTAGCTTAGCTGGGTGGTGCTGACTCAGGGTCTCTCAGGAAGTTGCAGTCAAGATGTCAGCTCGGGCTACAGTCATCTGAAGGCTTGACTGGGGGCTGGGGGAGCTGCTTCCAAGATAATTCATTCACGTGGTGCTGGTAGTTCAGCAAGAGGCTTCAGCTCTGAATCCATAGATTCCTCTTTCCTCATGTGAAAAAATTCAACCTACTCTTTCTCTTCCACTGTCTAGATCTTGCCCTAAGCACTTGGCATTTTCTCTGACTCAAAAGGAGGCTGTAAGACTAAATGGGATAGCATGTGGAAGCTTTGGACTTCTTAAGGGCAGAAGGCCTTATGAAATGTAAATTTTTATATTTTATGTGTGCACGTCGTGTGCCTAACCCAGATAGTTTTATGATTAGATGTAGAAGAAAGGAAAAGAATGGCTTTTATAAAGATAAGTCTTTACATTTAGATTTAGAATTTTCATACCAGGGTTTAAGTTTCTAGAAAACAGTATCTGAGGACTTTCTGATGATGGGAATAGAAAGGGTCCTACTCACCAAAATAGATAAAAAGACATAAAACCCTTAAGTTTTGGGGAAAATGAGCAGTTTTGATGTAATTTTAGTTGTAACGAGAGTGTGAGTAGTTTAAAAAAGTGCACTAAATCTTAATCTTACAGTAATGTGTATTCAGTAAAGATTGCTAATTTAAAATGTGTTTTGGTTGTCTTAAAAAGTTTTTTTCAAGAAACACACTTATTTACATTGCTTAACTATTTTCCCTTTTCTAATCTTTTTTTTTTGAGACAAAGATTTTGCCTATAAAAACCTAATTTTTATAGTTGTTGCAGAGAAAATAAATAATTTAAGTATTTTCAAGACAAATTTTAATTGAAAATCAATTATATGCTTTAAAAAACTCTTGAATAAAACTAGTATTCGGTATTTTATGATGATATTCAATACATTTTAAAACATACTTAAAAGATTCTGTGAAAGTACTATAAGTAAATGTTAAGATTTACTTTCTATATCCTAGACATGTTGCTATTTCTAGTCATTTGACTACATGATTCATAGAATTCGAGGAGAATATTACAAATGTGACTTTAAGGATAGTTTATTTCAAGTAGATATTTAAAAAACAATGAACCTAGGACTTGAACTATGTGTACCCTTTTCTAGAGAGCTTCAAGTTAAATCAGCTGCAAAATTTAGCAGGGAAAAATGAACTGGGTTAACCATGTCTCAAAGGTACAGAGAAATAGAACAGCCTTTCCTATGTACTGTCTCTGAGCATGAGGTCAAGGAGATTATTTTACTTACGGTTTAATTTTAAGGGGCTTATTTACAAAATATATTTATATGGCAGTTCTGATATGCTTTATTTTTCTGCAGGACTCAATTACAGGAATTGTCAACTCTGCCAATTTATGTGCACATTTCTCTTCCACTATGAGCGGACCAATTGCAGTGCACATTTGTCTGGCTTTCAACAGCCTTCTGCTTCTCAATGTTGCCACACAATGTCTGGCCTTCCCCAGGATGGAAAGAAGGCAGATAGCACCTGTTCATGCAGAAAAAAGGCATTCTGAGAGGATGAACACAGATGACCTAGAAAGTAACTCCATCACTTCAAAGTGCACTCCAGTCTCTGAAGATCCAATGACAGTGTTAGGAGGGCCATCAACAACGTCTTTAAATGAAGAATTCCCTACTAATAAAGAAACTCCTCCTCCAGGAGTTAGGCTCATGCAGCCTGATAGCTCTGCCATTTACACTGCTACTGAGCCAGTGGTCCCAGGAAGGGAAGAAATGTTTAGTTCCAGCCTGCCAGAGAGAATGTCTCCCGAAAGCCGGCTTTCCAAGGCCATGTTAACCAACCCTATCACCCCAACTGCTGCTCTGAATATTGATGAGAACGAGGAACCCTTCCATAGTACCATCATTCAGCCCATTGTGGAGGGAACCACTGAAGCAACACGAGGTTTTCTGCACTATGTGGATGATCAGTTGTTTGCAACTGAAAGTCAGGAAGGAGTGAGTCTGGGACATTCACCTTTATCCCTTGTGAATACTAAAGAAATGCTAACCACCAATCCAAGGGCTGAGAAATTTGAAACAGACCCAGAGCATAAGACAGTTTCTTTTCCTGGTACTGAGCCCAAAGCAGGCACTGAACTTTCCCAGATGACAGTTGATAATACCCAGGCTACTGCCACCAAACACTGGCTCATGACCTCCGAGTCCACCCTGAGTGCTAAGCCAGAAACTGACAGCCTGCTGGGAGCCCCAGATGGCACAGTGAGTGTCAGGACAGCTGTTCCAGCTGCCTCCGTCGTAAGTGATGAGTGGGATGACACCAAATTAGAGAGTGTAAGCCAGATAAAGACCCCAAAGCTCGTAGATAATACAGAGGAGACTCAGGTGAGAATGGAAACGTCTCAGACAGCCCTAGTAACTGATGATGGCATGGAAGGCATGGAAGGGGGCAAAACTTTGACAGAGGCTGCGGGTGTGGCTCTGAGGCTGCCTGAAGGGGAAACACACATGGGGACAGCCCTGCTAATAACACATGGAGATGAGAAATCATCTGCCTTCACAGATCAAAGTTTCTTTACTCCCACAAGTCTAATGGAAGATGGGAAGGTCTCTGTCATAAACGTTCAAAATACTGCAGAATTCATGGAATCCACCCAGGAAAATAATGCCATGTTCTTCTTAAAGACCACTGTTTCCATCTCAGAATATGAGTCTGAGGCATATCGACCATTGGGAAATACATTTAAAGGTAAAAGAAGGAGAAAAAAAGCTTTGTTTAATTTGAAATGTTTCTATTTTTTAAAAATTGAGTTATAATTGACATAAAACATTTATTAGTTTTAGTTGTTTTATGTTTTTTAAGTGATAATTTAGAAATAAGTTATCTAGGTGTTAATGAAAAACAAAAGTAAATAAATAAAAATACATTTTATATAAAAATTACATCCAAATATAATCCTTGCGTATAGACCAGTGGTATTCAACTGGGAATAATTTGTGTCTCCTCCCATCATTTGGCAATGTTTGGAGACGTTTTTTCCCAGTTTTATTGAAATGTAATTGACATATGGTACTGTGTAAGTTTAAGGTGCACAGCATAATGGTCTGACTTACAAACAGCATGAAGTGATTAACATGGTAAGTTTAGTGAACATCCATCATCTCATATAAATACAAAATTAAAGAAATAGAAAAATAGTTTTTTCCTTGTGAGGAAAACTCTTAGAATTTACTCACTTAACAACTTTCATATATAACATACAGCAGTGTTAATTATATTCATGATGTTGAACATCCCTAGAACTTATTTATCTTATAACTAGAAGGTTGTACCTTTTGACCGCCTTCATTCAGTTTCCTCTCCCTCCACCCTTTGCCTCTAATAACCACAAATCTGATCTCTTTTTCTATGAGTTTGTTTGTTCGTTTGTTTTTGAAGTATAATTGACAGCACCATGTTAGTTCCTAGCTAGTTAGGTGCACAACATAGTGATTTGATACTTCTGTACATTTCAAAGTGATCACCATGATATGTTTAGTTACCATCTGTCACCTTACAAAGATGTTTCTTAATTATTGACTTATTCCCCACCTGTGACTCATTTATCTTGCAGCTGGAAATTTGTACCTTTTAATCTTCATCACCTATTTCTGGAGACATTTTTGTTCGTCACGACAGAGGGCGTCTAGTGGGTAGAGGCCAAAAGTGCTGTTAGGTACACACACAGCCCCCACAACAAAGATTTGTCTGAGCCAAGAGGTCAGTAGCACTGAGAAACCCTAATAGAGATGAATATTTTTCAAATATTTTGTTATAAAAATGTGTAAATATACAGGAAAATGTAAAAAAAAATTAGCTGTATGTTTAAATGGTGAAATAAACAGTGTAGAATACTTACTTACACATTGTTGTAAAAAGTACTCACTCACATCCCTGATATTTCTTACCAAAAGGCTGTAGGTAAGTAAATATTTATCTCACAATATCAACCGTATGAGCTGTTTTCCCAAAAAGAAAATCGTCTAGAAGTGAGGGGAAAAAAACCCAATACAGATAAATCTTCTCTGCTGGTTTGATTCTGCACTTTTTACTTTCTCTTGGCCGCTACGTCTGTGCATGTTACTAGCTGACAGTCCTTGCATTGGTTGTTGACGGATCGTGTTTTTCCTTTATTATGTGTAGTTGGTCAGAAGCAGCATGGGGATGGGAAGACTTAGTGAAACATGCATCTGATCATTCCAACTTGTTTTGGAATATGTACAGCTGTTACTTCAGCTCAGTAGCCTCATTAATGGAAAATATCAAATTAGTAATATGTTTTATAAAGTGTCATCAAGATTGAATTAAAATGGTAAAGGATTGAATTTTACACATCCAGTTCACTTTGAAAAGACCCCAAGACCTAGTATACTGGAGGTTTTCATGGACGCTTCCAGAGAATGTTTTGTAAGTTGGTTTTTAAATTCCATTAAGAGAGTTGGGTCCATGTGACTGGGAGGATATTAGATATGACCAAACAAGAAGTTTACTTCAATTCTCCATAATGCTTTAAGATATTCCTGAAGCATTAAATCACATAATTCCAGACTGTTCACTGCACAATTGAATCCATGAGTCTTATGTACTCCATTGGCATTAGCTTCTATTAATACAGCCTAAAAAGTAAAATGTATTTGGTAATTGTCTGATTATGTTTTTGCGTATTGAATATGCTCCTTACTTAGTCATAATTGCCTCACTTAACTACAGTCTTTTTTTTTTAAATTTTATTTTGGTGGAGAGAGGTAATTAGGTACTCATTTATTTATTTATTTACTTACTTATTATTTTAATGGAGGTACTGGGGATTGAACCCAGGACCTCGTGCATGCTAAGCAGGCACTCAACCACTGAGCTACACCCTCCCCCTCAGTCTTTTTTTTTTTTAATTGAACTGTAGTCAATTTACAATGTGTCAATTTCTGGTGTACAGCATAATATTTCAATCATACATATACATACATATATTCATTTCATATGCTTTTTCATTATAGGTTACTATAAGATATTGAATCTAGTTCCCTGTGCTATACGGAAGAAGCTTGTTGTTTATTTATTTTATATATAGTTAGTTAGTATCTGCAAATCTCAAATTCCCAATTTATCCCTTCCCACCCCCTTTCCCCCTTGGTAACCATAAAATTGTTTACTATGTGAGTCTGTCTCTGTTTTGTAGATAAATAAGTTCATCAGTGTCTTCTTTTTTCTTTTTAAAAATTCTGCATGTGAGAGATGTCATATGGCATTTTTCTTTCTCTTTCTGGCTTACTTCACTTTTAACTACAGTCTTTTGACAGGCAGCTTCTTTTTATTCCCAGCACATAGCACAATATATGGCACACAGTAGGTGCTCAATAAATACCTGTTCATTGGATGAGTCAATGAAGATAGAGAACAACTCAGCCTGGAATTATCCGTTCTGACTGCCTTGTCCAAATTCATCAAAAAGCTTCTAAATGTTCTTGGTAAAGAGAGGAACGGTCAAATAATTCCTTTCAACTTTACTCATTTAGTTGTTTTGTAGAGTTAAAAATAATAAGAAAAATTGAGATTATTGACAGCAGTAGTGAGAGAATAGCCAAAAAGCTTTTCTACCCATTTTCTGGTGATTACAAGTATTTTTCAGAAGTAAACAACGCAAATGCCATTCATTTTAGGGCCCAGGAACTACATAGAACATTGTCTTCTTCAGGGAACACACTGATTTCTTGGTGTTTTTGGGTACTATGAACAGATGAGGATCCTGAGATTATAATCAGTCCTCTGATTCAGCTGGTTCACTTGAAGATCAGATTTTAAACATAATCTGTAATAACTCATCATATTTTTTCCTCTATAGTAATTAGGAAGAATGAGAGATGCAGAGAAACTTTGAATGCTATTTTTAAAATTCCCATTACTATTTCTAGTTCTCACTCTTTTTTCTTTAACAGCAGTCACTTATTCAAAGTACTGTGCCCTTTTGATATTTCTTGCAATTTCATGAAATTATGAACGTAGAGTGAACATTTACTTTTGTGTATTTTTTCTCAAAAGTGTTCATTATGCTTTCAAAAATGAGGGCCACATAAGGAGTGTATACTGCTTAAAATGATAAAACTATGTATTATCTTCTCAGCTATTCCTAGAATGCTATTGCTCATTGCATTATTTACTGGACTTGCTAATATGCTAAGTATCTAGAATTAGTATGTAAAAAAAATGGAGATAATGTAGTCTTCTAGAAATTAAGTTTTTGTACTGGCTCAGTATTTGAAATTTCCAGCATAGCTCCTCCCTAAGAAGGAGGCAGATATTGACCCTTATAAATAGTCTGTAACAACACATTTGAGGGGGCTATAACGTTGTAAAGAAAGTGGGCCTGTGATAGATACGTCATACCCCACAGGTCTCTTTCATTCAGTTTTATGATCTCAGTGCAAATGTAGACCTTCTACAGAGGCCACTCCAAGTTGTTCCTTGGGCAATGACATGGCTGAATAATATTGCTGTATATGTGTGTGTATCACATCTTGTTTATCCACGCATCTGGCAATGGGCACCATTAGCACAGCGGTTCAGAGCACTAACTATGTAACCTTAGTCAGATTCTTTACCTTTTCTATGCCTCAGTTGTTTGTAAAATGGGGTAATAACAGCTGATACTTATTGAATACTTACCAAGCACTAGGCACGGACTAAGTATTTTTACATGTGTTATCTGATTTAATCTTTATTAAAACTCTATTAAATAGATACTATTATTATTTCCATTTTACAGCTGAGGAAGCTCAAGTCCCAGAGATACTAAGTAATTCGTTCATGGTCACACAGCTAGTAGTGACTGAGTCAGAATTGAGACCCAGGCGTATTGGCTCTAAACCTGGATTTTTTTTTATTGGAGTAGAATCGGTTTACAATGTTGTGTTAAGTTCTGGTGCACAGCATAGTGATTTAGTTATACATATATATATATCTTTTCATGTTCTTTTTTATTATAGGCTATTACAAGATATTGAATATAGTTCCCTGTTCTATACAGTAGGACTCTGTTTGTCTGTTTTATATACAGTAGTTTATATCTGTTAATCCCAAGCTCTTAATTTATCCTCTCCTGCTTTCCCCTTTAATAACCATAAGTTTGTTTTCTATGTCTGTGAGTCTGTTTCTGTTTTGTAAATAAGTTCATTTGTGTCCTTTTTTTAGATTTCACATATAAGTGATAGCATATGATATTCTTCTTTCTCTTTCTGGCTTACTTCACTTAGTATGATGATCTTCAGGTCCATCCATATTGCTGCAAGTGGTATTATTTTATTATTTTTTATGGCTGAGCAGTATTCATTGTGTGCATGTGTGTGTGTGTGTATGCATATATATACATACACATACCACAACTTATGTGTGTGTGTATATATATGTATATATAGATCACAGATATATATATATATTACCTATATATTATAGGTATATATTACTACCTATGTATAATATATTTATTATAGATATACCATATATGTATATACCACAAGTGATATATATATTGCTATATATATATATGCATATACATAGTACAACTTCTTTATCCAGTCATCTGTTGATGGATATTTAGTTTGCTTCCATGTCTTGACTGTCGTAAATAGTGTAGAGCCTGCATTCTTGACTGCTATGATACGTAAGCTTCCATGAAATGATATTAGTAACTCCTTGCCCTTTTTACATATGGGAAGATTAAATAAGATAATGCCCATCATGCATGTGGCAGTGTGTGTGTATGGCACCTAATAGAAACTCAGCACACATTGGTGATTTTAATTACTATTTCTTTAATTCAAAATGTCAACTTCCCTTTCCCATTCAGGAATGCAAATCAAAAATTAATACATACAAATGCTTTTGAGAAGTTTTGAAATTTAGTTCTGTATAATTTATTTCTTAATGAACTGATGATGTTGATATGCTTAAAAGGGAGCTCAGCTGTTGATCTTCCTGTTTTGTTTTAGATTTTATTTTATGTTTTTTAAAAATATTAACATCTTTATCTCTGTCTTAGATTGATTCACCCCTCCTGACGACAGTGACACGGGGAACATTTATTTACTGGCAGTTTGTTTCTGAGCCATCCCTCTGCCTTCTTATTCCCTGAAACACCTGGCTCCTTTTTTTTTTTTTTTAAGTATTAGTTATACAGTGACTTTTTCAGGTATAGGGATTTAATTTATTTTAAAATGTTGTTTCCCCCCTTTTAAGACGTCATCACTCAAGAGATGACAACAGCTGTTCAAGAAGCAGACGCCACTTTATCTTCAGTGACACAAGAGCAGCAGGTTTCTACCCTCGAGGTTACCAGAGAGGATGTGGAGACTGAGGAAGGACAGGAGGCCCCCTCGGCCACAGCTGATGTTCCTGGTGTGACTCAGCTGTCGGGGAGATGGGAGCCTCTGGCCACAACAGTTTCAACTACAGCCGTCCCTCCGTCTTTTGAAATTACTCCTGCTATGGAAGGTCTGTAAGGCAGGGTATTGGACTCGGCGTTTTGGGGGGTGGACCTTTTCTGAGTTGATAAGGAATAGAATGAGTGGGACAGATGGCCCTGTCACCAGGGTCCACACACATACCTGGAGGGAAAGGTAGGTGAACTCTCGTTTGGAGAGATGTGGTGCAGCCTAAAAGGACAGGGGGTTAGTTTACAAGTAAAATCTTTTGGCGGCTCATCTCTGAGGCCCGAGAAGGCCAGGCCTTCTGAGAACTCTCTCCTAAATTTGACAACTTAGGCTTCTAGGAGCCCGGGGTGAAACAGCAAGGGCCTGGGTTTGAATCCCAGCTTTGGCCCTCACTGGTTTTGTGGCTTCAAGCAAGTTTCTTAATGTCTCTGAGCCTTGGTTTGTTCATCTCTGACTAATGCCTACCTGTCTTATAGTTTATTTTAAGGATTTGAAATAATGTACACAAAGTGGAGATGCTCTGATATCTTGAGGACAGTAAAGTTTTCAAACCTGGGTGATCATCAGAATCACCTGGGAATTATAAAAATTATTATTATTTAATAATTATTTTTGGACTTCACATCTCTGTTGCATCATTGGCCTAATTAAAGCCCACTTTTATTTATTAACTAAGTAATCTTTAGCAATGTAATAAATACCTTCTAATTCTGCTTTCCCTGCCCACAAGAGGAACACCCCTAGGGTCTTGTCAGTAAAGTACAGGTAACCCCATGACCCTTCCCACCTAAACCCCTTCCTCCTGTTTAACCGTCAGCCTGAATCTTGTGTTTGCCATTTCCTGGACTGCCTTTTCTTTTAGTTTTATCATGTCTATTTTTACTTCTAATATTATACAATTAAACATTTTAGTTGTTTTTTACTTTATAAAAATATTGTGCTGTAGATACTCTTCTGGGGACTTTTTTTTTACTTAATATTCTATGGCTAATATTTACTTACTATGGTTCTTTCATTTTGACTGCTTATAATATTCCATTGTGAAATTATATCACAGTCTGTTCACTTAATCTTCATCCAGTCTCTCCTAGTGATTTGCATTTGGGTCATTGCCAGGTTTGGCTGTTGTGAACACGGCTGCCATGAATATTCTGTTGCATACTCTCCAGTGCACATGTGTAGGACATTCTCTTGGGTATATACCTAGGAACTGAATTGCTGGCCATGGGGCATATGACTATTTGACTTTAGGAGACAGTGCCTAAGTGCTTTCTAGAATTGTTGCACCCATTTATACTGCCAACAGCAATGTGTATGAGAATTTCTGGATCCATAGCCTGGGAGCTGTTACAAATAGGTTCTCAGGCTTTATCACCAAGGGGGTTCTGATTCAGTAAGTTGGGATATGTAGAAAGTATGACAATCAACAACTTAAAAAAATTACTTCAAGAGATTCTGATGACCAACCAAGCTTGTAAAATACTAGTATTCTTGAGTTCCTAGATTTGAGAATACCAGGGGCTAAATTTGGCTGCTTTGAAATTGAACATATTCCAGACACAGATTGAAGCTCTTACTCTTTGACTTGACTTAAAAAAAAGTCTTTGGCATATATTTAAATAAATTTTTGTTAAATTTTCTACCTTTGGTAATAGGTTATATAAAATCCTATGAAATCTGTAATATTGTCAATAGAATAAATGGGAGATTAAAATTTAAAAACAAAGTTCTGATTTGAGACGGTATGTTTTCCTGGAAGATACAGTGTTTGCCTTGGGGAGCTGGACCGATGCAGTGTGGGAAGGGGAGCTGGTCTCGGTGCCAAACTTACTGTATGTAAGTTAGTGGTTTCATCAGTTATTTCTTGCTTAAGAAGTAAAAGCACATGTAGACATTTCCCATAATGATCCTCTTTGGGTTAAGTTGTGTCTCTTGTGTTTGGCAGACCTAACGGACACAGTCACAGGGCCGAATGAGGAGCTGTTCACACCTCTTGTGGGTTCTCCAGTGACGCCCCCTGGAATAATGGAGGAGGCACCCAGCGCTTCTCCAGAACTTGCTGACCCCGAGGCGTCTTCCCAGAGAAGAACTCCTGCTCCCCCCATTAGCTATGTTAACACAGCCGCCTCGTATGGCCTGGACCAGCTCGAATCTGAAGGTATTCATGCTTTGAAGGGGATCTTTTCCGGGACGGATTGAGTGAGTCACTGAGTTGAAAAAAAAAACAAACCCAAAAATAGTTGTTTTTGAGAAAAGATCAAGGAGAAGTGTATTCAGTGTGCCGTGTAGATCAGGGGTCAGTAGACCATGGCCCGGCCAAATCTGGCCAGCCATCTGTTTTTGTATGGCTTGCAAGCTAAATTTTTAAATGATTGAAAAAATAATCCAAAGAACAACAACATTTAGTGACATGGAAAAGTTACATAAAATCCAAATTTCAGCACTCCTAAGTATAATGGTATTGGGACACAGCCACGCTGGTCCGTTTATGTCTTGTCTGTGGCTACTTGTGTGCCTGAGCCGCAGAGCTGTGTGGTTGCAACAGACTCCATGCCTACAGGGCCTAAAATATTCATAATATGGTCCTTTCCCGAAAAAGCTTGCGGCGCCCTGGTCTAGATCAGTACTTCTCAATTACAGTTGAACATTAGCATCACCTTGGGGAGCTTTTAAAGGATTCTAGTGCCTGAGTCCTCCTCCCAGTGATTCTGATTCAGTCGGCATGGGATGGGATCTGGCGTCAACATTTATGAAGAGTGGCTTTAGATGATTTCAGAGTGCAGGCTGGATTGAGAAAACTGGGTGGAAATTTAATGTGGATTGTATTTTTGTAAGGTTGCTGTGGTTGTTCATACTGGGTCATTCTGCCTATTGAACATCTCTGGGTTAGATGTTCCAGTTTTCGGAGATAGGTGGTCTCCTTAACTATTACGACTGAGAAATTCATGTGAAGTTTTACTTTCCAAGACATTGTCTTAGAGTATGAAAAAGATGCTTGGAGCACAGCTGCACATCCACAAATGAGAAGACTGGAAATATGATGAAAGGTTGTTTAATTAAACTGCATTTTGGCAGGTGAACAGCTCCCGGCTGGAGGTGCAAAATAGTCGAGATTTGTAGTGCAGTTTCTTAAACTAATGTGAAGGACAGGTAAGCTTTCGGGCACTACATCAGCCATGCGTTTGATGCGGTAAAGACATAGGATGTGCTGGGATTTTATATGTTGTGTACTGTACAGCCAGGAAGGTGGTTCGGCCAGGTTTACAGCAGACTATTGCAGACTCTCAGGATAATACCAGTAGTTTTCTGATGGAGAAATGTGATATTTTAGGAATAGTGCGAATTCCATAGAAGTCTGATTTAAGAAATGGATCAAAGTGAGCTCAGGGGGTAACAGCTCTTGCACTCCATGGTAAGATAAAAACTTGGAATGTAGTCTCATATTAGCTGTCTGCTCTCCTGGATGCCATCTGGAAAAACCAGGTTTCCTCAAATTAACCTGAGTTAGAGATGACAGCTTTACCCGGGAGGGCTCATTTAATCAGAGAGAAAAAAAATTGTATTTGTGAATAATCCATACTTGTGAAACTGCAATAATTCTCTAAATTTAGCAGATGATGGCAGTTGTATTGAAATGTGTGAGAATTTTCTTAACTTGCCTAAGATGTCCTGGAGTCTTAGTGCTTTTCTTCTGCACCATTCAATTCCAGCTTCTTTTTGAGGATATATTTTGTCAGTTTTGATCTAAGTTATGTTCCTTGTCAAGGCTTACAAAAGACATTTTTGGTTTAAAAATATTCTTTCTGCTATGTTGTCGGGCTTAAGACAAGGTTTTGAATGAGCATACCTTTTCTCCTAAATACCAGGAAGTATTTATATTTAATTAGCATATGTTAAGAATGTCACAATTAGTTTTATGCTGGTCCATCTCACCCTCTGAAAGCCGAAGTGACTACTCTTATTTAAATTGATAAACCTACTAGATTCCTGGATGTTATTGGAAGCCTTCATTTTCAATGCATGTTTTTCCATCTTGTCTGGGAATATAAGTGCAGCTTGAGGCTTTGACTGGATGAAGATTTTAATTCTTACATAGCATTATACCCAGAGGAAGATCATTTATTCTTAGCCAGAACAGGGTTGTGCGATGTCAGGTTATTTACGTTTCAAGTTTGAATCTTTGTGATGTGTTGATAAATGACAAACAATTCTCCAGTTTAAGCTGTGTGTTTATTTGATTATATTATTAAACTCCCTGTATGTCCCCCCACCTCATATATTCTTTTAATGTCTTCCTTCCCACTAGGGGACAGGAGCACTTCTCCAGAGAATGGGATATTTTTCTCAATGCGATATGGACAGGAGACCTGCCCTTGTTAGACACCTCACACCCAAGGACTAAGCTTTGTGGAAATTTCGGAATGTTTATCCTTTAAGGGATAGTTAATGGCCCAAATGAACCTAAAAGTTGTATCTACTTGGTACCTTGTCTTGCTGTCTTCTCCTTTTCTAGGCCAGCCATAACAAAGTACGGTAAACTAAGTGACTTAAAACAACAGAAACTTGTTCTCTTGCAATTTTGGAGCCCAGAAGTCTGGAATCAAGGTGTAGGCAGGGCTGTGCTCCCTCCAAAGCCTCTAGAGAAGAATCATCCCTTGCCTCCTCCAGCTTCTTTCTGGTGCCTCAGGCATTCCTTGGCCTGCGGCAGCATCCCTGCTGTCTCTGCTCCCATCTTCACATCTTCCCTGTGTGTGTCTCTGCCCACATTTCCCTCGTCTCATAAGGATATCAGCCGCTGGATTAGGGCTTACCCCGATAACTACATCTTAACTTGGTTACATCTGCCAGCACTCTATTGCCAAATAAGGTCACATTCACAAGTACTGCGGGGTTAGGACTTTACCATGTTTTTTGGGGGGGGGCGGAGGGCGCAGTTCAACACATAATAGGAGGTCTGCTTCTGAGGAGTTTCCTCTGTGGTTCTGAAGGCAGGCTTGCTCTGCCTCTGGCACATGCACTTGAGGGATGTGCATTGGTAGAATGGGAGAAGTTTGGTGTGCTTTACACTTCCAGGCATTGAGGAAAGCCGGGTTCTATAAGTGCAGACCACCTTTTGCCTATTTCAGTAAGTCTTTTACCTTGTCAGCAAAAATGCAGTTTGATTTTTGAAAGGATAATGGTTTATCTGTCACCTTGCTTGATATACTTTACTTCTCTGTATTTTTTTTTATGGAACAAATGCTTTCAGGATGATAAAAAATGCATTATACTTATCTTAGGCATAACTCTACTAGGGCTGTATTTAGCATCTTTGAAATATAAACATGACAAAGTGTTCTTATTTTTAATTCAAAATTGAATAATGGCAAAGTACATATATTTGTATGTATACATATATGTATATATGTATATATAATGTGTATATATATATCTGTACATAAACTAATTTTTGGACATGATCTCTGTTTAAGTTGATATCCTTTTTTTGTTAAATATTAATGTCTTTCTCTGCTCCAAACGACAACTTAAAATTCCTGGTTGTTTATGAAAACATACTTGGAATTTTTTCATTTGGGGTTACTGTCTTTGAAATATTTTCATGCTGATATCAAAAGTAACAGGACTTTCAGTATTTCTTACTGAAAGAAATTATGCTTTCTGTATTTTAGAAATCCAACGGAAGATATCTATTTACTCTAAACAAATCAAACTTATTTTGGCCTTTCCTGTATTTCCATGGAAGATAAAAATTTGTCTGTGCTGTAAAATTGTAACAGTAATTCTGTAGGGTGGAAAGTTATTGCTTTAACAATTCAGTATTAAGAAAAAAATCTACTGTGGGCCTACTTGTACCAGGTACTAGGTTTCTAAGAAAAGAGGAGATGAGGACAAAAACAGGTTTCTCAGTTCTTGTAATTAAGATTTTGGTAATCTTTCCTTACATCCCCAGCACTTCTTCCCTTAGTGTTTGGAAGTCAGTACCTGGGCCTTCCAACTCGTGGGAAATGGGAAACCACTTGGTGCTCCCCATGGTGCTGATCGGATAGACTTGGGGACACAATGAATTTGCTTGAATTCTCCTAAGATGAGCCTGGGTTAGCTTATTGCTATTCTGCAAGAGAAGAAAAAACACCATTGCCTTTGTTCTGGAGAGCAGGAATTCTTGATCTGATTGGTCCTATTGTCTTTCTGTAGTCATAATAGACTGAGTGTTGGGACTTTATTGTCCAGTGCCATTATTCCAGACAATTCCTATTTCTTCATCTGTTTCAAAGGGGCTATTTATTACAGGGTTTAATGGAACAAACTCATAGCAATTGACTTGCTGGATGATTACCTTTTAAAAAAAATGACATTTTATATGTAAGCATATAACATACTACCTTTTTTTTAACATATAAAGAGATATAATTTTTTTTAAAGTATCCAACAGGAAAGTCATGTTTAACTTTTTTTAATGTCTTGATTTAAAAAAAGTAAGACTCAAATGTGTCATTTAGCTTCAGTATTTTCTTTTCTGACAGTCTTTTCCTTGTTTTCTGAAGACCATTTTGGCTGTCCTTATATTTAGGTTTTAAAAGATTGTGTTTTTGACATCTTTTCCGAGCCAGGCAGCACACATAGGCCAGAAAGCTGTCATTATTCTGTCATTTGTTGTTGAATCTGTTTCAGTGACATCCATTTTTCTCTCTTGGTGTGTGTGTGTGTGTTTAATATCATGGCTATTTTCCCACAGTCCTCTAAGGGCATTTCTAATACATATTTGCAGCGCCTCTTAATTTCCTCTACTGAAGAGATAGTGGTGTTATCTCTCCTTTCTTAAGTGGAATTCTTAGTTGTCTCTGATGTAAGATTCTCTCTGTGATAATGTGAGAATTTCAGGAGAAAGTCATGTTTGAAAGGTATGCCTTCATTCAGATGACTGAATGGTATTTTTTGGCAGTGTGGTGGCCTCAGAATTGGTACTGAAGTCAAGATGCTTTGTTTTCTTTTCTTTTATTGGTCAATGAGAAGTAAATTGGAAAATGCATTCTTTCAGTACATTGTGGAGAAGCCTCAGAGATATTTTTCTTTGGTAGCTCCATTGAAGATTCTTAACAGCATGTGCAATTTTTATGAGAGAAATGTTTGCTCTTCACCTGCACTTTGATTCACAAAATCAGTTTTTCTGATCTTCCTGATATGCACTCCTTTTCAGAATATATTTGCTGTTTTTTTCTCAATTCTCATAAAACCTTTGACTCAGAAGGCAACTAGAGTGGATAAATGAGAAAGAGTGGTCAAAATCTCATCTCCAGGCCATATTTACAAAGCCAAGTTTCTGTGCTTTACCCTTGGGAGCTGCTCTGTGGAGTATAATACTAAAGATCAAGTGGAGTGTGGTAAATTTGAATCGTCCATTGCTACTTGTGAGACTGTAGAACGAGGTTAAAGATGTTCACTTTGATTTTCACTCTAATTGTGTTAAGAATGGACACAAGTTTTGGCTTTTGTTCTTGAAAATGCTTTGGATTTATTTTTGCCTCAATAACAGAGTTACCGTTTATTTCACTTATTGATTGCCTCTTATGGTAAGTCATTCTGTTGTCTTGTCCTGAAATCATCACACTTTCTCTGGCATTTGTGGTAGATCTGTGTTCTTAAGTACCTGTGTGCTCTATAGGTTAGTGCAGTAAATTACTCAGCACTCAGAATGATCATCACGTGTCTGCTGCCAGTGCTCACATAGCCAGCAGTATTTCAGTAATACTTAAAATCAATGTTATGACGTATTACCATAAAGCTTTGCTTACAAATTGTACTATGGAAGAAAGACAACTGACATTGACTCTAAGTTTTCTGATGTGCTTTCTTAGCATAGGGAGTTCATTTATTAGTATAATCACAGTCAAGTAAATATTGTTATAGAGTTGATTCTTCCAACTTTTTTTTTTGCATCTTTGTTGCCCTGCACTAGAAAGTTACACTGCTTAAGTAAAACTCACTCTTAGATAGTCATGAAATTTTATACAATGGCTCATGATAAGAAAAGGATTTAGCAGTGTACATATTCAGTGGGTTTGTTTATTCATTTGTGTATACATTTAACAAGTACTCGGTGATTCAGGTAATAAAAAGAAGAAATGGGAGGGGGGAGGGTATAGTTCTGTGGTAGAGTGCATGCTTAGTGTGCACGAGGTCCTGGGTTCAATCCTCAGTACCTCCATTAAAAAATAAATAGATAGATAAACTGAATTACCTCCCCTCACCCAAACAAACAAAGAAAAAGAATAAATGAGAGAAGATCTTGTCTTAATTTTAGTAGAAGAGTTATGAAAAATACATAAATAATGGAAACACAAGGTAGAAGTTGGGAAGGCATCACAAAACAGTTACAGGAAAAGGACTGAGAGTTAGGAGAGAGAGCTCAGCCTTAGCTTAGAGAAATAAGGATTGATATTTATGCTTGGGAGCCTTATGTGTGTGTGTATGTGTTTGATGTGTTTATGTAGATTTGTATACAGATATATACTATTATTCTTTTGATATTTATAGAAAAATAAGTGGTGGGAAATCTAAAAATGTGGAAGATATTCCAAAAGGTGGTGAATCTTCCTTTAGCTATCACACACACACACACATGCATGCAATCACTTACTTTATAGACATGTGATCAAGCATGTTTCTATAAGTAGCTTATTGGTTAGATGAATTCTTTCTTTTTTATTCTTCCAGTTTTATTGAGATACAATGGGCATACAGCACTGTATAAGTTTAATGTATATACAGCATAATGATTTGACGTTCATACACCATGAAATGATTATCACAATAAGTTTAGTGAAGACCCATCCTCTTATGTAGATACAAAATAGAAGAAAAATAAAAAAGTTTTTTCACTTGTGATGAGAACTCTTATGAGTTACTCTCTTAACAACTTTAATATATAACATACAGCAGTGTTAATTATGTTAATTATGTTGTACATTAAATTCCTAGCACTTATTAATCTTATAACTGGAAGTTTGTATCTTTTGACTGCCTTTATCCAATTACCCCTTCTCAAACCCACTGCTTCTGATAACCACCAATCTGATATCTTTTTCTCTGAGTTTTTTTGTTGTTTGTTTTTGAAGTATAATTGACCTACAACACTGTGTTAGTTTCTGGTGCACAACATATTGATTTGACATTCCTATATACTTAAAAATGATCACCATGATAAATCTAGTTACCGTATGTCACCATGCAAAGATGTTACACTATTATTATTAAAAATTTTGTTTTGAATTTTTTCATTGAAGTATGGTTGATTTACAATGTTGTGTCTGTTTCAGGTGTATAGCAGAGTGACTCAGTTATACATATATTCTTTTTCAGATTCTTTTCCATTATAGGTTATTACAAGATATTGAATATAGTTCCCTGTGCTAGGCAGTAGGTCCTTGTACATTATTACTGAGATGAACTATTTCTTAAGAATAGTTTTTTGAATCAGCTGCTTTCCAGTGTAGAAGAGGAACCAGGTGCTCAGCCTCAGGCTAACAAATCCCTGATTTGCCGGAAACAGTACCGTGTCCCTCTTGAGTAGGTTGTTCAGAATCCTAGGCCAAAGGATTGGTTCTGAGTGTTTCATCTGGGCTCATACTCCAGGCTTGAGAATCCCTGTGAGGAGTGGTCCAAGCAGGGCTTTCCGTGTGTGGCGGTTTCTGTGCAGCTGTTGAAGCAAACACGTAGCTTGTAACTGCATAATGGGCTGTGGAGATTTCTAAGGCATTTTAGAGGTTTGCAGAAAATTAAGGCATATTTTAAAAGGTATGACTTTCCAATATAAGGCTAGACATAACAATCCTTTTACTGGTATAATCATCAGAATTTTATTGCATCAGAGTACCAATAATTACAAACCTTAGCAAAGTATAAAATAATGTAAGGATATTACCAGCTGCACTTTATCAAGCTGTCTTCATAACCATGAAGTTTTTTGGCATCGGATGACCTTTTATCATTTAAATGCATACATATCCCCAAAGGAAAAGATTAGAAGAAAAAATATAGTGCATCAATTTGAATGGCCTTACAAGATTTTAAAAATGTTCACACTTGGAAATATTAAATTTGTCTTGAAAGATTTACATAGATTCTGACTACATTTACCAGTGCTTTTTCTTTCTCAGACATTCAGCCTCTTTCTACATTGTTTGATATCTCTGGGCAAAATATTCTATGTGAAATTCTATAAAAATAGTATAAAGAATCTCCAAGGTTTTATCATGAGAAGGAGATTCTCCACTGGCCAGAGGGCCCAATGCTGCTTCCCCTGGATTTTCTCAAGGTATCTGCTTCACGTGCTCTCCGAGAAGTCCTATGTCCTGTTAAAGCTCCAGCTCAAGTGTAAATGAAAACCTTCTCACTTGTTTCAACTGAAATTAGTAGAAATCATAGAAATGCTTGGCTCAAACCTGAGGGAACACAGAGCAAATAAACCAAGAAAATAAGAAACATACGGTGAATTAGGCTTACAGGGTACAAATTTCTCTCTGATCTTACCTTAGCTCACGAGCTCCCAGGGATCCCAGGCCTTGACTCATTCCAGCTCTGAGATGGCTTTTAATATTCTGTACCCAAAACTATGGAGCCGCTTCTCAGGCGCCTTGGTAGGCTTTTTGGCTTCTCAGCTCTTGAGAGGGTTACCCTCTCATTTCCTCCTCCCTGTCTCTGCCCCCCCCCCCCCCCCGTGGAAGAGCCAAGACAAGGATATAAATTTCCTACAGGGCTCACCACCAAGTAGAGAGCCCCCAACCCCACATACATACTGTCTGTCCTGCTTTCCAGGTTGAAGGAGACACCTTCAATCCTGAGGCAGCTGACAGCCAGATAACATCACGATGGATACCATGTACATCCCACCCTTCAGAGGAAATCCCATCTCTGTTGAAAGTGTGTCACGATTCATGTCTGGGCAATATCACATTGCTCTTACTATACAAGAGATACACCCGTATGACAATAGAGTCGTTTTGTTGCTTTCTATAACACACGATCCTCAGCGCTTTGCTACTCCATAAATGGAGGGCTGTGAAGTTAAAGTTAAAAGAGGACAGGAAGGAGAAACAAACCATTCGCCTCACAGTTATCCTCCTTTATGAAGCCTCCCATACCACCCAGCCTGCACTGATGAGCAGTGTAGACTAGTGGAAAATAGCCCTGGTTCTGGTCTCAAATAGACATATCTGAGTTTAAGTCTTAGCTTCATCACTAGTATGCATTGTGATCTTCACCAAACTAGTTAATTTCTTCAGACTTCAGTTTTTCCATCTGCGTAAAGCAGAGATGTTGATGTTCCTATCTCTTATTGTGAGAATAAAATGAGGTCTTGTATGTAGTCAATACATGCATGACATGGAGTAAATACATAATAAATGTGAATATTTTATATCATTTATCAATTAAAATTATGTATCATGATCATCTACTACTATTCATTAATTGTTTTTTTTAACATTTTTTATTGATTTATAATCATTTTACAATGTTTTGTCAAATTCCAGTGTTCAGCACAATTTTTCAGTCATTCATGGACATATACACACTCTTGTCACATTTTTTCCTCTGTGATTTATCATAACATTTTGTGTATATTTCCCTGTGCTATACAGTGTAATCTTGTTTATCTATTCTACAATTTTGAAATCCCAGTCTATCCCTTCCCACCCTCTACCCCCCTGGTAACCACAAGTCTGTATTCTCTGTCCATGAGTCTATTTCTGTCCTGTATTTATGCTTTGTTTTTGTTTGTTTGTTTTTGTTTTTTAGATTCCACATATGAGCAATCTCATATGGTATTTTTCTTTCTCTTTCTGGCTTACTTCACTTAGAATGACATTCTCCAGGAGCATCCATGTTGCTGCAAATGGCATTATGTTGTCGGTTTTTATGGCTGAGTAGTATTCCATTGTATAAATATACCACATCTTCTTTATCCAGTCACCTGTTGATGGACATTTAGGCTGTTTCCATGTTTTGGCTATTGTAAATAGTGCTGCTATGAACATTGGGGTGCAGGTGTCATCCTGAAGTAGATTTCCTTCTGGATACAAGCCCAGGAGTGGGATTCTTGGGTCATATGGTAAGTCTATTCCTAGTCTTTTGAGGAATCTCCACACTGTTTTCCATAGTGGCTGCACCAAACTGCATTCCCACCAGCAGTGTAGGAGGGTTCCCCTTTCTCCACAGCCTGTCCAGCATTTGTCATTTGTGGATTTTTGAATGACGGCCATTCTGACTGGTGTGAGGTGATACCTCATTGTAGTTTTGATTTGCATTTCTCTGATAATTAGTGATATTGAACATTTTTTCATGTGCTTTTTGATCATTTGTATGTCTTCCTTGGAGAATTGCTTGTTTAGGTCTTCTGCCTATTTTTGGATTGGGTTGTTTATTTTTTTCTTATTGAGTCGTATGAGCTGCTTATATATTCTGGAGATCAAGCCTTTGTCGGTTTCACTTGCAAAAATTTTCTCCCATTCCGTAGGTTTTCTTCTTGTTTTATTTCTGGTTTCCTTTGCTCTGCAGAAGCTTGTAAGTTTCATTAGGTCCCATTTGTTTATTCTTGCTTTTATTCCTTCTAGGAGAAAATTTTTGAAATGTATGTCAGATAATGTTTTGCCTATGTTTTCCTCTAGGAGGTTTATTGTATCTTGTCTTATGTTTAAGTCTTTAATCCATTTTGAGTTGATTTTTGTATATGGTGTAAGGGTGTGTTGTAGCTTCATTGTTTTACATGCTGCTGTCCAGTTTTCCCAACACCATTTGCTGAAGAGACTGTCTTTATTCCATTGTATATTCTTGCCTCCTTTGTCGAAGATGAGTTGACCAAAAGTTTGTGGGTTCATTTCTGGGCTCTCTATTCTGTTCCATTGGTCTATATGTCTGTTTTGGTACCACTACCATGCTGTCTTGATGATTGTAGCTCTGTAGTATTGTCTGAAGTCTGGGAGAGTTATTCCTCCAGCTTATTTCTTTCTCTTCAGTAATGCTTTAGCAATTCTAGGTCTTTGATGGTTCCATATAAATTTTATTATGATTTGTTCTAGTTCTGTGAAATATGTCCTGGGTAATTGGGTAAGGGCATTAATTGTTATAATGAAATATTCACATCCTCTGTATGCAGCCATGGGTCAGGGACCAAGGAGATAATGTAAGTGAGCAAAGAGGAAGGTGGGTAAGACAGTACGGAGTGGTGAGTGTGCGTCAGTAGCGAGCGAGCACACTTCCTCTGATCCAAACAGAGTCTGTTCATGTTGTTGCCAGGAATAGACTGTGAGCTCAGCGATGCCAGATCTCAGAGTTCTTCCAAGGTAGGCTGAACATTCTGGTTTTTATATGAAATATTCTGATTGTTTTTAAGTGTTGGGAATCAATTTAAGTGTTTATCTATCTTACTTCATTTTTATTAGTATGAATACCCAAAATGAATGTTTTCCCAGCCATTGACCATCAATTTGTGCTCTTGACTGAATTCTCCAAACCTCCTTAAGGGCAAGGTCAGAGCTTTCTGCCTTGTGTCCACAGTGGCTGTGGGTACCAGGTGTTGGGTAAGTGCTGATGAGCAATGGAGTGCATGGTTTTAGGACTGTTTTCTTCTTTATTTGATGTGCTTTCTACTTGACTTGCCCTACTTGTTGTTACTGTTTTAAATCCAGTGCTTGTTTTGGGTCTGAAGCTGAGCACTTTTTATGTGGACAAAGCGGTGGTTCCCAGTTACATTCTGCTAGAAATCTAGTGGGAATTTACTTAGATTTCTTGCATCCCATTGTGAGGATGAACATTATTTCCTTCTTTTTGGAATCCAGTCCGATACCTGCACTCAGTCAGGAAAGGGGAACTCAATAAACTTAAATGATTCTTTAAACTCACTTTGAGAAGTCAGATTGGGAGAGAGGAAAGAAAGGAAAGGTGGGAAGAGAGACTTCTTTCTCTAGAAACGTTATTGGAGTTAATTTGTACAAAGATCTTTTCTCCACCATGGGCCATCCCTCTCCCCATGGTGACAAAAGCATGCAGATGGATTTTCCTTAAAAAGTTGATACCATACTCATTTGAAGTGAATATATAATATAAATTAAGAAAAATTACATTGGAGTCCCATAAAGGCATTACTACTTATTTTGAAGAGGAAGATAATGAATTAAAGTTCTGTCCAATTGATTTCTGTTCAGTCAACATACGTTGAGGGCTTATTTTGTGCAAGGCACAAGACTTGATTTTTGGGGGTGGGGTACGAAGAGAAATAAGACAGGATCTCTGGTTTCAAGAAGGTAAATACATACAAGTATAGTAAAACAAACACATTTCCACTAATTAATATGTAAACCTCGTTTTGAATTAGTTTAGTCATGTTTTAGAGTTTGGAGGGGAAATCTACTTTCATAGATATTTTTACAAAATTGATAATCAGCCTAACCAGCCCATGATTTATCTTTTGAGTGTATATAGATTATTATACACAAGTTTTGTATAGGTTTGCTTAAAGCAGATATTCCATTAAAACTACTAAATTACTGCAGAGAGGGGTTTTATTCCGGATGGCTCAGAATTTATAGATATAGTAATAATAAAGCTTTTATGTTTCTCTTTATAGCACCCTTGAGAGATAGAACAATATTGCTGTAGTCTCATTTTCCAAAGGGAAATATGTAAAATGCTGTCATCTGAATCCAAAGTGAGTTGTTTAATGAACGGGAGCTAGACTTTAGAACTTATAATTATTGCTCTAGGGCTCTGGCTATTAAGATAACTCAATTTAATTTGGGACAGGATTTATGGAAGATAATGGAGAACACCAATTACATGGGGGTCAAGGCTGAGAAGGGATTATGTAATGATCAGTAAATGTGAGGTTGGTTATGCAGACTGATCTTTGTAGCTTGCTAACCAGATATAGGGGATGACATTATCAATAGCAGAATCCTCTAATTTAAAGAAAGTAACTTTAAATTAAATAAGAAAATATTTAAATATCTCTCTGAAATGTGGGTTGAATCCAGAATATTTTTCAACTGGTGTTTGAAGTGTGCAGATTTATCTTGTCTCAAGCTTTTTTATTTTCTCACGTATATACCTTTTAAATATTGCTAACGTTAGAATGGAAGGACTTTCTAATGATTATATTTACTATTTTAGAGTTAATAGGAAATCTGAGCTTTAGCAAAATGTCTTCAAGACATTTGTACAGATTAATATATGAGGTTTTAAAAATTCACTGTGAGATTTAAAACAGAGAGAATTGAAGAAATTAACAGAAACATTTATGGCAGAATGTTTAATAAACAATAACATTTGAGACTTTATCTAATTTAAACATGCAGATGCTCTTATGAGTGTTCGAAACTGGGAATTTGAAAATGGAATTTGAAAATGGAATTTGAAAAGCCAATAAGAGCTCTTACTCAGCGTGTTGGACCTGCTTCAGATGCAGGTGATGTGCATAATTTTGGAAAGCACGTTGTTTGGATTTCACCTTCTGATGAAGAGTCTGACAGACTCAACCATAGCACAATGACAAGATCTTGGGTAAAATATATACTTTAATGCAGTCAGAAAAAAATCTCCAAGGATTGTACTTTTTAGCTCGAGGCATCCCAAAGTGAGCTGAAATCCAACAAGTGAGCTATAAGGAGTAAGCAAATTGGAAATGTAGAGATCCTCTAGGACAACAGTAACATTAGCAGTCTACGTTTGGACTTGGGTCAAGAAGAGGGACCAGGATTGAAATTCCCACATTAAGCCTGTGTCTTTAAAAGAGGAATAAAGTAGTTCTAGGTTTATATCACAATCTGACTCCCTACAGAAGCAGATGTTAATCCTTTCTGGAAAAGACCATGTCCAGTTGAGATGCATGGGTTTCCCACAGAAGAAAATCAAGCAAATACGATCTCATAATAAAAGATCAATCAAGGAAACGAACAGCCATGACTGAGAGTTAGCAGAAAAGGCAAGCAATTCGTTGGTCTACTTCTGATCTGGGACCTTAGATACCAAAATGATTGGAATAGAGTATAAAATAATGATGTATAGAAGGTTTAAAGAAAGAAAAGATGAAATCACAAAAATGAGCAAGTAATAAGAAGCTAACAGAAATGACCCAGACGATTTTTTTTTAAAGAACCAAATAAAGCATTTAGAAATAAAAATAGAATTGTTGGAGGAAAACCTTCAATAATTAATTGGTTAAATATTTGATAAGATAGAGTTGGTGAACAAAAGATCCATTTGAAGACATTATAGAGAGTATAGCACCAAGAGCCAACATGAAGGAAAAGCATAGAAAAAGTGGGACAAATAAAGGAACGAATTCAAACATATCAACAATGACAATAAATACAAGGGAGCTAAATATAGTGTTTGCTGTGGGTTTTGTGTAGATGTCGTTTATCAGGTTGAGGAAGTTTCCTCCTTTTCCTAGTTTGCTGAAACTTTTTGTTTTTGTTTTTTTGATTATTAATGGATATTGCATTTTGTCAAATGCTTTTTCTGACTCTGTGTTTTTGTACCTATTGAGGTGATGATATGGTTTTTTGTTAATATAGTGAATTGCACTGGTTGATTTTTGAATGCTAAGACAAACTCACCTGTATTATCCTTTTTTCGTATTGGTTTCAATTTGCTAAACTTTTCAAACAAAATAAATTTAAGACAAAATGCATTAATGGACACATAAAAAATACTAAACCCAACTATTAGAGAACACTATTATCTTAAAGCACAAGTGAAATATTTACAAAAGCTGGCCATGTACTAGCCCATAAGGCAATCTTGACAAATTTCAACAAATCAATACCATGCAGGCCAATTTCCTGATGTCTGTTTAATTTAGTTAGACATTCAAAATAAAAAGATAAGTTGTCCCATACTTTTGAAAATTAAATACATACTTATAGATAACTTATGGATCAAGGAAAAATTATAATTGAAAATAAAAATAATTAGAAGTGAATCATAGTGAAATATTATATCAAAACTTATAAGATGAAGGTAAAGGGATGTTATAAAGGGAAATATTTAGTTTTTAAAGCTTCTATTAGAAACGAAGAAAGCCTGAAAATGAATGACCTAAGCTATAAGCCTCCACCTAAGCTGTAAAAACAAAAGAGCCCCAAAGCAAATATAAGGAAAGAAGTAATAAAAATAAGATTTCATAGTTTTATTTCTCCATTTAATTAATTCATGACAACTTGACTAACTTTTTGTAAAATTTGTATGAACAAAAGCCCAAGAAATAATTGCCAGTGCACTGCCAAAGAAGAAGAATAAATTAGAGGAGGGAGACACGTGCCCTACCAGAAATTAATACTTATAAAGCTCTTACTATATCTTTATATATTCAGACAATATGGTCATGGACAGGGATAGTTACTAGTGGAACAGAACAGAGAGCATTGAAAGAGATACCCCTGTAGGGGTTCTTGGTGTATGACAGCAATGGCACTACAGAGCAGTGGGGAAAGCTCACTAGCTATTGATTGATTGATTGATTTAAAATGGAGTTTGAAAAGGCAATAAAAGCTCTTGTTCAATTTGTTGGGCATATGTCAAATGTAGATGATATGAATATTTATTTATTTGTTTGTTTTAATGGAGGTACGGGGGATTGAACCCAGGGCCTGGTGCATGCTAAGCATGCACTCTGCCACTGTGCCATCTCCCCCACCCCCACCCCCCAGCTTTTTTTCCCTAAAAGTTATGGGACAGTTGGTTATTCATATGGAAAAATATTAAGTCAGATTGAATGTACCCCGATACACAAAAACCAATTCCATATGGTTTAAAAACAGATGTGAAAAGTGAAACTTAAAATATTGAGGAAAATTACAGAATGACTTTCTGAACGAATTTCTAACCATAAAAGAAAATATTGATGCAGTCAACTATATTAGTACTGAAAACGTTTATAAAAAGACACTAGGAAGGCAGTGAATGTACAACCTCTAAAACTAGGGAAGGTGCTTGTAATACATATAACTGATAAAGGATTGTGTCCAGAAGGGAAAGAACTCCAAAAAATCAACAGCGAATGACAGACAACCCCTTCCAAAAAAGGAAACCAACATGTGAATAGGCATTTTACAGAGATACACAACCTTATGATAAGATACACAACCTCATAAATAATTAGAGAAATGCAAACTACCTCTAAGTGACGTACCATTTTATACACACCGGATTGAAAAGAAAATAACATTTGACAATACCAAAGGTTGGTGAGGATATGGAGCTAAGGAACTATTAGGAACTATTATTTAGAATGTTAGGAACTATTATTTAGAATGTTGAGCACTTCTATTCCTTTTGACCCAGCAATTCCACTTTTAGGGCTACACCCTAGAGAAACCTTTGAACAGATGGACTAGACATCACACACGAATGTCCATAACAGTACTATGCATCACAGTAAAAAGATCGGCAACAACCAAATAGCTCCAATGTTGATTCACGTGAGGCTAAATAAATTGTGACATGTTTGCAAGGTGGAATACCATAAATCAGTGAAATTAACAAACCAGGGTTTGGTCAGATGTATGGAACTTAAAAATCATAATTTTGAGTGAAAAAAAGGTCTCAGAATTTAATATTCATTAATTTTTTTTATGGATTCAGAGGAAGAAGTTGGCTAGGAGAATAGAGGAATATGAAAGTAGATGCTATAGCAGTAATAATATTCCAGTTCTTTAGCTGAATGGTGAGTTCTCTGAGGTACATTTCATTATTAAGATTAATAATACAAATATATATTCTCTTGTATGTATCTAATGTTACATGATAAAAAGGTAAATGCTTAGTTAGCAGAAATACTTAAGATTTAAGAAATGTAATGAAATTCTATAAATTCTAAATCTGCATAACCTTGTGAGCTGCTGAATTTATTTTGTGGTCATTATTTCAGTAGCTTCTGAAGTTCCTCCAGCCCTTCCAATCTCAGGGAGCCATCTGCTGGGGAATTGATTCATGTCCTCAAAACAAGTTTAATTTTTTCTCTTCTCTGGCTTTTAAGTTTTGCACCCAGTTTGATGCCCAAGTTAAAAATAAGTCTAGAAAATAAAAGCAGTATCATCCCAAGTCTTCAGTCTCTCTTTATGTGTGGAAACCATTTTGCTTCAGTAGCTCTTGATTATATTGTATAGGGGTTCCCAGGAAAACACATGCCAAAACATTTTTTTTTTTTAAAGTATGCCACTGGGATGTGTCAGAGCCATTCTCTTTAGACGGGAAATGAAAGACTAACACATGCTCAGCCTCTGCCCAGAGAATTCACCCTGTTTCTGTTCACGGTATCCTTCCTCTTCTTCGTGTGCCTTAATCTGTGTACCTTACATTTAACTTTAAACTCTGTAAAGGAAAGAAAAAGAGAGGTTTGACCCTTAAAGCTAATGAATAAATAGGTTAATAAAAACAAGGATTCAAATTAATCATTGTTATTCCAAAGAGACAAAGTACAGGCAACACCCCAGTCTTCTTGGAAGTCCGGGATCTACGGGTTTTGCTGGGGAACTAGTATTACAGGCGGGGTTCCTCCTACTCCTGTTGTTGGGATGACGTCTTCCCCACCAAGGGGCCCCCGTGGATTCATCAGCAGTACTCTGGAAATGCTAGCTAAAGCACTGTTTTCTGGAAATCTAAAAACGTCTAAACAGTCATAAAAATGGACTGAGAGAAGCTGAGTACCTTTGGTGGAAACTACCTATTAACTGGCAACTAGACCTTACAGCAGAGTCAGATTACTCAGGCCAGGATCACAGGACACATTTTCTCCCGTATCTTCCTTTGATTTTGTTGGGAGTTAACCCATGGCTTGTGTCCCAGACAAAAGTAACACTCTTGGTTTTGGTAACTTTAGGCAGAAGTATTTGTGATAAATAATTAAGCCATGCCTGACCTAGAGAGTCAAAATTTTGGGGTTTAGCAAACCCATTTGAGGCTCTGCTATGATTTTGGAGTACCCAAGTAGGCTTGTAGTAAAACAAAGCTTATAAAATTTGCTCTCTGTTTAGCCAACTGTGTACGTTTGGAGATTGATGCCTGTGAGGCATTTTGAGTTCCGCAGAAGAAAAACCCCCTGTAAGTACAAAGTATTTTTATGGATTATGAAATAGCCGTTTAGAGATTCTGTCAGACAGTAGCCAGGCAGATGAAATTGGCTTAGAGAAGGTGCTGTCTAGACACATTTTTTTCCTCTCTGCTTCCCACAACAGGACATTTCTCTGTTTGAGCTGTGGACACATTGTTATTTAATATTATCAAGCATCTCTTGGCCTTGTGGTACTGTTACTTGACGTCTCTGTTTAATGTTTCACAATTTTAATTTTAACCGTTTCTGTTCACCTCAAGCCCAACAATCAGAAATTGAACCCTGTTGCACGTTGAGCTGTCTAATGTCCAAACACCTCTGTAGGCTGTTTGGCTGACACCTAAGTCAGTTTTTTCACTATTGAAGGTGTCAGAATTCTTGACAGTGGACATGCTGCCAGTGACTTGATCTTAGTAAGAGTACCATGGGGAAATCCATTAGCTCCATGGCAAGGAACCTCAGTCAATGCCTGACTATGCATCCTGAATTCAGTGGGACACCTTGAGCAGATGCTGGTTCAGCAAGAGTGAACAGGGAATTTTACATCACCTGTAGCAGGTGTTTGGGTGTTTGGGAGTGGGAGCAGTGCGAAGTGGTGGGAGGATTGTGTCTATCACAACAGATGGTTACTCAGAAGCTGTTATTACTACCCCCTTGGTTACTGTTAGCATCACTGTTATTGTTTGGTTTTAGGAAGTAATTGATGTCCAGTCAACCTGGGAAAAAGAAGTGTCAGTTACAAGGATGCTCTTTCCATTCTGGGCACATGACTAGGAGAAACTTCTCAGGCTGACCTCTCTGAACTTTCCCTTCCTGGATTGCAGTGGGTTTTTTTTTAGGGATTCTCAAGAGAAATAGAACTTCAATTCTTTGATGTCACCAGATGTTGATATATGAAGGTATGTCTGTTATATATGGTAAACCAAGAGCAATTGCTTCTTTTTAGAGATTGATTTTTTTCTTTTTCTGTGACATCTTTATGTGGAATAATTGTGTGTGTTTGTGTTTTACCTTGATCCACATGCTTTTTTGAGATTCAGATAAATAAAAATAAAACTTGGGGTTTATTTGAACAAAATGACAAAATTCAGAAAGCATTACCCTATAGTTTTTAAATATAACATTGTCCTGTTATTTGAATGAATTCTTCATTTAATTTTAGTTCTTTGAACCAGTTATTGTTTTTGGCACAGTTTTATTTGCTGAATGTATATTTCATGTCACTTTCCTTTGCGTTCAGAGGTGTTCATGACATCGTTTTTCTTGGGTGCAACTAGTTGAAAGACTGACTAAATACAGATGACTTTGTCTTCAGTTTTTATGAGTGAAAGATGAATCTGTACAACTCTGCTTTGTTTTGTACTTGTCCATTTGTTAGGTTTCCTTTGTGATTGTTGGAAGATTATTCAGAGGAATGTGTTACTAATTGTTTATTAAATGTTACTCTTTGTTTCCTTAGATCTAGCCACTTGTTAAAAACCTGGATCTAGCTCATAGACTATGCATTCATCCATTCATCCATTCAGCCAAGAAATACTGAGCCCTGCAGATGGCCAAGCAGTGGGCTAGTCATTGGTGATAGAACAGAGGACAAGACTATCCTTTCTTTATCCAATCATTTTCCACCTTTCTGAGTCAAACTGGTATAAAATACACTATTTCGCGAATATTAGGAAGGTGATCATACCTTTTTTGTTACTGATCTGTAACAGTAGTCAGTGTTCCACTGGAAATTGCAGCAGGGTATGGGTGACATGCTACTAAAAATGTTTAACAGCTACAAAATGATTGTAGCCTCCTAAAAAATAAGAAGATTCCTGGCAGAAGAAGTAATGAGGGACTAAGACTAGACTAAAGGAGAAATCTCTCTTGTAAAGCATGTTTCTTCCTATCTTCTTTACACAGTTTCTGAAACTTCTTTTTTCTATAACTGTCTTCTCAGGCTTGCTCAGTATTAAAAGTGACAACTAGTAAACCTTACAAGTTTTGTTGTGTTGAAGGACAGGGTTGGTGGTTCAAGAAGGCTTTCTTCTTTCATCCAGCGTATCAGTCAGAGTCCTTGCTTCCTTTCCTGTAGTGTAAATTGTATATTACTCATCTGGGTTTCTGCAGAGAGTACTCTGTGGTTTTATTGTCTGTCTTGGAGTTGGACATCACATGTCATCCATTCAGGGCAGGGAGGAGAAGGAAGGCTCTGCTGTAGTGGGTGAGTGTGGAAGAGATTATGACACACATTGACCTAAGCATGATCCTCCAGATCCCATCATGAAGACAGCACCCTTTTTGATGCCTAGACTTGCTTAGATCCAGCCTCTCTGCAGGATGCTGAAGGATCGAGGAAGATGACTTTTGAGGTCCATTTCATTATTTTTATAGCTCTGTATTCTGCCCCCGCAAGCTTTATTGAGGTATAATTGACAAATAAAATTGTAAGATATTTAACATGTACACCATGGTGATTTGGTAAACACATACATCGTGAAAGGGTTTCCACCAGCATTAACACGTTCATCATCTCACGTATTTCCCTTTTTTCTTTTTTTTGGTGAGAACATTTAAGTTCTGTTCTCATAGCAAATTTCAATTATACAGTACAGTGTTATTAACTATAGTCACCATGTTATACATCAGATTCTCAAACTATTCATCTTATAGCTGAAAGTTTGTATCCTTTTACCAACTTCTCCCTGTTTCCACCCCCACTCCAGACCCTGGCAATCACTTTTCGATTCTTTGCTTCCAAGAGTTAGATTTTTTTTTTCTTGATTCCACATGTAAGTGATACCATGCAGTATTTGCCTTTCTCTCTCTGACTTATTTCACTTAGCATAATGCCCTCCAGTTTGATCCATGTTGTTGCAAGTGACAGATTTCCTTTTATTAAAAGGCTGAGTAATTTTGTATTATATACATATATGTATATATATACACACATATGTATATATCTAACATTTTTATCCATTCATCCATGGATGGACAACTTTTGTTGTTTCCATACCTTGGCTATTGTGAATAATGCTGCCATGAACATGGGAGTGGAGATCTCTCTTTGGGATAGTGGTTTCATTTCCTTTGGCTCCAAACCCAGATATGGGATTGCTGGATCATGCAGATCCATAATTTAAAGAGGAGGAATTAAGGAATGCATTAAGGATCAAGTAAAAGTTGCCGTTGGTGGTTGGTAGTGGTCAGAGGACAATGGTTCAGTGATGAAAGCTGGAAATTCAGGGCTCAGAGCTCTGGCTTCGTCTTTGCATTTTTTAAAAATTGAAGTATAGTCCGTTGTAATGTGTCAGTTTCTGGTGTACAGCATAATGTCCCAGTCATGCATATATATACACACACATATATTCATTTTCATATTCTTTTTCATTATAGGTTACTATAAGATATTGAATATAGTTCCCTGTGCTATGCAGAAGAAAGCTGTTTTTTTTTAATCTATTTTATACATAGTAGTTAATATTTGCAAATCTCGAGCTCCCAATTTATCCCTTCCCACCCTCCTTTCCCTCTCTCAGGTAATCATAAGTTTGTTTACTATGTCTGTGAGTCTGTTTCTGTTTGTATATAAGTTCATTAGTGTCTTTTTTTTGTTTCAGATTCCACACATGAGTGATATCATATGGCATTTTTCTTTCTCTTTCTGTCTTACTTCACTTACAATGATGATCTTCAGATCCATCCATGTTGCTGCAAATGGCATTATTTTATTCTTTTTTATGACTGAGTAGTATTCTGCATAAATACACCACTGCTTCTTTATCCAGTCATCTGTTGATGGACATTTAGATTGTTTCCATGTCTTGGCTACTGTATATAGTGCTGCTGTAAACATTGGGGTTCAGGTATCTTTTCAAATTAGAGTTCCTCCCAGATACATGCCCAGGAGTGGAATTGCTGGATCATAGAGTAAGTCTATTTTTAGTTTTTTGAGGAATTTCCATACTGTTTTCCATAATTGCTGCACTAAACTGCATTCCCACAACAGTGTAGGAGGGTTCCCTTTTCTCCACACCCTTTCCAGCATTTATTGTTGGTGGACTTTTGAATGATGGCCATTCTGACCGGTGTGAGGTAATACCTCATTGTAGTTTTGATTTGCATTTCTCTGATAATTAGTGATATTGAGCATTTTTTCATGTGCCTATTGGCCATCTGTATGTTTTCATTGGAGAATTGCTTGTTTAGGTCTTCTGCCCATTTTTGGATTGGGTTGTTTGTTTTTTTGTTATTAAGTTGTGTATGCTGTTCATATATTCTGGAAACTAAGCCTTTGTCAGTTGTATCATTTGCAGATATTTTCTCCCATTCTGTAGGTTGTCATTATGTCTTTGCATTCTTAGGGGATCAGTATCATACTGTCACAATTATTCCATCAAGTACAACACTCTTAAGTTTGTGGAGAGGAAAGGTAACTAAAAGTGATTTTATAATGTTTTAAAAATAAAGAAAAGTTCTTTTTAGCCTATGACCAATTTCTGTCGGCAGGAGGAAGGTCAGCAAAACTGTCAGATGGTCTTGGTGATCCCTGATGGTTTTCTCCATAATCCAGTGACCCTTTTACTTTTTCCCTATCCACCTTCCTTGTCAGCTTCTCTTTAACTGGACTCCCTGGTCCATCTTTTCTATTTTCAGCTTTATTAAGATATTATTGACATATAACATTTGTAAATTTAAGATGTACAAAGTGATAATTTTATATATATATATATATATATATATATATATATACACACACACATATATATATAAATGATTACCACAATAAGGTTAGTTAACACTTCCATCCTCTCACATAATTACAACTGGGGAGTATGGTGATAACATTTAAGATCCACTGTCTTAATAACTTTCAAGTATATAATTCAGTGGTGTTATAGTCACCATTCTATACATCAGATCCCCAGAACTTATTTATCCTATTGCTGGGAGTTTGTACCTTTTGCTTGCTCCATCTTTATAATCACTGTCTTCACACACAATCAACCACCCCCCCACCCCTCCCCAACTGAGATCTCCTAGCACCACTTGGCGCTGGTTAAATGTCTCTGCCTACTCCACCCCTCTACCCATTCCTGCACCCAAGCAGCTGAATGTGGCTGAAGAAAAACCCACGATCATCTTAACACACCTTACTTTAAATTTACAATGTCATATCCCAAGGGGACTCATAGGGTTACCTGGCAGTCCTACCGGATTTCCTTCAAGATGACTATTTCATACTTTTCCCTGTCACCTCAAACCACCACCATTTCTCTTTTCCTTTCCAGTTTTTCATTTGACTGAGAAGAGAAGTGTGGTGATAACAGTCAGCTATTCCCGCCACCAAATCTACCCACCTGCCTGCACCTGTGTCCACCGCAGTGGAGGTTGTCTGTGAGCCAGCCGGGCACTGGATCCCCTGCCCTCTCAGGGACAGCAAAGAAGGCAACCTCATATGGTGGCTCCATGTGCCAGGCTTAGTTCTAAGCACCTGATTATTAACTAATATAAACCTCACAACAGCCCTGTGAGGTCGGGATCATTCCAGTTTTACAGATGAGAGAACTGAGGCACAGCAAAGTTCAGTAACGTGTCCAAAATCACACAGCCTTAAGTTTATGTGGCTCCAGGGTCCGTGTGCATAACCTTGCTATGATACCTCATCTCCTAGGACATTCCTCTCTCTCCCTCATCATCAATTTCCCCTTTCTATCAGACCTTACTCATCAATTACAAGCAAATTGTAGTATCTCCTATTTCAAAAACCTACCCTTGACCCTGTATCTCCCTCCAACTACCCTCTACTGCCCCGTTCTCTTTTTCAAATTTCTTCTTAGAGTTTTCTAAATTTGCTGTGTCTACTTCCTTTTTTCTGATTTCCTTTTGAAGCACTCCCAGGGCTTTTGTCCCTACCATTCCCAGGAAACAACTTCTGGCAAGGTCACTATTGACTTCCAAAATATCAAAGCCAGGTGGACAGTCTCAGTTTCTTATCTCCTCAGAACTGATTTATTCACTTGTCTTGGTTTTTCTCCCACCTCAGTGGTCACTTCTCTGTCTCCTTTGCTGAATCTCCCTCTGCTGGCCAACGTCTAAATGTTCCATTTTCCAGGGCTTGGGCTGGACCACTTCCTTTTCATCCACACTCACTTTCTTGGTGATCTCAGCCAGTCTCAAGGTTTTAAGTATTATTTGTAAGTTGATGACTCCTAGATTTTTCTCCAGCTTTGACCTTCCCTAGACTTACAACATTTCCACTTGGATGTCGTAGGCACAAGCCATCACACAGTGACTGTATGTCAAATAAAATTCTTATTTTTGCTCTTTATCCTTTCATTCCCATTTTTGGTAAAGTGGGGTCTTCCTCCCACATCCCACATTATAATTATCAGCAGGGCTCTACCTTGAGATTACATCCCAGACCTGATCACCTCTCTCCCTTTCCAGGACTACACGCTCATCCAAAGCACCATGATCCATCCCCTGGGTTCTGAAACGGCCTCCTGGTGGGCCCCCCTGCTTTGTCTCGTGCTCTGATATAGCCTGTTCTCCACCCTGCAGCCTGCGTCATTCCTTATAAATACACGTTAGATGTGGCCCCTGCCCACCCTTCCTTCTCATTTCCTGTATTCTCTCTGTGCCTCCCTGCCTCCCAGCCCCGAGCCCAGTCTCCTTTGCCGTTGTTTGAACACAATAAGCAGACATCTGCCTCAAGGCTTTGCCCTGGGTGTTCCCTCCATTCCCCTCTGCTGAGAATGCTTCTCTTCCTGTAGATACTGACCTCAACGAAACCAGAAAATTCATTATTTTGGTGTGATCTCTATTCAGACTTTATCGGAAAAGCTTTCCTTGATCGCTCGATCTAAAGTAGCACCTGGCATTTTCTATCTTCTTGCCAGTTTTAATCAGGGTGTAATGTATTGATTATCTATTTGTAGATCTGTCTGTTTTCTGTATGTCTCCTGACATACCAGTTCTATGAAAGCAGAAACATTATCGCTCTATTCCTAGTGCCTGGACTAGGTGGTTGATAAATGTTTGTTGAATTTTTGGAATAATGGAAGGTATTAAGTCCTGCCAAGTTAAAGGATATGTAAGAATGAAAAAGCTGACAGGTAATTTTTTTAAGTTAAAAAAAAACCTGTAAATGATAGATGATGGAAGGGGTTCTATGTGGAGAAAACTGGCTGGGAGCCGAAAAGGAAAGTCTCAGAATTCTTGGGTGGTTTTAATCTTCCCTCTTCTCTTCTCTGCCGTTGGAAGAGTCACTGCTGTGTTGAGAGCCAAGGGGAGCGACCAGGGGGAAGGCCTTCGATGGCTTTTGTGGGCCCTCATCGGGGGCTTCAGGGGTGCCTTCCTGTGGAGGGTGAGGCCTCCAAGTATTCCTCGAAAATTGAAATTAGTGAAACAAAATCAAATTGGGGCTCTTAAGTTGCCTAAACCTACGCTGCTTGAAGCATCACAAAGGACACATTATGAATTTAATTCATATGATGATGGTAACGATAATGATTTTTCTCTTGTGTTGCTTTTCTGACTGTCCTTGATCAACAGCTCATGTCCCCATCCCCTTGACAACTGGATTGAGAATGTTGCTGTAATTGTGTCCAGTTTCTTGGGTCACTCCTGGGCTAGGAGAACAGATGGAGGAGCGGATTCATGTCCCTCTCACTTGACACTGCTGTGAGCTCTACTCACTGATGTGGAAGAAGAACAGAGAGGAAACTGTGCCAACAGCATGAGTTCTCTTGTTGAGCATTATGAAACATAAAGAGAGTGGAACACCCCTTTTACATTCTGCTAGTATTTCAGTGTGCTTTCTAACAGATAGGGGTCTTTAACAACCCCTAGAAAACAGGAAGAGGATGTTTCCTACCCTTGTAAATATAAATATAACTTTAACAAAGATCCATCTTCCCTGAAATTTGACTCCCAGTAAACATGGTGTGTGACACTTATCTGACATAACTGTGGTTTTTGAAAGTTTAAAATGTAGGTACATGGTGGGCACATCACCCCCTAAAGCTCTTAGTGCCTGATTTTGGCTATAAAATGTGTCTTGAAAGGCCAGTTGTGATGATTTTGTAGTGTCTGGGTCATTTCAGAAGATTCATTTGTATGCACTCACTGTATTTCCTCGTGTTCCCTTTGATTTCTTGCCTAGAGGGAGAAGAAGATGAGGATGAAGAGGATGAAGAGGAGGAAGATGAGGAGGAGGAAGACGAGGAGGAAGACGAAGAAGATAAAGATGCAGACGCCCTGGACGAGAGCTTGGGTGGTGACACCGAGCTACCTGGCTTTACCCTCCCTGGCATCACGTCTCAGGAACCTGGCTTAGAGCAGAGAAACGTGGTCCCTTTGGAAAGAGCCACCTACCAGGACGCCATCGAGTGGGAACAGCAAAATCAGGGCCTGGGTAAGAGCCATGCGTGTTTCTTTCCTCCCTCCCTCCTTTCCTTTTACTTTTCTGAGGTGACAGCTTTCTTTCATTGGTATTGAAGGGGGAACAGAATGGATTTTCTGTTTAGGGGTGTTTCATTTGGGAAAAAGTTCTTAAGTTTTTCTTCAATATGTTTATATTTATGTTTTTCAATAGCCAGGCTCCAAACAGTCTCCATCTGCCCACGAAGAACACAGTTACCTAATTTTTGGAAGGAATTCTGTCTCTCCTTCCTAACTGGAGGACAGCTGTCGGCTCTGGGAGGACTTCCAAATGGGGAGGGATTGTGTATAGCCAGTCAGCTGAACAAGCAGCATGAATGGTCTGGAGTCTTAAAACAAACGTACTTTGTTATCCTCTGTCCTTTTAGAATTTCCTCCATGGGGAACATTCTTCCCTCGCTTCTGGGTGAGCCTTCAGCAGTCCTGTGACTCTTCTGTTCATTCTCGTGATTGCATTTCATCGCCAAATACAGTCTCACTTCAGCAGCGAGTGTCCAGACAACCCCAAGTTAACTCTCTCCTGTGTGTGGCTGAGTCTTTGGTGAGAGTCTCCATGGATGTAGGCTGATCCCAACTCTGACTCTCTCTTTCCTGTCAGAGGGATGCTCCCGTCTGTCTCCTCTTGGTTTCTTCAGGAGAGATGCTATTAAGCACTGGGTGATTCTTTGATGCCTCACTCTCTTGACCTGAGGCGATGTGAACTCTTCTCCAGAGAAATCTTCCTGAAATTCTCTTAGTCTTTAAAAGGCCTGCTTATACCTTCAGTGTAGCAGAGGTAAGATTTAAGAGGCATGTAACCAGTATCTCAGCCCCAGACTTCTTTCCTGAATTCAAGACTCAAAATCTAAGTCCCTCCTGGAAACCCCACAGGCTTCTCATATTCAGCATGCCCAGAACCAGTTCATCATCTCCCCCGATACGCCAAGTTCACGTCTCTTCCTCTACTCCCTAGTTTCATCAGAGGCATCACTATCCACCTGTTTGCCCAATCAGAGCACCTAGAAATCATCCTCAACTCTATTTTCCCCGTCCTCTCATATCAGTCAGTACCTGTGACTAAAAGCTCTCAGCTTGCCTCCTTTTTCTCCATCCCACTTCCTCTGCCTTAGTTCATGCCTCCATTTCTCACGTGGCCTTTTTCTCTCCCCAGTCTCACGCTTTGCCACTGTTCCTCCACTGCGCTGTCACCAGAACGGTTTTCATAAAGTACAAGTTAAAACCTCTTGCAGTCAAAGCTCTCCATGACGCACCTTTGCTTACCTTTCCAGCCTCATCTGCTGCCATATCTCCTAGAGCTTCTTTTTACCCACTTGCAATGTTCTTTGCCAACCCGTCAGCATGTGCCATGCTCTTTCGTCCCTCCAATGCCTTTGTGTGATTCCAGCCTCCATACATGGCCAAAGTTTCTTAAATTAGTGACACCCTTAGTGATTTATTATGCTTTTAAAAGTGATTTCCCAGGGTGGGGGAGGGTATAGCTCAGTGGCAGAGCACATGCTTAGCAGGCACAGGTCCTGGGTTCAATTCTCAGCACCTCCACTGAAAAATAAGTAAATAAGTAAACTTAATTACCTACCACCCCACCAGAAAATAAAGTGATGGTGCAGACACAGACACAGGGTTTTTAAAAAAGTAATTTCCCCAAGCCCTGAAATTTTATTTAATATCAGATTTTTCTTTTTATAAAATTGACCATTTCGCTGGATGTCTCTTACCTTTTACTGCCACTTCTGTTCCTGATAAATTCAGTTTGCCGGCATGTTTTTCACGTTGTAGTTTTCCTGGGAACCAAAATCAGGAACAAACCTTTCAAGCCTTTCTTTTTTTCCACTGTGGGAAGACAGTGTTAGAATGCTGTCTGGGTCTAGGATCTTTTTGGCTCACCAACTTTTTCTTGGTGGGACAGGAGCATCTCCTAGTAACTCAAAGCCAATGACAACTTCCAGATCAATATTAATTGATACAGTTTCCTAAATACTCTCATACCATGTGAAATAGAGGAAAACCTCCCCTCTTAGTGATAGATTTTGTGGTACAAAGAATAATGGCTCCCCCATAATGTTCTAATCTTTGAAACCTGTGACTGTGTTATTTTGCATGGCCCGAGGACTTTGCTGATGTAATTAAGTTAAAGATCTGGTGATGGGGAGTGTATCTTGGGTTTTATGGGTGGGCCCAGTGTAATCACCCAGCAAAGAGTGTGGGAGGAGAAGAATCTGTGATGACAGGCAGAGGTCAGAGAGATGTGGCCATAAGCAGGGAGTTCTGGCAGCCTCCAGAACCTGGAAAAGGCAAGGAGATGGATAGATTCTCCCCTTGAGCCTACAGAAGGAACACAACCCCGCTGACCCCTTGATTTTAGCCCCTCAAGACCCATTTCAGACTTTTGACCTGCAGAACTCTAAGATCATAAATTTGTGATGCTTTGAGCTGCTGCATCTGTGGTGCTTTGTTACGGCAGAAATAGGAAAGGATACAGATTTCAAGAAGTGTTTCGTGAACAGCTTCATTTTAGAAAGTAGAGCTGAGTGAGTGGCAGCTGTAGTCTGAGTGTGAACACTGTAAACTTAACTATAGTTTTTTTCTTGGTGAATCATTAAAAATGTAAAGAATGAGACCTTTAAAAAGTGATCCAATTTAATGTAATTACACTTAACTGTCCATCTTATTCATTCCTATTTTTAAGTGGGTTATTTTATTTAGAGATTGTTACATCCTATTTTACAATATGAATGATATTCCAAAGCAAATGCTAAAACCCTTGGAAACCTTTAAAAATGAACAGATTGAAGTGGGTAGTTGGGATTGGCTAAAAATAATACAAACTCTTTGAATAGATTATCGTTTCATTTCTTGTGAAGTAACAAGAACAGAAAACTTAGATGATTTTCTAAGACAGAGCAAGTAGATTCATGGCTTAATTCTCTGCACTTCTGTTTTCTGTATTGTCACGTACACATGGCATCTAAAGCATTGGAGAGCGGGGGCTCAGTTCTTGATCTTACTGTCGGGATGTGGGACCATGGGCTGAACTGCATGTTGTCAGGAGAGAGGATCAGGAGTGAAAGCTCCATGCTGTGGTTCAGGTGCACTGATTGATGGGAAAAATGCTAGCAGCGGATAGGAAGCTCTTTATTCATGTTTGCAGAATCTATTTCTTCTCTGATCTAACAAGTTCATTTTCAGATTTATCAGTAAGAATCTGTACAGAGAGCTGATACTGTGGCCCACACTACTTCTTATCCTTTTGCTATAATAAATTACACGGTTATTCTTTTAAAAGTATAAAATCAATATAAATAACCTAAGTCAACATATCCATTTTGATGTTTAAACATCTCCAATGTAATTAATATCCAGTAATTCTTCCCTTTGTACATCCTATATCTGTTAGGATGCTTTAGCTACAGGTAGCAGAAACTTTAAACTGATTTACAGTAAAGAAATACATTTTCTCTCAAAGCAAGAAGTCCAGAGGTGGAGCTCCTGACTCAGCTGACTCAGTAGCTCAGCTGTCATCAGTGACTCAAGTTTTTCCATGTTGTTGCACTGTCTTTCTTAAGATGTTGACCTTGGCCCCAGGCTGGCCTCCTTACAGTTGCAGTGGCTGAAGCAGTTTCAGGTGTTACACACAGACAAGACATTGTTCAGACAAAGAAGATGACTGTCTTTTTACTGTGTTTCTTTCTCAGGAGAGAGGAAGCCTTTCCAAGAATCCCCCAGTAGAATTCTTCTCACTTCTGATTGGCTGGGTTAGGTCACATGCTGATTTCTGAACAATGATTGGTAAGGGGATGTGATCACATGACTGATGGACTAGATAGGGGTGCGTGTCAATCACCACATCTATCACTCATGACTTTTGGGTTTTTCTGTTTTCCTCTCTTGTGGCTGATTCCTATTCATATCTCTTCTACCTTCTAAGAACCCTCTAATTAATATCTTTGTCTTAAATATATTTTGAGTTCATGAGTTGGATGAGGGCCTGAGGGTGGCATTGTTCTAGGAAGAGACCACTTTTGGCCACTTTAGAGTTTGGTTGATGTTCTGGGTACATAAGGCTTCCAAAAGCCATCAGTTATTAAGTGCAGAATTATTATAGATGTCTTCACTTTTTTTCCCCCAAAAGCCTGCATCTAACATTGAAATGGGCTCCTGATTTAGGAAGTAGAATACTTTTCTCTAGAAGTCTTTAAAAAAATGTGATATTCAACTAACAGTATAGGAAAGTAGAAGAATGAAGAGCTCCAATGTTTCTAGTTTTTCACCAGACATTCAAAGAGCACCTGCTCCGTGTGTGCTGTGTGCTGTGGGAACTGAGAGGCTGACATATTAAGAGAGAAGTTACCATGGGGCAGAGAGTGGTCCCATAGATGCGAGGTCAGTGGCCGAGCAATTCCACAGTGAGAAACTGAATCATCCCTTGTAACCAGGGATTTCTTTGAGTGGGCAGCTAATTTATATCACCCTGTCTGTTTTAACACTGCCTCCTTTTCACTATTAAGAGCCTTCCTTTAGATTGAAATAATGCATCTCTAGAAGGCTTTAGAAAAATGCAGATTTGCTGTCTGGATAGGATAATCCATTAAGATGATATCATTTGTTTTTTATTATTTATCAGGTTCATTACCTAGTGATTTAGGATGATTGAAGATGAAAGAGAGAAAACACAAGACCCATGTGTTTTGAATTTGTAGAAACAGAATGAACTGCAGGCAAAGGGTGTGGTGGTTGAGTCCTAGAGAAACTGAGCGCTTGTCTGTGAGAAAGGCAGACCCTCGGCCCCTAAACCGGTCAGCCCTTCTCTTTCTTCTCCTCATCATCCTTCTTATTCTTTTAAAACACTTAACGTATAGCCAAGATTGAACACTTAAATATAACGCGACACAGGCTGTGTCAGCAATGATAAGATGCTCCGTAAAAGATAGTGGAAAGTGTGAGATTTCAAACAACCCTTCACTGTGACAAATGTTGGTGTATTTTGGCCTCTAACATGTTAAGCTGTGGATTATGAGGTTGCTCAGGAAGCTGCTAAGTATGTGTACAGAAGGAAAAGGAAAGGAACCTTAATCTAGCGTAACCAGCACAAAGTGGGTGGCACGTTGGCTGAAGGCCCCGGGCCAGTGGTTCTCACTCTTGACTGCACGTTGGAATCCCCTAGAGAGCTACACAAAGTACCTCTACCTGGGTCCCACCCCTGGAGCACAGCTGTCCTAGGCTGCGGTTACTGGGTGTTGCCTGGGGTGAAGCAGCTTCTGTTTGTGAAGGGTGATGGAGAAAGGAGATTTTAAGAAATGTTCTATATTTTATGAATTGAATCCCCATTAGTCAAAATTTACATTGCTTGTAATGATCTTATGTGTATTGGATTAGTGTGTCTTAAAAAAACCAGGTTTTTACAGTCACATAGAGATCAAACTTAAAGTCAATATCCATGGTTTAATTTCCCCAGAAAGTACATGGTCACATAGCAGATGTCTAAATCTGGACTGTCAAGGTTTGTGCCCAGACTCCTGCATCTGGAGTGAGTGAGCATCTCTGGGTACGAGTGTCCTTTGGTAGGCGCCGGCCAGTTACTTAGGGGTTCCTTCCTGTCTCAAGACGGTACCCAGGGTTTCTGGATTTGAAGTAATGGCATTCACTCTTTCTTTGGAAAGAACTTAATTATTTTTCCTAAACAGGAAGAGCAGAGGACTTGGGTGCAGACCTCCTTTTTCCGCAGTAGAGAAGTCACACTGGTGCCAGAGTTTAAATTGGAGATCACAGTGGGGAGGGTATAGCTCAGTGGTAGAGCACATACTTAGCGTGCATGAGGTCCTGGGTTCAATCCCTAGTACCCCATTAAAAAAATAATAATAATAATAGATAAAAACCGAATTACCTCCCCCCTCCCCAAAATAAAATAAAAACATAGATAAATAAAATAAAATAAATTAGACTTATTAGCATATGAAACCACCAAGCCCATAAAAACCAGCAACACGGCACCTTGCGGCCGCCCCTGTCTCTCTCCCTCTTCGGAGACGGCCCGCATTCTGTCTATGGAATGTGTACCTGCTTTTAATTTGAGCACCCAACCCCCACACCTCGTGGCCTTTCTCTTGCCCTTCAATGTATCTCTCTCAATAAATCTACCTTCACTCAAAAAAAAAAAAAATTAGAGACCTTGATCCCTGACTCTCCTTGCCTCACAAGAAAGAGTGCTTAAGGGAAATTAGGTCTGCAGGGCAAGATGCCTTCCGAGTCCAAGTTATTTCTTCCTAGATCTTTTCCCTTGAGCTATCAGTTACTTGCAGATTGGTAGTAGTTGGGGATTTCTAGAGGAGAAAATCTGGCTATATGCCTGTGGTGAAAACTTTGACAAACTCAGGAATTTAGTTTTAAATGCATTTATTTCCTGAGTTTTTCCATTTATTTTTATCCTGTTATATTGTAGGTATCTTTGTGAGAAGCTGTAAATCCTCTTTTTAGCATGAGGTAGGTTATAAATAGGTTAAATATATAAAAATAAAGACTTCCTTCCTACTGCTCGCTTCCATCCGTGCTCACAGGTGTGTTCTGAGGACACTGTCGTGAACCAGAAGACAAAAAGAGAGCTGGCTAACTCTAAAGAAATCCAGGTTTTGACTTAAAAAGAATTTAATGTATTCTGTGTTTTCCCCTTCATTTTGATGTTCATGACACTTCTGATGAGCAATTATGTATAATGGCTACAGTCGAACTTTTGTGTTCTTTTAATATAGGAAATGGTAAGCTGTTCGGAAGGAGGAAAGGATTGATGGCATAGATAAGTTTTTGGGTTGTGTTACATTTTTTAAAAAAGACGGACACAACGATTTTTCACAGCAGTTTGTAGGACTTTTGCACAAAGAATCTCAGGCCAAATTGAGGCTTAGAAATTCATTAATTCCAAGAATCATAGAAGTCAGATCATTAACACACAGACACAGACACACAGACGCACACACACAGTTCCCTTTGTCCAAATTAACTGTGGGACGCTGCAAATTCCCTTATTCTCCTAAATTTTCTTTTGGGAAAACTTGTGAGGAGTCACCTCTAAGTCTCAGATGCTAATGAGGAAAACTCACAGAATAGAGTTAGTGGCGAGTGTCTCTGTAGCACGGTGGCAGCTGCAGCTACCTCTGTGTACGAGATTTTGTGTGTCTGGAGCACGGAGCCAACTCCCTGAGGCATAAAGCTTCCCTGGGCTCAGGAAGGGAAATCAGTCTTGGTTGGTGAAATATTAATCTTTGCACCAGCTGGGTCTCTCCAGTGCTGTAGTAGTAGGCTCTGTGTGATCCAGAATAACTGCCAGCCTCCCAGGAAGCCAGAGCTATTTTTGAAATTTATAGGATTAGTGGTGCAAAGTAAAAATATACCACAGCAAGAGTGAAGGAGGGATTAAATGTTAAAATAAGGAATTGGAGATTTAGATCAGGTAACTCAGGAATTCTACAGTTCCTGGGCAGGAAGCATTTCTTCAAATATGTTTGTCTCTTTTATGTACCCCATATATTCAAGGACCTCCAGGATCTCTCTGGGGTCTGTCTTCTCTCCTTATTTCTCTCCTGACTGCTTTGTCCCAGGCCTCTACCTTCATTAGGCTATCGTCACTGTCACCAGAACATCATAGGACATTTCCTGACCCCCACATTTTTTTTCTTCCATTGCTCTTCTTTCTTGGGATGGCCTTCTCCCTGTTTTATCTCTCTGCCCCTGGCTCTTGCTGAAGCCCTTCCTGGCAACCCTAACTCCCACTGAGTCCTCTGTGAAACTCCCCCAGCAGTTCTTGTCAGTAGAACTAATTTTCCCCTCCATTATCTCATTTTGTTTATTATTATTATTACTCTTTTTGACTACTGTTGGTGGCTTAAAAGGGGGTTCTCTTCCAGGTGGTAGCTGTTCTAAACCTGAAACTTTCCAGTTGGGAAGAGGGACAGGGATGCCTTATTGCACTCTGCCAATTAAATAGTAGTCCCTTATTTAACTATCCTGGATAGCAACGTTGGGTGAGAGGGTGTGGTAAATGGAGTAATTGACTGGATTCACGGAAAAAATGGTAACTGATCAGGTACTGAGGGCTTTCCATAACGCTTATAACTGAGATTAAGCTTAAATATCATACGATAGGTAGAACTTAATGTGATCTTAACTTTCTCTGGTTCTCTCCACTTCCCCTAAAGTAGTTTTTATATCTACAAATCCTTTAGTAATGAACTAATTAAAATTTTTATTCTATTTTTGATAGCTTCATTGAGATACGAGTGACATACAACATTGTGTAAGTTTAAGTTGTACAACATGTTGATTTGTTACACTTACATATTGCAAAACAGTTACCAGCATAGCGTTAGCTAACACTTGCATCATGTCGAGTAACTACCATTTCTTTTTTGTGGCCAGTAATCTAACATTTTAGAGTATTTTTTTAGAATTAGGTTGGAGTGATTCTACACCATAGAAATGATCAGACCTTGTAAATGTTGGGCCAACTACCTTCATTACTTTAGAATCTGAATCAGATGATTGTATTCTCACAGTGATCAATCATTTAAAAAATTTCCATATTGTTAATTAGGTGGCTGAATAGCAATAAGGCCTTTGGTAGCGTCTACCAAAGAATAAAAACACACATGGCATCACCTATATGGAAATTTATTAAACCTCATTCTTTTTGCCACTGAAGTATTGCTTCCCTAAGTCAGAGAATCAAGTTGTCTTTTTGTATTTCACTTCTGGCTGTAACAAAATTATAATTATAATATAGTATTTTAAATACTTTAGGGTTCTGATTTGAAAAAATTTTCTTTTTTCATGTCTTCAATGCTTTTTAAAAGGTCTTAGATATTGGGTGCTTGTATCAGAGGTTCACCAAAAAAATAAATAAATTTGGACATGTTGGTTAGGAATCCTTCTGGAAACTAAACCCAAATATCTCAGCTTCTGATTATTCATCTTTATTTCTTTTAATGATCTGTGTGAGATAATAGACTTAATGCTTTCCAGAAGCTGAAGCCCTTATCTGTATTTTTATAATTAAATTACATTGAATTAGAGAATTGGAAAAAATCACATTTCATTCATTAGGAATGAATTTCTTATGTGAAAATTCAGCAGCCACTTTTCCTTTGGAGAGCTAGAAAGGGATTCTTGGAACTAAGCCAGAAAATAATCTCTTCATCAGCTACAGTTAATGAAAACATTAATAAGGCACATTACGTCTGAGAAGAATGCTTTGAACTAATTTCTTTGTAATCAGAATGTACTTGTAGGTGCAGTTGGGGAATTATTAACATATGAAAACATCTAGTAGGCTCTAGTGGGAAGTGAACAAGAGGAAATATCGAGAGAACTGAAAACATTTTCAAAAATGAAGAAATGGAGTATAAATTGTCTTTTTTGAAAAATACAGGGGAAAGTAAACCAAGATGTTAAAAAGCTTCCAATTATGTTAAAACAAAATTGAGAAAACAGTGGAAAAGATGTCCTTATCTTTTGATTTGAAGTTACATGATGCTAAATTAAGGTGAATTACTTAATCAAATGTTATTGGTCCACTGTATTAAGAATCTGGAATATTTGGAGTCTCCCAAATTTTATTTGTCTTACTTGACCTGGATCAGAGAAAGAATGCACTTATCTTTTGCATTTCAGAAAATAGAACAGTTCAGTAATTTTTCCCTGTCTCCAGTTGAGATCATAAAAAGAGAATGCTAAAGCCTCAGAGCTGGGCCCAGTGATCAGGGGAGGGTGAAGTCATCCGGTGAACCTGTTCATTTCATTTCAGCATCTGAGAATTAATAACTACAGGGTTCTGCGTTTCCAACTCAGAACTTCTCTGATTTTTTGTTGGACAGAAAGATTCTTTCACAGAATGTGGCACAAAATATAGATATATGTCCAGCAAGGGGTCCCCATTTCAATTCACATGTAGAATCTTAAAAATAAACTTTATAAACATACAAATTATCAAGACCCAGGGAAGGAGTGAAAATGGAGGAGTGCTCACAGCTGAGGGAATTTTGATTTATTCTTTCCACCTCTAAGTTTTCCTGCAGGGCTGAAATCTTTCTGAAATAATGGGATTTGAATTTCAAGCTGCTCTTCTTGAAAGAAGACAGCAACTGTTTGCAGCAGGACAGATCTGACGAATCCTTGGGGGTAAATACTTGAGGTAAAGTTGATGACTTCCAACGGCACAAGGTTTGGTGTGAAATCAGCCACAGGTACCAGGCGAACTACCACTAGGTTTGTGTATCACAAGGTTGGTAAATAATGCACATCCTACAGGACCAAGGCCTTGGGCTTCCGAGCCCTGCTACGTGGGATGCAGGTGGATAATGGAGGCTGTGCACACAGAGGTAAGGTGAAGAGTTCTTGCTAGGTAGGCCTTACTCATTCAGGGCTGAGCTGCAGAAACCACAGGTTTTTTGTTTTCTTTTGTTTTGTTTTTTTTGTACTTAATCCACTAATAAAAAGGAGGTAGGGGGAAACCATGGGACAAATGATAATGTGGGGAAATTTGTTTTCAGTGGACTCTTGCAACCCTTTTTTCTTCCTTCTTCCTGGTCATCATCCTTATCACCCTCACTTTGCACTCTTCCTTTGAGCACTGGTGGCAGCCACCTAGGAGGGCCCTGGGATCCAAAGAGGCTTTAGTCCCCTCTTAATTCCTTTCACTGACTCAAAACACTCTTTCTTTAAGACCTTGGTTTAAAGGCTTTTTGAGGGACCATTAATAATTCATAATTGTTAAAAGATAAATTTTAAAAGAAGATGTAATTATGATTCTCATTCACTTATAAAATGAACATGTGTCAAAGACCCTTAAAAACTTATTAATTAATAAAGGAACCAGGCAGATGCCACAAATGGATCAAAGAAGAGATCAAAGAATCACAAATTTATGTGGTGTCAAGGACTGTTAAAGTGAATTTACAAATGGATACAGGACTGACTTCCCCCAGGGATGAGGGCTGTTTCTCCACTGGCCGATTAATTTTCTTGTCTAGAGAAGAATTACTTGTATGGCTATCAATTTTCTACAATTTAAAGAGTCTAAAGGTGGTGCAGAGCCCAATCAGGTAATTCTTGGAGGCTGCAACACTCCATTAAATGAATATTCAATACTGTCTTCCTTATTCCAAAGTTAAAATGGTTTCTTACACACTAAAGTAAGGGTACCTTGTCACCTTAATTGGTTTAGAAGCATTTATATTGTGAAAGAATACTTGTTAACTAAAAGAACTGAATGATAGACTTCGGATAAGTGGGGATGTATCTGTCAGAGAGAGCCAGTTGCTGTAACAAACAATTCCAGTCTCAGTGGCTTAATTTTAATACAGTAGATTTATTACATGCTCCCTTCACAGTTTCCACTGTCACTCAGTTATACTTCCACCAAGTGTCTCCACTATCTTCTTGGGCCTAAGCAACTTCACTGGCTCCTCTGCATCCACCCAGGAGGCAAGAAGAAGAGGGAACTTAGGGAAAGGCTGCTAGAAATTCCTCAGCCTGGAATGGACTCTTTTTCCTTCCACTCAGATTCTGTTGGTGAAAACTAGTCACACGACCCTGCCTGGAGGGAGATGGGGCAGGTACTGGTGGTGGTGGTAATGATGGTAAAAGCGGCTTAGTTGAAGCAAAACCTGCTTAGTGAGCACTTTGAATTTTCAGGGGTCTACTTCTAAGGGCACTTCACCTAGGAAGGCAAACCCAGTTGTCTATTTATAAATGATTCCTTGATCATTAGTGATGAGCAGAACACAGTGTCTGCTCCCCAGGTGCATGTGAGTCATGGGGAAGAAAATTATAATGTGAGGCAGGGAGTGACATATACTGTGAAAAAATGCTCTGAAAGTACCAAAGGGTGCAATAGTAATTTCAACCAAGGGGAACCATGAACAGTATTAGAGACAACATTCAGGATGGCAGTTGAAAGTCTAGAATTTGGAGTAGGACATCTTGAACTCAGGTCTTCTCTTTGTCACCATTGACCCTGGACAAATCTTTGACTTCTCTGAGCCTTGGGTCTTCTAACTCTAAAAACGCCTAATAACTGTTAGCTCATGGGGTGGTTGTAACATTACACGAGTAGATATATATGTGCAAAGTAAGGCAGAAGCTCATTTATATGAGACTTTATATGTTAGGTTGATTTCAACAGGTAGAGAAGGCAAGGGGCTTGGTAAGAAAGACCCCTGGGTTCCGTTCCTTTCCTACCTATTTCCTCAAAGAGCTTTTGTACATTGGAATTTCCCTATAAGACTGTATGTGAGAAAAGAGAATTCACTACCAAACGTAAATTTGAAAACCTAGATGTTCTTGAGTGTGCAATGGTTGAACTATATATAAAAATTTGACGAGGATTTCTAGTGGCCTTTGCTGATTCATTCTTTTTTTATTTCCAGCATGACCCAGTGTAGGACCTTATGCATGCTAAGCATGCGCTTTACCATTGAGCTATTCCCTATTTGTTTTACTCTTAACAATAGTGACAAGGGCTTTTCATCTCTGTCTGCCTTAGTGTCTTCAAAAGTAAAACCATCTGGCTGTTAGCTACTGCAGAGGAGGAATGAGGATGAACTCTTTTGTACTTTTACTGACAGATCTTCTTACCAACCACTCAGCTGCTCAGATCATTTTCGTGGTTATTATCTGTGCTTATAAGAAGTGTGGACTTTTAGGACTTCCCTGTGACTTGGAAGAGCATAGTGCCAAGGAAGCAACCCCCAGCCTCCTTCAGGTAAGGGTCACAGGCTGAATCCCAATCCTAAGACTGGGACGAGAGAGTCCCAGTCAGAACGGATTGGAGCAGGGCGAATCTAGGTTTGCTCTTGGGAGAAAAAAACATCCAAGGACATGCTTCCAAGTACATGCTTCTTCAGAGTTTTTATTTATTCAGCACCTTTTACATAGCAATTTAATGGGCACATAAATACAGAGCAAATTGAGCAGTAGTGGCTCTCATTTGCCGAGTGCTTGCTCTACCCCCGTTCTGCTTCGCACTTGACTGACTTTACATCATTTAGCTTTCATAGGTAGGAATCATTGTTCCCCATTCACACCTGGGGGGACATATGGGTGTCCCATAGATTACAATAGCTCCCAGATTTCCATGGCCTCAGAATGGCTGTGACATTTCCAGGCGTCACATCCCGATGTGATGGTGGCCAGCAGAAGAGAGGGATCATCTCTTCCTTACAATCTTTTTAAAGAAGGAAGGCTCCCAGAGCTGCTCACAGATCTCCCTTCATCTCACATGGGCTGTGGTTGTATCATATGCCCATGTCTAAGCCAGTCGCTAGCAAAAGAAATGGGACTACGTTAGTCCCATTGCATTAGTCCAGGAGTCAGCAGAGCACAGCTCTTACCAAATTCATCCTGATGCCTGTTTCTTTATGTAAAGTTTTATTAGAACACAGCCATGCCCATTTGTTTACCTGTTGTCTGTGGTTGCTCTCATCCTGCAACATCAGAGTTGAGTAGTTGCAACAGAGACCTTATGGCCTGCAAAGCCAAAAGTATTTGCTGTCTCTTTACAGAAAAAGTTTGCTCACTGCTGGCTTAGACAAGTCAGAATTCACATCCTGTACCAGAGAGGGGGATACATGGACAGAACTGGGGTTCTGTCAACAAGGAAGGTGTGAGTGACTGTTGGATAGGCCACCAGCAGTGACTGCTACAGAAGGGCATCTTTCTTCCAATGAAGCAGACGTGCTTTGAAGGACATTTGTGTAGGAAGGTAGCTGTCACCTCAGGGACAGTACAGGATCCTAGGTTGAGGTTAGGTAGAAAATATTAGATGAGACTAGAAAGAGAAAGAAACAGAGATGATGTCTTCTACATCTTGGCATGTGGGAAATGTGAACAATCCTTTCAAAATTAGATCACTAAACAAGTGCCGGGTCCCCTGTAGTTCCCAGTGGTCACATGTAGTCGTGACACAGAGCACCACCAGTGGAGCAGAGCCTTGCCCTGGTGATAGTTTTAATTTCTGAAGATGAAGGCGACAAGAGGAGCTGCGAATCCAATCCAGGCAGATCTGATGGCTGAAATGTAAGAGGCCATGTCCATTTCATCTTATGGTAGGAGGGGTTCTTTGCTTTATTAACCATGCTCCAGACTTGAGCAAAGCCCGTATCAGGAAGCTAAGAAAGAATTGTTATATTTGTTCATTAACTCTAAGTCAAACACAACTCAAGACTGGTGTGATTGGTAATAGTTCCTAGAAACTTCTGTTCAACTAAATTAATGGTACAGCTGACAATGAACCTGATGAGGAGGGAAAGGATGGAATTTTAAAGACCAATGTGGTTTCAAGAGGAATCTGAATTTCAGAAGATGTGTGTGTATATGTGTGAGCAGTGGAGTCAAAAAAATGTGGATTCAAATCCTGGTTGTATCACTTGCTAGCTCTTGGAACTTGAGAATGTTATTATTATTATTATTATTATTATTATTATTATTATTATTATTATTATTATATTCAAGTACAGTCAGTTACAATGTGTCAATTTCTGGTCCCTGAGCCTCAGTTTCACCATTTGTAAGTTAAGGTATAATATTTACCCATACAAAGTATTCTTGGACACTGGTGCATTCACTCTATTTTTCCCCCTCCTTCAGTGCTCCTGGGTGCTGATTGGAATGGCCTTTATTGTTTTTTTTTTTAATTGAGAAATAATTAACATATAACATTACATTAGTTTCAGGTATAAAACATGACTTGATACTTTGTATTGCAAAATGATTACCAGAATAAGTCAAGTTAACATTCATCACTGTACTTAGTTACAAGATTTTTTTCTTATAATGAGAACTTTTACATACTTACTTACATGTGGAATATAAAAAATAAAACAAACAACTGAATATAACAAAAAAAGAAACAGACTCACAGATATAGAGAACAAAGTAGTGGTTACCAGTGGGGAGAAAGAAGAAGGGAGGAACAAGATAGTGATACAAGAAGAAAAGGGGGCATGAGAGGATGGCTGTGTCCCGGGTCTCGATTGGCTCCCTGGAATGCACCCACCAAGTGAGGGTCCTTGGCTTCTCTCAGGAAAGAATTCAAGAGTGAGCCATATTTGAGTAAAAGTAGATTTATTGAGAGAGGAGTACACGATGTGGGAAGGAGTGCAGAGTGGTGGTTAAAGTAAAGGTAGATACACACTCTGTAGACATGGTGTAGATCATCTTGGAAGGTGAGAGAGAGAGAGAGAGAGAGAGAGAGAGAGAGAGCGCAGGAGAGAGAGCGAGCGTGACTGGGAGGTGCTATGTTGATAGTTTTTATATGCTAACAAGTGAGAGGATTATTCTAGCTATTTTGGAGAAGGGGTGGGGATTCCCAGGAATTAGGCCACCACCCTCTCCTTGACCTTTGGTAGTTAGCCTCAGAACTATCACGGCACCTGCGGGTGTGTCATTCACCATGCTAGTACATTACAGTGTGTATAATGAAGCTCGAGGTCCACTGGAGGTCAAATCTCCCACCATCTTGTGCCTCCAGGTCTATTGGGAGCTGACTTTTCTGCCATCTTGGTGCTAATTGCTGTGTCATTCCTTTAATGGCTCTGTCCTGCCCCTTTCCTTTCTGTCTCATTTCCCACTCAGATTTACTCCCATAATCTTATGGGGGTGCAGAGGGGCAATGGTCCATCTTCTGTAGCTACTTCAGGGCTGAGTAGGGGTATTGATCCTGCCTACCAGGGAGTAAAAATCTCTGAATGCCTAATCTAGGGGCCCCAGAGGCAGGACAACTTCTCGTTTCTTGAGTCCAAGGGCAGTATGGGCTGAAATCTTCCCATAGCCATCATCTTGAGATGGAACTGTTGCAACTGCTTCTGTAAACATTCCTATGAATCTTCTTAAAGATGAAGCACTTTGCAGTAGCATCAGTGCAGCAATAACTGTCTATAAACAACAAAAGACTTAAAAGGTGTGGTTAAACACCTGATTTCAATGCAGAGACTTGTTTACAATAATTAGAATAATGACTGATTATATTTAACTTAACAAACCAAATAATCCTCATACCTTCTTTTACTGAACACATCTTACTTTCCTAGCATACTGAAATGTTTCCCTTATTATTTTAGTAAGTTTAATTACATACATTATAATTTTAACCCTTAAAAATTTTCATCTTTGGCAAAATCAAGAAGTAAATAATTGTGAATGGTGCATTCGCTCTTGCTCTTGACCTCACTTTTTTCTCATTGAGGCATTGTTGCATCAGAGAGAACCGTTGGGTCTTACTCATCTTTAAAGGGAACAAGAGCTTTTATAACTAGAGTGTCATTAACGTCTAAATGTGGGTTAGCTCAAGGGGACTTTGAGCTACACCCGCCCCTCCCCTCCCCTGCTCTCTGTGTGCCCACCAAATACATCCTGCCATCTAGTCTGCAGCCTCCTTACAGAGCTTAAGAATGATCTGGGGCATTGGCCGTGGTGTGGAGAGCTCACCGGGCTATTCAGAGGGGACTAAGTAAGATTACGGCATGGATCGACATCACCGTTGCTGGCCAGGCAGGATGAGGCCTTGGCGCAGACAAAACAAAACCCTGGTAGGAGGACAGGAAGATCCCGACAGGAGGATCAAGTGCCTGGATCCAGCAGTGGGGTCTTGGCAGGGCAGCTGGCATGCAGGCAGGCAGCAGCCTGCCTCAGGTGATGCCCTTTCAAGTTCCCCTCTCCCAAGTCTGCTCTTACCAGGTGGTGGCCCTCTTCCTCTCTTGGACAGCTTCCCTACGACCAATTTGAAACCTCCCAGATGCTATATTTTTCTCTGTTCTTTTTCAGTAGAAGTGACACTGGTTTATAACATTATATAGGTTTCACGTGTACAACATTGTATTTCTACTTCTGTATACACTACAGCGTGCTCACCACTGAAAGTTTAGTTTCCGTCCATCACTACACTGCTGATCCTCTTTACTCACTTTGCCCTTTCCCCAACCCCTTCCCCTTCGGTAACCACTACTCTGTTTTCTGTATCTTCATGTTTGTTTTATTTGGTGTGTTCATTTATTTTGTTTATCTGCTTTTTATATTCCACATGTGAGTGAGATCACATGGCATTTGTCTTTCTCCGTCTGACTTATTTCACTTAGAATAATACCCTCTTGGTCCATCCATGTTGTCACAAATGGCAAGATTTCATCTTTTTAATGGCTAATATTCCACTGCATGTTTATGCACCACGTCTTCTTTATCCATTCATCGCTGATGGGCACTTCAGTTGTGTCCCTGTCTTGGCTACTGTAAATAATGCTGTGATGAACATAGATTTACATGTATCTTTCAAATTGGTGTTTTCTTATTCTTTGCATAAATACCCAGAAGTGGGATAGCTGGATCATATAGTAGTTCTAGCCTTAATTTTTGGAGGAATATCCATACTGTTTTCCATAGCAGTTCTACCAATTTCCATCCCTGCCAACAGCATATGAGGGTTCCAGTTCTCATTTGTTAACTCTCCTCCTTTCCAACTTTTCTTGCTTTAGGTCCTATACCAATTTTTATCCCTCTTCCATTTTCCAAAGCTTTGTTCTGTTTTTCTTCCAAGGAAGTAAATATCCAGGTTGAAATGAAAATAAACTTAGTCATTTAATGTCATTGACCACTTACCTAGGGAGTGAAGGTTGGATTTCTTCCCTTCCTTCCTTCCCTCCCTCCTTCCTTCCTTCTTTTCTTTTTTCTTTCTCTCTCTTTGTCCCCCACTGCTTTCTTTCAATGACACTAGGTAGCAGTGGTTCATAGGAAAAGGAAGGATAATAATGAACCTAAGGCTTAGGGGTCACTCATCCCTGGCTTCATTCCAACAAGTGCTTTCCAAGCATATGGACATCTTCTCCATGTCCATAAACTTTCAGAGAAGAGGGTATGATCATCTGCCCTGGAAACTCATTAAACTGCTTAACAATGAGAAAATTCTTCAGCAACAAAAATGATAATATACACTTTCTGCATGTTTCACATGTACCAGGTATTGGCTATGATGTTAATGTAGAAAACCTGATTTTATTTATTATTTTTACATGAACATATAGATTAGCTTCCAGTGTATAACAGTGATTTAATTTTTTATACATTATACTCCATTTAAAGTTATTGTGAAATAATAGCTATATATCCCTGGGCTGTACAATATATCCTTGCAGCTTATTTATTTTATGGTAGTAGTTTGTACCTCTTAATTCTCTACCCCTATCATGTCCCTTCACCTTCCTCACTGGTAACCACATTTGTTCTCTATATCTGTGAGTCTGTTTTATTATATTCATTCGTTTTTATTTTTTAGATATCACTTATAAGTGATAGCATACAGTTTTTGTCTTTCTTGTCTGACTTATTTCATTAAGAATAATACCCTCTAGATCCATCCATGTTGTTACAGATGGCAGAATTTCATTCATTTTTATGGCTGAATAATATTGCACTCTGTGTGTGTGTGTGTGTGTGTGTGTGTGTGTGTGTGTATTTTATATATATAATATATCTCACATTTTCTTTAGCCGTTCGTTTGTTGATGGGCACTGAGGTTACTTCCATGTCTTGGCTATTGTAAATAACACTGCTGCAAACATTTTTAGGTGTATGTTTTCATTTTCTTTGAGTAAAAAACCCAGGAGTGGAATTGCTGGATCATCTGGTAGTTCTATTTTTAATTTTTTGAGGAATTTTCATACTGTTTTCCACAGTGGCTGCACCAATTAATAGTCCCACCAATAACATACAGGGGTTCCCCTTTCTCCACATCCTTGTCAAAATTTGTTATTTGTAGACTTTTTGATGTTAGCTATTCTGACAGTTGTGAGGCGTTATCTCATTGTGATTTAGGTTTGCGTTTCTCTGATGTTTAGTGATACTAAGCATCTTTTCATGTGCCTATTGGCCATCTGTATGTCTTCTTTGAAAAAATGTCCATTTGGGTCTTCTACCCATTTTTTAATTGAATTGTTTGTTTTTTGGATGTTGAGTTGTACAAGCTGAATATCTGTTTTGGATATTAGCTCCTTATTGGTCATATTATTTGCAAATATTTTCTCCCATTCAGTAGGTTGTCTTTGTTTATTTCTTTTGTCAGTGACTTTCTTTGCTGTGCAAAAGCTTTGAAGTTTAATTGGGTCCCATTTGTTTATTTTTGCTTTTGTTTCCTTTGCCTTAGGAGACTGATCCAAAAAATTTTTGCTACTATTTATGTCAGAGTGCTCTGCCTATGTTTTCTTCTAGGAGTTTTATTGTTTCCAGTCTTACATTTAGGTCTTTGATCCATTTTGAATTTATTTTTGTGTATGGCATGAGAAAAAGTTCTAATTTCGCTCTTTTATAAAAAACCTGATTTAATCCTCACAATGACTCTTAAGAGATAGATAATAATATTTTCTCCTTTTTACATATGAAATACTTTAAGATCAAGTTCATATATCCAGTAAGTGGCAGAGCCAAGAATTAAACCCACATCTATATTTGGTTGTGAAAATGCTGTTCTTTTTTTATATTGAGGTATAGTTGATTTACAATATTGTGTTAGTTTCAGGTGTACAGCAAACCAGTTCAGTATATCTATTTTAGATTATTTTCCAGTATAGGTTATTACAAGATATTGAATATAGTTCTCTGTGTTTTATAGGAAATCCTTGTTGCTTATCTAGTTTATGTATAGTAGTTTGTATCTATTAATCCTAGTTTATCCCCTCCCCTCTCCCTTTCCCCTTTGGTAACCATAAGTTTGTTTTCTATGTCTGTGAGTTTGTTTCTGTTTTATATGTAGATTCATTTGTACTATTTTTTAAATTCCACATGTAAGTAATAACACATAATATTTTCTTTCTCTGCCTAACTTACTTCATTTAGTATGATAATCCCTAGGTCCATCCCTGTTGCTGCAAATGGCAATATTTCATTCTTTTTGATGACTGAGTAATATTCCATTATATACCACATCTTCTTAAACCAGTCATCTGTTGATGGGCACTTGGGTTGCTTCCACTTCTTGGCTAATGTAAATAGTCCTGCTATGAACACTGGGTGCATGTATCTTTCAAATTAGAGTTTTCATTTATTCTGGGTATATGCCCAGGATTGAAATTTCTAAATCACATGGTAGCTTAATGAAAATACTGCTTTTAATATATGAACCCAAATTCCTCTCACAGTTTTGGGTGCCCCACACTGGAGGCTCTTACTAAATTGCAAAAGCCAATTGTTAAAGTTTCAGGAATTCTGTAAGCCAATTGTTAAACCCAGCCATTATGAAAAATCAAACTATTATTAAATTAAATAAACTTACATTTAAATGAATTTAATCAATAAAGTAGACAAACTTAAAATTAAATAAATTATGTGAAAAGTAGAGGGAAACATACTCAAAACTTTTCCTAATTATTCTACTACATTTTAGTTCTGTCTGTGCTCTTGCTCTTGAGGTGGTTTATGTCTGTTGTATCTGTATGGTGGAAACGCTATGTAATGACAGGCTACTGTGTCTCTTTTCCCAGCTCTGCAGTCAGTGATGTCATATTGGTAGCTTGAAATTGGCTATGATGAGAATATTTATATCATAGAAATGGGTAAATGCTACACATCAGAGCTTGACTTACTGTTTTGTTGATTGTCAAGAGTTAAAGCGATGGAGCTGCTTCAGTTGAGTAAATATACTTTGTGTTAGGATGAGGAATAGCTGAACTGTAGATTACACATCAGATTTAATGACAGTAAATTTACTGAAAAAAGAGTTAGTGGGATGGGGTGCAACTCCACTTGTCCAGTCATAGAAGAATTGCAACCATAGCTTACTTACAGCTAAAAAAGACTGACAAAAATCTTTTTGTGAGGCTTGATTGGCTGTATAGGATTTACGATAAAGACTATTGTATCTGTTACTGCTATTTGTACATTGTGTGCTGCACATCCTTTATGTCAGTAAAATTTGTAGTAAACACACACAAGCACACATCTTTTTCCAGGAGAACTGATTGTTAAGCATTTACCAGTGTATCACTGCCATCCCCACCTCTTTGGTCCTCAGTGGAAATGAAGATCATTTGCAAAGCTGCTGCTTCTCCTCTCTAGGCAGAATGATCTGTCATTCACTGATCTTTCCCTGTAGGTTGTATTTTTCAGATTTCCTCTGAGCAGTCTGGAATTGAGTAGGAACATTTCTTTACCTGAGGTGTGCAGAACTGGGCACATGACAGTATTCCAGAGAGGAATGATCCGTGCCGGTTGGGGTGGGACACCTGCTCACCAGGGACCGAGCACGGTGCCTGGCATGAGCGTGAGCTGGCAGTCAGGAGACCTAGGTTCCTGCCCTGCAGGGCTTGTCCTCACAAGCTGTCCCCTCAGTTATTTCATCTTAAGCGAAGGTTTGAGTTAAGATGAATTTGAGAGTCCTCCACAGTCTTGAATTCTGCATTTCTCTTGTGCTTCTTGGTTTATGAAGCTAAATGCAAGTAGAATAGAACCTCCTCAGTGATTTAAGAGAGAACACTTCCTTAAATTTGTATGGCCCTCTTATAGTGTGGTAAACGTCTTAACACATGTTGCCGTAACAATGAGATAAACAGAGTTATTAATATCCCCACTTTACTAAAGAGAAAACTGAGGCTCAGGATGGTCCATAATTTGTTCCAAGTGTGGAGCTAGTTAGCAGAGAAGCTAGGGCTGGGCTTCCAGGTCGCTTTCTCGAGCTTCGATATCCTTTACTTTCGACCTGCTGAAACTGAAAATCCCACATAGTAATGATCATGTCATCATGTCTTCTAAGCACAAGCTGAAGAGAAACAGTCTGTTTAAAGGTAGACTGCAGCTTTAGAAAGGTGATTTTTTTTCTGATTAAGTCAATATATTCATCCTTCCTGAGATCAAGCAAGGAGGTGAAGAGGAAATAAAGGAGATTGCTTGCTAGGATAATCATCGCTTTAGAGTATGAATGTGCCCACACCAGAGGGGACATCAATGGACAGAATGACCTGATGAGAGGACAGCGGCTTGGGATGGATGGTGTTTGACCTTTTTACTTTATTTCAGACAACAAACATAGTCCTGAGCAAGATCTGGAATTTTGTAAGCATTTGAGTGTATAAGTTGGGATATGTTTGTCTGTAATCACAAACAGTGCTGCCTCTAGTATTTTTTTAATGCTTTCTAGACCATAATCAGCAGAAGGACCTTAGTGGTAAGGCTCACACAGAGTGAGTTCTTAAGTGAACAAGGACACTAGAAAAATAACAGAGTTATATTGTTTTTGCAAAATGGCATAAGGATGGTTCCTTATACTGTTCTAGGTTTCCTAATTTTTTCCCCCCCAATTCATTTAGTTTGGAGTTGCCCCATTTTAATGGGGCAAATTCCCCAAAAGCTGGGAGTTTCTCAAAGACAAGTATAAACAGAGAGGTGGTATTCAGATAAAGAGGAGCTATGCCAGCGATGCATTTGTGTGACAGTCATAGCCTCTCCTCATTCATCAAGGCTGCATTAAGGGGCGCTGTAGGCAGGAGTCGCTATTGAGGGCTCGGTCCCTACTTTGCTGTGGGATATGTGAATGAGATACACACTCAAGTCTTCTGTCTGTAAAATGGAGAGAATGTTCTGTAAGACTCATGAGGGATGACAGGGTGACACCTGAGCGAGTGCCCTGGGGTCTAGTCTCAGGCACTACCTGTAATCAGCAGCTGAAAAGATGCAGCTTCCTCTGACTCGTCAGTAGATGTCGCTGCAGTCAGCTAAAACTCCAGGAAACGCTGGCCAAAAGGAAAAAGGAAAAGAGTACTGGTAGCTATTAAAATTAACTGAGCATCTAGCTTTCTTCCCCACCCCAGACTCAAATCCTTTACTGTGTATTATTGTTTTTAATAACATATGTCCAATAATAGACTAAGATTTTCAGGAAAAAAGTTGATTCAGCAGACTGTTCCATTTCGTCTTTCTTTCATTTACCAATTCATTCATTCAAGAAGTACTTACTAGGCACCTGTGATGTGTGAGGGTCTTGCTAGGCTCTGGGCTTACAATGAGGAACAGTCAGTACAGACAGTCTGGCTTTGTGGAGCTTCCTGTCAGGTGGGAAAGATAGATAATTAAAGGGGAAATGCCCTCTCCCTGCCAAAAGAGAAGTCATTATGGCACAGAGAGATTAGTGTAGTTGTAAGGCATGTACTTGTTGAAAAGTAGATGACGAGGGGGCCTGGCCTTGCTGAGCTGAGGGATCAGGATGGTCTCTGGGATAAAATGGTGTTTCAGAAGGTGCCGGTATCACATGTCAAGGCACAGACTAGAAGGGCAGCATGTGGATTCCTTCACTCTGTTTGAGATTCTCCTGGGTTCTTGTTGTGGTTCTGTTACTGAACTCGGGTTTGGCTGCTCGTTGCTCAAGAATCCAACACTGAGAGACAAGTGTTGGGTCAAAGGAAAAACAGCTTTATGGAGGAAGCTGGCAATCTGGGGAGAACATGGACTGAGTCCCAAAGAACCGACTCCCCATCGTTGATCAGAGGGCAAGAACTTTTAAAGGAGAGTTTCGGAGTGCACAGGCCGAGGGAGGGGCCTACGGGCAGAACAGCACAGTCAGCTCTGACAGTCATCTTGGAATTGGTCATGCGGTGGGCTGATCAGCATCATCGTGATTGTTTTTAGAACAGTGAATCTTCAACTTGAAGTTTGGTTTGTTCCCGTTTCCCTGGGGCCCATTCTTAGAGTTGTGTAAGATGGAGCAGCGTACACCGTGGCTGCAGTCTGGTCATCATGCAGTTAATTTCTTCCGCCGGGTGGGGTTGGGTGGGGGGGGAGGGGGGTTTCAGTGTCTGCAAAACAGCTCCAAGGATATGGTTCAGAATATGGTCTGTAGCCCTTGAGGGGGAACTAAAGGGCCTTGACTTTGTTTAATGGCTAAACTCTTATTATTTGTCTTGCTTGCTTATTTTCTTTTGTTTTTGCATTTTCTCATTTCTCTGATTATGTTTATTCTTTGACTAAAGTTTTTCTACAGACAAGAGGCAGGGGGAGGACATGGGGAAAGGGCTCTGTCCCAGGAAGTCCCCATAAGATTCTGCTCAGTTACGGTTCAGTTTAGCTCCTTTGTCATCAACACCATATGAAATACATTAAAAAAAAATAGCCTTCCTTTTAACATTGTAAATTGACCACACTTCAATTAAAAACAAGAATTTAAAAAATGCCTTCCTTTTAACCATTTTAATTAATTAACTTATTGTTTATTTTTACTTATTTATTACTATCATTACCTCTCCCTAGAGATATTGAAAGGTTGGTGTCTTTTATATGTGGGGTACTTTGACAAATACTCTTGATTGTTTTATTGGCGTGTGAGACATGGAAGGTAAACTTGAAAGTTGAGGCAGTCTGCCTTTCCCTTCTTTCCACATCCACACCTCACTGGAAAATTGGATTAAACAAAAAGCTTCCCATTCCATCAGGGTGTTGAAGTCAGCCTAAAGAACTGGGAGCTACTTAGGCTACAGTTACGTGACCGGGCTGGATGGAAGCATTGTCCATACATTAGATCTCGGTCATTTAACATGTTGATCGCCACCTCACCCAAATATGGGTGATAGTTGCGTTTCCTCAGGGGACGCAATCCACAGGGGGTGATCAATGTGTTTAAAGCAGATAATAAAGAAAGAAATATTGACAAGGAACATGAAGTTATTCTGTTCAATATTTGCTGTAGCTCCAGTGACTCATGAATTACATTTTGAAGTTCCAAATTCAATTTATTAAGAGTCACAGATACTGATTTTCGGAAGAATAAAAACAACTTAGTAAATCTGAATGCCTTCTAAGACTCAAAAATTTGTATTGCAGAGACAGCAGAAATGTGTTCTGATGAATCAGTAACAACTTCTCTTGCCTCTTTTTCAGTTAAGAAATTGCAAAGCTAAGCTTTTTTTTTTTTTTTAAACTCTGGGATCCGCACTCACCTATATTTAATTCATTCAAAAAACATTTCTTTGTCACATTACAAACTCCATGGCCTCAAGTCTAGCATGACTGTATCTATTGATCTTTCCAATTCTTTCCCTTGGAATAAAGAAAATAAATGTTCCAATGTGTTAGATTATAAAACAGATTGTCAAGAGCTGAACAGAACAGTGAAGAGATGGACAGTCAAAGGCATAGCTGTACACAAGTTCTCTTAATTTACATACATGTCCCCTCTTCCATTTCCATGCTCAGGAGGTTAAAGTGTTTGGCAGTGTCTTGATTTGTGAAAAGAAACATTATAACATCATGGAGGAGCCCTGGGGAAACTTCTTATATTGCTCTGGCTTTGCTTCTAATGTATGGTGTGGTCTTGGGTAACTCAGAGCAACTGAGATTCAGTTTTTTCATGTATCTGAAGGGGCTTTGTACTAATCTGAGTTCACTATGTTGGTGCCCTTTTAATTTTCCTCCATACTCACTTCCAATGTATTGAGTATGTCTTCCTTTGTGACTCAAAAGAAGAGGTGAGCCACTCCCAGTCCAGGTGTAACCCTTCCACCTGTGGGCTGGATCCTGTCGACTTCTTCCTCCTCTTTCAGCTGACAGGGGTGCCAATCCATTTGGGAACACTTGTTGTCTAAGCTAGAAATCTGAGTGTCATCTCTAATTCCTCTCTGTTTCGCTCAGTTCCCACATCCAGTTGGTAGCAAAGTCCCATCCATTCTTTCTCCTAAGTGGCTGTTGGACTCATTCTTCCTTGCCATCCTGCCTTTCGTAGGCCAGCGTCCTCTCTTGCCCAGACTACTGCAAGAGCCTCTTTACTGATCTCCTTTCTTGCAGTCTTTTCCACTCCAATCCATCTCTGCACTATTTTCAGTGATATCCTTCTAAAACACAGGTCTGAAGGGGTGGATATAGCTCAGTGGTAGAGCGTGTGCTTAGCATGCATGAGGTCCCAGGTTCGATTCCCAGTACCTTCATTAAAAAAATAAGATAAAATAAAATAAAATGAAATAAAATAAAACACAAGTTTGATTATGTCTGTTGAAGTAGCAACAACCCCACTGAACAAATATTTATATTGTGAGAAAGGCTGTTATGCTAGGTTCTAAGAAACAATAAATTTGAGTAAGACAGAATAGTTCCATTTAAATTAAAGCCTTGTGTTGGCTACCTCATTTTCCTATGGGGTAACATGAGTGTCTTTTGCATGACCTTTAAGGCTGTGCACATTTTGACCTCAAATCTGCCTTCCTATAATCTTACCTTCTGCTGCCTCTCTTGTCCCGTGTACATCACGTCCTTGCCACACTGAACGCTTCTTGACCTGAGCATGCCGTGTTCTTTCATGTGTCTAAGATTTTGCACGTCCAGGTCTCTCTGTCTGGAATTCCTCTTCCCACTGCTCCCCTGTTGGTCTGGGGAATGCCTCTTCATGCTGTAGGACCTAATGCAGATGCCATCTTCTTTGGGAGAATTCTTGTGAGTTGATTACTTCTTTGTTTATACTTCCATGGCTCTTTGCTGATGGTGTTGTATTTGTATGTCTGTCTTCCTTATAGGACTGTGAGCTACTCATGAGCTACTCGAAGGCAAGGAATCATACCTCGTTCATCTTTGTATTCCCTAAGACCTATCATGGTGTATGGCACATTTTAGCAGCTCAGTAAGTGGTTGTTGGTTGACTGAAATAAACAAATGAATGTACATGCATACGTAAATGGATGGAATTGGTAACTGCAGTATTTCTCATCTCGGTGGAAATGTCAGTAACTGCAGAAAGAAGAAACTTGGAAGTTAAACTGGCTTGCTGATCTTTCTCGTAAGGCTTTGATACCTGCAGGTAGATCCTGACCTGATGGCCAGGGAGTCTTTGGACTAGATCTTTAGAGTCCCCTTAAGCTGTAAGAGTTGATATCTTTATTTTGGCTGTATCACATCAAATCCGAGAGTTGAAACACGTGCCTTGTAACGCTTTTACCTGCTGGCTAAGAAACAAGGGTAAGTTGCTCAACACAACTTGTCATTGTCTCTCTTCTTGGTTCCCTGAAATCTGCCTCTGTGTCCGTCAATGACAAATCATTAGGCTCGTTCCCAAATGAATTAGTTATCAGGTAGGCATCATTAAGACTGGTGAAATGTCTTAGTTTCAGCTGAGCAAGGCAAATATGATGCTATCTAATCGTGACAGGCTTGGTAATGGGGTGTTCCGAGAAGTGAGGAACATCTTTCAAGGCTACAGCATACCTCAAGTGGAGGCAATTACTCTAGTCAGTGAGTAGTGATCAATACGTAAAGCTTCAGGTGGAAACATTAATGCTTCCTTTAATGCAAAAGCATCAGCAGCTAAAAGTTTTCTTGGGGGAAAGGAATGAACTGATAATCCACCCTATCATTTCCAAATGTGGCAAGTTGATTTTTATAGTCAATTTGCAGACATATCCATTTTCAGGGGTGTGAATGATAAAAAAAAAACTAAAAGCTTTTACAAGATCTCATTTCAGTATCTGCTTGCCTCATTCATATTCTTACTTCCTTTTAATCCTCTAGCACCTATGTCACATCCATTAACATTCTGAGAAGAAGAATCACTTAGACCCCTTAAATGATGCTTCAATGACAGACAATCCATTAGAATTCAGAAGCCAGCACTTCCCAAAGAGAAATGTGACACTCTCGTTCACTTATTCTTTCTCTCTTGTTTTTTTAAACTTGAAGTGAAATTTCAGCTTCACTTGGGATTTCTTATTTTATATATTTTCATAAGGTGATTATGTTTTGCAGATAATGGCCTGCCTGACCTCTTCTAAAACCACCTGCTTGATTGGCTAAAAGGTGTTAGATGGGGGTTAATTGTGGTCCATTTCATTTATTTTTGTTTGTTTATTGTGACTAAGAAGCAGTATATGCTCAAAGTAAAAATTCTGGATAAAATGTACAATCCTGGCGTTATGCCCAGGAGAGCTGGGCAGGCTTCTGGCTCTGTGCGCCCCACAAAGAGCCTTTGTTTAGAGCAGACCACAGAAGGACTGGAGACCAGAACATTTTGCTACCACTTCCTTCGGGTTGCCATTCAGGCTGTCCTGATTCTCCTTCCACGAGTGGTCAGAAGTCCCTCTTCCTTGGTCTCCTCCCCTCCTTCATCTTCATCTCTCTCCCACTGTGGCTTCAGTTTTACCCTGTGGTCTTGATTGGAAGCTCCACAATCAGAGACATTTCGTATTCACAGTTGTCCCTCTGGTGTCTAGAATAATGCCTACCATGTAATAGACTCTCATAAATTTTTGTTGACTACATGAAGTTTTCAGTGGAAAGTACTGATCTAGACAAACCATCCTCTCTGTTGCCATCACTTTCCCCTGGTGCCTAAGGCTGGAAGGTCCTCTTCCTATCAGGGGAAGATGGGAAGCCAGAAAGAAGATGGAAGGAGAGGAAACCCTATCTTAACATTTCAGAAGTGTTTGAAGAAGATGGGAAAACTTATCCACAATCCCTCTACTCAGAGGAAATAAATGACCTATAATCTTCCTGTTATTTTCTCTGCATTTTTTCCATAGTTGACATTATAGTTCTTAATTTTTTTTATCAGTGCATTCTAAGTCACATTGCAGATTAGTCCAGTAAAATGTATCTGTTTAAATTAGTAGCAACCACGTTTAGTTTATTTGTGATTCTGTTTTGCTCTGATTCTAATACCAATGATGTTTGCATTTTAATGCTTCTAAAATCGTGGATAAGTCTTGCAGCCAATGTGTATTTTTAATGCCACTGGTAAATCTTATCATCAATGACCTCTTAGAGTCCGTGAACATAGCATTTGGTAATAGTCTAGACTACAGTTGCTTTTGATGTCTCTTCATGGAAAAGTGACCAGACTGACCTTCCTTTGTAGTTCAAAAAATATTTCTCTGAACCCTTCAAAGCCTTCTTGGTTTCTATTTCTCCTTATTTACTCTTTTTTTTTTAACATTAAAAACCTATTTTGTGTTGTAAAATTCATGTAACGTAAAGTAACCATTAACCATTTTAAAGTGTCCAATTCAGTGGCATTTGATACATTTGCAATGTTGTACAACCATTACCTCCATCTAATTCCAGGACATTTTAATCCCTCCCAAAGGAGGCCCCACACCCATTAAGCATCACTCCCCATTCCTCTCTTCCCCTAGCCCTGCCCCTCACTCAGTTTACCTATTCTGGATTCCCTGTTTACTCCTGAAGGCAACTGTGAAGGACCGGATTGGCCTTCTCACCTGGCATGTGCAGGCAGTGAATGCACAGACACGGCTGTGGCGTATTATAACATGTTTATTACACATGCTAAGACACCAGTATCAGGATTGACCACTAAATATACATGCTGTTGGCAGTTATAGCATTGTCCTGGCAGTTTCTAAAAATTAGTGGTCATTTTATTTGAGGTAAATGAACAAGCAAGATGACTGACGTGATGGGAAAGCTTATGGAGCTGAAATAATGTCAAGAGCAAGGCACTGCTTAGGTCTTCTGCTTCAGAACCTTAGCTTTAAGGGATCAGCTGAAGCTATGACCTCATCTCAAGGACCAACTGGAGAAGGTTTGCCTCCAAGGTCACATAATTGTTGGCAGAATTCAATGTCTTGTGGGCAGTAGGACTGAGGGCTTCAGGTTTTTGTTGGCTGTTGGTTTGAGGATGCCCTCAGTTACTTACCATGTGGGTCTCACCATAACTCACAGCCAGCAGCTCGCTTCATTGAAGCCAACAAGATGGAAGGTCTATGGGCAAGACATACATTACAGTTTTAGGTAACATAGTCACAGAAGTGACATTCCGTCACTGTTACCATATTCCATTGGTTAGAAGCAAATCACAGATTCTGCCCATGCTCAAGAGGAGTCTCAGGAAGTTCAAGGACATGAGTGTTAGGAGGTGGGGGTAACATGGAGCCATATTGCTGGATGAATGGGTCATCCAGTCACTGCAGAGCTGGCTCATTTCTATTCTGCATGGAAGAGTCAATTAGGAAGGGACAGACTCATTCTAAAGGACAGAGTGGCCATGAGGGGAACTTCTGTGGAGATATGCTGTATACTTGCAGTGCTGCATAGAAGACACAGCGACTCAGTTTTGATCTCTCAAGGGAAACTGGGGGGAAAAGGACAGTCTCTGAACAAGAAAATAAATGGTAATGCTGCCTGGTGGGCTCAGCCTGAATATCTGATTGGATGCTTCTCCTGGAGCCTTGAGGCTTGAGGGAACAGAATGGCTTTAATCACACAGTAAAGCAATGCAGACAGATTCTCTTAAATCAATGGTATTGTTTGCTAAGGATCCATCCTTCAAGGTCCTGTGTCAGGCAGACCTAGTCTGAAGAAATCCCGAAGCCACTGAAGGGCTGTGTTAGATGCAGAAAGAGTGAACTCTGCTTTGGGGAGCAGCACACTTTTTGTGAAATATTTTCTGATCCCAAATGACAGTACCCTGCTTGGTCAACAGTATCATCTGTCTGATTTTGCTCTGAATTACTCCTGAATCTTTCAAAATCAATGACAAAAGCACAGTATCACATACATGGCAGGCACTGTACAAAGATTTTCTAAATTAATTGATGAATTCCAAAGAATATATTACGTACTCTGGTGGCAATCATAGGAAAGGAGTCTTTCAAAAAGGTTTGCATAATGATTGATACTGTTGGACTAAATGGTGGCGTTGGAGTTGCTTGTTTGAGTAGAACAACATCCATTTGTATAAACAGTCATGTATTTGTTTTAAGAGCACTCTGGCCTCTGGGTAATGTTGACATCACCCGCCTCAACTGGGTGTGGCCATTCTTTGCTTCTAATGCTGTAGTGAATGCAGTGGTTATAAATTTAAAGAGCAAAGAGAGTGAGAATCAGAGGTATCTCAATGGTATTAGAAACCCTTTGACAGCTACTACCTGCTCATTCTTTGTAGGTGTTTTTAATTAGAATTTTGCTAAATTTCCATGCTTAGGATATTATGCTACACTAGTCAGAATGGAGTGAGTGATAATTTAGCAAACGTTTTGGGAGAAGTTAATGAATGCATAAATGTTACGAGTGGCAGTTTCTTTCTGTGATAACTAATCCTGTGCTGGAATTAAGGCAAACTTTTAGTGCCAATATTTTGAGTGTTGGTTCCACCTACCGTTGATTCTGTAAGGATGGCTAGCTAATCTTTGGTTAAAAGTGTGTGGGTTAGCTACCCTATTTACTCCCCTGTTGGATTCCACTTGCTAATCTATTTCCAGGCTACTTCCTTGGACTAATACTTCCGTTTAAGATAAACTGAGGGCTTATGAACTATTTTTTTTTAACTGCCTAAGAAAAATGTCAGTGGAAAAAACTGATCAAATTCCAGCCAGGTGGAAAGGCTGTTAGTTTCAGTGTTTATAGAACTGCTTGCCTCTGTCTGTCAGCGCGATTGAGAGTTAACCGTGCAGCTTGACATGGGCATTTTGATTCTGCTCTCTTATTGACCAGGGGAGCTGTGAGCTAGGGAGGTTGTGATAGATGGATGGTACCAGAATGTTCCTGGCAAAAGCTGTGAGGTTGTGTCCTTCTCCAACTCATTAAATCAAAACAGAATACTAAAAATGATGTGCCAGGCATGGCAAGCCTTTCTTGGGAGGCAGATAATCAGATTTTCTGCTCATTTGGAAAGAACCGTGCCCTACCAACTGATCTTTAATAAAATGTTATTTTAAAAGAGCGTGTAGATCATCTTCCCCAGATTTACCTTTAAACATCCTTCCCTTGAACCCATGGGTCCTGTTATGGGTTGAATTGTATTTCCACCCCCACCCCCGAAAAAAAGACATGTTGAAGTCCTAACCCCCAACAGCGGTGAATGTGACCGTGTTCGGAAATAGGGTCTTTGCAGATTTAATCAAGTTAAGATGAAGTTATTAGGCTGAATCTTAATCAGAGGTGACTGATGTCTCTGTAAGAAGAGGGCGATTTGGGTACAGACACCACACAAGGAGACACAGAAGCAAACACACTGAGGGAAGGAGCCATGGGAGGAGTGAGGCAGAGATTGGAGTGAGGCTTCCACAAGCCAAGAACACGTGGGGCCACCAGGAACTGGAAGGGGCAAGGAGGGTCCTCCCCTAGAGGCCCCTGAGGGAGTATGGCCCTGATAACACCTTGATGTTTTATTTCCAGCCTCCAGAACTGTGGGGACGAGTTTCTGGTACTTGGTTATGGCAGCCCTGGGGAAACACATAGCCCTTTTGAGCTCCTGCTTGCCTTCTCTCTTTCCCTTCACGGCCAGGCCGAACATTGGCTAAATCGCACCACCCCACCCAAACTCTTCTTGCTGGGGTCTTTGGGGACATCCTAGGAGGGCTAAGCCTGCAGACCCTGGGGCCCACTTGCCTGGCTTCCAGTCCAGGCTCCACTCCCTTCTAGTGGTATGAACTTCGGCAAATTATTTAAACTTTCTATGTCTTACTTTATGTTTATCAATAAAAAGAGCCCATCCTGGGGGCTGTTGTAAGGCTTGAAAGAGTCAGTACAGCTGAAGTGCTTGCATAGTTCCAAGCACATAGTAACACTTAATAAGCACTTATTTCCGGCAACATCATTTGCCATGTATGTCATCCCTTTTCAGCTCTTACATTGCCTTTCTGCTGTGTTGGGCAGTACCGGCCTCTTCCTCTTCCATGACTCTGCGTTCCATTGCCTTCTGGTTACCCTCCCTGCCTCTGGCAGAGATTCTCCAAGGAAGTCTTGGTAGCTGCTGGATAGAGCTCAGGGATCAGGATCTAACAGATCTGGGCTCGGTGATCAGCTTTGCACTTAATAAAGTGAGTGACTTGGGACAAGCTAACGTTTCAGAGCCCTGGTGTTTTCTGAATGGGATGGGGTTACTCTGGCCTCTTTGGGCTTTTGTGAGGAGTAAATAAGATAATACAAGCAGAGATCCCAGTGTAAGCTGGATTCTTTTGACTTCTGCCTCCACTTCGGAGTCATCCTCCAACCCCCTCATTGAAAGCTGCCCCTGCAGATGGGGTCCTCCGCAGCTCCAAGGGGAGTCACACGATTGAAGAAAAATGGAATGTGGCAGCCCTGCTCACTCACCCCCTCAACTACCCTCCAACTTTTAATGTAGAACTAGATCTGTGGAATATTCTCAGGAGCTGAGAAAAGTCCTACCAGATTGAAACTGGTCATTTTTGATGCTAATCTCACCAGCCTCTACAGTGGTTACCAGTAGTTACCATGGCTTGGATTTCTTCCTTGTCTCTTAGAAGCTTTCTCTTTTTGAAGAAACCAGACTCTGTCTCTGGAGGGGATAGCAGGGGAAGCAGGCATGATGTCTGATGGAAATGGACAGTTTCAGCCCTGATTTCAGAAATGATTAATTCAAAGGCAACCACTGAGGTGGGCTGAGCAAGGCAGTGGGGAATCCAGAAGTGGTTCATGTGTGGTGTTACACAGGGAGCTGGGCTCCAGGTATGAGAATTGGTGCTGGTAGGTGGGATGCCAGGGTCAAGCCGTGGAAAAGGAACTGGCAGGATTTCGGGGCCTGGCCAGTGAGCTGGGGCTCAGGAAAAGGTCGCTGGTTCTAGATTGGGAGATCAAGATCAATCAGAGTTGAGAACCTGGCTCCTCTGGACTGAGCCAGCACAGGGATTGGGAGTTAGGGCTGCAAGAGATGAGCTAGATTCTTCTGTAAGCCTGCCCTCGGCCAGGCTAGTCCTGGAGAAACCTGACGGGGTGGCAGGCTAACCCAGAATCTGGAATGTGAACTCATTCTAAGCCTCACCAAATGGGGCTGAGGGGCTAAGCAGGGGCTGTTGGTGCAGACTGTCTCCGCCATCATTGCCTTGGGAACTAGGGTCAGGCCAAGGCTGCATCAGTGGTCCAGCTGGGAAGACCTGGAGAGGGAGAGCCAGGGAGAATGGAGCTAACAGATATGTTATTGCTTGTGACCATTAGAAAAACACACAGAGGAAGTTTGGGAATCTGGGAACTCTGAAAACATCTTCCCTTGGTCCATTTACTGTACATGCTCTGAAAAAGGCCCCCTGCCAACCCAAACACCCTGCAGATACCTTTCTCCCTGGTCTTCATTTCTCTGAAGAGCAGTCACCTCTTTCAGCCAGAAAGGTATTTTGAGAATGACATTCTGACTCAGAAGTGCTCATTGTGGATGCCTTATTATCACGTCTCTGAATACAGATTCACCGGGCGCAGGCCTGGGGGATAATCTACAAGATCAAAGTCGTAGTTGTCCAGTTATTCCTCTTTAGTGACATCTGGATCTAAGACTCACACATGCTGCAATTTCTAGTGATCAAGCCACAGTTTTGGAGGGCTATCAGTTATTAAGGGGAAAAGATATTTTCAAAAGCTTTATATCTCTACCAGACCTTCACCAGTCTTTGCTGACAGCAGTCAATTTTTCTGTTAGAATTAGGACCAAATTGCCTTCCCCGAGTTCCATGGTGTTAGAATAAAGGGGTAGATTTGGGCAGTGGGGGTACAAAGCCAGGAACACGCTGTTCCCTGTTAGTGACAAAGAGTTATGAGGAAGTAACTGCAGAGCTGACTCATTAATGCGGCTTCTACTACCCTGTGTAGGAGACTCCAGAGATGAATTACTCTGTCTTTTCAGTGCAGCCAGACAAGTGAAAGAGTGACCACAACAGAGCTCAGGAAAAGTTGGAGTAATGTTGAAATTGTGTTCATGTTAAACAAGATTCAAAACCGAATTCCATATTGATTAAAATGGACTACAATCCAATGGACTGAATATGAAGACACTGAAAGCATTTTTCCGTTTTTTGCAGACTGTAGGAGAGTTGTGTTTTAGCTGGTCTGAATCTCTCTTTGTTTCCTGTGTGTTGACAACATGGTTTAAACTGTAAATATCCTCCTGACAGATCCTGTTACTTAGCTTTTCAATTGCTTGAAATCTGGAGCTGTAGTCATAAGGGAGTCCACCAGTCTGTTCATAAACACCAGAGAACTCACATATAATGCAGTATCTGGGGTTTTATATTCTGCACACATTGAAGGATGCTACCTTTGGAGAAATGAAGCGAGTATAACATTTTTCCTGTGCATTAATAACTGCTGCTTCTGGTCAAAGCCCATCGACTCCAGTTGGTCATTAATTCCCCATAAACGCCCTAGGCAGAGAGACTTACTGCTTTGGAGAATTTTTGGTGGCATATTTTTGGTGAGTGATGTGGCGTGAATTGGTATTTACAGGCTACTTTTGAGATGATTAGTGTTCCAAACATGAGTTGAGTCATTTCCAGTAGTTCATTTGGAACTCTCTCCACAGGCAGCAGCCGAAGAGACATTTTGAATCTACACCCCCTAGACCTTGGAAGGGCATACTTAATGTAAGAGGCTGGCCATAAATGTTGACTTTAAAATTAGAGCTCACTCTGTGATGAGATTTAGCATCCTTGCCAGGGCGCTTCTGAAATCTTACCCCCTTGCTACAGTGATCATGGTGTCTAGGGTTGGACAAAGTGTTTCGCAGAGTGGCCTAGCAGCTCTCATTCCGCAGGTCACCAAGAGCATGACCTCTTAGATTTATGTGTACCCTGGGAAACATGAAATACCAGAAAGCCTATTTAAATATTTCATGCCACTTGCTCCTGTTCCCAAAGGCTCCCAGCCTTAGCGTGTGCTAATGCAGCTTTTTTCTGTTGATCATTTATATCCCACAAACCCTTCTCTTCGTGTCTCTAGGATGGGTTATGTGCTCCACTTTTTACTGTCTGCTCTTTCTACCTCTCTTCACCACATTACAGAATGCTTAAAAATTCCTGCTCTAGGAATCAGTCATCTCTTTCATGAATCCTTAGGGCTTATCCCTAAGACCTTTCCAATTCTTCTCTTTAAATGCTGTGGTCTGTGATAAATATATATTCCTGTGCTTCTTTTTTTTTTTAAGTTAGGTTCTTTATTTGAGATATTTAAAAAAATATATTATTATTTTTTAATGGACGTACTGGGGATTGAACCCAGGACCTCGTACATGCTAAGCATGCACTCTACCACTGAGCTATACCCACCTCCCCCAACCCACTATACTTATTTCTTTAATTTACTGCTCTTTGAGCAAGGCTGCAATGAAACACAATGGTAGAAAAGAGCTGACTTTCTTACCTTTCCATTCTGGGACTGTTCTTAATACTGTCCTCTTTTGCTGAATTAAAATAAGGAGCTGGAGTTGAACAGGAAATAGGGTAACGACCTATGCCACTGTGAAACCCCATGCATTTGAGTTTATGGGTGTACCGTAGTTGTTTTGTATTTCTTGTTTAAACTTCTGTACTATGCTGTTCCTTCAGACCACACAGCCCTTATTCCTCTAGCAAGGTCTTCTGCTTGGTTCAGATTTGAGAGTGAAAGAATGTTTGTATAGATGGCAGCGTGTGACAGCTGGTATCTCTGCTGCAGACTTGTCAGGGCTGTTTCTTTAAAGATCATGTGATTCAGGTAGCACCTCTTGCACTAGGGGACACTGAGGCTCTGAGAAGCTAAATAGCTTGGCCAGAGTTACAACTTGTGACAATCCCAGGTCTCTTGTCTCTCGTTCCAGTGTTTTTGGTCACCACATCTAGCTGCCACAATTATTTTATTCACTTGATCTCTGTCTATCAAAACACACACACACACACACACACACACACAGAATATAGCATCTTAAAAGACAGCACTGGCTCTGGAGTCAGTTATCCTTAGGTCTGAATTCTGCTCAGCACGAACTAGTTACAGAATTAATTAATTAATCCTTCTCAGCTACATTTTTTTCTCATGTGTAAAGCAAAAATAAAGAGTACCAAGCTCAGAGGGTTATAGTGAGGATTAATTAATCTAATGTGCACGTAAGTTGTTTAACAAATTGTCTGGTACCTGGTAAGTGCCCAATAACACGTCTGTCTGTTTGCCCAAAAAAAATCTCTATCCGAGTCTCCATCCATGTGTACCAGGAACTGAGCGAATGCAAAGTGATTCTTATCTTATTAAAGTAAGAAAGTATCAGACTTCTTGTTACAGTTCGTACGCCATTGCATTGAACCTCACTTTGGTTATATATCAGTTATAAACTGTGTTGCTTAGGGTAAAGCTGGACTGTTATAGCAAAGATACCTCCAAGGAATTCAGTGGCTTAAAGTAGAGAGAAGTTTCTTTCTTTCTCACATGAAAGTCTGAAGTGAACATTCCGGGTTGGTAGGTAGCTCTGCTCCACGGGATTCAGGGATGCAGGTTCCTTTCTAAGTTGCTGCTCTGACATCCACTAGGATGTTGGTGGTGTTGGGGCTGCAGTTGGTGGGAAGGGGAAGAAGAGTGTGAAAGAGGCACTTCCGGATCCCAAAGTTGCATATGTCACTTTATGGACATTTCATTGACAACAACTTAGTCACAGGGCCAGCTCTAGCTGCAGAAGAATAGAAAAGTGGGGCAGCTGGGCAGCATGTGCCCAGGTATGGCCCTGTTGCTGTGGAAGAGAGGGGAGGATGGATTTTGGTGGACACCCAGCAGACTTTGCCTTAGAGCTCAAGTCCAGGAAGCCGGCACTGCTGAGGGGCTGCGTGGTGTGGGGGAAGGAGTTGGTTGAGAGCCTGGCCTCACTCTAGTTCCTCGGGAGACTTACATTATGACTCTGACTAAAGGGCTTAACCCCTTGCCCTTCCGTTGCCTTAGCAGGAAGGGAAGACCTGGGATGGGTGAGCGCCAAGGTTCCTTCCAGCGCTGTGAAGCCCTCCCTGACCCCTTATCTCAAGGGATCTCTTCTCCTCCCGAAGAATCTCCTCCCTGTGCATCTCATTTGTGAGGTGCTTTTATTCTGTCTCATGAAGTGACGAGCTTTGTGAAGGAACGAGTGTTCTCTCTGCCCGTCTTGCACTTTGCAGAAGGTTAGACTGTGGGTTGGCTGATTGGTTGGTTGATAAATGTGAATCGTTTGGAGCTCGTTGGAAAAAGAACCTATAGATGCGAAGTAGTGCAGACTGATTTTCCCTGGGAGTATGGCAGAGCCGAGAGAATAACCTCCAGGTCTTTCCTGCGCTCACAGTTTATGACTCTGTGACTCAGCAGCTCCGAAGTTGGGAGGAATCCCATCTCGGCTCCCTCCCGTGATACTCCCTTTAAAATTTTTTTAATCATCAGGTTGAAACTTCTGGATAAAAATTTCCATCTCCTCCAGTGGCTTCTGCAAGGTCAACCTAATACATACAAAGCATGAAAAGAAAATATTCTTACCTCTATGAATAGAGATGTATTTTTAAATCCTTCCATGTCTCAGGCAAGGGTCTGAGTCCTTATCGGATATTAAAATGCAGGGCCATACAGTTTGCTGAGCTTTTGAATCACATTTTGTGCATTTAAATTCTAAAACAAATCCCTGAGAGGTTCACTTTGAAAACAGTGTGTTGAACATTTCTTCTATAAAAATCTAAGTCCCTGTTTTGAAGTCGACTTCCATTAAGTTGTGGTAGGTGGGCAGTGACAGAGAGCCAAAGAATGTAAAGCAGTGCCTCTCCGAACTTTATGGAGCATCTGAATCCCTGGGGACCTGATTAAAGTGCAGATTCTGGTTCAGCAGGTGTGCGGTGGCGCCTGAGAGTCTGCATTTCTGACAAGCTCCCACGTGATGCCATGAGGCTGGTCTGTGGCTCAAGTTTGAGCAAAGATGTAAGGACTATTTCTTAATAACATGGCACTTTAAAGATGCTCTGCTACTAATTAATTAAATATGAGGTAATTATATTGTCTCATATTAAAGTTATATGCATACATGATCTCTTTAAGATGACAAGATCCTGAAACCCAGGAAAGAGCCCTGTTTATTTCACCTGATTTCTTCTATGAATTTAGCACACGTTCATTTATTTCATAATCCCTTAAAACTGTTTTTTAAATGAATGATTGACAGATTTAACTGAATGCTTATTTTGTTCCATGTAGTAAGTATATCTGTTTGACCTGCGAAATATGCGATGTATTTTTGTTCCTTTCTTGATCAGAATTAGTAAATGAGAGGAAACTTGGCCCCATAGAGGATCACATTGGAAATATTTTTTCTCTGTGCTGTGTTTTCCTCTCCACTGATGTATGCACATGGCCTGAGCAGCCCTCAGGACTCGGGGAAGCCATGGCCACCATTTTGATTGAAGTCGCACAGGCTTCTGTGGCTTTTTCCACTTAGCAGGGGCAGGGTGGTCTGTACCTTCTTGAAATACAGGTCCAAGGGAGAGGGTTCCCCCATAGTCTGACCCAGAGCAGATGGGAAATAATGAGTGTGTTTGGTTATCCTGGACCAAACCCAAATGAAATCAAAGGACTTAAATGGTGAGGCATGAAAGGTTATATTTTTATCTAAATTTTCAGTATAGTGTTTTTACGTTCAAACCGTTGCAAACAAATTGTATGTGATACTGAAGGTCTTGATCGCTTTACTGGCAAGTGACATTACCACATAATTGCTTTAAGGAGAAAAAAAAGAACATCCTTGAATGTTATGTCATCAGGAAGCCATATAGGTACCAACCTGGTTGGTAGTTAACTCTTCGCTGAACATTTTAATATGGTTTCAAAGCGACTGTGACTTGGAATAGGACCATGGGGAACTTTAGTCATTCACAAGTGAGATAGAGTAGGTCAATCAGACCCCCAAAGAAGGCTGAGGAGGTGTAAACTGAGAGGTGCGGGGAAGCATGACATCATAGAAGCCAAAGGAAAAGACTTTCAAGATGGAGGAGCAGTTGCTGGAGAAAATACAGCTGAGAGGGAGGCAGACAAACCAACAGGTCTGAAAGTGCTTTGATGAAAAGCCCTGAAATCGAGCCAGTTCACACCAGGTATTTGTAGTATGCCCTGTGAACTCAGTCCTATCTCCGCTTCCTCCTTTGTGAATTGGGGATAGCAGGAGAGTTGTTTTGAGAACCACATGACATGTGTGTGCAATACTTAGCCCAGAGCTGACAACCAGTAGGCAGACAGTCTTATATCTTAGTTGATATAAGAATGACCGAAAGTGTTATGGAGGAAACGAGAGTTAGAGAAACTGGGGACAGGGGTGTAGATGACATAGGACCGGGTCTGACTGGAGTCTGGTCTGTGTCTGGGAGGGTAGAAAAGTCCAGGTGGGTCCAAATGAAGGAGAGCCTTCGATAATGGTAGTGATCTGAGTGGGAGATGCCCAAGGCCTGGGACAAGGTGAGTGAGCAGAGAGCCTTTGGATAATGTGCCGGAACTTTGATAGTAGTCTGGAATAAAATAGAGATGTGGAAAATTGTTTCAAACATTCATGTTTAGAATATGCTAGAGTTTTTTCTTTTTTTGTGTGTTTAATTTTGAATTGCCAACAAGTAGGCAAGCCTAGGATGTCTTTTAAAGAGTGCCTTATGAAACTCAAGTCAAGTGGAAACAGGCTATTGTTACCTCGTATTTCCTGATGTAGAGTGAAGGCTGGAGACCAAGGGCGGAGCCCAGAGGAACCTCCAGAGACCAAAGGAGGAAGTTCATATAGACCTTCTGAATTCAAAGAAAGAGCACTGACATCCCAAATGGTGATGCCCTGGAAAGGACATGGATTGTTTGCTATAACAAATGACCCTTTTTATGCAAAGTTATGGAGAGGTTTAAGAATTTCTTCTCTTCCATAAACGTTATCTGTATGAATATGTTGGCTAGCCAAGTAGAGTTACTTGTTTTCTCCAGCAGAACTTTTTTACCTTTATCATTTCAGCTGTGTTGGATGTTGCATCAATTGAACACTTACTAGTCTTGGCCCTGACCTGGTGTGTTATGATGTTTGGAGAGTTGGGTGAGTGCAGCCCTCTTGTAAGAATGGCTCTACATCAAAGTTCTATAACATCTGTCAACTTCTTATCCAGGCTCATCCCAGGAGCTTGAAGCTGCTGAGAATATATGACTTTTTTTTTCTTAACTGGAGGGGCTGTTTGATTAATTGGGCGTTTTCTGAAGCCATCAATTGGCCCTAGACATTGATTTGGTTAGGTTTATCATCATCTTTTAGTGCTGCTCTTCAAACTGCATTATTTATTTGCTGAGCTGTTGCAGATTTTGCATTGCTGAAGATCACTGGCAGGAGCATAGGAAGAAATATTACTAGAGTCAATAACCTCCCCCGCCACCCCCCCTCCCCACAGAGCCTTGGAGCCTTGGAGCCTGTGTGCGTGTCTGATCAGCATTCCTGAAAGAGATGCTGCCTGACTTCACAGTGTGCAAAGAACAGCACATCAGGAATCTTTCCTTTAGTTGTAAGATTATCCACAAGTAATGTCCTTTATCCCTATTTCATTGCTATTTGTGACATGATGTCACATAATGTTGATATCGTTGTGAAGTGGAGGAGCTTAATGTCAGACACTCTACCCAGCTCTGTTCCTGCCTTCTAAGTACTACTCACCTTAATTAAAACACAAGAACAGGTCTATGCCAGGGGCTGAGGAGAGAGGGGGGTGGGGAGCTGTTGTTTAAGGGGTATAGATTTCAGTTTTGTAAGATGAAAAAGTTCTGGAGATCCACTGCACAACAATCTGAGTATAATTAACGCTCTTGAACTGTTTATTTAAAAAAGGTTAAGATGATAAGTTTCATTTTGTGTGTGTGTGTGTGTGTGTGTGTGTGTAATCACAATGAAAAAAAAAAATCCAACACTGAAGAAAAAAAGAAAAAGAAAGAAGCAAATCCAACACAAAGCAAGACCGGGCAAACAGCTGGGCTCGTCTTTCTCTGGTTACTCAGCTGGGCAGCTGGTCCCGTGCCCCCAGGACTGTTGCCCCAGGAGTGATGGCAGGTCTCAGTGTCTGTGCCTGGTCTCCTTATGTTCTTCCGGTTGCTTACTGTGGGAGAAGGCAGTCACTCACACGGTTGATTTGTTTGCCTCTGGCTCTCCCCAGGTCCACTGGGTGGAAAGAGAGAGGGAGGCGTGGGTCTGAGTGCTGTAAGACAGGGCTTTCAGGAGTGTGGTCCTCCTTGACTTGCTTGGACCTAACTGAATGCGAGTAAAGCAGCCAAGGGCGCTACTCCAGCTGTGCAGACTTTGGAGAAGGGTCTGTCTGTCTCCGCTCTCCCCATGTTACAGCATCTGCAGGGTTGGACAGTGTTGTACTAATATGCGTTAGCCTCGACAGTTGGAAAATCAAAACACAGAGAGGAAAGCCATCTGGAAAGTGCTGCACTTGAAGCCGATGGTTAGAAGTGAATGTCGTGCTGTGGGACCTGAGATGTAGGACAAAGTACTGCGAAATCCAGGTTCGAATCGGTTATTTTGATGCTCTCTGTGAGAAGCTAAATGGATACAAAAGCCTTCACCCAAAATACTTCTGAGTAGAATCACTCTCTCTAAACCATGGGAACTTTGAATCATAAGGGGGACCAACAGAGTCAGGATTGATCAGGATTCAATAGTTGAGACTTAAAATAAGTGTTGCTTTTCTGAGTGGAGGTGCCTGTGCTGTTAGAGGGCTGAGCTTACTCTGTGGCACCTCATGTCACTAAGTCATTATCTTTGAAAATCCTCGGAGGGAAATGAACTCTCTGAATTTCCTCAGTAGTAAGAATACTCCTTCATTAATGCCTTCATTCATTGTTTGCCATCATGGGGACTTAACCACTTTTGCTGTTAATCCTCTCAAGGGCTTCCCTGTGAACTATCAGCTCCCTGAAGAGCAGGGGCTGAGTCTTGGTCATCTCTGTATTCATCCTCTAGCAAGTGCCTGGTCATAAAAGAAGCTTAATAAATTATTGAGACTCTTTGTAGGCATCTCAAGTTCAAAACAACGTGGGTCTTCTGGGTCTACATCTTTGCTTCTACTTTGTACTCTAAAAGAGATGGCTACTTTTGGTGCCGAAACCATCATACATAAAACTTACTGCTGATGCAGACAGGGAGAGAGTCTCTCTGAAAAAAGTGTGAAATGTGAGTATCTGTGATTATGACATTTTTTTATAGTTCAGAAACAAGTACATATATCTTGCAGCTGTGAGAGATCATCTATTCTCTGTGGCACAGTTTTTCTTTGATTTTTTGCTTAAGTTTCTTTTCTCTCTCATCAGGGAGGCCTGATCAAAAGTCCAGTGGGTTGATTTTCTTATTTATGAAGTAAAAGGTTTAATTATGGGCACAAAGCATTTTCAGGTTGCATTTGAATGACTTTCACTCTTACTCGATATCAATCAGTCACTTAAAAAAACTCCTTTCCCCTGATTTCCCTTCTCTGGCTTTCACTGTCTTGTGTCTCTCTACTGTTTCTCCTCTTGTTTATTATGCTTTCACATCCTTTTTTATTTTCTATCAGTTCTTCTCATGTCCAACATTTTCCTTGTGATTTTTTATTGTTGTTGTTCCCTTCAAAAAAAATTGCCCTTCTGTTAGAAAAAGTGCCAAGATCTCTCCAGAAGCAGACAGGCATAAAGTGCTGACTGCCAAGGTGAACGTTCAGATAATTTGAAGGGCAGGAAAAAGCCCTATTGGTCAGTATTACAAGGATATCTTTTATCATTACCACACAAACTGAGTTTTCATTTAAGTCAGCCTCCTATTAATTATGTCCAAAGAAAGTTTTTGAAAAGCATGCTGTTTAATCTTCCTGCTTCACCTGCGATTGAGTCCATAGCAACTCGATGTAGCCTGATGTCTTTATATTTTTAGAAAGTGAGAAGTAAGTATTAGTTAGTGAGGTTCATTTAAACACCTGGCAGATGACCAGATAAAAGATGCAGTTGTCTTTGAGGAGGGAGACTTGGGTTTTTCTTTCGTGAGCTTTGGTGACTTTAACTCTCCAGAGATCCCAGTGTCACCTTTGACTCTCTTGTGAGGCGTTCTCTTGGGCAACATGTGTAAGTTCATCCTCAGCCGACTGGGGTTCCTTTTGCAGGTTCTACTGCAGCAAAACTGGCAACTTTATCTTCCTCTGTCACACTGCAAGACTGCAGACATTTCCCTTTTCTGCTTAGAGAATATTTCTAAGTTCTGCCTCACTCCGCTTCAGACCTGCTCACACATCTGGTTTCCTTGGTTTCTGTACTATTGATATCCACCCAGATTTTTCTGCTTTACCTAACTTTTCTGGATGGATGCCTGCTTGGGCGGTTTGCCTGGTTTTCTGACTCGGTGAGTCCCTAAGTCCCTTCGTTTCTATCTCTGTGCAGTGCAACCTCTCACCTCTCACCCAAGCTCCTAATTAGTGCAACTCACACACTAATCCTGGATCCAGTGTCTCAAATTCCCACTTGTTGGGAGTAGAGAGAAGTCAGACTGTACCATTAATCATGGAATATGAATACCTCACTTGAAAGTATGTTTAATTAGTGGTGAAGAGCACAGGGTCTGGAGCTAGACTTCCTGGGTTCAAATCCCAAGTCTGAGGCTTCCGAGCTGTGTTATCCCAGGCAAATTGCTCTCTCTGGACCAGTCCTCTCGTCTGCACAGTGGAGATAATGGTTGCACCTACCTTACATGGTTGATATGAGGAGTAAACAAGTTAGTTCATGTAAAAGGCTTGGAACAGTGTGTCTGCTATATAGTGAGCATGGTACACTGTTAACTATTAGGAAGACAGTGAAGCCCACATTCACTGAATTCTGACTCTCCAGGAAAGAACACAGGTGGATTAGATATATTAGATCAGTGTTTATCAAAGGGAGATCCACAAGTTTACTATGAGAAATTTTAAATCTTGTGTTTGCGTTTGGATAAAAATGTGAATCCATCAGGATGAAGCACAATTTAGACGATTCGGATGATTCCTTAGAGCTGAGTGTGCCGCATGATTGGAAAACCTGCGTTTACACTGTGTTTGTGATCACATTCTCTTGCAGTGAAGGCCATGACATTGAGGCAGGCAGCAGGAAGGCAGGCCCGGCCGTGGTTCTTGGAGAGGAGGGGAGGGGGCGGAGTCTCTTGCAGCACCGGCGGCCAAGCCTGCTGTGCTGTCAGGGACCAGTTCTGTAGCAGTCAGTGCAGTGGTCGTATAGTGACTGGTGGTGTCAATTCTGAATTTAAAAAAATTGTTGAAGTATAGTCAGTTACAATGTGTCAGTTTGTGGTGTACAGCACAATGTCTCAGTCATGCATATATATACATATATTCGTTTTCATATTTTTCATTAAAGGTTATTACAAGGTATTAGATATAGTTCCTTGTGCTATACAGAAGAAATTTGTTTTTTTAAACTATTTTTATATATAGTTGCTAACATTTGCAAATCTCAAACTCCCAAATTTATCTCTTCCCACCCCCTTTCTCTGGTAACCATAAGATTGTTTACTGTGTCTGCAAGTCTGTTTCTTTTGTAGATGAGTTTATTAGTGTCCTCTTTTTTCTTATTCTTTCTTTCTTTCTTTCTTTCTTTCTTTCTTTCTTTCTTTCTTTCTTTCTTTCTTTCTAGATTCCACATGACTGATATCATGGTATTTTTCTTTCTCTTTCTGGCTTCACTTAGAATGACATTTTATTGGGATTCCATTTAATTTATGAATTTGTTTTGGTTTTATGTCATTTGAATGAGCTATCAGGATTAGGGGTTCATATCTAGGCTTAGGGTTGTAGCTACTTAAGTAACATTATAATAAAGATGATTTGTTAGCACTGGAGAATCCTAAGAATTTTTATCTTGTAAAAGGGGTCTGCCACATATTTCTCAAACTTGAAGAAGACAAGACCAATGTGGTTCTCAAGTGCCAGTTCATGAATTGAACTAGTCAGGTTATAAAAAAAATTTCTTGGGGAACTTGTCAGAAATACAGGCTCTTGGGCTGTGTCCTGGAGCTGCTGAGCTGGGCCCGTGAATCTGTATTTTCGCTGAGTTGCTCAGGTGATTCTGCCAAGCAACACAATTGGGCCTCTTTGGAAGTGATGACCTCTCACTGCTCTCCATAGACCCAGGATCTTAGGATTCAGTGTCTTCATTTTCAAAATTGAGATAATGGTACTTGTCCCTTTCTTACTGCACAAGGCAGTGGGGAGAATTAATGAGGCAATTTTGGTAAGTATTCTTGGAAGACAAGTGCCACTTAAGTGTCATATACTGAGGCCAGAATTGAACTAGATCCTCTCAGCATGCAAATTGCTCCCTAGGAACAAAGAGGTGACTCAGGTTCTGGAGAGCAGCAGCAGGCTGAGTTTTGCTACCAGGGTTCCAGTTTCCAAAAGCATGGGTCCACCTCTGGCTTGGAATCAAGCCCGGTGAAACCTGGTACATTACCGTGAAATTTACAAATCAGACACTTGGTGGTGAGAGCAGCAGGCGGGCTGAGCGGGGAGGAGCCCTGTGTTATCGTGCTGCTTTCGTTGGGCTACCATAAGAAAGAACCGTGCACCGGGCGGCTTTAAACAAGAGAAATGGACACTCTCACAGTCCTGGGGCTAGACATCGAAATCATAGTGTCAGCAGGGCTGGTTCTCTCTTGAGGCTCTAAGGGAGAGTCTGTTCCATGCTTCTCTCCTGGCTTCTGGGGAATCCTTGTTGTTCCCTGACTCGTAGATACTCACTCCAGTCTCTGCCTTGGTGGCCACATGGCCAGCGTTTCCCTGTAGGTCTCTGTATTTTCAAGTGACATCCTCTCTCTCTGTCTCTCCCCTCTTATAAGGACATCAGTCATATTGGATTAAGGGCCCATCCTGCTCCAGTATGATTTCCTTTTAATTTAACGAATTATATCTGTAAGCCTCCTATTTCCAGTTAAGTCACATTCTGAGATACTGGAGTTAGGACACCAACATATCTTTTTGGGGGTTGGGACACATTTCAACCCATAGCACCATGTTTTCTGTTTACATAGGGTAATGCAAGATGTTTTACATTTCTGAGTGAATTCTTTTCCTAAAATTGATTTGAAAGGCAGAGGGCCTTATCACTTAGAAACCATGTTACATGTCATGATGAGGTCCCTGGAGCAGCCACAACTACTGATTCAGCTCACAATATCGTGGAAGTAGAGCTTCGTTTAAGGGTCCTGCAGAATCTAACCAACGCACCGGAAAATGTTCCTGTGAGAGAATGTGTTTCAACTTTCGACATTGAGTGCTAAGAACGTGTTTCTCCCCATCTGCTCTTAGGAACTTCATGCCTGTGTTTATTTCTCTCATCTTGATTCTTCTGTGCTTATTTACATTTCGCTTATTTTTTTATTTGGTGTATTCTTCTCTATTTTGGCTCTAATATTACGTTCTATGTTGTTGTCGTACCTGAAATCCTTTGTGGAAGAAGTGAAGCTTGGGGAAGGGGAATGCCCTGTGCTATAAACAGTCTTTTCCCCCTTTTCTCCATTAAAATTGACTGTCACAATCGTGCCTTCTCAGCATCTTCTCTGCAATTCTAAGTATAGCTAGCCACCCAGCATATTAACTTCTCTATTGTGTATGTGGAGTTCTGACGCATTCACTTCGTATCCCATGGTGTTGAGTCAGAGGGGCTCTCAAAAATGAGAAGCAGGATATTCTGAGGGGTTGCCATTGTGTTTACTTCAAATCATATTGTTTAAACAAAGTCTTTGTGCTGGCTAGGCGTCTCAGCCCTCTTCTTCTTGTTCCAGGCTCCTTAATGAGCCATTGTCATTTGTTCAGGGAGGCTAGTCTGTGGCTTCAACCCTTTATGACTCTTCCTTTAGATGCCAAAGAGTTAATGGGAAATGTTAAAAAAAAAAAGTTCTCTGTAAAGCCCTTTTCTGAAATAAGGTAGTAGGTACTGGTAGAGTGTTATAAATGCAGTGTGTCCAAATATCTTCAGAAGAATCAGGTCTGAATAAAATTGGTTAAATAGGCCTTTCTTTTTTCTTAGATTAAAAGGGACTGTGTTAGTTCAGGTCTTCCGAGAAGCAGTCAAGATGGGATTATGTGTACAAGAGATTTACTGGGAGCCCCCCTGGGAAGGGTAAGCAGGAGGAGCAGGAGGTGGCTGGGAGAGCTTTCAGACTGCAGTGCAGGTCTGGGAGAGGAGAGGTGGAGGAAAGGAGGACTGGGTAGGAAAGGACTCAGATGGCAGCTCAGTTCTGAGAATGTGTTGGCCAGGCTGATGGTGAGTTCTGGAGCAAAGTTGCCGGCTAGAGGTCCCCTCTGCCCCACAGGCCTGAGCCTTCACTGGCACCCAGCGTGCCCAGCCAGTGTCTGACAGCAGCCCAGGGACATGTGCACACTGCACACCTGTGGCTGTGGACCCAGGGACTGGGGGCGGGTAGCCCATACTTCCCCGTAGCAGGAGAGGTAAGCATACAACCCCATGGCTTTCACAGGAATCTCCCTAGGGGTCCATGAACTGGGATGGTGAAAATGATATCCTTATTTTCACTAACTAAATTTTAGTATTTTGTCTAATTATGAGTGGAGCCAGTAGCCATAGTAGTATTAGCAGTAACTGTGTCTTTCTCACCAATGAATATTGCAGATAATTACAGATATCTCAATATGTCATTTATGCTCATCATTTCTTTGAAATGACAGTAGCTATTAGACTTGTCACTCGATCTTCTTATTTAATGAGAAAGTAAAAAGACATACTTACTATTGTATCACAAATTTTAAAAATAATTTGGTAGTGGGATTTAAATACAGTTGTGGGGGGAGGGCTGTAGCTCAGTGGTAGAGCGCATGCTTAGCATGCAGGAAGTCCTGGGTTCAATCCCCAGTGACTCCATAAATAAATAAACAAACCTAATCCCCCTAAAAGAAGTAGAAAAAAAATAAATATAATTGTTTCTTTAGAGTTTTATATGCCTTATTTTATGCATTTATAAACATTCTTCCAAGAAGGGGTCCATAATCTTTGTCTGACAGATGGAAATCCATTGCACAAAAATGGTTAAGAACCCCTCCTGCAGTTAGTATTCAGTGGAACCATTTTAATTACATAAGCCCAATTATCCTTTACGTGGCTTCAAATGTGTGAGGACAGTAGCCCCAGTCGTCATGAGAATACGTTCTCATGGAAGATGATTCGCTAATTCAACAGTGTCCTTCGTGTGCCGGGACCCGTGTGGTGGTGGAGCTGCAGCAGTCCGCAAGACGGGCATTCCCTCTCTCAGAGGGTTTCATCCACTAACAGGAAAGACAGCCATTAAAGAAGAATGATTATGGTTGGATGACTGTGTGGCACGTGGTGTTAATGATATGGGAACCGCAGGATGCCCTGGTGTCCCAGGAGAGGGGAGAAAGTGCGCTGTAAGCTGAGCCTGAAGAATGATGGGAGGGAGTTGGGAGAAGAGGAGGTGGAGACAGAGGTTAGAGTAAGTGGCAGATTTGGAGGTGAGGCACACTTAACTCACAAGAACTGAAATCACGCAGACCTTGTAAGCCACGGGAAGACGTTTAGACTTTTCCCCAAAGGCAAGAGGAAGCTCTGAAGGAGTTTTAAGTAGGGCATGATGTGATCAGGTTTCCTTTCAAAAGTATTGCTTGGAAAGAAACAAGGGAGGCCCTTGAGGCACTAAGGTGAACAAAGATGGCAGCCTCTGAGGAAGCGTATGTTGGGAGAAAACAATGTTGAGCAAGATGATCAAGTTATTCTTGTTTGATTTATTTTTGGCTCTGTGTGAATGAGTGGGTCTTGAATTTTCCTTTGTTACTCTACTGTAAACTGCATTATAGTTGTGGAAGAATCTTTCTTTTTTTAACATTTTTTATTGATTTATAATCATTTTACAATGTTGTATCAAATTCTAGTGTAGAGCACAATTTTTCAGTTATACATGAACATATATATATTCATTGTCACATTTTTTTCTCCATGAGCTACTATAAGATCTTGTATATATTTCCCTGTGCTATACAGTATAATCTTGTTTATCTATTCTACAATTTTGAAATCCCAGTCTATCCCTTCCCACCCTCTGCCCCCTTGGCAACCACAAGTTTGTATTCTATGTCTGAATCTATTTCTGTTTTGTATTTATGCTTTGTTTGTGTTTTTTTTTTAGATTCCACATATGAGTGATCTCATATGGTATTTTTCTTTCTCTTTCTGGCTTACTTCACTTAGAATGACATTCTCCAGGAAGCATCTTTCTTAGAGTTAAGATGTTTATAGTAGCCATAGTTCTCTCTGATACCTATTGTGGATATCTCCGTGTGAACGTAAAACCTCACACAAATCTTGGAAAACTATTTTCCCATAACGTTGGACCACAGAGAAAGTGGATGTTGTTTGGTTAGGCTCTCTTAGTGCACATTTGTTACTTGCCGCCGCATTGATGGCCTTTAGACTTCTACTTCAAGAAGAAAATAAACTTATCATTAATAATGTAGATAGTTATATTGCCAATTAAACGAAAGGTCTCTGGTTGTTCCTTCATAAGAAACTCGTAAATGGGTTCAAGGTTTGTTTGTTACTAGGTAAAAACAAATCCATTTTTGGTTGATGGCTAATTTGGGGCAATGCATAGTTAGGCAACTCATAAAAGTATGGAAATGTGTCTCTGGGATAATCAGATTTTATTTCTAGTGTCTAATTGATGCTCAGAGCTTTGGGATTTAATTATGTCTGCTGAAAAAATACAATTAAATTTCTCTTCCTCCCTTTTAAGCATATCTGCAGTCTTCATTTTATTTCATAAATATACAAGGCTTTATAGATATTTTCTGACACAGTACCTGATACCTATTAAATACTCAGTAAATGCCAGATTCTTCTTCTAATTAAATGAAAACATATCAAATAAAAAGCCTAGGTAAGACTTTGCTTCTGATTCCTCTGTTTCTTGCCTAGCAATTGACTTTGTACATTTTATGATTACTCCAGAGAAGTAAATAATTTAAGTGGGAAATTATTTTAATAAGAGGAGACTCCTATGATCCAGTCTTCTAGGTGGGCTGGCTTGAGTGTAATGTTGGGTGTTTGCTCTAGAAGGGAGTGTAGCAGGCGGGATCCCGTGGGGTCTGAGGCATGATGAGTAAGTGTGGATAGAATATAGTTCTACCTCTTCCCTTCCCTACGGCATCTACCCTGCTTCCCAAGGACCCACAGAGCTTCTTTACCTAATCTTCCATCACTTCTTTCACTTAGCATAATGTTTCTAGGGTTCATCTATGTTGTAGCAAGCATCAGTATTTCTTTTCTGTTTGTGACTGTGTCATATTCCATTGTATGGATATACCACACTTTGTTTATACTTTCATCAGCTGATGGACATTTGGATTGTTTCCACCTTTTGGCTGTTGTGAACATCAGTGGACAAATATTTGCTTGAGGGCCTGTTTTCAGTTCTTTTGGGTACATATATATATGTGTGTGTGTGTGTGGGACTGCTGAGTCATATGGTAATTTTACATTTAACTTTTTGAGGAACCGCCAAATTGTTTTCCACAGTGGCTGCACACTTTACGTTTCTACTAGCCATGTGTGAGGTTTCAATTTGTCCACATCCTTGCCAACACTGTTATTCTGTGTTTTATTTTTGTTTTGTTTCCCTTATGGCCTTCCTAGTGAGTGAAGTGGTGCCTCACTGTGACTATGATTTGCATTTTCTTAATGATCAGTAATGTTCAGCATCTTTTCATGTACTTCTTGGCCATTAGTACACATGCCACAACATGGATAAACCTTGAAAACATTAGGCTAAGTGAAAGAAGACAGGAAAGGTGAGATACTGTGTGCTCCCACTGACATGGAGTATCTAGAATAGGTCAATCTGTAAACACAGGAAGCAGGTTAGTAGTTTCCGGGGGCTGGTGGGAGGGGAGAATGGAGAGTGACTGCTTAATGGGCAGTCACTTTATTGCCTTTTGGGGCAATAAAACCTAATTTGGGATGAGCTAGAGGTAAGGGTGAGAAAACACTGTGAATGTGCTGAATGTCTCTGGATTACACACCTTAAAATGGTCGATTGTAAGTTTTGTAAATTTTACCTCCATAAATAAAAAAGGAAAAGCACCCGGTTAGATGTCGAGTCTGCATTTCCAGTTCCAGCGGCAGAATGGACTGAGTGAGTATAGATTTCTACCTCCTGTTAAAAACTGAGAAATTCTCCATAAATTAAAACAAAAACATAAAGTATGCAACTGAGCTTGAAAGGATGCTGTTGTCAGAGGCGGCAGCTTTGAGGCCGGAGCAGTAGCCTCCTGAGCTGAGGCTGTGGTGTCTTACGGGAGCTCTGGACCACACACAGATGCTGGGATGAAGGGTGGAGTTTAACACCAACATGGGGTCAAGAGACATGACCTTGGACTGGTGCAGGGCTGGTGTAGGTCAGGGAGCAGGAGCCAAAACCCTGCATAAGAAGGCATCCTGAAAAAGCTGCCTCCTTGGTGAAAGGTCTAGAAAAATACCCACCACAAGCCAGGAAAACGGAAAGGGGCTCAGAGTAGCAGAGAAAGAAGACACCAAAGCCCCAGGCCTGCCTTCATCATGTGAGAAGCCACAACTCAGAAATGAATGCACAGCCCTGCGCCAGGTGAGTGAACTCCCTGGTGTGCTCAGCACAAGCAAACAGAAACTGCTCATCTGAGGTGACACTTCTGCAATGCAGGCTGTGCAAGATTCCTAGGGGAAAATAACCTTCCCTGAGAAATCAGTTCCCCTGAGAAATGACAGATCACACAAGGACATATCCCAGCACGAGGGAAAGTAAGTAGACATAACAGACGGGAGGGCGAGCATCTCAAGAACTTGGCAAAACAGAAGTATGTTTGAACTGATTAAAGCATAAGGATGCTGAGATGGGCTCTCCTGCTTTAATAAAAGATGTCCCTGTATCATTGCACAGCTGCTCCCAGGGAGCACGTGCCAAGTTTGCTTAAGGGATTTAAAAAGGGAGAGGTGGGGACGGAGCTGGTTCACCTGCTGTCTTATAGTGGTCCGGCGAGGCCTTAAAGTTTTTTCCTAAGGATCAAGAGCTCAGGGAAGCTTGCTTTTCAAGTAATCCATTTAGATGGCAGAAAAGCTCGCCTCTGAGCGTATTAACTGCAGTGCTCAGGTGCTCTTAGCCAAAGGTTTGCCTTAATTTCTCTTGAGAGCACACCTTGGTATTTGCCCATTATTGTGAGAAGTGTTGCACTATGAACCAGAAAATGGAACTTTTGGAACCAGCCCTGAAGCCACCTTGAGAACCACTTTAGCACACATTCAGTGCTCCGCTTCTAATTGATTTCTCCTGTTGGCTGAGCCACAGCACTAGGGAAGCGGGAGCTTCAAGTCGATTAGGTAGAATCATGTCAGAAAGTTTAAATAAGGGTCATCAGCAAACAGGAGACTCCAGAGTTTACCTGGTCTCTAAGCCAGTCTTCTCTGTGCCTCACGCTATGGTCAAGCAATGGCTTTTTATCAGTGGAAATCCCAAAATTTATATAAAGGAGAGGGGTGTGCGGGGACCTTGTCTTGAAGCTGAAGCAGTCTTTCCCTTTATATAACACTGAGAGTAGAGTGCGGGTAAGCCCGATGGACTTCATGGCCGCTATGGCCTCACGAGCGTTTGGAGGTGGCAAATTTTCGATTTAGTGGGTGGGACAGGCAACGCACACAAACATGACTTTGCACAGGAAGCCAGATGATACAGCACTTCAGGAAGCAGTAAACTTTCTATTAAAAATAAAGTATGAGAACCATACTGTTTTCTTTTCCATCAAGGATTTGAAAATCAGGGAGTGCAGATGTGAAGAGAGACCCATAAGAGTGAGTTGGGGAGAATTTCAAGTCCCCTGAGTGTGGCCTTGATGCTGCTGGGTAGTAAAACCATAGATCAGAAACTTCTGTGCTCAGCAGAACTTTCAAGGATGTCATGGACAAAATGCATGAGTTTGTTGTTGTTGTTGTTGTTGTTTACCCTTGCAATCAGGTGTAGAAGAGGGGTGTAGACAAGTTGTATTTTCCTTTGTTGAGCAGTATTGTATAGCATGCTTCTTTTTGGGGGCAGAGAAAGAAGAACACATGGAGGAATATTTTCTTCTTCATTTATGCCCCAGGTAGGTCTGTGTGGTTGAAGTCCATGACAGCCTTTTCATCATAGAGTTTAGAGTTTATCTGTGTGGTTATTATTAATATATGATCCCGGCAAGAGGGGATCTAAGATGATTGATTCTGTTTTCTTTGCAGCTTCCCAGTTGGTATCTAGTGTCATTCCTAAGTTTGAAGTCAACTAAAGACACTCTTAATATTACTTAAAAGTAGAGATTAGGGTTCTGGGCTCTTTGTACCCTTCTTTGTAAATGTCAGGGCAGAGCCTTCAGAATTAATTGCTTCCTAGATGCATGATTACTGCTCACTTGGCCCACGTGAAGAAGTAGGTCATTCTGTTCATCCGAATCTTGCTGTTCTGTAATTATGTGAGGAGCAAATAATTATAGATAGGATTTCAGTGTGATTTTAAAGCAGGTAAATTTAGCATCATTAGAGAATAATCTGTACCTGGAAAAATCTCAAGGTTCTTTGAAAAAACATGCAGACAACATGTAAACCTTGGGAAGTTTTATTATTTTTAAATGTGTTACGTAAGTTGGAAAAAAACCTGTTTCTTGGGCTAGAAAAGGCACTTACGGTTAAATAACAAGGAAGAGAAAGAGCTCGTCTCCATTTATTTCTTGGCACTGCAGAAGCACTGTAATTGAAGTTCGGTCACATGTGCTTTGAACAAAGGGCTAGATGTATTGATGTTTCACTTTTTAATAGGTGGAACATACATTTCTCTTTTCATTGAGATAAAAATCAAGTTTCCCACTTTACTGAAAGATGTAAATGAGGTTGAAAATTTGATTATTAAAGAGGCTGTGTTTGTAACAGTCAAAACTGAATGTGAGCTGAGTGGGACTAGCCATGCAGTACATCTTGCACAATGCTGTTTGGAAAGGGAATATTTTATCAATTCAGGCAGCCTGAGGTCCTTCAGTTAGAGTTAATTTGAATAAGTGGAGAGGCCTCTGCCTTGAACTTGGCCAGTTTGCCTGTGTTTGCTGCTTTTTACTTCTGTTTATTCTGAGAGGTTTTTTTTTAAAACATTCTTTTTTTAAAATTTTATTTTTTATTTATTGTTTGCTTTTCTTTGGGGGGTTAATTACGTTTCTATTTATTTATTGTGTTTTTTTAACATTTTTTATTGATTATAATCATTTTACAATGTTCTGTCAAATTCTAGTGTTCAGCACAATCTTTCAGTCATTCATGGACATATACACACTCATTGTCACATTTTTTCCTCTGTGATTTATCGTAACATTTTGTGTATATTTCCCTGTGCTATACAGTGTAATCTTGTTTATCTATTCTACAATTTTGAAATCCCAGTCTATCCCTTCCCACCCTCTGCCCCCCTGGTAACCACAAGTCTGTATTCTCTGCCCATGAGTCTATTTCTGTCCTGTATTTATGCTTTGTTTTTGTTTGTTTGTTTGTTTTTGTTTTTTTTTTTAGATTCCACATATGAGTGATCTCATCTGGTATTTTTCTTCCTCTTTCTGGCTTACTTCACTTAGAATGACATTCTCTAGGAGCATCCATGTTGCTGCAAATGGCATTATGTTGTCGGTTTTTATGGCTGAGTAGTATTCCATTGTATAAATATACCACATCTTCTTTATCCAGTCACCTGTTGATGGACATTTAGGCTGTTTCCATGTTTTGGCTATTGTAAATAGTGCTGCTATGAACATTGGGGTGCAGGTGTCATCCTGAAGTAAATTTCCTTCTGGATACAAGCCCAGGAGTGGGATTCCTGGGTCATATGGTAAGTCTATTCCTAGTCTTTTGAGGAATCTCCACACTGTTTTCCACAGTGGCTGCACCAAACTGCATTCCCACCAGCAGCATAGGAGGGTTCCCCTTTCTCCACAGCCTGTCCAGCATTTGTCATTTTTGGATTTTTGAATGACGGCCATTCTGACTGGTGTGAGGTGATACCTCATTGTAGTTTTGATTTGCATTTCTCTGATAATTAGTGATATTGAACATTTTTTCATGTGCTTTTTGATCATTTGTATGTCTTCCTTGGAGAATTGCTTGTTTAGGTCTTCTGCCCATTTTTGGATTGGGTTGTTTATTTTTTTCTTATTGAGTCGTATGAGCTGCTTATATATTTTGGAGATCAAGCCTTTGTCGGTTTCACTTGCAAAAATTTTCTCCCATTCCGTAGGTTTTCTTCTTGTTTTATTTCTGGTTTCCTTTGCTCTGCAGAAGCTTGTAAGTTTCATTAGGTCCCATTTGTTTATTCTTGCTTTTATTTCTTCTAGGAGAAAATTTTTGAAATGTATGTCAGATAATGTTTTGCCTATGTTTTCCTCTAGGAGGTTTATTGTATCTTGTCTTATGTTTAAGTCTTTAATCCATTTTGAGTTGATTTTTGTATATGGTGTAAGGGTGTGTTGTAGCTTCATTGTTTTACATGCTGCTGTCCAGTTTTCCCAACACCATTTGCTGAAGAGACTGTCTTTATTCCATTGTATATTCTTGCCTCCTTTGTCGAAGATTAGTTGACCAAAGGTTTGTGGGTTCATTTCTGGGCTCTCTATTCTGTTCCATTGGTCCATATGTCTGTTTTGGTACCAATACCATGCTGTCTTGATGACTGTAGCTCTATAGTATTGTCTGAAGTCTGGGAGAGTTATTCCTCCAGCCTCTTTCTTTCTCTTCAGTAATGCTTTAGCAATTCTAGGTCTTTGATGGTTCCATATAAATTTTATTATGATTTGTTCTAGTTCTGTGAAATATGTCCTGGGTAATTGGATAGGGATTGCATTAAATCTGTAGATTGCCTTGGGCAGTGTGACCATTTTAACAATATTGATTCTTCCAATCCAAGAGCATGGAATATCTTTCCATTTTTTTAAAGTCTTCTTTAATTTCCTTCATCAATGGTTTATAGTTTTCTGTGTATAATTCTTTCACCTCCTTGGTTAGATTTATTCCCAGATATTTTATTACTTTGGATGCTATTTTAAAGGGGATTGTTTCTTTACTTTCTTTTTCTGTTGATTTATCTTTAGTGTAAAGAAAGGCAACTGATTTTTGAACATTAATTTTGTAACCTGCTACCTTGCTGAATTCTTCAATCAGCTCTAGTAGCTTTTGTGTGGACCTTTTAAGGTTTTCTATATATAGTAACATGTCATCAGCATATAACGACACTTTTACCTCTTCTTTTCCAATTTGGATCCCTTTTACTTCTTTCTCTTGCCTGATTGCTGTGGCTAGGACTTCCAGGACTATGTTGAATAGGAGTGGTGATAGTGGGCATCCTTGTCTTGTCCCACATTTTAGTGGGAAGCTTTTGAGTGTTTCACCGTTGAGTACTATGCTGGCTATAGGTTTGTCATATATAGCTTTTATTATGTTGAGATATGTTCCCTCTATACCCACTTTGGCGAGAGTTTTTATCATAAATGGGTGTTGAATTTTATCAAATGCTTTTTCTGCATCGATTGAGATGATCATGTGGTTTTTGTCCTTTCTCTTGTTGATGTGATGTATTACATTGATTGATTTGCGTATGTTGAACCAGCCTTGTGTCCCTGGGATGAACCCCACTTGGTCATGATGTATAATCTTTTTTATGTGTTGTTGGATTCTATTTGCTAAAATTTTGGTGAGGATTTTGGCGTCTATGTTCATCAGTGATATTGCCCTATAATTCTCTTTTTTTGTAGTGTCTTTGCCTGGTTTTGGTATCAGGGTGATGATGGCTTCATAGAATGAGTTTGGGAGTATTCCCTCCTTTTCAATCGTCTGGAAGAGTTTGAGAAGGACTGGTATGAGTTCTTCTTTGTATGTTTGGTAGAATTCCCCAGTGAAGCCATCCGGTCCTGGTCTTTTATTTGTAGGGAGGTTTTTAATTGCTATTTCTAATTCCTTTCTAGTGATCGGATTGTTCAAGTGTTCAGTTTCTTCTTGATTCAGTTTTGGTGGACAGTATGTTTCCAGAAACTTGTCCATCTCCTCTAGGTTATCCAGTTTGGTTCCATATAGTTTTTCATAATATTCTCGTATGATATTCTGTATTTCTATTTTGTTTGTTGTAATTTCTCCATTTTCCTTTCTTATTTTGCTAATTTGTGCTCTCTCTTTTTTCCTCTTTGTGAGTTTGGCCAGAGGTTTGTCGATTTTATTCACTTTTTCAAAAAACCAGCTTTTGGTTTGGTTGATTTTTTCTATGGCCTTGTTAATCTCTATTGTATTTAATTCCTCTCTGATCTTTATTATTTTCTTCCTTCTGCTGCTTTTTGGGGCTTTTTGTTCTTCTTTTTCTAACTGATTCAGGTGGTGGGTTAACTTGTTTATTTGAGATTGTTCTTCTTTTTTGAGGAAGGCCTGTATCGCTATAAACTTCCCTCTTAGCACTGCCTTTGCTGTGTCCCATAGGTTTTGAGTGGTTGTGCTTTCATTATCATTTGTCTCAAGGTATTTTTTAATTTCAGCTTTGATTTCCTCATTGATCCATTGTTTTTTCAATAACATATTGTTTAATCTCCATGCTTTTCTTTTTTTCTCCTTTATTTCTCTGTTGTTGATTTCCAGTTTCATGGCATTGTGGTCAATAAAGATGCTTGAGATAATTTCTATCTTCTTAAATTTGTTGAGGTTTCTTTTGTGTCCAAGTACATGATCGATCCTGGAAAATGTTCCATGTGCACTTGAAAAGAATGTATATTCTATTTTTTGGGGGTGTAATGCTCTGAAAATATACACCAAGTCTAGTTTTTCTATTGTAGTATTTCTCTGTTGCCTTGTTTATTTTCTGTCTGGAAGATCTGTCTAGTGATGTTAATGCAGTGTTAAAATCTCCAGCTATGATTGTATTCCCATCAATACCCCCCTTTATCTCTGTTAGTAATTCTTGTATGTACTTAGGTGCTACTATATTGGGTGCATATATATTAACGAGTGTAATATCTTCATCTTGTATCACTCCTTTAATCATAAAATGTCCTTCTTTATCTTTCTTTATGGCCTTTGTTTTAAAGTCTATTTTGTCTGAAATCAGTACTGCAACACCTGCTTTTTTGCTTTTCCATTTGCATGGAATATCCTTTTCCATCCTTTCACTCTCAATCTATATGTGTCCTTCTCCCTAAAGTGGGTCTCTTGTATGCAGCATATTGAAGGTTCTTCCTTTATTATCCACTCTGCCACTCTATGTCTTTTGACTGGAGCATTTAGTCCATTAACATTTACAGTAATTAATGATAGATGTGTGTTTATTGCCATTTTGAACTTATCTTTGCAGTTGAATTGGTATATCCTCTTTGTTCCTTTCTTCTTCCTTTTGTGGTTTGGTAATTTTCCTTTGTATTATCATGGATTTTATTTAATTTTTGTGACTCCCTTGTAAATTTTTGACTTGTGGTTACCCTTTTTTGTAAATCTATTAACCTATTACTATAACTGTTTTTATTAAACTGATAATAACATGATCTCAAACCCATCCTACTGTTAAAAAAATTTTAAAAAGAAAGAAAAAAATTCTATATTTCCCTGCCTCCCTCTCCCACTCTCAGTGATTTGTATGTCTTCTTTTATAATTTCGTGTTTTCTTTATTTGTAATTCATGAATTATCACCTTTCCAGTTGTACGTTTCTCATTTCTGTAGCATCCTGCTGCTTTTCTATTTAGAATAGCCCTTTCAATATTTCTTTTAGCATGGGTTTAGTGTTGCTAAACTCCTGCAGCTTTTTTTTGTCTGTGAAACTCTTTATTTCTCCTTCTATCCTAAAGGATAGCCTTGCTGGATAAAGTATCCTAGGCTGCATCTTTTTTTCATTCAGGGCTTTGAATATATCTTGCCACTCCCTTCTGGCCTGTAGTGTTTGTGTAGAGAAATCAGCTGAGAGCCTTATGGGGGTTCCCTTGTAGTTCACTCTTTGCTTTTCTCTTGCTGCCTTTAGAATCATTTCTTTATCCTTGACCCTGGCCATCTTGATTATGATATGTCTTGGTGTGGGTCTATTTGGGTTCTTCCTGTTTGGGACCCTCTGAGCTTCCTGTACTTGGATATCTGATTCCTTCTTTAAGTTTGGGAAGTTTTCAGCCATGATTTCTTCAAAAACCTTTTCAATTCCCTTTGATCCTTCTTCCCCTTCTGGGACCCCTATTATGCGAAGATTGGGACGCTTTATATTATCCCATAGGTCCCTTATGCTATTATCATTATTTTGTATTTGCTTATCTTGTAGTTCTTCTGAATGGGTGCTTTCTATTGCCCTGTCTTCTAGATCACTAATTCGTTCCTCTGCATTAACTAGTCGGCTTTGCACAGCTATTAGATCATTCCTCATCTCTGTCAATGAGTTTACCCATTCTACTTGGCTCTTCTTTATAGCTTCAATTTCATTTTGACATATTTTATATCTCTAAACACTATCTCTTTTAATTCCTTCAGCAATTTGATCACTCCTTTTTTGAAATCTTGATCTAGTAGGCTATCGATGTCTATTTCATTGAGCTTTCTTTCAGGGGATTCCTCTTGTTCTTTTAATTGGGAAAGGTTTCTCTGCTTCTTCATCTTGCTCATACCTCTCTGGCACTGTGGTTTATGGAGTATCAGTTGTCTATTTTGGATCTTAAGGATTTTATCTGTCTAATGCCTATTTAGGAATAGAACTTAGGAAAAAAAAGGAAAAAAAATAGAGAGAGAGAAAGATTTTTAAAAGAAGGGAGAAAGAGGGTTTGAAAACAGTGTATAATGAATAATAGAAGAGCGAGTTGAAGCAGAGTATTAATCGGGTTGAGAAGTCCTTTTAAAACCTTTAAAAAAAAAGGGGGGTGGGGAGATGAATAGATGTATTTGAAACCTGTGTCTAATCAATAACAGGACATCAAAACCCAAGAGAAATAGAAATGAATTAAGAAGTAAAAATTAAGAGAGTAATAGAAAATAGAACAGGTAAAAACAGATTTTTTAAAAAAAGGGGGTTGTCGGTGTTCTCCTGGAGTCTGTGTGCTTTTAATGTGAAGTCTTTCTGTCTTCGGCCTGTTTTGGAAGCTCAGCTTGTTTTCATAGGCCCTCCGTTGGCGCCCTCTTCTGTGCTGCTCCCAGCACCTGTCGGCAAGCAGATCGCGCCTCCTCCTAACACGGGGTCAGGTGCAGCTCTCCTCTGCTGTGGGTGGGCGGGTCACTGCCCGTCTGGATGCCGCAGTCAGATGTTGCAGACTGGCCAGGCAGGAGGGCTGGTCGTGCCCCCTCCCAGCACCTTGGTCAGGGGCTGTGTTCCTGCCCGACAGGCGTGGGGCCGCTCTCCCTCTACCTGCGCCGCCCGTAGCTCCGCTGCTCTGTGCGGCTGCGCGCTCCACCCTGGTCGGCGCTCCGCGGGTGGGCTCGGGGAAGACGGAGGGACAGCCTCGTCCCTGCTCCGAGCCAAGACCCAGCTCCTTGTTTGTCTTTGTGGAGCAAGTTCTCTGAGGGACCAGGATGGAAGGATCCTATCTGCTCCAGGCTGTAGGCTTGTCGCAGTCTGGCCTTTGAGGCTGCGAAGCCCTTTGGTGGGATGCAGGTTTCGCCCCCGCCCCCGCCTGGGTGCTCAGCGCCGGAGAATATGGCGGCTGTGCCTGGGCCCCGCCTCTCTTCCCCTGAAAAGTTTCCGCGGGTTTTCAGAGATGGGGGTATGCACCCTCCCCCCGAGAGCACATCAACCTTGCTGTTTTATGGAGGGCCCAGGTTGTTCTGTCCTGTACACCCACAGCCCCGGCGCCCAGCCCCTTGCAGTCCCCCGGAGTTTCCTCCGTGCAGCCGCCCCCGTCCTCCGCCCAGATTATGCAGCCTGGCCCTGCCCGCTGCTGCCGGCCGGTGTCTCAGGTTGGGTGTTGGGAGGGACGCTCTGTGCCCGTTTAACTTAGTTCTGTCAGACAAGGGCTGCTCTGTACAGATCCGAGCCCCGGAGGCTCCCCCTCCATCCCGCTGGCCTCTCAGTTGGAGAGGGGAGACCCAGCGAGCGAGCGCCAGTCCTCCTTTGCCACTTCCTCCCCGCGGGACCCGTCCCGCGCTGCTTTGCCTTTTGTTCTTTCTTTTTTCCTTTTCTCCTACCAGATTTTTGGCGTCTTTATCTTTTGAAGAGGGCGATGATCTGTTGGAGTTCCGCAGGTGCTCTGGTTGGCTGAGTGGGTCTGTAGATGTGGGTCTTGGTGTATTTGTGGGAGAGGGTGACTTATGAGTGTCCTTCTACTCCGCCATCTTGCCTCTTCCTCATTTATTTATTGTTAATGGAGGTATCGAGGATTGAACCCAGGATCTCGTCATGCTAAGCACACACTCTACCGCTGAGCTATACCTTCCCCCCGAGAGTTGTTTTAATGTGCAAAATAAATAAACTCCGTGTGCCAGAGGGCAGGCCTGCCCATAGAGCAGACGTAAGACCAGTGTCTTACTTTGCAGTCTCCCTAAAAGCTAGATTGTGGCATGAAGAATTAATCTGGGATGTAGCTCTAGGAAGCACAGCAAGGGAGTGAGGAGGTGAGACAATATTGTCAGTTAACCTTTTGATGTACATCATTTCAATTATACACATGCTATTTTTATGCACAAACTTGGGCTCCCATTTTTTTCATTTACAATACATAATGAGAACAACACCATGCCATGAAGTATTTTTCTTTAAATAATTTTAATTTTTGTATAATAGTCCTCTCTGTAGATGTAGCCTAAGGTTTTGTTTTCTTTCAAGTGTTTAAACCATTCTTCTATTGCTGAATATTGATGCTGTTTTCATGTTCTTTTCTATTATAAATAATGTGGCAGTGACCAGCATTTAAATAAAAATTTTAATGCATATCCATGATTAATTGTTTAAGGTACATTTCTTCTACAACTGGAACTTTGAATTAAAAAAAACAAACTTTTTAAAAAAGCTTTTGATATCAGTTGCAAATTCTCCTTGCACCTCCAAAAAGTTGTGTCAATTTATATCCCCTTTTAACAGTGTGATGTTTTGTCTATTTGGGGGAAAAAAAACTGCAGTCATTGGTTCTCCTCTTCATAAAGAATCATCTTTTTTTATTTAAAAAATTTCTGATTTTCTCTCTTGTAGCTTTTGCATGCCCTTATTAATTTCTGTTTCTTAAGTTTCAAAACTACCATTGTGTTAAATTTATTTTTACACTGGCTTTGAACATTGTGTTGGAAACAGTTTATAGAAAGAAATCTCATGAAAGAAAATCATGTTTCCTTGAAAGTTGTGAACTCATTTAAAAGCAATATCTGTTTGCGGAAAGAAGAGAAAAAATATTTATTAAGCACCTGACCGATACCATGTTAAGGACCCTGGCGGACGCTTGGGAAGCACAAGGTGTCACCCTTAGAGGTCTCACGTTCTTAGTTTGGGAAACACTACCAAGCTCCCATACTCTAAAGAGCAGGTTTTTTTCTTAACATTTTTTAGACCCTTGTTCCCCCAAATACTGTCTGTTTTCGGTGTATTACCCCTCTCACTAGCCAAGAAGAGTTCACCCAGCTTTCTTTCTTTAGTTCCCATTACAAACTACAGAACTAGATTCACTGAACGTGCTTTTTCAAACCACCAGTGCACATGTGCACATCCCATGCTGATGAGCTGTCCCTCCTCCAGTGGAGAATTACTGCATTAAGAATCATCCAAAGGAGGACTCTGAAATTTACTCTGAGAACCTAAGATCTGGCCAGTTTGCCAGTGAGACCTGCCTTGAGAAGGCCCAAGTTAAAGCATTTCTCTTGGCGATGAATTTCCTACAGTTCAAAAGCCTGTCAGTGCCTCAGACCCTGGTATGATTTGGACCTCCTTTGCCTCTTCTCCAAACTACACTTGTGCCGTCATCCATAGGTAGTCAGCTCCCCGCTCCCGCCCCCGTTCCCTTCCTTCACAAGGTGCTCACACCAATGTTCCTGCTCCCATCTCTCTTTTGCTTTGCTCTTTGTGTAATTCCTGGCTGATTCTCTGGTTCCAAACATCTTGCTTCAGAGGTTGGCCCTGTGCCCCAGTAACTGGCTCTCCTGCTCCGTCCCTCACTGTGCATCATACATATTGTTGAATGAATGAATTGGTAGCAGTCTCTTGCTAGAATTTAACTTTATGTCTTGGGCTTAGTTGAGACATGTTAACACAATACTTGTATTTGATTTGTCTTTCTCCACTGCTGTCCCAGATTTATTGTCTTTGTTTTCTAGATTCTCTACACTAGTTCTATACTAGACATTTTACACATGTTATTTCTAATCTTCACAACCATCTTGCAAGACAGGTTTTACCATCTCCATTTCACAGATGAGGAAACTGAGGGTCCAAGAGGTTTGCTAATTTCTCCAGAGTCACTCGGCAAATCAGTGGCTGTCCTCACTTCTCCATGGAACCACTCTCAGAATCACTAATCTGTGGCTTAGTTCTTGAGGTTCCTGCACTTTCTTCCTTTGACCTTCTCTTGACTCTGATCTTATTCTGACTGAGCACCACCATCTTTGCCTGAATCCCAGTTGACACAGAAGGAGTGATGAGGGAGGAGAAACCTGAGAGGTCTTGCCATGGTTTTGACATGAGAGATTGAAGCCAGGGACTGAAGGAGATAGAGGAGCCAAAGGGATCTCCACATTTTTCAGCCTGAGAGAGCAGGAGAATGGTGATTTCATCAAAAGAAATGGGTAGTTGGGAAATCTTATCCCTGTAGGTCATTAATCAGGTGGTGGTTGGAGTTCCAGCGACTCTTGACTCCCTGGGTAATCATGGGCAAGCCTCTTAACTGTCTCAGTTTCTTTTCCCTGAGGGTCATCTTATCTGACTCTCATGTTTGTCATTGGTTTCCCTGTCAAATGATGCAATATAAGTGAACATACTTTGTAAGGGGGAAAGCCATACACCTGTTAGCTGTCATCACTACTGTCAGACACGTTACTTCTAAAGTCAGATTGTACATGGAGACACCAGCTTCTTGGGTAAAACATATCTCTGCCAGGGCTCAGCAAGCTGACCCATGGCCCAAGTCTGCTGTTTGTTCTTATACGGCCCAGGAACAAAGAATGGTTTCCAGGTTTTAATATGGTTAGAAAAAAATTGAAAGAAAAACGTTTGCTATGTAAGAAAATTACATGAAATTCAAATGTCGGTGTCCATAAATGAAGCGTATTGGGTCCGAGCCCGAACCTCCCTCTCATGTACTGTGGTCCATGGCTGCCTTCTCCCCGCAGCAGCAGCACAGCTGGGCAGCTGTGTGAGGCACTGTGCAGCTGCAGACCCTGAAGTGTGCACTGCTCGGCAAGAGCTGGGCAGCCCCGGCCTGCCTCTTGTACCTTCCTGCCTCTGTTCCCTGACAATGGTTCAAGTGAAGGAACGTGAGAAAGATGAGGAGTAAAGAATGTCCAATAAGAAGTGAACTTGATATTTTAAAGGCGATGTCCTCTCTCTTTCCCCAGACCACCCCCAAAGCAGTCAATAATAACAGAAAAATGTTTAGCAAACAAAAAAATTCTCTGTTCATCTAATGATGACATGAGGGATACGTTTGTGCTGTTTTTTGCATTTTTAAGTAAATGAGAATAAAGACAAGACTGTTACTGTCCTGATGTTAATACTGTTGACTCTTTCGCTAAATCTCATGCAATGGAAATTTCATTGTATCAAATTAACTTAATACTATGAAATATAAGTAAATTATCAAATTAACACAATGAAGTATAAGTAAGAAGATAGCTATTTACATTTTTTTTCTCTTATTTTCCTTAGTGAGAAGTTGGATGGAAAAACTAAAAGACAAGGTAAGAGAAGTATTTTCTTCCTTGGGGTTTATCTTGGAGGGCATGGCTTTGTCAAATAGAAGCTCTTCAGAGCAATGGAGCTTTAATTCATTATCCTGATTCTGGTAATCCATGCAGAGATACAAAGCTGCTTCCAGGTACCCAGCAAGAAAGAAGGCCTTCCCTTTAAGGCCCTTCTTGTATAGCACAAGGGACGCCTTGTTCTTTGGAGCACTTTTCATTCTCATGGCAGCAACATCTCATATGCACAGCTGAGTAACATCCTTGACATATCGAGGTGGAGTTCCTTTTAGGGAATTTCCGGAGTATAATCCCATTCTAGTGGGTATTTCTTGTGCCAGTGCAAGGTTCTTTTGAACCTGATCTTCCAGTATGAGGAAGAAATACCTTGGATTTTGGAAGGCATTGATATTTCTGAGCCTAGGCCAAAAATTGATGGACTTGACTTAAGAATACAAGTTTGTGATGGGAAGGACATCCTTAAACCATAATGGGAGGCTGGATTAAAAACACCTGAAAAATATTTATAGCAGCACTGTTTACAACAGCCAAGACATGGAAGCAACCTAAATGTCCATCAGCAGATGATTGGATAAAGAAGATGTGGTGTGTATATATATATATATATGCGTGTGTACACACACACAATGGAATACTACTCAGCCATAAAAAGGATGACGTAATGCCATTTGCAGAAACATGGACAGACCTAGAGATTATCATACTGAATGAAGTAAGTCAGACAGAGAAAGACGAATATCATGTGATATCACTTATATGTGGAATCTAAAAAGCAATGATGCAAATGAACTTATTTACAAAGCAGAAACAGACTCCCAGACATAGAAAACAAACTTGTGGTTCCCAAACGGGAAACAGTGGAGGGAGGGATAAATTAGGAGTTAGGGATTTGCAGATACTAACTACTATATATAAAATAAACAACAAAGTCCTACTGTATATCACAGGGAACTGTATTCAACATCGTATAATAACCTAAAATGAAAAAAATGTATGTATATATGTGTGTAACTGAATCACTCAGCTGTACACTAGGAACTAACACAACATTGTAAATCAACAATACTTCAATTAAACAAAAACACCTGAGCACTCTCCTTAGTCCCACTTTTATGCAGTCCAGCATGGTGCCATTGCTTACCGAGTGATGAGCTGACCTGTCTGGAATGACCAACTATAGAAAAATAGTTTCCTCTCTGGCATAATTCTGCCATCTTCGTCTGTGATTGGCAATATTAACTTCCTTCCAGGTTCATATTTTTCATTTTCTTTTAATTTTCAACACTCTCTAGGCTCTAATTTTGGATTACCTTGTCATTTCAAACTGGAATTGCTCATAAAAATATTGATGGAATTCTGAACTCCATGCTGTAGCTTGTGTCAGATCCCATTACTATAACCCAGCTCAGATTTCACTGGGGGTTTAGTTAAATGGAAATCTTTTCAACTGCCAGATACTGAGTTACTTCAGATTCACCTGCCTCAGAATATAAATCGGTGGATGGTATTCCATATCTTTGTTTATTGTTTGAGGTCAATTTCCCCATATTTGAATGATTAACACTTATTTTGCTACAGCTTAATGTTAAAGGATAAAAGAAAACATCCAGTTGCAACTAAAATTATATAACTATCTTAATGCTCACTTTTATTTTTTTGCTTTTCAGTAAAATTCAGCATGGGTAGTTTTTGAGAATGAGATTATTTTATGTTCATATATACTAAAAGGAATGTTGAAGAATTTTAAGCCTGTTGACATCAGTGGAGGCCATGTTGGTATCTGTGACGGGTCCAGTTGTCTAAGGCGGGGTGACTATAATCAGACAGACTGAGCAAGATTTGGGGTAAAAGGAGCTCAAAAGTTTAGAACTGAATATACTTACATTGGCAGTGCTTCTTGTTATGTTTCAGAGGAAGACATGCTGCAGTGGAAAGCAAACAGGCTTTGATAGTTTAATCTACGAATCCATATGTCATTGTTTCTACAGGAAGTGTCCTCTGAGTTACAAAAGTAGACAAAAATAAACTTAAGAAAACAAATGTTGGCGTGTAGCCTGTTTTGAAGTTGGATGTTCAAAATGTCTTACCTGCCTGTATATATAGGATTGCTACTGCTTTTAGAAACCTGTGTTAGCCTTAGAGAAAGGCTGTCTCTTCTCCTCCTGTGGTTCCTTCCTTCTTATCTTGTCTCAAAGGCCTGGCACCCTCTCCCTGCTCCGTTTCACCAAGGGAGATAATTCTTTGTATGCTCTTAGTTTTCTGGACTATTTTGAAGTTTTCCCAGTCCTCTCTTCATTTCATTCTGTAGTATTTTTTAGTTATGATTTAGTTTAAAAAAAAATGGAAGAAGAAGAGTTGAGACTCCCACCGTGGTTGACTTATTTTATGCCTTGTTTTCATGTTTTGACTCTTTCTTGGAGGGACTCAGTCTAATCAGTCCTCTCCCTCTGGAAGTGAAATATCACACTTTACTTGATACTTGCATTCATATGTGAACACACGCACACACGTATGTCTATGTGTATATATGTGTGTACATATCTTCCTCTCTCTCCCTCCCTCTCTCCCTTCCTCCTTCTTTCTTTCTCTCTTTCTCTTCATCTGTCTAGCTAGCTATCATTTATAAAAGCCTTGTTAGTCAAAAGAAAACAAAAAAAAAAGATAAAAGAAAACAAAAAATAAAAGATAAGAAAAAGAAAATAAAAGTCTTGTTAGTCATTATCTTCAGAAACTATTTGAGAATGGAACTATTGCCACTTTGATAAAAGTCACAGAATCCCTTAGAACTGAAAACTAAACTGCATATTTAACTGGCTTTTCCATCAACCCAGGGTATCTTCTCAGTTTAGCTTCATTTAATTGTTCCCAATATTGGTTTCCCTGTTGGTTAGCTGGACTCTAGGAAGGGTGGTTGGTGTTCTAAAAAGTTCTGAATTGTTCCTTTTGTTGTTATTATGTAGTTTTTCTGTATTAGTGAGGATTACGATTAGCTTTGAGTGACAGGCAACCCCCCAATGACAATGGCTTAACCAAACAGAAGTTTGCTTGTCTCTCATTTACGAGTCTGGAGGTAGTGATCAAGGATTAGTGAGAAGCAACACCGTGAAGGCTCAGGCTCCTTCTGTTTGATGCTCCATCATTTGTGACCTCTATTCTCAAGATCATTTTGAGGTCCTGGATGGCAGTTAGGACCATATTCTTAGCTAGGTCCATATTCTAGCCAGAAGGAAGGAGGAAAAGGGGAAGCTAAGACATCCCTCCCCTCTTAGAAGGGAAGATAAAGGTGCTCTGCCATTTTAAGTTGGAGTGTGGACAGAGGCTCTGCTCCTCTCTTGAAGAGCATGCTCTGGAATTTGCATGTGTCACTGATGTGTCATCTCCTTAGTGAGGCTTATCACTTGGTCACATCCAGCTGCATGGAAGGCAGGGAGAAGTCATTGCTATTCTGTGCGCAGCCCAAAGGGGAGGTTCTGTTGCTCTAGAAGAAGGGGTGAATGGATATTGAGGGACAGTCCCTAGCCTCCTTCCGTCCACCTTCTTTCTGGTTAAATGTCCAAGTTAGTGATGCTTCTTTGGCAAATCTTTACCTGGCTACCTGTTGATGTGTTATTTCAACATCTATATTGTTTCTTGAATTGAAGATGCATCAAAATTTTAGTTGTATAAGAAAGACCTGCTCTGTAGGTATAAGATCGTTCTATTTCTTCTAGCTTTAGGAAGTAATCCAGAAAATGGATCCAGGCTGTACTTCATAGCAGCGATTCTCACATACAGTCTAGATGAGTAGCATTGGCATCACCTGGGAGCGTGCTAGAAATGCAACATCTCAAGTCCTACCCCAGATCTACTGAGTCAGAAACTCTGGGAAAGGGGCCCGACAATCTGTATTTGAACAAGTCTTGTTTAGGGGATTCTGATGCACGCTTAAGCTGGAGAGCCACTGTGGAATAGACATCACGAGGGTGCTGTCTGAATTCAGCAGACTTTAGGCAGTACCGTGTATCATTTGATTTTCTTGAAAACTAATATTTCTGAACAAATACATTTTCCTAAGTAGTAAGGATACCTTTCTCATAAATACAAAACAAAACAGACAAATCAGAACCAAAGCCAAACAGAAACACAAACAACTGTATCTAGTAAATTTTACCTTACGATCCATTCTTTAATTTTTGAACTATTTATTTGGAAATAATTTCAAATTTACGGAAAATGTCTAAGAATAAGAACAGAACAAAGAACACTCTGCACCTTTCCTCCAGATGCACTCATTCTTCCCACGCCGCCCCATTTGTTTTCTTATCTGCTGGCATCGGCTCCCCATCTCTGCTCTTTTTCTCTGAGTCGTTTGGGGGAAGGTTGCGCACATTGTGGCCCTTTTAGGCCAAATACTTCCATGTGTATTTCCTACAAATAGGACTGTTCTGTTAGCAAACCATAGCACAATTACCAGCTTGAGTCCATTGACATTAATATCGTGCTTTTCTCTGTATGGGCATCCATAGTTCAGCGTCTTAGTTAACAGAGCCAGAATGTCCTTTATAAATAAAAGTTTTTTTTCTCCTCCAGTACAGAATCTAGTCTAGGGTCGTATAACACATTTAGTTGTCAGGATTTTTTAGTTTTCTTTAATTTGGAATATTTTTATAGCCATCTTTTGCCTTTCGTGACACTGATATTTTTAAAGAACATAGTGCCTTTAAAAAAAAAAAGAATATTCTTTCATTTAGCTTCATTGGATGTCTCCTCATGATTAGAGTCAAGTTATGCATTCTCAGTTGGAATATGTGCAGATGCGGTTGTGTCCTTCTCAGGATGTTACACGTAGAGGGACATGTATACCCAATAATTCTGAACAGAGAAAAGGTAGTGTTTATAACTTAAGAAGTATGCACATGCATCCTGTTTTCATTTTTGCAGGTAACAAGTTGTAGGCAACAAGTTTTGAAAGAGGAAAGTTTAAGTTATATTTGAAGGGGGTATGTTCCTTTGTTCCCATCCTGTAATTGTAATTTCAAAGCACAGGAAAATGCAAGACAGTCAAACAGATGGACACACACACACACACACACACACACAAAAGGGATTCAAAAGAGAAGAGAGAGATGAACTAAATTTTTGTGAAGTCTACATGATTTAAAGCTCTAGAAAGGAGAAGTCTCAATGTGTAAATAAGAAATGTGGAAAGAGTGACACATTTTGTAATATTCATGTTTTTGGTGTGGGGTTGAGTTATGTAGTGTGAGGAGACCCACACAGAGGTTGTTCAGATTGAACTTCCAAAAGCTCAAATATCATCCTTCAAACGTACTGCTCTGTAAAATCTAATCTACTGGGCTTAAAGTTGACCATACATCAACATATACATATATTTCCATGCACTGGGAGTGGTGGTGTAAAAAACAAATTCATAGTTCTGGTGAGAGCACCAAAACTTTGCAGCTGTCCAGCGTTTTCCCACGTGGAAAATTACAGACTTTCCATAAGTCTTACCGAGCTCTGGAAGAACTTTAGAAAAAATTTGGGTTTCTGCAAAGCATATAAATTTGTTGAAAAATGAATGGGCTTTGTTTCTTGGGGAGAAACACTTAGTATGCTGAGAAACAATGCTCTTGTTCTCAAATTAATGGAAAAATTTCCATATTCTGCTCTGACTCAAGACTCTGGAAAACAGAACCAGTGAGTGAGCTGGCTGTGGACCAGAAGAGGGCGCTGCAGTTTTGTAAGGTCTTGTCTGTGCCTTTGATTTACTTCTAGAACTGGTGGGAAAGCATCACAGCCTGCTTACTTCAGCGCTTTTTAAAGGACTTTTACTTTTTTGTCCTTCTCTGTTTTGGGCTCATTCTGAAAGATACTAGAAATAGTTTGTGCTATATTAATAGTTTTCAAAATAGTCAAATAAATGAACAGACTCTTGGTTCACACCCCTCCCCCCCATAATGCCTATCTAAAGTACTTATTACAGCTTTAAAAATTGTTCATTGTTTCTGTGTTTTGTCTGGGTAGTTTTCTAGAGGGACCCATCATGGAAGGCAAACCAGTGTCATGTTTGCCCATGAAAGGGCTCCAGTTATTTCATATTCCTTTAGCCCGTAGGTGTCAAGACATAGGGATGGCCCTACCCCAAGCTTGGGTTGGTCCTGAGCTACCTACCCAAGCCCAGGGATGTGTGGCGATCACGCTGCTGTCTTAGGACCGAGGTATCCATAGTGACACCTTGGGGATGTTGGAGACCCACATGGATTTGAACCTCCAGGCTCTTTGGAAGATACCAGTGCTGTTGGCAGTGGTCTTTGTCCCTCCTCTGCCACTTCTTTTCTTTGGGGCCGGGGACACTCAGAGTTCCCTCCCAACCCTCAACTTTGTGTTGTCCATTGGACAGATTTTCCTTTCGTATAAACAAGCCCACCCACCTTGTGTGCAGCTCTCTCCTCGCCCTTGTCTTTTCTGCCTCTGCTCGAATGCTAACAGCCTTCCTCTTTTCTCTGAAGGTCCTTCTCGCCCTGTTGTCTCCAGAAGCTCTCCCTTTTCAGTCACACACAGCACTTCGCTTCTTCCTTTCTTACTATGATGCAGCTAAGATTCTGAGAGAGGGACCATCAAAGTCAAGGCTCTCCATTCGCCCTCCAAGAAACACAGTATTCCAGAGGGCACTCCATCTACCCTGGAGCTCGACTCAGGCTGATATTTCCAATTTATAGCATTTTAATAGTCCTGGCATTCTCAGAGGCTTACTTCATCCATCTTTAATACAAATTACATTTCTGTCACCAAAACCTGAAGTTGACAAATGTGCATAAACAAGTGGCTGGAGGTGCCACTGGGTCTGGCTGATTTATTTCAGTACTTCTTCTAAGTGTTTGAAATATCTCAAAGTTTGAGATTTGCAAACGTTAACCACTGTATATAAAAATAGATAAAAAACAAATTCATTTTGTATAGCACAGGGAACTATATTCAATGTCTTATAAAAACCCTTTATGAAAATGAATATATGTATGTATACATGCATGACTGGGACATTGTGCTGTACACCAGAAACTGACTCATTGTAACTGACTATATTTCAATTAAAAAATAATTTCCAAATCGCCCTATCTCCTCTTGGGTTGCCTTCTCCCTAAAAAGTCACTTTATTCCAGGTGCTGTTTTATCTATCACAAGGCAGACAGGAGAATTCAAAGGGTCTAACAACCTGCTGCCATCCAGCAGACCTGGGCAACCCAGGGCAGCGGTCTGTTTAGCATCCTAATGCATATTTTCTTTCCTCTGCAGGCTGGGTATATGTCTGGGATGCTGGTGCCCGTAGGGGTTGGGATAGCTGGAGCCTTGTTCATCTTGGGAGCGCTCTACAGCATTAAGGTTATGAATCGCCGAAGGAGAAATGGCTTCAAAAGGCATAAAAGAAAGGTATGGAATTAGCAACAGCAAAACCTGATCAGTGGCGGAACGTTCTTCGCTTTTCTAATTTGCTTAATAAAACACACGGTGCTTAATGATGCATGAATGGTAGGGACGTGCCCAGTGGTTCGAATTAGCTGCCGCAGCTGCTCCCTCGGCTTCATCTGTTCATGTTCGGTTAAAGGGGACCTGTTTCTCAGCTTTGCTCTGCGGCAGGAGTTAATACTTTTCTGTTTTCTTTCCCCAGCAGAGAGAATTCAACAGCATGCAAGATCGAGTAATGCTCTTAGCCGACAGCTCTGAAGATGAGTTTTGAATTGGACTGGAGTTTAACTGGGAGATTCAACGATGTTATTATTTGACTTTTTATTTGGGGGGGGGGCAAAAAAAAAAGAGAAAAGTCCTGCCACCTTAGGGGTGTTAGGCCGTCAGTCTCATTATCTGCTGGGTAGTAAGTAGAGTTTTCTTAGACTGAGCAGAAGAGGCTTGCTGTATAGGAACTGCCATACGCAGTGTATGTTTTTATCCTGTAGTGAACTTTCCACAGCCATGGGCTCCAACTTACAAATCTGCAGCGCACGTGTTGTTGAGTAGGAGTTGCTAGGTTAGGTAGAGTAAATATTTGGTATTTTTCCACAGTGTCTTTTCCTCGGTTCGGATTACCTGCATTAGGCACAGCGATGATCGCTGCCAAGGCACACTTGACTCTGAAATAGAAATCTTAACAAAGAACAACTGGTTATGACCGTGCTCTGCCCACTGGAATCCCTAGGCTTGTGGGCCATGGCATTTGCATTTACATTTGCATCAAAACTAGCAGCAACTTCGAATGAAATCTTTTTCCGTAAGAAGATCTCTCAACGCATTAGGATTATATATGGATTTGTCTGGACCTTGCATTATGTACTGGAGTCTCCTGGTTTTAGTATTTCCCCCCTGCCCTTTTATTCTGATTCTTGGCAAAGAAAAAAATGCACCAGAAAAAAATGCATTAAATTGACTCTCAGTCTTAATGTAAGCTTGCTTTCTTAAGTAGTGTAATGGAGTCCGACAGACCTATCAATAGACTCTCACAAGTTTATCGTTCAGAGGTGTCCTTTTTGTGTTTCATTGGACATTGTCAAAAGGAAATGGGGAAGAAATCAAGAGGAAAAAGAGGGTGGGTAAGTTCCCTGAGCGTTTATCTCTGCCATTTGGCTCTCTGCTTGTGTGGCCACCATTCTGAATTATTCAGAGTGTTGTTTTTCTGCATCTGTGGTCTTGGCCATGGAGTTGCTGGGCTGCCATTGGCCCTTATTTGGCTTTATTAGACAAACAGACATTCTGTGGTAGGAGCAGGCACAGTGGCCAGAGTCCTGGAAAGTGATGGAACTTAAGAAAAACCAGCCTCTCTCAGGGCGGCTCACTTTGGGAGATGTTGGACTATGTTAGATCATTTCTCATTTCCCTTAGAATGGAATTCCTTGTCCTGTCTTTTGAACCTGGGTATTTGGGACTTTCAGGAAGCTGAGGATTTGGGTAAAGACTTGGCTCATTTGTGTGGAAGAATAAAAGTTACTAATAACATTGTCCATAGTGCTTGACACCGTGGAGAACTTGTTCACAGTTATTGGAGCCTGCTCCAATGCATTCGAGGCAAGCTGCACAGTTATTCCGCACAGCTACTGTGTGAGGTAGGACAGATGTTTTTATTCTCCCACTTGACTGAAGACAGAATTGAAAAGTGAAATGGTTATCCAAAAAAAAAAAAAAAAAGAAAGAAGGAGACAAAAAGAAAAGGAAAAAAATGAAAGAAGAAAAGAAAGAAAGAAAGACGAAAAACAAGAAAAGAAAAAGAGAAAAAAACCCCAAAATTATACCCAGAAAGAATCAGGACTGGAACCCACTTGGACTCAAAACCATGCACCCCTGTCTTCAGCTCAATGCCCTTTCCATGTACTTTGGAGGGAACGGCGACATTTCAGAGTCTTTGTTTAAAACCAGGGTTTTAAGGAAGTAGCTGCTTGGCCAAGGAACATGTCATACAAGTTTCTGCCCTTATTAAAGGAACGATGCCTAATTTCTCTCCTATACACACAGATTTTTTCCTTTTCCCACCTCAGCTATTGCCTTTACAATCACATACATTTCAGTAGAGAAACCTTTCTTGACTTTATTCATGATGGATAGCTGGTTTACAAGAATGTTTTCATCAAATAATTTTATTTATATTTATTTTTTTTTTTTTTGCCAGGAGATGTAAGCAGATGGGTGGGATTTATCAATTGAAATGAAAAGCTCCGTGTAGTCAAATAGAAGTTAGCAACCGACAGACAAGCTCAAAGTCAGGTTTTGAAAAAAGAACTCAGAGCCATGCGTCTCCAGGAACTTGTAGTTTCATGAGTGGACAGCCTGATACTGCACAGGGGACATTTGCCTTTTCTAAGAGCAGCCCTTTGCTGGAAGTGTCCCTGAAGTTAGGAGGAGCTGAATATGATGTGGCAATACTGTCTTTGGATCCTTGACAAGCTGTTTATAGAGACCAGACAATAGGCAGCTTCATCCAGCATCACATGGGGGATACTAACAGCCACTAACTCTTAGTCTGTAGTTTTAACTAGACCAAGGCTGGTAGGTTGAACCTTCAGACTATGGTATCACAAAGCCCCAAATGACAGACACATATTTTCATTTATCCAGAGGGCTATGGGAATGACATGTATGTGCATTTAGACCTAAGCAGAAATGTCTCTGCAGTCCTTTTTGGGAACAGGTAACTGTTTAAAGAAACAGAGGGCACTTAGATCCCAGCGGATGTCTGTACAAACCCACTGAAACTCCTGGGTCGAGTGGACGGTTCTGTGGGTGGCTCGACTGGTGTGTTTATTTTGGCTGTTTTCCTTGCTGCCAGTGGCTGGGGAACAGTGATTTTCAGTGGTTGGTTTAGGTTATTCAGAGGAATGAAAAGGTTGTCAGGTTCTGAACAAACCTAGGATTAGGGGTACTGCCCCCAGTGGAGGTGCCAGCCAGTGGTTACGCTGTCCTGATTAAAAGTAGTAAATCAGGCATTGATGGGTTTACCTAAAATAAGAGATTTCTATGCTTATATTTGCATTATGAAAATAAAAAGTCAACTCTTTATTCTAAAAACTCAGCTTAGAAGATTTAACCACTAGAGAGGAGAGTATAGCTCAGTGGTAGAGCACATGCTTAGCATGCACAAGGTCCTGGGTTCAATCCCCAGGACCTTCATTAAAAAAAAAAAAAGCTTAAAGGAAATTTATACAACAATATAAATCGACTATATGTCAATTTTAAAAATTGGAAAAAAAAACATTTAACAGCAAAGCTGTCAGGAAGGGGGGTGGGGCTGGTAGTCAGTGTCTGACCCCTTCCTCCCTGAACTGGACTTACCCCTCAGAACTGCAGGTGTCCCACTGCAGCGCCAGGGAGAGAGGGAAGTTTGAGGACACAACCAGGAGAGCATGTATGCAGAGAGCAGCTTCCTTATTAAAAAGACGAGGAAAGAGCAGGTGCCTGTGGGAGAGACCCTTCCCCTAGTCAGCGAGCCAGTCAGTCCCACCTGCCACAGTGGAGAAAGGAAAACGGAAGGAATGAGGAGGGAGCAGAAGCTTCTAGAGAACAAGTAGAAGGCTGGGATGGAGAGAGAAGGGTTCCTCCTGGGCCCCTGATGTCTTTTTCTCTACTTAGAAGACAGTTCTTTTCTTTTAAATCTCTTTAGTGTTTCCTCTCCCATAAATTACTTCTTTCAGTAGCTGCTGGCTTAATTTATGTACAATATTTGGAGTGAATTAGTATCCCAGGGAAACAGATTCCCTTAGCAATGCCTCATCCTTGGCTTCAGCTCTTGAACTGCCTTCGGTGCAGCCTTCCAGAAACAGTTTCTTAAAGGACCTGTAACTCTTACACAGGTCAAATATATTTTGGGGGAAAATTTAAAGCACAGTTTTAGAACGTATTTAAAGTAGTCTTAGCATGGTCAGTCAAAGCTGGCCCTTTATTTCATTATTATTTTTTAAAAGGCTAAGACTTAGAAGTTTAAATGTCATAGAGAGATGCCCAGTGCCTGTCTCTCTGCTCCTTCAGACATCCTCTTCATGAGGAAGTCCGATTAGAACCCCTTTTGCGGAATCACACCCACAACTTGAGGGAGAAGCGTCAAAGCACCCATTGGCGTTGTGATTTCTGTGGATGTCAGTCATCCATGTTTCTACCAGCTGCCAAAAAGCAGCTTCGGGGAACAAGCTACAGGATTTGGCACAAGGTTTTACCTGCATGGCCTTTTGGCAAGATAGGCTTTGTTATGACTACAGGAAATCTGAAAAGGCAGGATTACCACGGAAGGAAAAAAAATCTCTGCTTTTTTAGCATATGTGAAGGTATGGTTACAAGGGAAGAACTATGAGTAGAAGATGGAGGAAAAATCATAGTACAAAGCAGATGTAAAAATGGCACAAAGCATTAGAATGTGCTAGAGGAGGCAGAAGTTGTGAATGCACCGATACTTGGAAAAATGATAAAGATGAGTGAGAAGAGTGCAAATGAGGTGGACCGTTAGCAGAGAAAGGGGCCATAAATCTACACCAATCTATGTCTCCATCCTCTCTGTCAAAGAAAATTGCTATGCACCAGGTAGAAGAGACATGGGTGGGAGGGAATTGAAATCTAAGATCAATGAGATGGAAGGAGCTTGGTTACTTTAAATAAGCTTAAGCTCAGTTAAATATCTCTTGTAATTATGCAGAGTTCAAATGACTGAATATAAATTTCTAGGAACAGGAAAGAATTTGAAAACAAAATAATGCTGTTGACTTACTAAATGCTCGTCATTTGTACATGTACCACACCCCCCCGCATTACACACCTCCTTTTGGGAGGAAGCCATTAAACTGATAAGCTGGGGATGGAGTGAGGAAAGACATCTGATTATTTTCTCTGTCAACATAGCTGGAAACATAATTCTGTTGCTTAAGTTCTACATGCAGAAAGAATAATCAGCACTTATGTTGTAAGTCACTGTTAGCTGTATAAATGCATTGGGAGTCTCCTATTTTGGGTATCTAACTCCCTATTAATTAGCCCAGATTTCTACTATGTGTATATAGGATAAGAGAGGAAGGGAGGGAGGGAGGAAGGAAGAAATTTCCCCTAGTAAACAGCAGCAAAAGAAAAAAAACAAATCATACATTCCTTTGTTCTAGTTTGCTTAAAAACACACCCAAATTTTGGGGTAAAAAAAAAAATCCTCTCAAATAGTCCACTCAGTAAAGCGAAGATCTCACTTTCCCTCCTCAAAAGGCAGCATGAGCAATAATATAATGATGACTGTTAATAATTTATAGGAGGAGGGTATAGCTCCGTGGCAGAGCGCATGCTTAGCATGCAGGAAGTCCTGGGTTCAATCCCCAGTACCGCCATTAAAAAAACAAACAAACAAATAAATAAACCTAATTACCCCCCACAAAATAAAAACCAAAAAAAAAGTTTTTTAAAACCAGTAAACATTTTTTAAAAAGAAAAAATTTTAATAAATAAATAAAAATTGAATATAAATTCTCACCCTAATACTTCAGTCTCCAGATCCAAAGTTCAAGACTGATTTTGCTCAGAGGTGAAACTTTTGTGGCCTAAGGGTGGAGGAACTGAGAAGGAGTAGAAACAGAAGAAGTAACTGCAGGGGGAGAAATCCTCTTTTCTCCTCAAGGTTTGTAGGTAAAGGAACAGAGAGCAAGCAGAATGGAAGGCAAATGGGGGTGCGCACTTGGAGATTTTATTGCCTCTGAGACGAAGACGTCATTTGTTCTGGTCTTAAAAGTCTGAATCTGGTATCAGGTGGGTTTTTATTAACCACTGTCCTGTGCATCTCAGTATTTTCTTCCTAATTCACAATGAAGTGAAGGAAGGGACCGATCGATTTGAGACGTTCCTCTAATTTTATGTCTCACAGCGCAGCCTCAGAGTTTATGTAGTTTCAGACTTTTTCATGACCAGACAGACCAAAATCTACATGTAGGAAACTATAAGGACAATCCTGCAGAAAGGAAAGATATTTGGATAACAGATGATTCAAGCCTTTTCTCTTCCAAAAAGGACTCCTGATACAGAACCTCCAGTGATCAGTTTCCCTTATTTCTCTTTGTGTAAGAGATGAAGGAAAGGAGGAGAAATCTGGAATGGTCCTGTGATTGAACTGATCAAATCCCGAAGGTCTGTGTCAAGGGGAGTGAGGATGGTTGAAGATTCTATCTGTGGTAAACCAAGAGCACTGTGATGTTATTGCTTCTCATGGAATCAGTATTTGTTGAATGTCTTTTATGTATCTGACTGTGTTAAGAGCTGAGAAAGTAAGACACAGTCCATCACCAGAAAGAGCTTATGGACTAGTGAAGGAGGGAGCAAATGGGCTGTTTCATCACAGGGACACAATGAGGGATAGAAAAGTAGCATCTAACCCTGCCAAGATTGGAGATGTTTCTCCAGAGCCAGTAGCATCAAACCTGGGCCGGAGGGTTGAGTAGAGATGAGTGCTCCAGCCAGGGGATCCACGTGTGTCAGATCCAGCAGTGAGAGATCAGGAAGTTCAGGATGGCTGGAGTGCTGGGGACACTAGGAGGGTGGGGTTGGAGTTGGGGTTGCGGGAACATACAGTGTGAAATATGAGGTCATGCCAAAGGAATTACGACTTTATTTTGAGGGCATTTAGAAGGTCATGGAAGGGATGTGCAGAGAAGCGATACGATCAGGGCTGAGTTCATGGGAAGGCTGAACTGGCGAGGTTAGTGAAGAGTCAAGGGCTGGTGCAGCAATGCAGGTGAGAGATGACCATGACCTGGGCCAGACCTGGGCCAAGGTTGCAGGAGTAGATGTGGAAGGGGAGTATGGGTTCCAGAGGTGTTTAGGGACTTGGGGGTTGGTTAGAAGTGGGGATGAGGGAAAAGACAGTGGTTGAAGCTGACCAGGGTCATGACACTTCAGAGGCCCGGCAGGTATGGAGTCCAGGGTCCCGTCTTCCAGAGGCACTGACCCTGTGTCATCCCAGCAGATCCAGCCTGAGAAAAATAACCTACAAGCCTGCCAAAGACGTGCAGGCAGCTTTAACTTTCTACAGTGTGTGTGAGTATGTGGTCATTCTCTGTAGCTTTTAATAGTAGGTTCCAAAGAAAAAATGTTAAATTTAAACTTAAACATTTGGGTAAACCCTCCAAATACCTTCAGGTGGTTGTGTTACTTTGGTTGAGCCCCAGATATGAGTTACTATCTAGGATCTGACTGACTCCCTGGCTTTGTGAAGACTAACAGGAGAGTTTCTTATTCTTTGGCATGAGAACCAAAACTTACGATCCTGTTTTTATCTTTTTTTTTTAAGGAAATGAAATCATTTATCATTCTTAAGAACCAATTTTATACATTTATGGAACTGCTTTCTAATCTTTTTCCCCCCAGTTTTACTGAGCTATAGTTGACTTAACAGCTCTGTATACGTTGAAGGTGTACAGCACAATGACTTGACATGCATATACTGCAAAATGATTACTGTAAGTTTAGTTAACATCCATCTCCTCACATAGTCACAATTTTTCCCTTATGATGAGAACTTTTAGGATCCACTCTCTTAGCAACTTTCATACATACCATACAGCAGTGTTAACTATAGTCGTATTGTACCATACATCCCCAGTACTTATTTATCTTATAACTGGAATCTTGTACATTTTGACCACCTTTATCCAATTCCCCCACCTCCTGCTCCCCCAGGATTTTGTTTTCCTTGAAAACAAATCCAAGAAGCTTCTCTCAAGGCTGGACCATGTGAGGATGATGCTGGGCTTTGGATGTGCAGCCTGAAAACTCTCACGAGCAAGGGGGGGTTCTACGTCCATCCTGAGTGTTTCTGTGGCCTTTTGACAGTTGTCACGGATGATTATTGAGGACTTTATCTTCTTTAGCATATGAAAAATAAAGCAAGGTTTTCATGGTTGCCATATCAACACAAGGCTGGATTCTGGAGGGCTCAGGGCAACAGTGAAGAGCTGAGGAAATGCAGAAAGGAAATAATGATCACTTCAGCCTCACCCCCCAGAGATAACCATTGTTACCATTTTGGTCTATATTTTTCTAATCTTTTTCTCTGTGTGGTTATGTTGTATACACACACTTTACACAAAATCAGGATTATAATTTACATGCTATCTTGTTGCCTCCCTATAGCTACAATTTCTCATGGTTGTTTTAAAAGGAATAATGAGAGAGAAAAGGGCTTGTGAAAATCCTGAAGCTGCATTTGATGAACAAGCGGTTTCTTTCTCATTAAGATTTACTTGATATTTGACTGCCCAAGACGGCCCAGTGACCTCAGGGCCCTTCCATGTGATACAAATGAAAACACAGTTGAAAGAAGAAAATTCTCCATAAACACAATGCCCATGGACCAATGTCATAGCCTTGTGCCCTGAGGGATTAGAGAATGGTTTTCTGTCTTTGCATGTGCAACTGAAGCAGAATTGTAAGCTTTTATAATTAGATGCTAAGACCAAATAACCATGAATGTAGATGATATGCAGTATTGTGAGAAATACTGGGGAAAAATACACTTATGATGATGATCTAAATTGATTAAAGGCTTGTTCAGGTCAATTCTTTTGAATTTAATTAGCATTTTTGTGTCAATTATTTTTATAGTGCACTCATATTTTCTGTGTTTGATTGCTGTTGGCTGAAGGTAAGTGAGCAAACGTCCCCTGTTATGTCCATTGTTTTCTTCTCTCTGTCGTTCTTAGAAAGAGAAGTCACAGCTTTTCACACTTCCCTTCCTCGTCTCCAATGGACCAACTTCTTTCAACCTCCCTCCGTTCCTTTTAGCTTTAAAGTGTCTCAAATGAAAGTGAGCACAAGCCGATACAACAGAATTTGTTCCACTAAATGATGCTATTGTCTTAGTTTTATGTATTTTAAGAAAAATTTTAAAGATCTTTAAAAACAGTTAATGAAAGCCAGTGGCGCATTTGACCAAGACCTCTGTAAGCATCTCCATTAGCCCATATTCCTCCAAATTTCTTGTGCAGAGTAGGACATGAAATTAAATAAAGCACACGAGAAAGCCCTATGAACTTTATTCTAAAGCTATTTTCTTCGGGTGTGAAAGTAAATTCTTACTCATAAAGTGTTATCAGATTAAAAGAGGTTGGTGTAAGCATTTGGCAAACTGATTAAATCTCTGAAGAGCTCGCTCTTCATAACATTTGCTGCTCATGTAGCCGGTTCTCAGGTTCATCTCATGAGACTCTTTAGCGTGTTCCTGAGGAGGGAGTACTGTTGTCTATTGCAGTGAACCTTGAAAACTCATCCTTGTATTGACTTTCTTCCTTCCCTGTTTCACTCGACCTGCGTGTAATACTTTGTCCCAGGTTCTGCTTTCAGGGAACCCAGGCTGCAATTGCTGGGACTGGGATTTTGGAGTGAGGCCACCCGTCAAAGGTGATAAGGACCCAATTCCTGGCCAGAAGTGTCCCAATGATTAAGACTGGTAGTGGACTGGGATGGGGTCCAGGCAGAGGCATCGGGTTGTCTGGTAGTGGTGGTCCTTAAACAGTATGGGAGCTGTGGTAATTTTAAGAATTGAGGTGGCTGAGAAATGTTATGAAAGCTTAAGGAATGCCTCTGTGGCAGTGTTTCGGGAGTCTCTTATCTGTATATTGTGCTGAAATTCTGATACTCAAGGTCCCCCTCCAAGGAAGCCACCTAGACCGAGATGCTGGCCAAGGGTAAGAGCAATCTGAGTGAGTGATGGAGGATGAAGATGAAGAAGATTACTCTGGTCTTGGGATCAGATGCAACAGCAATAACCGTTTTGCAGAGTTTGTGGCTGGTGCCAGCTTGAAGGGGACTATCTACGGTGGAGTGAATACAAACGGGGTGGAGCAGGCACAAACAGGAGAAAGAAGTGGATTGTGCAGACACCGCCTCTGCCACACTCCAAATCCTCTCGCTCGCACTGCTGCTGTGGTCACCAGTTCTGTGCACGCTTCAAGCAGCTTTGTCTGGGTGCAGCCTGACGGAGGCCAGCCTTGTGCTGTGGTCCTGTCATGCTCCTGATGCTGGAATGTCCTGACCCGGTACCGTGGGAACCATATCATGGCTCAGGCATGTGCAACTCACAGCACAAGGGAGTTGACATGTGTGGGGCCATCCCTGGCCACTGGGAATGGGGATGGACGGGAACATGCTTCCCTTTTCACTCTCCCAGGCAGACAGTTTTCAGTTGGAACTTATAAGGCTCCCCAGAAATCCGGTGAGAGTGGGAGCTTGTCACCCCTGACAGCGGCCAACTTGATGATGCATCCTAGACAATCCTTTCCCTCCTTCACTCTTCACTCCTTTATCTATATTCCTGTTCCCTGACATCATGTTTTCAAGTAACTACTTCATTTAAGCCTTTGTCTCAGGTTCCATTTTGGGGAGAGCTCAGACTAAGACAGTGAGAGAGAGCAGTGATCTGGTATTTAACTGCAGGAGGATTTCAGGACATCAGAGCCCAGGTTGGTACCATAATATCTCTAATAATGAAGATGACACATTTAGGCCACATGCTTCCTTGTTAGAAACTCTGTAACCAGAGGATATAGTGATTTCAGAGCTGGAAGAATCCTTGGATCCCATTTTAGCCTAACTCCTTTATTTTAAAGAAAAGGAAGTTTAGACTGTGGATATATCCAGTACATCTGAGCAAGGGGACTTTACAGTATGTCAAATCCTCTAGTACTAACCAAAATAATGATGAGTATTCCCTGAAGGGTGAAATTTTATACCTAAGAGTCTTGAAGACGAAGGGACAACCTAAGAGTGTTGAAGATAAACAAACAGGAAAAACCGGGTCAGGATAAGGTTCGCTGAGGGCTGACTATGTTCAAAAAGTAGAGGATGGGGATGTTTTTGAGACAGAAACGAACTTTCCAGTAGAGAGATTTCTCTTGGACTTGTTCAGTTTTTGTCCATGAAATAGCTAACACATTTCACATGCCAAACATTTGACATATTTAGTATGTGACGTAAGCGTTATTGTCTCCATTTTACAGAGCAGGAAGTTGAGGCTCAGAGAGGTTCAGTGACTTTCTAAGATGAGCTGTCCTCTAAACACTGCTGGTGGTATTCCTTCCATTCACCTCACCATATCTCCTCGGACAGAGAGGAGACCCAGTTTCCCCTGTCCTCAGCAGTCCTCGAGTTTATAGGCAGCCTTGTCAGGGCTGTAAGCAGAGTCCATCAGAGGTATGAAGAGACCACTGATTACGCCTTGGGGTCCCTGCCCCACAAAGCACCTATGAAAGGAATAACTCCATTTTCCATTCAAGGCCGATGTATTATGTATAGTATCAAGCTTTTTTCCTCACTCCCAGCTAAAAGTTTTTGCTAGTTGCTGGTGACAACTTAAAAATAATTTCATTAAAATGGGGAAGATATAGTTCCTACCTAAAGTAGAGTAAAAAACAAATTTTTGTCAGGCAAGCTAGTTGTACAAATTAAAGTCAATGAATATATTTTTACAGATAATGGCAAATTTAAAAAACAGCATTCATTCATTCATTCATCCATTCAATACACTTTCTTTTTTTGAGTGCCTACAACTGTGCTATTCACTATGTTGGGAAATAGCCACACATGGTTATTTAAATTTAAATTAATTAAAATTAAATTAAATATTAAAATTCAGTTTCTCTGTCATAGTAGCCTTGTTCAAGTGCCCAGGTAGCCGCATGTGTCTAGGGGCTACCGTACGTATTGGACAGTGGACGTAGAACATTTTCATCATCATAAAATGTTCTGTTGGATAGTTTTGGCCATGCTGGGCACACTAAGATCAGTTCTGGGGATACAGCAGATAAAATAAATATGGTCCCTACTTCATGCGCTCACAATTAAGGCGGGGGAGAAAGATTAAAATATGCAAGTAAAATGATAATATATAGTAAGTAATGTTATAGAGGAAATACAGAGTGTGCTGGGATAAAGGGTATTAGGTGGCCCGTCCTTTATATAGTGCCGTCACCTGAGAGATGTGAAGAAGCCACTGGGAAGAGCATTCAAAACAGAGGGAACGAACAGGGGCAAACATCTTAAAAACCGACCATGTTTCAGGGAGGCGAGTAAAGGGAGTCAGAGGGCTTTGGACCATCTGGGGGAGAAAACTGGCCACCAAATGATACCATACAAGGATGTTGGTGAGAGAACAGCTTCATAACAACATTTGAGAACAATAGTTCTTTGACTTGAATGTGCATTCGAATCACCTGAGGGCTTCTTAAAGCCCAGACCACCAAGTCCCACACCGGGAGTTTCAGATTCAGTAGGTCTGGCTGGGGTCTGAGAACTTGCATTCCTAACAAGTTCCCAGGTGATGCTGATGATGTTGGTCTGCGGACTGCACTTTGAAAATCACTGATTTAGTAGATGAAGAAGTGAAAGCTCAGAAAGTTGGCATGGCTGGCCTGAGTCCCACAGCCAGCTAGTGATGAGACAGAGAAAGCAGGGAAGGGACGAGAGAAGAGGGCAAGTGAGTGGGAAGTTCGACATCGTTCTCAAACACACGTCTGACTGGCTGTACTCGGAGGGGACAGACAGAAGCTGTGCTCTGAGCATTTTTGACCTGGTTGTAACAGCAGGCAGGCAGGGAGCTCGGCATGCTGTATAAGGATTTTTGTTTGCTTTAATACGGTTCATTTCAAAGGAGCTTCTTTTCCTCAAGATTACTAATCAAAACACACTCCGTGTCAAGGTAAGTTTATGCTTGACTCAGCTGACTTAAACCTCTCCATGTTTCTTTAAAATTATCGTCTAGAAAATGCCAATTGCTACTTCATGCCTAAGGCACAGGTCTTAGAAGTGTTCACTGACCGGTTTCAGCTACTATAAAGTATCCCGTCACTTTCAAACATGACTGTTCCCCTCTCCCCCTGCCCTTTCTCCTGACTAGAAGGAAAGGCCATTAATTGTTTCGCCTGAGTTGGGAGAAAAACACCACCAGGATGGCAGTACTTCACATCTTAATAGCTGCCTAGAGTTTAGCATCGTGCTTCTAAACCTGGCTGTACATTGGCGCTTTCAGAACTAACCCGCCCCAGCCCTGTCCCTGGGGGTTCTGCTTTAATTGGACTGAGTTGGGTGCTTGTACACTGGTATTGTTAAAACTTCCCTGGAGATTCTACAGTGCATCCAGGACTCCATGGTCCAGAAAATGCTTCTACATCTGCTCTCAGTAGGTGGGCAGACGGTAGAGAGTTAATACAATAGTTCTTAAACTTGAGCCTGCATCAGAATCACCTGGGGGCTTCTTAAAGCACAGAGGGCCCCTCCCCCAGAGTTTCTCATTAGTAGGTCTGGGTGGGGACTGAGAATTTGCCTTTCTAACAAGTTTCCAGGTGGTGCTACCAGTCTAGGAACCACATTCTGAGAGTTACTGATTTAGTAGATTGTTCTCAAATTTAGCAGTAACGAAAGATCAGAAAGATGACATCGCTGGCCTGATTCCACCCAGTTAGTAGAAAAGAGAGAGGCCCAAATGGGTCTTCGGGCTGTAACCTGGGCTGTTTATCCTCTACCAGGCTCTGTGGTGCTTTGTGCCTTTGGATTCGTCACGATTCACTCTCTCTGCTTGCAGTGAAATCATATGCATCTTTCCCCCAGACTTCCAGTTTGCACAGTCAGGTGCAGCAACTTCCAATTGTATTATGGAGGTGACCGTCTACCTTGATGGGTGACAGGGTGACTACTGATTTAGCAGCTGTTCCCACAATTTTTCTTATGGAGGGAGAGGGTGCTCTGTTAAAGGAAATGCATTAAAAAGCTATTCTGTGTTGAAGAAGGTGCAGAAGCCAAAGTAACAAAGAAAACAATTAAACTGCCTTGCTTCTTATTCTTGGAAAGAAGAGAAAAAGGCAGGGAGAAGCGGGCAAGACAGTGGCCACTTGGGTTTCCTGTGGCGAGAAGCAGCCAGTGGCGAGTCCATGGTGGGAGAGTATCCAAAGGTCTTTTAAAGACGAGGATGTTTAATGCTTGATTGAAGGTGTTTGTGTTGCTTCAGGGGAAGGTCTACTAAATGTACACACACCTTACGAAAAGTCTGTGAAAATCAAACAGAGGGCTATGTTTCGTGTTTGGGTTAGCGTGACCCAGAACACCAACTCAGATATGGAATGGAGAGTGGAGACAGTTATTTCAGCTGAAGCCAGAGTTTGGAGCTAGGGAGGGAATGGGGTTCACCAGAGCTTGGGGGCATTTGGACTTGACATCCACAGAGTATGGGTAAGGGACAGGGCCGCAGAGGGGCACTGAAACCCATCTAGATCCCACAGGGGTGACTGAGTTTGGCTAACAGCTGGGTGAGAAGTGGGAGGATGGGCCTGGCCCAGGTCAGAGAACGGCTTCCCCTGTTAGGTTCTTGGGCCTCTGAACAGGTTATTCTCCCAGGGGATCTGACCATCCTGGGGATTTTGGGGTGACCCTGACAGTCTGGGGAGAAAGCGAGGCCCAGGGCATGGTTCTGACTATGAGCCATATTTGCCTAGATGGCAGCATCTGGAAAAGGACAGAAGATTTGAAATCAGGAGCTGGACTCTTTCCCCATCACTGGTGGCCTTACTCGGTATTTTAACCAGTGTAGATAGTGATTCAGAATGTGGGTTCTGGAGTCAGACTGCCAAGAATCCTAATCCCAGCTCTACCATACTGAGCTGTGCTAATGGGCAAGACATTCACTTTCTGCCCCAGCCAGGGGCCACGCAGGAAGGAGGCGGTGCTCCTGAGAATTTAACTGAAGAGAGTTGAGCAAAGAGATTTTTTTTTTCCGAAGTGGGGAAGGTTAAGGTGACCAGTGAGGGATGGTGAGGCCCCAAGGGACAGTCGGCAGGGGACGTCATGGTCACCTTTCTGCCCGAAGGGGGAAGAGGAAGGAGCAGTTTACCTGAACACCGTGGGGGCTGTAGTGAGGGTGGGGCCCACATCACTGGACCAGAGCTGCGGTCTGTTAGCCATTGCCAAAGCCAGTCCAGCAGGAAGGAGGAGTGGGATTAAATACCCATACCTCTCGTCTCCCAGTTTCCCATCTCAAGGCAGTGCCTCCTACTGGCCCAGCTTAACTGGAACCACAGGGCAAAAAGCCCTGCTGACTCAGTCACAGAGGCCAGACTCCCAGGGCCACAGGTCAGTGCAGAGTGGGGAGCAGAATGGGTATCCTGAGCCAAACAGTATCACCAGCCCTGCTTCAGTAAGCCTTGATGCTCTCATCTTTAGAATGGGGATGCTAATAGTAAGGGCAGTTACTTCATTATGAATATTAAATGAGATGGTGCATGGAAAGCTCGGAGCTGTGTCCGGCCCACAGTGCATGCTCCAGGGGTGTTGGCTGTTGTGATTATTACGTTAAAGGTAATCACTTGGGCCGTCCTTTGGGGACTGTAAGCCTCATTCCAGGAGGCTCCGCTGTCTAGTTGAGAAGGCTTCCTGTTGCAGAGTAATCTCGGTAGGCTTCTGTAGGCGGGGGCACAGGTAGACGCTCCGTCACCGCCGGTGAGTAATACGCTGAGTCAGAGGAGAGGCAGCAGCCCCCTCTTCTTTCTCACCCTTCTTTTAGCCTTGTCAATACTCTGTGTGTCAAGCTAGATGAAGTCTTCGCCTGTCTGGTGGAGGTGACGGGCTTTATTTATAGACTCAAGCCCTCTGGGGGGAGCAGTCCCAGGGGTGGGGCTAGACAATCACATTCCTTCCCAAGGAAGGGCCAGCTGTGTTCTTTGCAGACCCTGCACGGCTCTGGCCAGGGGCTGCCAAGCATGTTTTTCTTACATTTCCTGCGTGTCTCTGTGGGAATCCTCCTCTACCTCCACCACCCTACCCAGGACCCAGCCCAGCCAATCACAACACCTGTTCTCTTGGTTCTGAATTGATCCAGGGACCTAGAGATGACAGTTTCCTCCTTTTAAAAAAAAATCTGAATTTTTTTTTGAGGTGTAGTCGATTTATAGTATTAGTTTCAGGTGTATAGCAAAGCGATTCCATTATACATATACATACATACACATATTTTCAGCTTCGTTTCCATTATGGCTCATTACAAGAAATTGAATATAGTTTCCTGTGCTATACAGTAGGTCCTTATTCCCTAATCTATCCCTCCTCCCTTTCCCCCTGGCAACCACAGTTTATTTTCTATGTCCACGAGTCTATTTCTGGTTTGTAAATAAAATTTGTATCTCTGAGATTTGCCAGTGCCACCACTATATATAAAAACAGATAAAAAAAACATTTCTTCTGTATAGCACAGGGAGCTATATTCAATATCTTGTAATAGCCTTTAATGAAAAAGAATATGAAAACGAATATATGTGTATATATGCATGACTGGGGCATGATGCTGTATATCAGAAATTGACACATTGTAACTGACTGTGCTTCAGTTAAAAAAAATTTTTGTCTCTTTTTTTCCATTTTTTTTTAGATTCCACATATAAGTGACATTATATGATATTTGTTTCTCTTTCTGATTTACTTCACTTAATATGATAATCTCTAGGTCCTTCCATGTTGCTGCAAATGGCATTACTTCATTCTTTTTTACGGCTGAGTAACATTCCATTGTCTTTATATACCACATCTTCTTAATCCATTCATCGACAGTTTGCTCTTTAAAGAAAGGAGATGTACAACAATCGCGGTCCCTTTCAGACCTAGAATAAACAACTGAGAAAGAAAACAAACCCCCCAGGGACTGGCTGCAGGTCTTTTACTTCACCCAAAGCCTATAAACACGTTGGTTAACAGTGCAGGTTTTGGAGTCCAAAGGCCTGGTTTCCAATCCTGAATGTGACCCTGGGCAAGTTTCTTCATCTAAGCTTCTCTTTCCTCATCTACAAGGTGGGGATAATGATCGAACCTTCTCCCCAAGAGCTTATCAATTGGTAGTTGTGCAGGGTTGGAGTAGGTGGAGCCGGGAGGGCATGAAGTCCTAGGGAGAGAAGGAATAAATAAGGTCACATAAGGAACCTTACATGCCTGGTCCCTGGTAGACAGTAAGCACTGAAACATTTTAGCTATTATTTATTATCTTTATTTTTGAAGAACCTAAAGTACATACATGTCTATGGCAGTGGACAAAACCTTTCCTAGCCCACAAAATTCTACGTGGATTTACATGGAAAAGGTTACCAAAATTTTAGTTACTATCTTCACCCTCAAAATAGAATCAAGTCCAGCATTTGGGTAGTGACAACAGTTGGACTCAAGCTGTAGCATGAATCGAGAAATACGTTTCTCAAGGTGAGTAGGATTCAGGCAGAGAAGGCTTTGACTGATCAACCACGTCTCCCAGTGTAAGGTGCAGTTACGGCTCTGCTTGGGTCCTACAGGGAAACAGATCACTGAGGGCTTGGTCCTTCTTGGCTGGTGTGATGGCCTTGAGAGAGACCGGGAGAAGCCGGTTTGGCGCTGGTGGGCAGGAGTGGGTGGGGTCTGTGTCTGGTCATGTACTGGGATGCTCTGGTTGTGTTATTATCACACCGCCAGGATGTCTCCCCAAGGCCCAGTCCTACACTCTGGCTCTTGCTTGGATGGGAAACATGATCCTGGGACTGAGCTGTGATCCAGGAGGAGCCATGAGCTTCTGCTATAAGGCCTGTAACTGCTGCATGGATGGAATTCTTTTCTTTTCTAAGTGCCTAGTGTTAAAGAGTGCTTCATTCAGTTGAATTATTCTTAATGTTATAGCTGCTGTAATGGGAAAAAAGGAAATAGAGAAAGCAATCTTCACTCTCCCATCACTCCTATAATCTGAATATTTAATTTTTTCTTGTTCCCTTCTGGTTCTAGTTCATATGACTAGATGGTTTTTATATAGCTGAGACCATAGCAGAAATTTCATTTTGAATTTTTACTTCATTAAGCTTTGGAAATAACACTTGTAGACTTCTTATTCTCCACCTTAAGAAAAATGTACAAGTCCACTGCTGGACCCGACCCCTCTCTGCTACCACACTCACTCATCTCCATTATGAGAAACACTGAAAAGAAACGTGTATATTTTTAGGGGCAGGTGCTTCACTGACTGGCATTTCCATCATTTTAGAAATTGCTATTTTGTTTCATGTATAAAATTGAATCTTACTTGTTTCCCCTCAGTCTCCTTGCTCTTTGCCTTTCCCAGAAATAAGACTCGCAAGCTTTTGATCTAAATATCAGAGTCTGTCGTCTCTGTAAAGCATCAACCTCTCTTGAAAGTGAGTGTGCTTTCATACTCTGTCTCCCAGCCTGCCTCTCCCACCGAGAAGTGATAAATCTTGTAGGCACCTTCTGGATTTGGAAATCAGGGCCACCCTGCAGCTGGGGCAGTGGTTCAAACAGTAGCAACCGTGCCCACCTGAGAGCTACTTACCTGAGGGGTGCTGGGCCTCCTGAGAAAGGAGAGGGGTCCCTGGGGTGACAGGCCCCCAGACGGAGGGAAACTCTTGGACAAAGGCAGGAAGGTGAAAGCCTCTTATTCCCTTGGAGGAGAGGGAGACAGTTCCAGGAGGTGGGGGATCACCCTGCCACCCGGCTGAACCAGACTAATGTTCTGCACACAAAATGATGCTCACCAAAGTGGATGAAGTGTGCATCCCAAAGTGGCACCCCATAAATTGTTCCTACTGGCCTGTGAGATGCTTGGTTCCCCGTCAAGGTGATTATAAACCTCACGTTTCAAAGTGGCTTTTTGGTGAAAGGATGCCTGTGCGTCCAGTTTGTCTAAGACGTTCCCGGTTTATGCCTGTTGTCCCCAGCATCCTAATTAATAGTCCACTCCCTCTCAAAAACATAAATGATATGTTCATCCTGGTTTTTGGGAACCCCAATAAGATTCTAGGATGTCTAAAACTGACTGAGAGAATTGTCACATTTTCTGGGAAAAATCTGGGGGAGAAATTCTGTGAGTCTGAAGATCACAGTGGCAAAGAGGTAGTAGCCACAGTGATGCCAAGAGAAGAAGTCTTCTGAATTTCCCTTCCTGCTCCCCAGAGCAGGGCCCGAGCAGCAGGGCCACAGCAATGCAGGACACAGAGTTGTTGAACAGGGCCAGTGGCAGCTGGCGTGAAGGTTGGCATCCATCTATTTCCCACAAATGGAGAAAGAGAGAGGGGGCTGGTTGAGCTAGTGGTCCAAAAAGATTGGATGGAGTGAGGACCACACACCTCTGGGGTGGTTCCACTGCTTTGACTTTTCCAGCAGCCATTGTGTCCTTCAGAAACGAGGGTATCATTCAAATAAGAAAGCAGGCTACATCTTCTGAGGCCTAGCGCCACATCCTTCCCACAGAAAATGATTCTCTTTCTGGCTAGCCAAACCTGCCCTTTGCATCTGTTCACATCCCTCCGCTTGGCTCTCGTTGGCTTTTCTGAATCAGAGGCAACGCAGAACATCCTCGCCTGAAACAAAAATGCTGGTTCATCAGGGAAGTTGGGAGGCTGAGCAGCTGTGGACACAGCTGGTGCCTGGCAGCCCTTTCAGCAGTGTCCGGCTCTGTTTTTGCTGAGTATCTCCTTTCCAAGAGGCAACAACTATAATTTTTTACCCACACAAAATCATCAGAACAACATTCAGCGGCTGCTGGCTGGAATGGGGCTCTGGAAACCACTTCGTCAGGTACAGCAAATTTCTACTGCCCGGCTTCCAACGACTCACTCAGCATTCCCAAAGCACACCCCACCTCCCCCACCCACACTTGAAAAATCTGCCCTTTAGAATATCTCCCAGCCAGTAGCTTCTCTTTTGGCCGTGTCTGCTGACATGGTTTTTGATTTGGGAAAGAGGGCGAGGAGCCACGTGGAAGCATCACTCTCTGGGATGTCAGAGTCTCCTTGGAAGAGCCCTAATTAAGGACTCTGAATGATTGACAGGTGGTGGAAACTCACAAAAAGCGCACTTGACATGCAATGGAAGTCAATGTCTGAGTTGCAAAAAAAAAAAAAAAAAGTGATAGGAGACCTTGAAAAACCTTTGCAAGTAATACTATAATTTTGTTCCTTAGTTATACATTTATAAAACCCTGAAATGTCTACCAAATGAACCTGGCATGCATATGCTTTGACTGTTATAAATAGGGTGTAACATAACTTGGTAGTAAATTTGTTGTTTCAAGTTTAATGGAATTTATTTTCGATACTGTACAGTCTTGCTGAAGTATAGCCTTTGAATGTATTCATTTAGGGTTAGGAATCTGTGAACAGGGAAGACAGATTTATTGCTGAGGATAATGAAAATTTAATGAGAAGGCAGACCCTCAAAAGAGGAAGGGATGGAGAAAGAAAATTAACATGTGCAGTACCCCTCCTGTGCTCTGCATTTGTACATGCTGTTATCCAACTGCACCATTTTGGGATAAGAGGGAAATCACATTCCTTTTAATATTCAGATTAACATGACTGAAGCCCAATCTGCTAGCCCAAGAACAGCCTTCTCTCCAGCCCCACACTAAAGACCTCAGATTAGTTCATCAGTCTCCCTGAGCCTCAGCTGCCTGGTCTCTAAAATGGGGATAATACCCATAGCTCCATCTCTGAAGGTTGTTGTTCTGATTAGATAATAAAACACATGTAAAAAAAAAAACTCATGTAAAAGACTTATTACAGTCACAACTCATGGGAAGTGATAATAAATGTTACAGTCTCTCTCAAGCACAGTGGGCTGGTTCTGGTGACGTGTATTCAGAGGACAGAAAACCAGAAACTCTACTCAGGTCTCCAAGGAGAGGGGTGTCTTTGAATGGTTGTTGCTTTTGCTGCCGCAAGGTGTCGCTGGTGGCCCCGGGGGCCAGTGCAGGTCTCCCTGGCTTCAGTGGGAGAAGGGTGTTCAGAGGTTCAGTAACAGCATTCCAAGTACAAGAAACAGAGAAAAGAGAACCCCTCTTCCGCATTGATACACTCAGCTATGTTTGTTCTCTGACAGCCTAGACCTGAGCTCCAAATGCTACAGCTCTTTTACAGCACCGTACAAAAGAACCTTCTGTGATGAGGGAAGTGTTCTGTATCTGTGTAGTTCAATATGGTAGCCACTAGCCACCTGTGATTACTGAGCACTTGATTACTTCTTCTTTTTTTCCCCAGATTTAGCTGAGAGGTAACTGACATACAACATTGTGTAAGTTTAAGGTGTACAATGTGATGATTTGAAAAAAAATTCAATTTCACAATGTGATTTGATACACCTATATATCGCAAAATGATGACTACAGCAAGGTTTGCTAACCTATCCATCACCTCACATCATCCTGTTTCACCATTTTGATGATTTGATGTCTCTTCTCCTGTAATTACTTCCTACTGAGCACTTCAAATATGGCTAGTTAACCATGGAACTGAATTTAACATTTTATTTCATTCTGACTAAATTTAAATCATCACATGTGGCTAGTGGCTACCATTTTGGACCATGCAACTTTAGGGATACAGCTTACAGCCTAAAAACACATACATACACACGTGCACAACTAGCCATTTTCCTGAGGCATATGCTCAGAGACCCATGGAAAAATCAGAAGGGGTTTCAAAGTCAGTCACATGCTGTGCTTGAAAGTAGCCCTCTCTCAGGACCACAGAATCAGCTCAGGTTCTTCATGCCACTCCCTGGAGAGGCTAGAGTTTAGACTTCCACGTACTTAACAGAGGAACCAGAAGGATGGAAGAGTCCAGCGCCCAGAGACGCTGCAAGCCCAGCCTTCCCCTGTGGGGCACCGCCAGAACGTCTGTCTCTCAGCCTCTCCAAGTCACCCCGTCCAGGCACCAGACTCCCATCCAGGGAAGCCCTTCTTGCCTCTTCCCTAATGCCCAACTTGCTTTGTGCTTCAGTACGCCTGGCAGTTGAATTTCCAAGTACTTTTTCCTCATGGTCCTTAAGAGACAATAAGAAAAGTAAAACCATCTAAGGTGGGCACATTTTTCTAGGTCTAGGCTGTTCAGTCTTGGCCATAGTCATATTATTACATTACAATCCCATTTAAACGTCACCACAATGCTATGAAGTAGAAATTTGTCTTAGTTGGGACCCTTAATGAAAACAGAGCCTGATACGAAGGCTCGCGTGCAGGTGGGTTATTTGATAATGGAATTGGAGGAAGCAGGTGTCAGGCACAGAGGGAAGGAAGAAAAACAGAATGAAAGCAGTAGTGTGCTGATAAACCTTTATCAGCCAGCTTTCTGGGAAAAAAAGCCTATGACCCTGATTTGTGACATTTATCATTTTCCATGGCCAGTTTCAATGTGGAGTCACTGGATGTGGAGTTGGGAAAAGATGGGCACAGTCAGCCCTCGTGAGTCAGTGTGAGTTGGCTGGAGCACAGCACTGAGGGAGAGCCAACATAGAAACGTATTCGAGAGCTGGCCTCTGTATTGGTGGCTGCTGTCCAATCTGAAGACACTTCAGAGGAACACTGGGGAGTGCATCTTAGAGGTGGCTTCTCAGGACCAAAGAAGGAAGCATGTACCTATCAGCTTTCCTCCCAGCAGGGTCAAGGAGAGCCACGTGGGTATTAACCTCCCTGCACTTCGGGGTGTTCTTGCAGGAACACTGTGTAGATTTCTCCGCATGTTCCAGCAGTTTCAGAGACGTCCTGAAGCAGAAATGAGAGACCAGAGTTTTGTGGCTCAAAACCAGGGTCAGTTTTGCATGAAGTTGTTGAAAACTGTGTGGGATCAGTTACTGTGACCACGAAGCCCACTCCATTAGGCAGCACCTTTCCTGGCCCCAGCCAGCTACAGTATCTGCGAGGACGTCATACAAGGGGTGACTAGAGCAGGCCATGGCCTGTGCTGCTGCGGGGGTTCAGAGGTCCTGACTGATACCTGTCACTTCCTTCTGCTGTCACCCATCCTAAATTTCCCTCGCTCTCAGCCAGCCTTCGGTCAGGGTAGGCTGCTTACCTGGTGGGACAATCCAGACATTCATTTCTGAGGGGTTGAGCTCTCATCTGATTTACTCCTGTTCAGCCATGGTTGTTGCAATTGTCTATTCACAATATCATAGTTACTGAAAGCTCCACGAGATCGCCGGTGAATCCTCCAGATTCCAGACATGCTCCCATTTATAGTAGCAGCCCTTGCTCTTCCTAGTACTCAGGGTTCATCATCTCCATCAGGATAGCATCCCCTTTCTTTGTCTGTTGGCCTATAGGCAGGAACAGCCTGAAATGACCAATAGGTAGTTTCAGGTTTAAACTCAGTGGAACTTCCCTGTGTCTCTTAATTTCCAAGCCAGGGAATCAGGATGGACATTCTTGAAGAGCCCAAGTTTAGAGAGTGAGGAAATACAAACTCTATACATGGGTCACTGTGAATACGGTAAAAGAGGCCAAAATGATTTCTATTGACTCATTTTCCTGGGTATTCTAGCTTTTCTACAGTTTTTCCCTTCAGAACCTCTTTGAGCTGGATCCCGAACGTGCCGTTTCTGCAGCAGTGGATTGCTGCTGCATGGCTGCCCGTGTCATTTGATGGAGCTAAGCATACCTAGTTCGTAACAGGGAACTCTGGTCACATACTCACTCACTTTCTACCAGTGCCCAGTAGCTCTCCAGGAGTTGTTGTCATTGTTGTGTTTTTCTCAAAAGGCAACTATTTCTGTGTCACAGAAGGAATGGCATTGCTCCAGAACCCTAGATTCTCCTATCAGGTCTTGTCAGACTCCAGGCACCATCATTATCGTCTGTGGCTATCTTTAACCCATTGTTCCCACATGTGGTCCAAGTGGCCGGGCAGCTGACACCACACTTTTGATTTGCTGCAGATTTTTCTTTCTCTCTGTGTGCCACTCAAAACTGGCAGCTTTATAATCACTTGATGTGTAAGTTGGAACACTATTTCCAAGAGCCGTATTTGTTGCCTCTAAAATCCAAAGAAGTCTTCTAAGTGCTATGTATGTTTCTTAGTGATTGAGATTACAAGGTACTACAATTTATCCTTTACCTTAGAGAGGATTTACCAGCATATCCCAGATCATTGCACCTCTAAACATTTCATTGAAAGCAAACACCCCAGTCCAAAAATAAGCAGGAGACCTAAACAAACAGTTCTCCAGTAAAGACATACAAATGGCCAGTAAGCACATGAAAAAATGTTCAATATCGCTAATTATAAGAGAAATGCAAGTCAAAACTACAATGAGGTATCACCTCACACCTGTCAGAATGGCCATCATTCAAAAGTCCAAAATGATAAATGCTGGAGAGGATATGGAGAGAAGGGAATCCTCCTACACTGCTGGTGGGAATGAAGTTTGGTGCAGCCTTTATGAAAATCAGTATGGAGATTCCTCAAAAAAACTAAAAAGAGACTTACCCTATGATCCAGCAATCTCACTCTTGGGCATATATATGGAGGGAACTCTAATTTGAAAAGACAAATGCACCCCAATGTTCATAGCAGCACTATTTACAAAAGCCAAGATATGGGAAACAACCTAAATGTCCATTGACAGACGACTGGATAAAGAAGACATGATATTTTTATACAATGGAATACTACTCAGCCATAAAAAGAATAAAATAATTCTATTTGCAACAACAGGGATGGACCTGGACATCGTCATTCTAAGTAAAGTAAGCCAGAAAGAGAAGAAAAATACCATATATCACTCATGTGGAATCTAAAAAAGAGACACAAATGAGCTTATTTACAAAACAGAAACAGACTCACAGACATAGAAAACAAACTTGTAGTTGCTGGGGGAGGGCTGGAGGGGGCAGGAAGCGATAAATCGGGAGTTCAAGATTTGCAGATACTATTATGTATAAAATAGATAAACAACAAGTTTATACTATATTCAATATTGTGTAACCTATAATGAAAAAGAATATGAAGAGGAATATATGTATCTATTTGTTATTACTGAAACATTATGCTGTGTACCAGAAATCGACACAACACTATAAACTGACTTTACTTCAATAGAAAAATATTTCATTGATGTGGCAGGCTTCTTAATCTTCATAGAGTTTTTCTCCTATCTCCTGGAAAACATGTTTCTTGTTAGGGCCTCTAGTTTAGTTCTTGCTCCCTAGGTATAACTGGCGTTGCTATTAATAATGTGAGGGACAAATGTGATGTCCGCAGATTCTCACGACCATCAAAGGCCCTGCACACTATCCTGTAGAAGAGAGCTCTTAGAGACAAAATACAGTGAGTGTGTGCTGCTCCCCTTCCTGTGTTACAATGGGAACCCCTTCCGGTCCTCCTCATTTAAGATAAAGATTGAGAAGAATGTACTTGCCAGGTCGATAGTCATATATCAAATGCTGGAAGCTGCGTTGGTCTGTTCCTCTGCAGATACTATATCTAACACAGCAGTGGGAATTTGGCTCATCACTTAGTTAAATTTGTGCCACTTTCCTCTGTCATGATCTGTCTGGTTTTCACTGGGGACAGTCAGGTGGCTGGATGGGGATTGCCACTCTTACATGCTTTAAGTCTTTGATGACGGCTTCAAGGTCTGCAGTTCCCCCTGGGATGTGCCACTGCTTCTGGTTTTCTATCTTGGCTAGATGTAGGGAGAGTTTTGGGGCACCCATATAACACAAATAACGCATTGAAATGGAGCTTATTTACTTTGAGAATCCTGAATGAATTACCATTGGTTATTTGCATATAAATGGAGTCAGATGGTTGTCAACCACATCTTTCTCTCTCTCTGTGCTTCCCATTATAATCCTGAAAAATCACCCTCTGAGGAGTTACGTTTTGATGCCCAGCTAAGGTTAGTCCATCAAGAGTGATGATGTGATGGTGATGATGAAGAATTCTAGGAGGGAGCCTACTTTGTGCCAGGCACTGTTGTAAGAGTTTTGCATGTACAAAATCTATTCAGTTCTCATAACCTTAGGAAGTAGGTATAATATTATCTCTTTACATATAATCCTTTCTTCATCCCTTCTTGAAGCTATTGCCCATCGGCGAGATGAGCAGGATTGGTGGGGGCCAGGTCTCCCTCCTGAGCCACCTATAGGAAAAGACTCAGCACAGCCCCTCCTCTGAGTCCCCTAAAGCATTTGATCACATGTTTGTTTCCATTTCCCTTTCATCTTTCGCTTGCGTCTAAGCAAGCAATAAATATTTAAGTAGTGTGGATGTTTGTCTAGCAACCTGTCTGTGGGAGATTAGAGAGGGCCGCAAATTAATTAATAATCCTATTGAGAGGTGGCGTCTAATTCGCCTCTCCTTGAATTTGATCTGGCTTCGGTGACTTGTTTTGCTATACAACGTGGTAGCGGTGTTGTTCCGAGACTTCTGAGGCTAGATCAAAAGTAGCCTGGCAGGTTTCACCTGGGTTTCTGGGGAGCCCTGAACTGCCATGTAAGAAATTTGACTTCCCCAAGTCTGCCATGCTGGAGAGGCCACGGGTAGGTTCTCAGCCAACAGCTGAGGCCAGCCTTCCAGCCAACCCCACTGAGAAGCAAGACCTGTGAGTGGAGCTGTCTTGGGCCTCTACACAAGCCCACTGCTAGCTGGCTACCATCAAGTGACCTCCATTGAAACCACGAAGAATTACCCATCTGAGTCCTGCCCGAGAACTCTCAACCCACGGGATCATGAAATTTAATAAGATTATTGATATTTCCATCAAGTGACCTCCATTGAAACCACGTGGAAAGGAAGAATTACCCATCTGAATCCTGCCTGAGAACTCCCACCCCATGGGATCATGAAATTTAATAAGATGATTGGTATTTCAAGGCACTAACTTATGGGAGTAGCTGGTACCCAGCAATAGACAGCCAGAACACTCTCCAGTCTTGAAGAGTGACAGAGGTGGTAGTGGGGATGGTGAGGGGAGAGGACGTGGTGGGGCTGTGTGGGTTTTGGGGAAGTTTGTATGCACACATGTTGAAGGTTTACTATTACCTTTGTGACTATATTCACCACTAAGCTTCTGGCAAATAAGAAGAGAGAATGCGGATAATTTTCAGATCCAGGCATGAGTCCTACTTGAGATCTGCTCATACTTCCTTTCTTGGGGCCATAAAATACCCAAATCTCCTTTTTTGCTTTCAGTGGTTTGAAGTGGGCTCATGTTATATGTACCCAAAAGAGCCTGAATTAAGACTCTGTAAGGCCCCTCAGCCCCTATGACCTATGGCTCAGAGAGCTCTGGTTAGAACACAACATTGATTCCCCAGGAAATGGCCTCTGCCTCCTGCTCCTGATGAGAAGCCTCCAGGAGGGAAAGAACGGCAGGCTGCCTGCTCCTCCATCGTTAGTCTTCCCCTAGAAAATCACTATTATAATTTTGGCAAGAAGCTAAGGTGTGCAGACCCTACTGGAGTGGTGACTTGTGGTTGAAGTCCACAATGACTCCTGGAGAGAATGAAACCTCGTGACTGCAAGCTGCCTCCCGAGTTCCCTGGCTGCCTGAACGTTATGTCTTTCATATCCCGCAAGGCAGTGCTTACATAAAGACGAACTCTTCCCATATAATCCCCCACAGAAAACTTCCAGGCACGTAACTGAAAAGGAAAACATCCCCGCCACACAACCTGGAAGCAACCAGGAGCCTGAGCTGTCCCCAGCTCAGGGCGGGACGGTCTGAGGGACAGTGCACGGTCTGCTTGGGGCTTAGGGAACAGCTCATTTAGCTGCTTTGTGCCTCATTTTACTGATGTGAGTGTAAGTTTAACAAAAGTACCCATTTCATAGTGTAATTGTGAGGATTAAATGACCTGGCATGTGCAAAGCATTAAGATAAAGGAACTCAAGTTGGTGATCACCATCATCACTGTATTCCATGTCCCTGTCAAAGACTGAGTGATATGATTTTGTCTACACAGTGGTAGGCGGGGAACCATTAGGCTTCCCTATGACCATCATCCAGAGATATGAGGCTGGAGGAGATGATAATGCCCTAAAAGGGGCATTGTGCAAACACCTGCTCTGACTCCCCTGCCTGGGGCCCCGAGGGTGCATTGGCTGCTCTGGGAGAAGGGAAGGAAATGAGACGGCTAGGCTGAGGGCAGATATGCTGAAGTTGGATCCTGGCTACGCTATTGATCGGCCAAGTACCTGGGAACAAATCATTCCAACCCTTTCGGCCTCTGTTCCTGATCTATAAAATGACAAGGTGTTAAGGCTCCTTCCTACTTCAGCTCAATGCTTTGAGATGGTCCTTTCTTCTCTCTCCTTTTAAAGCTACTTACTATTATTCTTTTTTCTTTTTTAATTGAAGTATAGTTGATTTACAATGTTGTGTTAGTTTCTAGTGTACAGCATAGTGATTCAGTTATACATTCCTTTTCACATTCTGTTTCAATATAGGTTATTATAAGATATTGAATATAGTTCCCCATCCCCTTTCCCTGCTGGTAACCATAAGTTTGTTTTCTATATCTGTGAGTTTGTTTCTGCTCATTTGTGTCATTTTTATTTTTACATTCCACATGTAAGTGAGATCATATGGTATTTGTCTTTCTCTTTCTGGCTTACTTCACTTAGTATGATAATCTCTAGGTCTATCCAAGTTGCTGCAAAGGGCATTATTTCATTCTTTTTTATGGCTGAGTAGTATTCCATCATGTATATATGTGTGTGTGTGTACACATACATACATACATACCACATCTTTTTATCTAATCATCTGTTGATGGACATTTAGATTGCTTCCATGTCTTGGGTTTTGTAAATAGTTAAAGCTACTTACTATTTAATAACAGCATGTTCTTATAGTTTGTCTCCAAAATTTAGCTTGAATCTGTTTGCTTTGTTCCATCTCTGCTGCCACATTCTCTATCCAGACCATCATTTTCTGCCTGGACCTCTGCTATCGCCTCCCGACTCAGCTCCCTGCTTCTGCTTCCTTCCAAAGTCTTTCCAAACAGCACCGATAGCAGTCTGTTTAAAAATGTCACTCTCAAGCTTAATGCCCTCAATATCTTTTTTTTATACCTAGGATAAAATATAGATTCCTTCCATGATCTACAGGCTGCCACATGGTCTGGCTTCTGCCCATATCACTTTATCTGATGCCACTTACTCTCTTTCACTATAATTCAACCCAGCCCTCGCACCAGTTTCTGGAACACACCGAGCTCTTTTCCACCTCACACTGTTCCCTTAGCCTGAAATTTACTTGCCACCCTGCACAGGGTTGTCGCTTCATAATTTTCAGTTCTCAGCTTAACTTCCAGCTTCTCAGCCAGGCCCTCCCTAACCATCGCTATCAAAACAGATTCTCTCCTTGCTTTTCCATCTTAGCTTCTTGTTTGTTTTCTTCTTAACGTTCAGCCACAGCTTCACTTCCTTTATTTGTTTACGTCTTTTTAAAATTTGTTTCCTTCACTAGAATACAGGCTCTGTGAACACAGAGACTGCTTTTCTGTCTTGCTCACTGTTTTATTACCACTACCTAATGCAGAAGGCACATAATAAACGTTTGTTGACTAAATAAGTGATGAACCTCACTCTGCAGATAAATTCCTTCAGAATACATGACTGTCAGCCTGAATCCACGCCCTTCCTGGTTCTGGAAGAGTGTTTCTGAGGGAGGCCTGAACTTGGTCTAGGGCAGCATTTCAATCTGTATCACCTGTTGTCTATTTGAAGTCCCAGCTTTTGACAGCCAGCTGGACCATTCTTGTTTCCTGGCGTGGCAGCCTGTGGAAACTGTCAGAATACTTTCAAAAACCCTGATAGACTTCTATATTTAGACCTTTTCTAATTTAGGACTCTCTGGTTTGCAAATAATATGAAGAAACTTCAGCTCTTAGGAAAAAAAGGCCGAACCCCAGAACCTGATCACCATCCTGTCACTGGTGGCAGGCCCATGGCTCCTGGCTAGACTTGAACTTCTGAAAAGTGACCAGGCTGCATTTTCATACAGTAAGAGTATTTACTCACCAATCTCATTTCAGTTTTACTTATATTCCCTCTCCAAGACAGGCAAATATGTTTCCTCCCATTTTGCAGATGGAAAAGTTGAGAAATGAAGGTTTTCCAAGGCCGATTAATTAGATTTCATACTAGTTTGTGAGCTCTTGAAGTCCAGGGTTATATATCCATTTTATATTTATATTTTCTCAAGTTACTAAGAGGGATTCTTGGTACTGAGATACAGTTAAATGTAAATAATTGAGAGGGTGAATCTAGGTTAGTGTTTTTGGTTTAATTTAAATGGGCTAATAATTGTAATTTTCTTTATTTGAAGTTTGATTTCTTTTAGTCTAAAATTATAATATTACTTGGCATTTTAGTCTAAAAGTTTCTTTTAGTTTAAAAGAAACCAGGCTTCAAATGAGGAAAATTATGAATATTAGCCCACTTAAATTATACCTATAACACTAATCTGATTTAATTTAGGCCTTGTTTTCCTCCCCCTGCTCCCCCTGACCCCCCGAAATAAGTACATGGTGTGAAAATTTTGGGGGTCTCCAGTGAAAATTCTGCTGGAATATTGAGGAGTGGGTTTGGTTTTTCAGGTCAAGAACCATAAACAGATCTGTGCTTAGAACTCCATGGTCTGCTTGTTGGAATTTATCCAAGGGAAATAATTCAAAAGAGGAAAGAAAAAATGTACGTAAGAACTTTAGCATTATTTAAAATAAGAAACAAATCTGAGACCATTTACAGGTCCAAAAACATGTCCAAGTAAATCATGGTGTATCTCATAGGCTATTGGACAGGCATAAATCAACTGTGAATATTATGTAGTAACACTGAAATATGGAAGAATGCTTACCAACTATTTTAAGATAAAAAAACACAGTATATTTGTGTGCGCTAATCACAGCTGGGTGAAAGTAAGTTCATATGCATCAGGAATAGACAGATTGCCCAGAAATGTAAAGGCCTATATGTTAGGGATGTAGGTACATTTTATAATTTTCCTTTCATGTTATTATATTACACATCAACCAACATGATTTCATTTTACAATAAAAACTCAAAATTATAAGACACTGAGAGTCTCATTGAGGAGGTTCATGATTGGCTCTACTTGGATACTTTTTGGGTAATATCTTCCTTATATTGGTATCATTTGGTTTGGGCATCGTTCTTCTAGAATAAACCCAGTTTTTATTCTTTTCAAAATTATTTTCAGAATTATCAATGTATTAAGCTATTCTAAGTTCATGGTACATTATTTCTTAAGGAGCCTCTTTGATTAAAGCATAATACTGAGTCATATCACGTCTGGTGTGCTGGTCTAGGGTCCGAAGTTCTCACTGTCACTGTGCTTCTAACAGTCCAGTGAACTTGGAAAAGATGTTTAACTTCTGTGGGCTTGGTCATTTGTTAGCTGACCTTCTCAGACTATGATCTTTCAAGATCTCCTTAACATTATATTAATCTGTGAATATAAATTTTTATTTCAAACTTACTTTTCCTAAGTCTGTGCTTTGTCAAATAACATATCTGAGCTCTGAAATTAGGCATGATTGTTTTCAGACAATTTTAATGGAGTCCTAACTCTGGAAAGAGATTCCCAAGAAGTCAGATTAAAATCCCCATATCTTTGACATTTCATCTTTGCATTTGCTGCTTTGGGGAGGTGTATTATTTTTGACCTTCCAATAAGGGATTTCCTGTGTTCAAGACTTGTCATCTGTATCTCTAGTGAGATGGTTCTCAATTTTAAGTATACATCAAAATCCCCTGGAAGGCTTGTTAAAACACAGATTGCCAGGCTTCAACCCCAGAGTTTCTGATTCAGAAAGTATGGCGTCAGACCTGAGAGTCTGCATTTCTAATAAATTCCAGCTGATGGCAATTACACTGGTCTGGGGACCATACTTTGAGGACCTCAGCTCTGGAGAAACACTTCAGTGGCAGCACAAGGAGGCATGTAGAATGGGCATGCTGTACTTACAGTGCTGTTATAAATTGCAGAGTATTAGAAGCCACTTAAATGACTAACAGTAGGTGGATAGCCACATAAACTGGTAATATTCATTCTGTGGTATATTATATAGCAAGTAAAAAAGAATCAGGTAGCTATAATCATGCCACCATGTAGTGGTAAGAATGTTAGCTCTAGAGTCAGATCGCCTGTGTTTGGAAACAGCTCTTCCACATTGAAGAAAATGAAAATCTGCATTATGACTTTAATATGTCAGAGTCATTTTATTTTACTCATAAAACAACTCTTTAAATGCATTTAAAGGGGATCTGCAATTGTTGAGTTAATAAGAACCAGATCAATGAAGTTAAAGAGTCAGTGGGAAAATCATCAGGAGGTCAGGGGTGACAGGTTCTACAGTAAATATTCTGACAAATGTGTATTTTTATATTTAACAAGCATTCATGGTCTCAAGGTTATAAGTCAAAGTCCTTGGCTTTATTAAAGCTCTTTGCCTTTTGTAACAAGCAGACTAACAATTTAAAATGCATGCTGTCAAGATTCAAAGTAATTACAGATTTATTTGACCTTTATGATTATTGGAATTTAAATATTTACCGACCTTTCTTCTTATCTATCAAAAAAAAAAGGCTAATTGTTAATTCATCGCATTACACTGGGAAAGCACTTTCATCTGAAGGCTCCTACTACTGAAGCTGATGACTTCTTGTTTCAGCTTAATCTTGGTCAAGTGTAATTTAAAATATTTGGGGCTATAATTTTTAACTGTATGTCGACTACAAGCTGTGTAGCTGTAGAGGCAGCTTTCTCCATCTCTCTCTGTGCTTCTCATCCTTCTGTGAGATGATGATAATAGTACCCACTTCAAGGGGTTGCTGTGAGGATTAAAGGAGAGAATATGTGTCAGTATTTGGCACAACATTTGGCACAAACCTGCTACCGTTAAACATGGGAAGAGTGTTCTAAGGCACAGTGAGTCAAAAACAAATCAAGTTGTAGAAGAATGATACTACCAGTATGATACTATTTATATAAAAAATGCTCAAAACAATTCTGAATGCTTTACATGCACGTAAACATGAAGAACAAAATCTGGAAGAATATATTGCAAGCTGATATCAGTACTTTCCTCTAGAGAAAGGAGAAACTGGGTTAACTGGGGACATTGTCAAAGGGGACTTTATCGATAATGTTGCAATAGGGAAGAACAAATCTAAATCCATATTGGATATGTTTCTTTTGCTTTTAACCTTTGTATTCTATTGCTTTTGCTACAAGTTAATGACTTAAAGAATGTTGCCTATAGCCCAAAGCATGCAGGATAGCCCATTCTTAATGTTTCGACCTTTAAAGGTGTAACACTTTTCCATTCACATAGAGGTAAAAAGTTGCAGTACAGGGAATAACATTTATCTTGTTGGAGGTTTATAAGAACACTGTGATCAGACCTCCATAGACAGCTGCAAGAACAAAGGATTCTGGCACTAAGAAGTTTGCAACAACCAACCACACCCCTCACCCCTTTCAGTATAAAAGAAACCTGATTCTCACTTGAGTAAGATGGCTCTTTGGGACACCAGTCCACCATCTTCTCAGCCTGCTGCCTTTCAGAATAAGCTTGCTATTCCTTGCCCCAGCAAGTCATCTCTCACAGTACAAGCCTGGACTTGGTAATGATGTTATTTTTATTTTCACATGATTTATTTAGTAATGCTTGTATAATTAAAAATTACTACGACAACCTATTTGTCTTCTCTCAGAGAAAGACACCTAATGGGTTGATTAAGGATTACAAAAATAATTCACATTTTGAAGTCAAAGTGAAGAAAGGAAAGATTGTTCCATATAAAAATATTATTTTAATAAAACTGAAATTTTGTTTCTATTTGAGGTAATAATTCAGACTGCTTTTAACATTTATTTTAATTATTAATGAAAAACACCAATCTGATCTGAAATTTGTTCTTAGATTTCTGCATCCCCCCTTTTAAAACTGCTTTGAAGTTTTTCAATTTCTAAGAAGGTTCCATTCCTCAGGTGTTTGTTATTAGTAGTTGGGCAGAAATGATATAATATTATTTTCCTTTTGTACTATATTTATTCACAGCCAGGATCAATCTGCATAAATCAACACTGTCTCTTTTACAATTTTTAATAGTTTATGTCAATTTGTTAAATTATGAAAGACACTTTTGGTCTACTAGCTCAACTAATGAATTATGCATCAATCAGTTTTCATCTTGATTAATATTTAAGATATATTGGCAAATTCTCCATTACAGACCACTGACCTGCACTGAAACATTATGCTCTCTCTGCTTTTCTCTCCAGGCAGGAGAACAAACTGATGACAATATATATCTGAGAATCACAGTAGGGACAGAACATTGATTAGGCAAATAGTTTACAGGTGTTGCTAAGAGCTGGGAGAGGCTACACATAGATCAGGGAACTTTAAAATAGTGGCTGTCAAGCTTTAGTTTACATCAGAATCACCAAAGATCTCTTTAAAATCCAGATTCCTGGATCCCATTCTCAGACAAAATGGGTCAGGTGGGTTATGGGCTGTACATTGAGAAGCATTGCTGGAGCCCGACTGGTAGTTACTGCTGCTTGCCAAATGTTGGTTTCAAGGGCCACCCTGGTCCAACGTATATTGTTTTTCTTCTTCACCTGCCCAGAGATTAGGAAACCAAAGATACCATGCTTGGGGAAGGAGCTCAGGGTGCTGAAGTACTGAGAGCCTTTGGAATGGTTGGTTCACATGTGTCCAGGTTAAGAACTTTGCACATCCTTGAAAAATGAAATAAAGAACAGGGCAAGTAGGTCTATAGACTTTTATTTCTCACATCCTCACACTAAGCATTGGGTTCCCATGAGGACTTGCAGCCCTTTATGCACTCAGTGAGATGACTTTTTTTTATTGAAATGGACCAGGCTTGATCTTCAGGAGCTCACATTCGTGCATTCTTTTGGGTGACAGCTATTTTATTTCATAGTTAAAATTATGATTATCTGTCCTAGGTAAGAAATCTGCATGCTAGGCATGGTTACCAGAATAATGCCCTTCTTCCCCGCAAAGATACCCATGTCTCAATCTGTAGAACGTGTAAACATGTTATGTTATGTGGCAAATGGGAATTAAAGTTGCAGATGGAATTAAGGTTGCTCATCAACCAACTTAAGATACAGGATTATCCTGAATTCCCATGTGGCCCCCGTGTAATCACAAGGGTCCTTAAAAGCAGATGAGGGAGGCAGAAGAGAAGGTCAGAGTGATGCAATATAGGAAGGATTCCAACTGGCATTGCTGGCTTTGAAGATGAAGGAAGGGGTACCACTAGTCAAGGAGTGTGGGAAGCTTCTAAACTGGAAAAACAAGGAAATAAATTCTCTCCTTGAGCCTCCGGGTAGGAATGCAATCTTGATGACATCTTGATTTTAACCCCGTGAGACTTTTGTCAACTGTACGATAATGAATTTGTATTGGTTTAAGCCACTAAGTTTGTGGTAGTTTGTTATAGCAGTGAGATAGGCTGGGACCTGGGATCCTCTACTGGAGTGCTTGCACTTGTACCTGCCCAAACATCTCCTGGAGCAATAGAATACAAAGAAACTATAAGGGACTAAAAATAACTACACACATGTGCAGTTGGGGCAACTATGAACTCTAAGACACAGAAAGGCAATAAACCACTAAGACACAGAAAGGCAACAAACCAATGGCCATTTCTGAGGTGCCCAGGGCAAAAGCAGGGTACTGCACATGGTCTCTGCACACAGCACCACCAAGGCAGCAGGCAGACCACCTGAGCTATGCCTCCTGCCCAACCCACTTATCTGTAAACCTACCCTCACTCCATTGAAGGAACCAGCTCGTCCAGCATCTGGGAGTGAGCAAGGGCACCTGTTTCTTGTTTTCACTCCCTCCTGCTGCAGCATGAATCCCATTAAAGCCTTGCCAGGATTTCTCATCTGGCTTCTTATCAATTTCTATTGATTAAAGAGTCCAAGGACCTGGGTCAATAACAGCAGCAATAGGAAACATGCATTAGGTGAGGCTTCTTGGAATCATAGCACCTTCATCTAAAACAGTGATTTTTTTCCCCCATTGGAACATTAGTCATTATGGAAGACAAGTTTGGGAGATACTTGGAGGCACACAGAAGCCTGATGAGGTCCCTCAAATCCCAACCTACATGATAAGAGTATCTATCCAAGCATTCCTCTCCAATGACAGCAACCTTGACCTGCTCCCTGGGCCCCCCTCCCACTGCCAAGCTCTCACCAATGCATTTCACATTCACTTCTGTGGTTGCCTGTGATTCTGAGCCCCCTCTGCCTTCTCCACCCAGCAGCTTTCTACATGCACCCAATGCAATGTTTCTGCACCAACAGAAGGAATTCTATACAAGTCCTTTCTCTTACAGAGAATAAAGAAGACTCCTTTGCCCTAGGAAAATGGTAGGTTAGGTGCAATGAGGTCAGATATAGGAAGAAACAGAACTTGAAACTCACCATTTTAACTTTCTTGGCTCCTGTGACAGACTTCCAGATTTGGTGTTTCCTTGGTTAGGCTTCTCAGAAAAATAGGTTCCACATTTGTAGAAGAATTAGTTCTAGTTTTTTCTGCAAGCGCTTTGATTAAAAATAAATAGAAGAATGTCTCTTTCTGGGGGGAAGAGTTAAGCCAGAAAGGCACATCTTTTGCCCACCTTTGCCCCCCTTTGCTCCCCTCCTTCTTGTTACTTGGGCAGAGCAGCTGGACACACTGGTGGGTGTGGGAGGTTAGCACATAGTTACAAGTGGGTGACCCTTCCCCCTGGGAACCTTCCTTCCCTGGCCAGCCAAGCCAGCTTCCTCTCTCTCCTCCCTTGAGGAGGTAATTAGGTTTCTTTATTTATTCATTTTAATGGAGTTACTGGGGATTGAAACCAGGACCTTATGCATGCTAAACACACTCTCTGCCACTGAGCTGTACCCTCCCCACCTGCTCTCTCTTGGGGTACTCGGAACCCGCACTACCTGGCAGCATCCAGCAGTCCACACAGCACTGCACAGTGTATGCCTTCTTTTCCTTTTTTTCCCCCAGACTCAGTGGAGAAAAAGGCTGCCTATGCATTTCTGTTCTCTCAGCCTCCAGTATGTAGCCTGTTGCGGGATTGATGCACATAAACGTTTTGAGGAGGGAAGCCCCACAAAAAGACCGGCAGGACCCCTAGGCAGGGCCACTGCTCTCCTCCCAGCACCGTCGGGTTCCCTGGCCCAGAGGCTCTATCTCGCTTTTTGCCTCTAAAGCAGCTAACTTACACCTAGAATTCTATTGGTTCCCTGAGCTCATTTCTGATTATTTCCTTTACTCCTGAATGGTTATTACTCTCACTTCTGATTGGTCCACTTCCCTAACTTCTGATTGGTCCATTTGTAGTACTTCATTTGCATGGAGCTCACTCCTGATTGGTTATTTCTCTTGCTCCTGATTGGCCCATTCCCCTCACTCCTGATTGGTTATTTCACTCCCTCCTGATTGGTCTATTTCTACAAAGCTTGTTCCTGGTTGGTCAACTTCTGTTATACTTTATTTGCATATGATGTTGCAAAGTGTAAAACTGGCAGCCTATAAAAGGCCTGTGTAAACCTACAGACGCGGTGCAGAGCTTGGAGTGTTAACTCACGTGGGCCTGGTGGTGTAATAATTGTGAGTTCTTTAACTCTCTGAGTGCTGCTTGGTCTTTCGTCTGGATCCAGGTTGCTGTCACCACTGAGTTGTAAGACCGAGCTGTAACACGTTTTTCCACAACAGTTTAAGGAACGGAAGAGCGGACGGACCTGAGGTTTTATGCGAGGTTGCAGCGGCAGTGAGAGAGTAGGAAGCAGTGTGTCCAGAAGAGGTGGGTGGAGCTCTTTCTAAAGTTTCTCCTGGGAGATATAAGCAGCGCATAATTTTTCTTTTTACACAGGAGCACTGCTAGGTTATTCTCAAGTTTCCTTATGGTTTAATCAGTAACTGATCTAAGGATGCTCTAGTCCCTTGGGGGCTGCTGCTTGTGACTCAGCACATTTTGCTTTGTTCCAGGGGATGCCCGGCACTTCCCAGGCATCCAGGTGTCAGTTAAGATTTGATAATTTTTAGTAAGCGGCAGGAATAGACTCCTTTTCCTACAGACTGGGGCAGGGATGGAATCTGGACCTCAGCCACTCCTGTGCTGGCCAGATCCACCAGAGCCTCCCACGTGGACCTGGGTTTAGATCCACCCCTAGAGCAGTCAGGGTCAGACCGCATCCTCTGGAATCCATTCGACTCTTGTCCCTTCTTTGTCATCCCAATAGGACACCCAGATCTCTAGCTCCTTGAAATCCTGGTCTCTTGGTCTATTTGATGCTTTTCTCCTAACTGTACGGTATAATTTTTCTTTTTGGAGAACCTTGAAATGTGAGGACAAAGTCTTAAGTTCAAAGAATTTTTAAATTGCTGGTGAAAATAGTTGTTCAGAGCATGAGCTTTGGCTTAAATAGGTCTGAGTTTGGATTCCAGCGGTATAACCATAAGCAAGTCTGGCAGTCACTTTTTATGGATCAGTCCATCCACTTGTTCCTTTATTAGTTACTTCCTCAAAAATATTTATTAACCATTTACCCTGTGCTAGGTGTCAGCTGTTCCGGCCTCCGTGTTCAGGTGTCTGCTCTCACGAAACTTACAGGTCCCTGGAGGAAGGCAGATGTTAAACAGATACTCACACCGATAATTACGTACACCATTAAGCACTGGAAAGGGAACACACAGGGAGCAATGAGGATATTACAACAGGAGAATCCAAACTAGGCTGGTGAGACAGGGAGTACTGAGATGGGAAGTATGCAAAGGAATTCACCTGACAAACATGAGGAAGGATTCCAGCTGGAGAGAGCAGCTTGGGCAAGGATCCTGGGGCAGGACCTTCTGTGAGAGAAGAAGGCTGGTGTGGTTGGACATGGAGTCATGGGTGAGAGCACGTTGGGAGACGTGGCTGGAGGTGGGAGCCAGGGGTAGGGGCTGGTAGAGATGGTGAGAACCTTGCATTCTCGTTCAAGAGCCCTGAAAGTTTTAAGCGGGTAAGAGACACGATCAAATCTAGTTTTAGTGTTTAAAGCTGTGGCTCTGGCTGATGTGAGAAGGCCAGACTAGAGTGGGAAAAGAAGTGTTGGGGCCGGGTATAGCTCAGTGATAGAGCGTGTGCCGAGCATGCATGAGGTCCTGGGTTCAAGCCTCAGTACCTCCATTAAAAAAAAAAAAAGCTAAAATGAATAAACAAACATAATTACCCTCCCCCATCACCCTTCCCCCACCCCCAAAAATAATTGATGGAGAAGGAAAAGACCCAAGGAATGTCAGTGGCTCCGTGGTTTCATGCAGCAGCCAGTTAATTTCAGGACTTTTTTTCTCTCTGCTTGGGACTTGTTCACTTTGTGGCTCTGCTCTGTTCTCTACAACACAGCCTGCCAGGAATTTTCTCTTTCTCCTCTGGATGTCCTCGGTGTTCTGTTGGGATTCTACACTCCACCAGTAAGCCAATGAATTATTAAAAATAATTTGTTTTCCTAAAGATGGTATTTGGTCTTGATGCAGATGTTTTGTGAGGTATAAGGAAACCAGACTGGTGCCCACAACTCACGAGGTATGGGGCCCAGGGCCCATCGCCCGTCCCAAGGGCCAGCAGCCAGAAAATCCAGTCTCTGCCCCTGAACGGGAGGCAGAGGCAGCTGACTTATCTGCTCGGTACATCCTCACCGGCTAGAGCCTGTGTAGGAGGTGCCACCAGCATCATGCCCCCACTCCCACCCCCACCCCCACCAACTGCCAGCTGCCAGGGAAGCCCCATGCCTCACACTTGCCCAGGGTCCTGCAAGAAGGTCAGCAGTATTCTCTGCCCCCTGGGGCCTGAGTTCATTTATATACTTGTTCAAGTGGAGGACCAGGAATGCTGAGGTGAGGCTGAGTTCATATCAGGAGCTGTGAAAGGGCCCTGGGCCACCTCCTTCCTTGGTGGTTGGCCTAAGAATGCTCACTACTCTCTGTCTCCACCCTGATGGCTCCTTGATTTCTTCTGTTGTGGAACTTCTGCCTACCGACTAGGAGGACTGCTGGAATTAGAAAAGGGTGAGGGAGGGAGCAGGCCATCCTAAATAAAGTCACTTCTTCTGCCCATGATCCTTTTCTTACTTACTTCCTGTTGAGGGCTGCTGGCAGGACTACCCAAGGTCTTCTGATTTTGTTTGTGCACATTGTTCCTCATAACTGAGCATTCTTAAGTACCCCTGGATAGAGATTGGCAGAATAATAGGGGGGAAAAAAGAGAGCAACTCAGGTAAATTAAGGAATGTTAATAAGGGGTCAAACGTTTTTCAGAAGGTAGGTCTCCTGAAAAAGGGAGGGAACCAAAGGGGACATTAGAAATGTTGCACTGGACATGATGGTTGGATGCAGAGCCCTTTGCCAGGTGGCATCTGAGTGAGCCCTGAGGCTGCTGGTCCTTTTTGGGGCAGTGTGCTTCTGGCTGACTGGGATCAGCTGTGCCCACGCTGGACACCAAGGCCAAGGAGGTCTTAGGCACTGAAGTCTTGGTCCAGCACCAGGGTTCTCTGAGCAGACGCCATTGCCACAACCACCAGCTTCTGCAGGAACAAAACAGGATCCAGTAAAAACGGCTAATAAAGAACTCTTAAGTGTGCCGCATATTAACTTAGAGTTGTTAAAGAATTTAAATCTGAAATAGAACTGGGGATATTAAATGGAGAATCTCATGCATATGCCCTCGGGAATATAAAACTTCAGGACTAAGAGACTGATTTCCTGTAAATGCCTGATTTACAGAAAACTGATAATGTCACAGTTTTCTCAGATGATGGGGGGGTTGATCAGAGATTGTCTCCTATCAACCTTGGGAGGTTTTACCAGAGGCCTGGGCAGGTCTCACAAAGTGGGCTGAGTTGAGTTGAGCTTTGGGTGCCTGGTTTGGTTTCGTCCGCAGGGGAAGTTTTCAAGGCGGGTCTCCTTTGTTTTTTGACTTTGACTCTAACTGAACTCTTTCCACTTCACATTCTCTGCCCATAAAAACAACCTGCCCCAAACCCTCAACGGACTTGCCTGTAGCTTGCCACAGTTTGTTCATCCAGAATTGCAGTTACTCTGCTGTTCCTGAACAAAATCATCTTTTTGAGTTTGCCTCAGTTTCCCTCTTTATTTAGGTTGACACAGTTAATATATATAATCCGACGATGTAACTACTGTTGACCCTTGAACAACGTGGAGGTTAGAGACGCCAACTCTCCACTCCCTACAGTTGCAAATCTGGGTGTAACTTACAGTCTGTGTATAGCTGATAGCTCCCGCATTCATGGTTCCTCCATATATGCAGTTCTGCACCTGCAGATTCCACCCCTGGCCTATTGTGTAGCACTATAGCATATACTTAGTGAAAAAGATGTGAGTATAAGCGAGACCTGTGTGGTTTGAATTGTGTTGTTCAAGGGTCAATTGTATTGTTATTACCCCCATTTCACAGACGAGGAGACTGAAGCACAGAGAAGTTAAAGAACTAGTTGCAGGCAGGCTAGCTCCAGAGCCCTGGCCACACTCTCCTGACTGCAGGTAGTGCCTGAAGCCCTGCTGGTCAGATCCAGCTTCCAGGAGTCCCAGACACCCGCTTCCAAGATGGAGTCTCAGCCCAGCTTACTTTTGAAGCCTCAGTCTAATAGCCTGGAATAGCCTTATTAACATTAGTAACAATAGGGAACATTTATGGAGCACTTTGTATGTACCAGGCATTTTTTAAACTCTTGATGACAAATCTGCATCACAGATGCACAAGGCAGGTATTGATAACATCCCCACTTTCAGTTAAGAAAGATGATGCTTAGGGAAGGTAAGTTACCTGTCCAAGGTCATGGGACTGGCAGGTGATAAGGCCTGACTTGGTTGGTATGTTGAATCATCATGCAGTGCAGACCACAAAGGTGGTCACATCTGTCATGGCTGGGGGAGGTCTTAGGCTGTGGGGTCACCTGACAGGGCCATATGTTTTGTAGTCAGACAGACCTGAGCTTAAATTCTGACTCTATCAGTAGTTGTGTGACTTGGGAATGCTACTAATGTTACTTAACCTCTTGGAACCTCAGTTTCCTCTTCTGTGACCTGGGTCTAATTCTACCTTCCTCATTGCTGGGTGATTTGAGATCAAAAGAGATAATGCTGGATTTCCTAAATTTTAGGCATTCCTGCACTGCCTTTATGATTTTTTCAAATTAAGCTTTGCTGTAGGTTCCTTTTTAAAAGGAAATTATATTACCACCATGAATGAAGAGCTGCAAATAGAATATAATGAAATACTCACAATTCTTAAAGTAAAAAGCAATTTTTCTGTACCTTTAAAACAATCCAGCATCACAACCAGCAGCACCTATGCCATAGAAAATCCTGCAACACTGTAAAGTGCCGCGGTCAGAGCTCAGCACAGAGCAAGTGGTAATTAAATGGTAGCCATTCTCCTCCTGCCCATCTCCCTTCATCTTGTCCTTTATCCTGTGCACATTCCTGTCCCTGTTCTTGCCATGTGGCCTCAGTCTGCATTACTGCACCTCTGTGTTTGTTTCCTCTCAGGACATTCTAGAACTGGTACCTTGCCATTTTCCTCCAGCCTGCCCAGAAAGGGTTCTGACTATGTCTAACTTTCGTGCACCTCTCTCTCCACAGGGAGTGAGACCCTCCGGACATGTCTGCTGTGAGTAGAGTGGTCTTGGCACTTTGATGATGTAGCAGGTGGGACCCTGAGTATCACCGACGGCCTGGCTACCTGCTGCTGTTCTGGCCCTTTTGAATCATGCTGACCCTCTGGACACTGCGCACTGAGGTACCAGCCCTCCCCAAGGGATGAGCCTAAGTCACTGCTTTTTCAAAAATCATTTTAAGATTCCAAAACATAAAAGGGAAGAAATGGTCCATAAAATGATTTATGAAGTTGGATTTTTCATCAGTGAGTTTTAAAAATTTTGTTTTTAATTTACATATAATAAAATCCACTCTTGATGTACACATATATGAGATCTGATGAAAGTGCAGAGTCCTGTAGTCACCACCACAATCAAAATACGGAACAGTGTGATCATTCTCTCCACCCCGCAAAATTCCCTCAGAACTAGGGACTGGTCATTAGAATTCTCTATGCCCGGGAGCATGAGGGAAGAAGCTTTAATCTGAGATGAGAGAGGTGGGAGCACTTTGAGAAAATCAGGAGTCCTCACTCTTGGAGTGGTTCATGCTTTGTCCTTAAAATCACAGTTTTGGGGTATGGGGAATGAACTAACGTTTTAAGGATTGTTTTTAAATGAAGAATTCTTGGCTGTAGCTTTGGACAGTTTTTTGGGCTTTTTTTTTTTCCCGTATTTATCTGCCATCTCACATTTAGCCAAAAACCCATTCTCATCAAGAGAATTGCTTTGGAGCCAATTTCTGGAAATAAGATTTAAACTCCCTTAGGGGTTCCTTCCACTCAGTGGATGATAATACCGAGCCTTGACCTGGGAAGGTCAGACTTCATCTTTATTCTGTTCACACCCCTTCTGGCCTCGACGTAAAATGAGAGCTGTGCTGAGTACTGCAGAATGTTGGCCGTAATGACTTTCACAGTTAGGCTGAACATCAACATCCTCTGTGACCAGTTTCTGTCCCCATCATTTGCTGAAACCGCTCTCCCCAAAGGGAAAGATAGCTTCTTAATTGCCGGATGCAGTGGCCTTTTCTTTGTCCTTACTTAACCTTTTTAACCTAGTCACCATTTATTGATCACATTGCTAAGCACTTTACACATTTGTAGTGTGGTTGTAAATTTAACTCATTGTGTAACTCGATACTTAGAGAAAAAGATGTAATATCTGTATTTTATCTCTAAGAAGTTTGGCCGCCTTCTCCAGCCCCAACTCACTGAGGAAAATTATTTAACTGTCCAAACCAATCTCAAACTTAGTCCAATTAAACAGTTCCCTTAGGTAGCACGGAGTCGTTATTGGATTAGAATGCTCTGCTTTTCAGAGCACCTCCCTCCCTCTGCTGCTGCTTTTCCAAAGTGCTGTAGAGGGATATGCAGGGAGGGGGCCGCTTTCCGTAACCCTAGGGCAACACAGAAGAACCAGGGTCCTTAGGGGTGAAGTCCTTTTCTGGTTTCCTGGCCAGTGTCCCTTGTCTACCTGGGTGCTGCTTGCCTGCTGACATAGGTGCCTAAACGTCTGTGGCTGTTCCCCCTTGCCCTGGGCATGCTGTGGTCCTGCTCCTTGGCTAGCTTAGCCTCCCTCCTCTCTAGCTGATCAAAGACTCCTTTGAGATCTATCTGTAACCGCCCATCTCAGGAGGTCTGCTTTGAAGTCAGTCCTTCACCACTGTCATTGGAAGAGATCCTCCCTGAATAGCTTCTAAGACAGAATCTCAGCTGTTGTAGAAACCTACCAAGCTGACATGGAGATCCAGGGCAAAGCTGACTCTTCCCCTCAGTACTCCCCTCCTTCGGTGGATGCACCTCTCCCTCTCGGGGAAAGCCCAGAGAGGGAGCGCTGAAGCCTGCACCCGCGCACTTTCTCTGCTCTGCCCCCTAGCTGCTGCTTCCCACAGTCCTCTGGGGCTGGAGCAAAGTTAGCTGTCTCCCCTTCCTCTTCTAATCTGGACACCATTTACATAAAACTAGAGTCTAGCCCTGAACCTGCTTACATGTCTACAGTCTTAGTGCAGAATCCTAGTTTTGAGCATCAGAAGTTGAAGATCACTTCAGTCTTACTTTTGCATCTCTTCTGTCACAAACCCTCACCTGTAACAAATCCCCGTCGGTAGAATGACGTGGGCACGCTCCAGTCTTGCCATGAAGAGCATGGTCTACACAGCGGCAGCATCTCCAGCAGAGTTAGACAGGAGTGTACGGTATAGACTGTGCCCAGTCCTCCTGAACCAGGATCTGCCCTTTAACAAACTCTGCAAGTGGCAAGTGTGACCGTCGAGATTTGAGCAGTGGACTAGGTAGGACAAAAGCCAAATTGTCAAAGATAAGAGAGAAAAAAGAGAAAAACATCGTAATAAATTCAAAACATTATTCCAGTTGCGTATATGTCTTTGAATCTCATGGAATCACATCCCATCTTATCACTCCCTCTCATTTAGCCACAACAGTCCTGTGAGGCAGATATAATTCTCTCCAGTTTACAGCTCGGTGAAGAGGCGCAGGAAAGTTAAATGAAGTGCCGTGATCTCATGACAAGTGGTCTGGGGAGTGGATCTGAGCCTGCTCTGTCTGAATCTGTGGCTCGGGTTCTCAACCAGGCCACACACCATCCCACTGGCTTGTTCACCATGCTCCTCTTTGAGACTTTACAAGACCTCCTATCTTCCTGCTTTGTTTTCCCCTCTGCTTCCTTGAGCGTTCCCTGGCTGTTTGTCTTTGGCATATAGGTTTTCTTGGTATTGAACTGTTTGGCTGCTGGATTTCTGACCCCTGCCTGCCCTACAGGTCTCTAATCTGGAAATATTCACATCTCAGGGTCATGTCTTTTTGTACCAAGTTAGCCTGAATATCAGGCAATATTCTGTCGTCTTCTCTGTAGTGACAAGGAATGTGTCTTGGAAGATCTCTAAGTGTCTCTAAGGAAGATCTGTCTTCAGCTGATCTCCAAGGTGGGTCTTAGTTGGGAAGTGGAAAGAGAGGGGAGAATATACAGGGGAGAATTCAGTGGGACAAAGGTTCAGATGTCAGAATGTGCATGTGGTGTTGGGGAGATGACAATTCATTGCTGTCTTCCTGGCTAGGATCTGACGTGACAATGCGTTTCTCTGACTTTTGACTCAGGGGCACTTCTTGACCCTTTATCACCTGTCTGGTTCAGCTTATTCTTGGTCTTCAGAGTCCTAGCTTCCCACCTCTGAATTCCTTCATTTATCATCACTAAACTCCCTAAGGAAGAGCCGACTCTTTCATTCTTCATTCATTGATATCTTCTTTTTTTCTTGCCCATTTATTTCAATTCTAACCATCGCTACTAAAATTTGGGCTTACATATTTGGTTATTTATGATAACCCAGTAAATGACCTTTCTGTCGTCTGCTTTTTCATCTCTAAACTGGACTACGTGCTATGAAACTCCTGGGCCTACTTCGGGACAGCAACATTTCAAAAGTGGGTAAGATAGACATTCATTTCCTGCTCTAAAGTTGTCCATTTTGCACTACTAAATGTAAGGGTAGAGCTCAGTTCCTTAATGTAACATATGTAAGGTCTTCCCAAATCCAGGTGCACTAGGTCCTGTCTTGTCATATGCCAATACAGGCTTGCCTTTTAAGACAGGCTGGCTTGAATATGGTTCCCTCAACATTTCATGCATGTGCCTGCTTATGGACCCCCTTTTCTCCACTGGCATTTACTCCTACAGTGGCCCTCCGGTTATCCAAAGCATGCCCATCTTTTTAAGGCTCAGTGGAAAACTTATCTCTCCTATGAATCTTCCCCTAGTCATCCCATGGCAGAGATCCAGAAGTGTTCTCAATATTCACGGTCTACTGCGGTTTCCCAATCATGGCATTACTGACTTGTTGGAAAAGTGAATTCTTTGTTGTAGGGGACTGTCCTGTGCATTGTAGCACACTTAGTAGCATCCCTGGCCTCTGCTCTGGATGCCAGTAGCACACTGCCCCTTATTTGTGACAACCCAAAATACTCCAGACTTTGCTGAATGTCCCCTTTGAGCGTCTGAAGGAGACACTCAAAAATCACCCCCTACTTGAAAGACACTGGTCTAATATAATGACAGAAGATCTGAACCAGTGGAGCTGTCAGTATTTGCAGAAGGGTTAGAGATGGGAGCTATTTTCTGGGACACAGGTCATATCACAGGATGTCTTCCAAATGACTTAGAATATTGACATGGAGGACACCATTATAAATATGCCTGTATTCTATATGGGCTTCAAACTGTCTTGGTAGCCTCATCCCCTTTGGCTGTAACAGCCTTTAGAAAGAAAAATATATCTGATTTCATGCCTCCTTCCAGTTTGTAGTTTCATGTTCTTTAAGCTTGGAAATGGCCCTTCTTTTTCCATTTGAAATTACTAAAAGCAAGGGTACAATGAATACGCAGAGTATTCCCTGGAGAATATGTATTTGGTTTGGAATTTAAACTAAGAAAAATGAGAAGGCTTAAGCTGAGGTCCATATTCCTTGTGTCTATAATTCAGAGATACAGGAAAGTATAAAACTGGAACTTAAAATTGGAACTTAATATATAGATCTTTGCAGAGATGCTTTCATAGTTCTTCCCATTTATTCCAAGTACACATACTTCTGATTTAATTCAAATTTATTTCTACATCAATTTTTGACATTAAGAATTGACTTTAATATCATTACTTTCAAAATCAAAGTCCTTATTTTAGATTGGAATTTTTTTTCTTCCTCAAGCCAGTGCAAAGCATTTGGAATGTAGGAATGAAATTATTGTGATTGTATAGAAATTTGTCCAGTTGGTTTATGTCCCTGGAAGAAATAAGACATATGGACATGGCAAAGTATTAGTAATAACAACAGACAGGCCACCACCTCAACTGCAGGGATATAGACCCTAGAACTGACTGGACAGATACACCACTTTACCAATGCCTATTGTTGCCAAAACACGGCCTCTGTACACTGGGTACCAAACTGAGACTCCAGGACAGAGTTGTGGAAGAAGTAGAAATGGCAGCTTTATTTCCCTGCCAGGCAAAGGAGGTCACAGTGGGCTAATGCCTCTAAGACTGTGAGCCTGCTGGGGAGAGAAGGCAGTGGGTTTTATAGTAAAAATTCAAGAGCTCAAGGGGCAGAGCTAGTTTCCACAGAGATTGCATACAGGGTAACAAATTGTTTCAAAGTTGTTTTTGCAGATGCAGTGGTCCCCCTCCTTCTCCAGGGTATGAAGTTCACCTATGGCTCTGGGACTCTTCTAATATTCTTGTGTCTAGAACAAAGGGTGCTTAGGAAGGGGGTCTGTGGGAAGGTGCTCTAGAGAAAAACTTGTGCAGTTTAAAGTGAGGTTGACAAATGCTTCTGGAATTTTAGGCAGTCTGAGGCCTGGACCTCTTACTGCAGGCTGAGACCTGCACCTTGAACAGCAGGAAAAAAAAAAAAGGCTAAACATAGCTGTAGACATGCTCAGTTGGGGCGAGTTATGATCAGGATATAGAAAGACCAAAAACCTAACTGCCACTTCTGAGGTGTCGGATGCAAAAAAAACGGTACTGGGAGAAAGAAGCAGCAGAGTACTGTGCATGATCCCTGCACACAGCTCCACCAAGGGGGTGGACAGACCACCTAAGCCACCCCTCCCCCCACCCTCCATTTAAGGGATCAGCCCACCCCCACTCAGGGAGTGAGCAAGGGAACCTGTAACTGTACTGGCTCCTGCTATAGCATGAGTCCCAGTAAAGCCTTGCCTGAATTTCTCCTCTGGCCTCTTACCAATTTCTATTGATCAAGGAGGCCAAGAACCCTGGTTGTAACAGGTGGGAGTTTATGTTCACATTACCTCCTCCAGCCAATGACTGGTGCAGGAGCATGCCAGCCCAGCTCCTTGCAATGAGTCCAGGCAAACTCTCAGGCCTTATTTATAGCCAAGCTGGCTTGGAATCAGGCTGAGGCTGGGACGTGGCCTCAATTCACACTCTTAAACAGCTTGTACTAACGTCTCTGCCTGTGTCCCCGCCTCCCTGACTGGTTTCCCTAGGCGGGGCATCCTTAATAAATCACCTGCACGTGAATCCTGTCTCAGGCTTTGCTTCTGGGATACTTAACCCAAGAAGTGGGGATTGCTTGTTTAGGTGGGTGAGCCAGGAAGGCCTCTCTGGAGTTGCCATTTGAGCTGAGAGCCACATAAGCAGAGGAAGCCAGTCGTGAGAAGATTTGGGGGTGGGGCATGCCAAAGGCCCTGAGGTGGGAGTGAGCTCTGGGTGTGTGAGGAAGACAGGAGGCCCGTGTGACATTGTTGCAGAAAAACGTGTTACAGCTCAATTGTGACAGCAACCTGGATCCAGGAGAGAGACCAAGCAGCAGTCTGAGTTGGAGAACTCAGATTTATTACGCCAGCAAGCCCAGAGAAGTTAACAGTCTAAGCTATGGACCCCATCTGTAGGTTTACACAGGCTTTTATAGGTTGCCAGTTTACACTTTGCAACATCATATGCAAATAAAGTATAACAAAAGTTGACTAATTATGAACATGCTTTATAGAAATGGACTAATCAGGAGGGAGAGAAATAACCAGTTAGGAGTGAGCTCCATGCAAATAAAGTACTACAAATGGACCAATCAGGAGTGAGAGAAATGGACCAATCAGGAGTGAGAGGAATAACCAATCAGGAATGAGCTCCATGCAAATGAAGCAATACAAATGGACCAATCAGGAGTTAGCTCAGGGAACCAGTAGAATTTTAGGAGTAATTTCTACTTTCCCAGAAGTAAGCGGTTTCAGAGGCAGAAAGTGAGATAGAGCCGCTGGGCCAGGGAACCAGATGGTACTAGCAGGAGAGTAGTGGCCCTGCCTGGGGGTCCTGCTGGTGTTTTTTATGGAGCTTCCCACCTCAACATCAGATGGAAAGAGGGAGAGGACAGCTGTGGCAGTCCCCCCCCCAATCTTCCTCACCTCCACGAGGCAGAGGCAGGAGCTGGGGGGCGGTGGTTAGCCACCTCTTCTCCCGCAATCCTCCAAAACAATCCATGGAGCAAGGCCCAAACATGGGAAAAGCCCACCTGAAAGATACTGACCCTAAGGAAAATTGAGGCTAGCTGTGCTTTTCTGCCGGTGCCTGAACCGCATGGACACTCCTTCAGCGTTGCTTGCCGCGATCAAGTACATGCAACAACCAGAGGGTAACAAAGATCCTGGGAGAATCTGGCTCAGTTTCTGTGCCTACTTGGTGCTTTAAGCAAAGAAAGGCTTCACTGCAGTTATGGTAAGAGACTGATGTGATAATTTCCATGTCTCGGGAATCGTCTCATTGTAAGTGCAGTTGTGCGTAGGAAAACCTTGCTCGGTTGAGTATGTGCGTTCTGGCAGGTGGACTGGCCTGTAATGTTGGGATTGAGACAACTGTACTACGTGTCCTGGGTGGGAAAGAGGAAATGCCATCCTAAGGGAAAAGCAGGAAGGAAGTAGGCCCTTTTTGCCTGAGCCCCATTGGAATTGGTTAAAAAGGACACCCCCAAAGCCTCAAAGCCTGGAGCCCAGCTTGTGGCTTGGCCGTGAAGGCCCCCACCCATTAAATTCCTGTTCTTTGTTGATTCTTTGTCAGAATGAATCAGGGACCCTCATCATTCATGTAATTGGACTTATACTTAAATTTTTAGAACTTAAAAAAATAATACAGATGGAGACTGATGGCAAACCCCTAGTGACTGGGGCAAAATACCATTTTCTGTAAACAAACCTTTTCTGCTCAAACTGTTGAGGTGTTTTAATTATATTTTCACGCCAGGATTTTATTTCTTGCTTCAGGTGCTCTCAGTGAGACTTTAATTGCTGCAGTTTCTTCCTGATTCATGTTACGCTTTGTACTTAACGCAATTTTAAAAGGGATGTTTTAGCCGGCTATTGATTATTCAGGTCTAAAATCCCCTAAGTTTTTTTCGCATTTGGTTCTATTTCATCTTGTCAATATTTGTGTTAAGCAATCTACATTGATTTCAATGAGGAGCTGCTATCCAGCTACCTTTCGCAAATAAGTGGTGAGGTTCCAGAGCAGAAAGGAATCTTCTGCCTAAATCTTCTTGGCTGACTTAGCCACTCAACCGACTGGCATCAGCGTTGTTCTCTTATTTTCAATAAGAGAAGCAGCAGCATACAAGAGGAAAAGGCGTCTTACTGATTAAACAAGGAGGCCAAGTAACTTGCTCTATTCACCCTATAGCTTAGGGGCTCTGTGCTGTAGAGAATGTGCAACCCAGCAGTTTGTGGGGTCTTTGAATGGAATACCAAACATACTGCACTAAACCCCAAAAATTAATAGGAGAGAACTTTGCTTCATTGACCTTCTGATGTTGACACCAGCGGGGAAATAGGGGAATGGCATTTTCCCATGGTAGGGAGGATAAAATCTGTATTGCAGCAGAAGTGTTGAGCTCCTCTTTAATCTCCATCCATAAGTCTCTATTCAGTTGTGAGAGCTATACATTTTATTATGTGCTGCCCATAATTGTAGCCAGAGACAAGTCAAGCTGCATGTGTCTTTTTTTTAATTGAAGTACAGTCAGTTGCAATGTGTCAATTTCTGGTGTACAGCACAATGTCCCAGTCATGCACATATATGCATATATTTGTTTTCATATTCTTTTTCATTAAAGGATATTACAAGATATTGAATAGTTTTCTGTACTATACAGAAAAAAATTTTAACCTATTTTTGTATATAGTGACTAACATTTGCAAATCTCAAACTCCCAAATTTATCCTTTCCAACCCCTTTTTCCCCAGTGACCATAAGATTGTTTACTGTATCTGAGTCTGTTTCTGTTTTGTAGATGAGTTCATTAGTGTCTTCTCTTTTTGTTTTTTAAGATTCCACAGATGAGTGATATCATAGGGTATTTTTCTTTCTCTTTCTGGCTTAACATCACTTAGAATGATGTTCTCTAGGTCTATCTATGTTGCTGCAAATAGCATTGTTTTATTCTTTTGTATGGCTGAATAGTATTTCATTGTATAAATATACCACAACTTCTTTATCCAGTGATCTGTCGATGGACATTCAGGTTGCTTCCATGTCTTGGCTATTGTATATGGTGTTGCTATGAATATTGGGGTGCACGTATCTTTTTGAATTAGAGTTCCCTCCGGATATATGCGTGTGTGTCTTGAGGGAAGATGTAGTCAGAAAGGGAGAGAGAAATGAAGGCTAGTTATGGGCAGAAGACCCACTCCAGAAACCAAACGTTTGTGTTTGCCACTGAGGAGCCTGGTTCAAGCGCATCATGTCACCATTCTCAGGATCTACCAGTGAACTTTATTCTTCCTTTATGTACCTGTTTTATCTCTCATCCATGTAAGAGGAGAGAAAGAGGACAGAGATGAAGGTTGGGGTGGGCAGAGGTAGTTCTGAATCATATATTTCATGTGTTGACTGGCAAAATATGCACAACCTTAAAGCTGAGAGTTATGTTTTATTCGGCAGACTTTCTGAGGACTTCAGCCCGGGGGGGGCCTCTCCGATCACTCTGAAAAACTGCCCCACAGAGGCAAGGGAGGAGGCAGAATACATAGGAGTTTTTGCAACAAAGGCCAGGTAGTCGGAACATCAAAAGATTATTCTTAATTGAAGAAAACCATGTATGTCAAGTAAAGGAATTGAGTGCTTTCTATATATGGGAAAGTGCGAAAGTCTGAGCTCATTCTTTTGATATGTACCTGGCTACCTAGGCCAGTAGCCTGTTCTTTCCCATCCCAAGTTCCCATCTCTTTCCCATCACTGAGGGTGGCTGCAGAGGTGCTCTGCTCACTGTTGGGGTCAGAGGTAGTGACTGATGACTTGATGGCTGCAGAATCCTTTGTTTACTGATGTGACTGGCAGTATTTTTCATTTGCACATGGTACTGGCTGCTGCCACAAACTTTTCGGTTATCATTTTGGACAGGTAAATACGTTGATGAAATAGTAACCTTGGTAATGAAACCTTAGCAGCCCCTTTGCATCACAGGAATTCTAAACCTTTGGTCCTATAGATCATTCTTTTATTATTGTAATTCCTTTTCTTTATATTATCATTCCTTTCTTTATGGTCTTGACAGGCAATGTTACTCTTGAGGCATAAGTTTATAAATTCATGCTAATTGTAAAAGTATCAAATAGACAGAAATTTTAAAAAAAGCCTCACCACCCCATCCTCTATTCTCATTTCCACAGAGTCATCATTGCAAAGTTTCTTTCATAAATTTTCTACATATATATTTTCAAGCACATGTAGTTGAAGATTTTTTACACAAATGGGATCATATGTTACACACTATTAGGTGATTTGATTTTTTTTACAGTCATAGTTTTGACATCTTTCCACGTTCATGTATACAAATATATATGTAGAATGACTTATACTTTATCCAAGGACACTTGTCGAGTAACAGGGAGTGCTTTTAATAATTCAATGGGATAACACATATGAACTGGAAATTTTCTGGGTGTTTGGTCACACTGTCATGTTTTGAAGCCAATCTCTATTAGTTTGTCTGAAAATTGCAATGTTTTGAGAAGGGATAAAGAGGTGAAGGAATCCATCAGAGGATGAGAACTAGAGATATTTTCATCATAAAAACTATGGAAAGCTTTAGTTAAACAAACGAGTAACAGTGACAAACTCTCGCAAGTTGACATTACAATTTTTGTCTTCGAGTTATATGAATGGAAAAAGGGGGGGAAGTTGTTAAAGGTGGACACATTCCCCACAGAAGATGACTGTTTTAACAATGTCAGCAAGGCAGTGAGATGGACTGGAGAATGAACAAAATCTCCTTCAAGGATACAGGGGACTGGCAAGAGTAAATGAGCGGATTTGCTGCTCCTGCTCCTGTATATCTGTTAAGTCTATCCCACAGACGGTGATTTACTCCTTATACTTCACATAAAGAACTTTGCACACATTGTGGGTTTGGGTGGTGATTGGAGAGATTAATACCAGCTTTGTTATCCCAAATTCGAACAATTTCCTTAGGGTATTTTTGGTTCTCCATTGTGCTTTGTGCTTTAATGTAAAGGCAGAGTGAGGCTTGGGGTGTTTTCTTTGATAGAGAAGCAGCTGTGAGATAATTGGTGACCAGTGATCAGAGGAGCCACAGATCTCCAGCAATTGGAGCTCTCACATTCAGGATGACATGATACAATGTTCAAAAGGGAGGATGGGGTGTCACCAATCTCTTTTCCATGCAGCAGATTGTTATTTTCCCATGGCTACATGGAAAGGACTAATTTCATTTTTATGTGACTTGCACTTATAGTTTCTTATTTCTAATGAGCTGTTTTCCAAATTCACATCACCAAGCCAGCTGGCTGTCACATCTGCACATGCCTTTTAGAGAATCTACCTAGCCCCGTGTCCTTCCCATTTAGTTTGATCTTTGTCAGACAATAATCTTGTGAACATTGATTAGAGATCCTCTTTTAACTCTATAAATAGAAAGAGATGAATTGAAATATGACAAATTCAAAATTCAAATACGACAAATTCAAAATTCAAGTAAGAAATACAGATAAAAGCATTGGAAAGTAATTTTTCTCATTTCTGAGTATCTACTCTATGAAACTGGACACCAACAATGAAGTGTATTAGAAGAGGCACTGGACTGGCATTCAAGTCTAAGTTCTGATTCTGGTTCTGACACTGATTCACTGTGTAATCTTGAGCAAGTCTCTGGGCTTCAGATTCTGTCTTTGTACAATGAGAGAAGTAGAAACAGTTGATTTTGTCGATTGAAAACAATGCACAACCTAAAAGCTGAGAGTTATATTTTATTTGGTAGACATACTGAGGACACAGGCCTGGGAGACAGCCTCTCAGATTGCTCGGATGGACTGTTCCAAAGAGGTAAGGGAGGAGCCAGTATATTCAGGAGTTTTTGTAATAAAAACCATGTAACTCAGAACATCACAAGATTACTGTTAATTAAAGAAAAACCAACCATCTCAAGTTAGTAAAGTTAGCACTTTTCTAGGTATGGGAAGATGCAAGAGTCTGGGCTTGTTGAAATCATTCCTTTGATGCGTACTTTAACTGTTCTAGGGCCAGTATCTTGTTGTTTTCTATCCTGAATCCCCTCAGGGTGCAGAGGCACCTGCAGTGGCTGATGGCTTGATGGCTGCAACATCCTTTGTTTACTGATATGGCAGGTGACATCCCACAATTTCTAGGGTTCCCTTCAAGTCTAACATTACCTATGATTTTGATACTGTGTTTTCTTACAAAGTTGAAACATCACGAAGATATTTTTCTTGACTTCACATTCAATTTATTTTTTCTAATTTTCCCTTAATTACCACTGTTGAGTTTCCCTCTAGGAGGCACCATTCCAGTTCTGTTACTTTTCCTTTCTTTATGGTCTTGACAGGCAATGTTAGTCCTGAGGTGTAAGCATATGAGGAGGCTGCCTTTTAAACATCATTGGATGAGGGCCACATCCAGATATTTCCTGCCTCTGAAATCTGAAATTCCATCCTCAGGAGTTTGTTTCCTGCAGATAAGACACCTGCACTCTATTAATATGCCTATGCCCTGGGCAAGGCAACGCATTAAGCTTGTTTCAGCTTAATTAGAATGCATTTATCTGCATTTCCCCTTTGAGCTGGCTAACTGACCACAGCACCTTGGAGCAGGAGAGAAACAAAGGCAACATTTTTATAGGGCAGAGGAGTGAGTGATACATCACAAATCTGGACGATGCCTGGTGTTGCTACCTGGTGAGAGTCAGAGCCAGAGACAGTGGGCAACTAGGGAAAGAGGCAGACAGGAGGTTAGTGAAATGCTGGATGGGGACAATTGTAGGCGGCTGCAAAGAAGAAAGTCAACAGACACCCAGGGACCCCAAGAACAAATTTGCTACACAATTTTCCTTAGCCTGGATCTGTCCATGTTCCTCTGTATGAAACTAGCGCAGTTCTCAATAAGCACTTGAGAGCCAAAAGGCAGGGAAGGGACTCACGTTGTATTAACTTGTGGCACTTTCTCATGGCTCCTCCAGAGTCTCTTTGTTTTCATTTGCCTGAATTTCAGACCTATAATTAGAGTTGAGAAGAAAATGTTCTGCACAGGGAGTTTTGCTAACACAACTGTTTTTGGAGAGCAAGTTTTTTCAGAGGTGAAGAAAATGGTGAATCTTCCCTCATCCCTTTATAAAAGACACTCTGTCTTAATCTAAGAAGGCTAGGTACTGCAGTCTCTTTCTAAAAGAACTCGTTTCTATTAAGGGGGAAAGAACAAACGCCTAGCCTCTGTCAGCATCGGGAGTGCCCACCCTGAAGCTTCCGAGAGAGTTCAGGGTTGGAGGTGCATGCGGGGATCTTTGCCTTCCTTCAGGGCTGTGCTGGTCCAGGGGAGGTTTCGTTTATTCGATGTGTCTTTGTTTCATGCCATTCTGACGTTTTGTTAACGTGTGGCTTTGTTTCAGGTGAAAGTAGATTATGCGATGTCTTTTCTCTCTTCCAATAATTCGTGTTTTTAACCTTACAAGCAACTGTGGATGTTATAGCGATGGAGTGGTTAGGGAAGTTGGGCGAAAGTGGTGTACATCAAAGCTGTATGTTTCCTAAAGGAGTGGTAGCAGTGAGAGGATTTTGAAAAGGCGGGAGGTGAAAGTGAGGGACCGTCCTCCACAGTTACAGATTTCAGGGTCAGTATCTCCTGAATGCCAATGAGTCTTACCCACTTAGTGAGCTCGAACCCACCAAACAAAGATACCATCTTAAAGATGAGAAGTATTCTATTTTCAGTCTACTTTGCTTTGTTTACTCTCCTTTTATGAATTCTTTCACCTTGTTCCACTGCACAAAGAGAGGCTAAGGGACTAGACCAATTTGTTTAGCCAACCAGTGAGGAGAACATAGCAGGTGAGGATATAGAAGCTCACCTTCTAGACCTCTGGTTACCGTATTTCCCTCAGTCCAGGCCCACTGCCCTTCCAGTGGTAACACAGTCTCTTACACCTCAAGACTACTTACATTTCAGTAGTTTTTCCCATGTAGGTTTGAATCAGCTGATTTTTTTTTTAGTCTATTTTCTGCCTATTCAGATTTGTTAATTTCTATTGTTCTATCTTCCATTTCACTGATTCTTTCCTCTGTGTCCTCCATTCTGCTGTTGAACCCATCCTCTGAGCTTTTATCTTAGTTATTTGTTTTCAGTTATTCAATAACTGAAATAATGGAGGAGATGGGAAAAATCAGTGAACTGGAAGACAGAACGATAGGAATTTTTAGTTTTAAATTTCCATTTAATTCTTCTGAGGTTTTCCCTTTCTTTGCATTTAAGAGTATTCATCATTACTTACTGATGTTGTTATCATAGCTACTTCAGAATCTGTCAGGTAATTCTAACATCTCTGTCATTTTGGTGTTGGCATATTTTAATTTTTTTCATTCAGTTTGAGATCTTCCTGGTTCTTGATGTGACAGTTAATTTTCTATTGAAACAGGGCTTTTTAGATTATGTTATGGAACCCTGCATCTTACTTAAGCCTTCTGTTTTAACTGGCTTGATCTGACTCCACTCTGGCAGGGAAGGGAGGACCTTTGCCAAGTGGTGGTGGATGTGTCCCACTCAGCTTCAGTTGACCACACAGAGGGAAGGCGGCTCCTCATTACTAGTGGATTGGAGTCCCGGCTCCAAAGCTGGTCTCCACTGACATTGCAGTGGGGGTGACCTTGCTACCACTGGGTGATGGTGAGAGTCCTGACTCTCCATTAGGCCACCTGTGACACCACCCAGTGGGAAAGGAAGGATGCCTTCCTCTGCCTGGTGAAGGCAGAGTGTGGGCTCCCCACATGGTCTCCAATAACGCAGTGGGGAGGGAGTAAACGAGGAGAGAGGAGACTTGTTACTGGCAAGGACAAAAGTGCTGGCTTCCTTCTCTGATAGTGCCTGGTAGGGGTGTGGGGTTCCTCACTAGAGCCTGGCGAGGATGGAAGTATCGGCTCCCCACTTAGCTTTTGCTGGCATGGGTGAAGATGAATCCACAGTTTTTTCTGTGGTGTTAACGTTGGAGTAGACCAGTTATTATCTGAAAGTTCTCTGTCTTAGATCACAGAGTTAAATGTAAAACCAAGAATTTAGAAGGCTTTTAGAAAAAATGTAGGAGAACATATTGGGTACCTAGGGCTAGACAGAGAGTTCTTAACTTGACACCAAAAGCATGACCTATGATAAGAAAAATTGATAAATTGGACTTCATCAAAGTAAAACTGTTTGTTCTGTGATTCTGCTAAGAGGATGAAAAGATAAGCTATAGACTGGGAGAAAACGTTTGCAAACCATGTATTCATTGGAGTGGTATCTAAAATACATTTAAAACAATTTCTCAAAGTTCAGCAGTAAAAAATACCAGAAAATTCAATTCAAAATGAACAAAAGACATGAAGAGACATTTCACCAAAGAGGATATACAGATGGCAGATAAACACATGAAAAGATGTTCAACATTATTAGCTATTAGGAAAATACAAACTAAAACCTCAAGAGATATCACTGCATAGCTAACAGAATTGCTAAAATAAAAAATACCAACAACACCAAATGCTGGTGAGGCTGTGGAGAAACTAGATCACTCATAAATTTCTGGTAGGAATATGAAATGGTATAGCTACTCTGGAAAACAGTTTGTCAGTTTCTTAAAAAGCTAAACATGCAACAACCATACAGCCTGGCAACCGCACTCCTGGGCTCTTATCCCAGAGAATTAAGAGTTATCCTCACACAAACACCTATACACAATACACAAATGTTTCTAGGAGCTTTATTTATGATAGCTGAAAACCGCAAACAACCCAGTCCATCAGTGGATAAATAATTAAACAAACTGTGGTACCTTCATTCCATGGAATACTACTCAGCCAGAAAGAAATAAGGAATAAGCTAAACACACACACACACACCCTAACCTGGATGAATCTCTAGAAAATGATGCTGAGTGAAAAAACTCAGTCCCAAAAGTTTACATAGTGTATGATTCCATTTACACAATAATCTTGAAATGACAAAATTACAGAGTTAGAGAAGAGATTAATGGTTGTCGAGGGCATGGAGGCAGGAAGGAAGTAGATATGGTTATAAAGGGCAATACAAGCAATCCTTGTGACAATAGGATTGTTCCATATTTTGGTCATTATCAGTGTCAATACCCTGGCTGTGATATTGTACCATAATTGTGCAAGATGGTTACCCTTGGGGGGAACTGGGTAAAGGATACATGGGATCTCTTCAGTTTTTTTCCTACAACTGCATGTGTTTCTCTAATTGTTTCGGAATAAAAAACTTTAATTAATACACATACACACCACACAAAGAAGGCAAAGGTTTTCCAGACAAAGGTAACCAGTCAGAAGTTCTGGAGGTGAGACTGAGAGATCAAGTGGTTCCAAACCTTGGGTCCTTCTGAACCACCAGGAGGAGCCTCTGGTTATGGCTCAGATCCTTTGAGAAGGAAGGAATTGTGCATGTGAGAGTCTTTTTAAAACTGCAAGCTTGGCATCCAAGGCGGCACTATCATGATCAAGTGTTAATAGCTACCACTCTTCCAGGGGTTTGTGCATTCTGACAGAAACAGGACAGCTTGCAGAATGGCAAAACCCAGATCCACAGAAAAGGCTCACTAGCCAGACCTCCAAATGCTGGGGTCCGGGCAGTGCTGCTTGGAGGGGTTGTCTCTGGGGCAGGTTACACTTGCTGCACCTTTAAGGAAGGGTGGAGCTGATGGCTTTGGGGCTGCTGCCTTAATTCTCCAGTCTGGTCACTTGGCTGTGTTTTTCTTTTCATTCTCTCAGTTTGTGGCTCATTTCAGCATTGCTTCTCCTCTATTCAACAGGATAAAAAAGAGGCCAGAGGGCGGCTGTGGGATCACAGCAGGACTTAACTGGTCTCTGCTGGAGGTGAGGGGAGGACGCAGATTAAGCACATCTTTGGGGAACAAAGGTCACCTCAGAACAGGCTCATTTGCCTTCTCGTCCTTTCTCTAACCCATCACTGTGCGTTCTGCTACACATATCCATCCCCCCATCCCATTCCATTGTTACGTTCCTTTTTTTTTTTTTAAAGAGATGATTAACGATATTTTCCCAACAGAAAGAAATCATATTAGCCATTTGGTTTATTAGGGATTTCCTCATCCCTCATTTTTGATTTACAAGACCAGTGTGCAACAGGTATAGATATTTCCCCATGCCGACATTTTTCCTAATTTGCTTTCTAGCCTCAGGATGCTCTGTCATCACTACCTTTATTGTTAGAAAGTTTTTTTTTCTCCTCTTATTAAGTGTACAGCAGCAGCTGGAAGTGGGAAAGACTGTTGTGTGTTTTCATGATTGTGTAAGTGATGGGAAAAAGAAGTTGCACGTGGTGTCTGCTTGCCAATTTTCTTAGTGAAAGAATGCATCACAATTCCTTTCTAAAGAAATGATGGAAATACCCTAGCAGTTGGCAGCCAGAGCACTGCAATGCAAGTATTTATAGGTCACGTGTCAAACACCGGAGAGGTGCTGAGGGTACGAAAAGGCTAGTGACACAGGCTTGGCACAGGGACGTTACGGTTTGTTAGTGAGAATGGCAGTAGGCCTGTTGGGAGCATCTGCTGTGGGCCAGGCAGGGCGTTAGCAGTGTTACTAAGTGCTCTCAGCCATTCTGCAAGGTAGTGAGAACCATTCCTGCTTTACACACACGGGGACTGATACTCGAAGAGATTAAAGAACTTGCTTATGCTCACAGAACTAGTCAATGGTGATGTTCAGGTCTGAACCAGATCTGCATACGCCAAACTGTCTCTGAACAGAAAAGAGAGAGAGAGAAAAAAAAAAAAACGGGAAATGGGCAGGCTTCGTTGGCTCTCTGTGGGTTGTGGAATTCAATCCGTGGTTGGTTGAATCCACAGATGCAGAATGTGGATGTGGAGGGCGGATTGTAATACACCACTTGATATAAGGGACTTGAGCATTCGAGGATTTTTGGTTTCCCCAGGGGGTCCTGGAACCAATCCCCTGTGGATGCTGAGGGAGACCACTGTACTAAATGCTCAGGAAGTGGCAGATGACAGAGGCTGTGGGACACCTGAGGAGGGAGTGATGGCTGTGCCAAGCGTAAGCTCTTCACAAGTATGAATTGTGAACTTGGCTTCATGACTAAGCGAGAGGGTATTTTCGGTATTGTTTTAATTGGAGGTGGGTGCTAGAACAACAGGCCAACGCAAGCACATCTATACACTTTGTAATGTGACACAAATTATCCTGTTGACAGAACACGAATAAGTGCTATCCTCCTGTGTACATTAAAAGGAAAAATGCCTTCAAATTTGGCTCAGAACTTTCCACTTAAAAGAAGAGCTTCCTATCCTCTTTCACTCCTTCCTTCCCATTTTCTAGGAGAATCTGTTCTTACCAGATCTGGGTCTTTGAAGACAACCAGTCCTCCAAAATGTAGAAAATACAGAGTGAGCGCTAAAATAAACTACTAACAAGAGTCATTATTCACAGAAACTCTCCATTCTGTGGGACTCCACGTAGGCTACAGAGAACATGTGGGGGAAATAAACAACAAATCAGCCTGAGATCTGTGTGACAGGGCAGAAATGATTACCACGGGAACGTTCAGGCAACTCACCTCCCTCCAGCTCTCTAACAAGCCTCCCCCAATCAGGAGCTCAATTCCCCTCCACTTCCCCCAACTAAAGAGGGAAGATCCTTTTTTGCCTCCAGAGAAGCTGTGTCAATGTGCAAAATGGAGGACTAGGTGTGGGGAGAAGAGGAGAAGAAGATAAAGGAATGGCGAGGCGGCCTTTGGAGCAGGTGGGGGATGGGGAGGCAGTGTGGTTGGGTGGGACTACGTATTTGGATCTTCTTCCCAGATTTCAAGTAAGTTGAGACAGGTATTTGAACAATTTCGTGATTACTCGAGATTGTTGGTGGATGGGAGTTTCTGCATTTTCAGGAGCCAGAGCCCACTTCTGAATGCCCTGCCAAGATCACTACTCCATGACTTAGAGACCAGCAAGGATCAGCTCCCCTGGCTCTCTGGGTGGTTGGAGGGAGGTGGGTGAGCCAAAAAAATCAACTCAAGAGCAGCCAGTGTGCAAGGATCACCTGTGAGTGAACTCTTGAGTTGCACTTTTGAAACTGCCATTTTTAGAAGGAAAAAAAAATGTTGAATATCAGCAATTTTGTATGATTCAACCACATACATTCTCCTAATCTTAAATCCATTTTTAGAATGTTTTAAAAGGATTTTGAAACAATATGCTGGAAGGAATGGACTCTGATGTCAAAAGATTTTTGAATTCTAGAGCTTTTTCTTGCTAGATTTATAGACTTGGGCAATTTAGCTCCATGCCTCTGAGCCTCAGTTTTCTCATCTGAAAAACAGATATAACAACAACTCTGCACCTCATAGGGACGGAGTGAAAGATTATAAGGCATGTAGAGCTTTCAGCCATGTTGTAAGTGCTTAAATATTAGTTTGTCCACTGAATGCACTTCATTGAGATCTTCAGCTTTTATTTGCTTGAAACATTGGACAATGTTGTGTTTCTCCAGATTTTCACTGACCCAGCACTCTGAATCAGTTGTGTGAGAGGAAGGAGGGACCTGACAGCACATCTAGCCTGGTACCACATTTTACACATGTGGAAGTCAAAGCATGGAGACATTTCACTAGGTCACAAAGCCAAGTCAGGGTCAAGATCCCTGCTGCCAAGGTCCAAGCTGCCAGTTCTAGAGGGCTGACTAAGTTATGCAAGAGAATTGGTCTGACCTTATATTTCACTATCCTCTCATCCATCCAGCAAAAACCCAGGGAAGAGAGGAGAGGGACAGAGAGAATTCCAAATGTGCCCCAATTTCAGCTTTTCTTTCAAGCGCGGATAGTAAATGTTCTTGTGTAGACCGTGTGGCTCCTTCACCCCCAGGAAGCCTGGAGCTGCACTAAAGCTTAGGCAGGAACGGCGGATTGATTTCATCTCGCCATCAGTTATTTGTGGTTGCCTGGGGCGCTGTGTTGAGAGGGATTCTATGACCATTTCCAGGTTCAACAAGACAGAGGTCTATGATTGAAGAACAGTGTCGGCCTCGGGGTGGAAGGGGGAAGTCGTAGCATGAATTCCTGGGCCCTATTCTCAGTGGGTTCTGCTGAATCAGAATCTCCAGGGATGGAGCTCTGGCATTTGCGTTTTTAATAAGCTCCCTGGGTGTATGCGGCTTGAGAACCACTGACCTAGTGGACAGGAGAAAAATTCCTCTGAGCATGTCATTGGTCCCCTGGGCCTGGCCCAGAAGGCTCCACCATGCACAATGAGACATTTATGACTCAGGAGAAAAGGTCTCATAGAGCAGTGGAGCCTGAGCAGAGGCCAGTTTGTCCAGAGCCCTCCTCAGTCAGCCATCGGTCTAGCTGGAACTGTCCTTGAGGCCTCAGGGAGCACCTAAAGGCACTGGGGTGATCATAAGAAAACAGCAGTTAACATTGATTGCAACCTGGTTGCCACAGGTTGAACTGTCTTCCTCCAAAACTTCCTATGGTGCAGTTCTAACCCCCTAGTACCTCAGAATATGACCTTGCTTGGAAAATAGGGTTGCTGCAGATGTGATTAGTTAAGATGAAGTCATCCTGGAGTAGGATGGGCCCCTAACCCAGTACGATTGCTGTCCTCGTAAAAGGGGAGAATTTGACACAGAGATAGGTGGTTGCGGAGGAAAGACAATGTGAAGAGACACAGGGGGAAGGTGGCTGTCTGCAGGCCGGGGGGAGAGGCCTGGGGCAGATCCTTCACTCACAGCTCTCAGAAGCAGCCAACCCTGCCAACACTGTCATTCCAGACTTCCAACCTTCCAACAGTCTCAGGACGGTGAGGCAGGAAACCGCCTGCTGTTTAAGCCACCCTGCTGGGGGTAATTTGTTGAGGCAGCCCTAGCCATGAGCACACTGGTCTGAGGACCGCAGATGCTCTTACCACCCCAACTTTAGAGATGAAAGGCCTCAGTATAGAGAGGTTTTAGGTAACGGCCCAAGATCCTACAGCTAGCAGAGGTGGGAAGAGAATAAAATCCAGACTTAGCCCTTCCCTTACCCTGGGGTTGCCTCTCATGGGAACAGTTTCCAGATTCTTGACACTGAACCTGCCTTGCCTGTTGCCCGTTGCGCCTCCCCAGGCCCCTGTCCCGTGCACTCTGCTGCCCTGGGCTCCTTAGCCAGCAGCCAGCCCAGCCCTGGGTTTTGCCTCATTTGTGTGCTGTCACTGGCGTGAGTCCTCATGAGCTTCCCCCTGCCTGAGCTTCCACCGTATTTACGTGCGTCCTGGTTCAGCAAGACGAATAAGCTCCTGAAATAGACATGATAATAACTAAGGACATGAAAGAAATACAAAGTCTGCTAGGAAGGTGGTATGTGCGTAAGATATTAGAAACTGTGAAAATGGAATCACCTTTCATTTTTCTTCCTTTCCGTCGGGAAGGAGGTTTAAATCTGTAATATCATTGTTTATGTTGCGATAAAAAAGAGCTTTGTAATCTATTCATTTGCTGTCAAGATACTGCCAGAGGCCTCAGCTACTGTTTTTTCTTCTCAAGCTTCTTGATGCTGCTGGGCTCAAGCCCATTGGACTAGAAACCCCACTAGGGATTATAGCTCTGATTATAATACATGGCTATATTCATTTCTATCGACCCATGGATTTTACCGTTCTTATTATGTGATCTAAGAGCCAAGGCTTCTCCCTGGGGAGGGGAAATGGTGACTAGATTAATTGGACAGTGTTTTCCAAAGGCTTCCATGTGAAATCATCAGTCTGATTTTTTTACATATGTTCATTAATATTTTATATCTGACTCAGGAAATAGAAAATCAGAAGAATTTGTAACCAAAGGCAGATACAGGGTGAGCCTGTTGGTAGTAATTCACCTGAGCTAGCACGGTTAAATAAACACAAGTGAGTTTTTGAAGACATCCATTTTATACAGTAAGAAGTGTGAGTTTTTAATGGAAAGGTAAGGAAAGAGTGTGTAAGCATTATGTCTGTATCACAGATTTTACAGGGCTGGCTGAACAGAGAGGCTGCCTCCCAGGGTTGTAAGCGAACACGTAGAGAGGCAAGGCTTGAGAAAGTGACCTGAAAGGTGGGGGAATGGTTAATAGAGGCAAAGTGCAATTATACCCAAAGGAGTCACCATTTTCTCACCGAGCCTTTTCCCACAAGACAGCCCTTGTCAAAATCTGCTCTGTCCTCAGGATGAGTCTCTACTGCCCTCCTCTCCTCAGCCTCCCCTGCCCTCCAAGGGGCTGTGACATCTTCCCCTAGAGTCCTCACCGGCCCTCACTGGACACCTAGGCTGGCCCCTCGCTCTGCCTGGTGTTGTGGTTATTCAGGAAAGCTCTCTGACGACCCTTCCCCACCCCCAGGTTCTACAAGTGAAAACTCCTTGATCTGGTGGCTTTAGTTACTGGCCCACCTGGGGATGTAAAGCCCCTGCTCCTCGGATTAGTTTGTCTGCAGAAGGACCCAGATTTCTCTTCTCTGCTTTCTGGCCACTCCCTGTCTGCAAAAGTCAAGTATGACAGGAAGCCACAGAAACAGGGAATAGACCATTTACTTTGAGACACTGAACTCCTTGACATGTGTTAACTACTGCCTCTTCTGTAAGTTTAATTCCTTCTCTCTCTTCCCCTCCCTCTCTCTTTCCCTTAGTTAGGGTAAAACTAGCTGCTATAATAAGTAAACTTTAAACTTTTAGTGGCTTAACACTAGAAGTTTATCTCTCCATCCTGGGACAGTCTGATGTGTATAATCCTGCTCAGCAGGGAGAGCAGACACCCAGCTTCCTTCCACTTTCTGGACCTTGTCTCCTGCTTCCAGTTAATGGAAACTTCTGGAAATGACATGTAACCCTTCTACTCATGTCCCATTGGTAAGAGCTGGTCATGTGGCCACATTTGGATGCAAGGAGTACTGGGGAATAAATCTACGATCGGTTGGACAGTCACCTCCCAGAAACAAATTCACCCCACAGAAGGGGGAGCATAAATTTTGGGGGGTAGCTAGGAGTCTCTGTCACACCATGCTGTCTTAGTGTGGGTGAGAACCATGGTATTAACATAACATACTCATCCCCTGCCTAATTGGCTCACTCCAGTCCAGCCAGTAGAGTTTCCAAAACTGTCCTTGAATTGGGCTGGATGGACTGTTTCATCTCCACCATCAGACCTAAGCCAAGCTCTTGAAAGTGTTGGCAATGCCTGCTCCATGAAATCTGTGATATAGACAAGGCAAGGGCCGTTGTAGAAGGATCAACAGCAAGCTATGGTTTCAGGGTCCCCACCCACTGCCTGCAGCAGCCCCTCCCTGTTCTGTGACTTTACTCTAGATAATGACACGTTTGGAAAGGATACGCTTATTTCTTCCCTTGTTGGCAATGCTAAAATCAATATATTTTTAAAAGACCATGTCCCAGTCATGCTTGCTTCTCTTTTAGCACCTAGGACTGTTTCTGTACCAGCCCCTAGACAGTACCTTGCTCTGACAGGTTCTCATAAGTATGTGTTGAATGAATAGACAAACATTAATGGCTTAACGATGTCCAAGGGAAGCTGGATATCAGAGTCCAAAACATTTTATACACAAAATAACCTATGCCCCTCAAATAAGGAGAATGAGACGGGGACCACCAAATGCAAGGGAGACACCCAACCCATGTTCTTTGGCTTCAGTGTTCATGAAATAATGCTTTTGATGGGTCTTTTCCAGTCACTGCTTGCTAAGAAGAGGATTCTTTCTTTTTTTCTTGGCAACTGAAGGGCTCGTTACTGAGAATTTGTAACTAGGTATATTGGTTTTCCAAACTGGGCTGGGTTAGTGTGAATCTCTCTACCTGCATCTTAGTTGCTCTGCCCCTGAGTATGTTGGCCAGCCAGGCGCCCATCACAGAGCTGAGTGTATTAGAGCCCGGTACTGTCCAGGCTGGGGGAGTGGAGGCCACGGTTGTCAGCCTGATGCAGGAAAAACGGATGTGGGTCTTGAGGAGGGCCATGTTCCAGGCTTCGGTTGAGCCCCTGGGACATGCCCCACCAAGTGTGGGTCCTTGGCTTCGCGCAGGAAAAAATTCACGAGCGAGCCACAGTTGAGTAAAGGTAGATTCATTTAGAGAGATACATTGAAAGGCAAGAGAAAGGTCACGAGGTGTGGGGTTTGGGTGCTCAGATTAGAGTAAAAGTAGGTACATACTCCATTGACAGAGCGCAGGCCGTCTCCAAAGGTGGGGAGAAAGAGGTGGCGGCAGTGAGGCACCACGTTGCCAGTTTTTACAGGCTCAGTGGCTTCATATGCTAATAAGTGGAAGGACCAGTCTAAGTAGCCTAGGGAAGGGGCTGGGATCCCCAGGAAGTTGGCCATTTCCCACTCTTTGACCTTTTGTGGCTAGGCTTGGGACTGTCATGGTGCCTGTAGGCAGTTATTCACCATGCTAATAAATTACAATAAGATATAATGAAGCTCAAGGTCTACTAGATGTTAAATCTCCCATCATCTTGAGCCTCAATGTCTACTGGGGGTTGAATCTTTTACCATTTTGATGTTAATTGCTGTAGCAGTCCTTGAGTGGCTGTGCCCAGCCCCCTTCCTGTCTCAGGCCTGGGGGCTGTTGGGCTGGATTTGAGGGGAGGGGAATATGAAGTTGTAGTATCCTTAAGCGGGGAGACAGATGGATATTGAATAGATGCTTTAATACTACCTAGGTTTCAGTTAACAAAATTTAATTCATATAGAGAAATCAGTAAGACAGAAGTTTAGGAAGTGTTTGAGAGAAGAAAATAATACTGTGAAAAGCCACTCCCATTATCTTAAAGACTGGTTTAAATGAAATTTGCACCTATTCAGCTAGTCATTAGTTGTTAGTAAAGTGGAGCTGCTTTCATTTCCTTTAAGCCTGGAAGGTGTCGACGGAAATAAAATGCACAACCTAAAAGCTGAGAGTTATGTTTTATTCGGGGAACATTTCTGAGGATTAAGACTTAAGACTTAAGGCCGGCATGACAGCCTCTCAGATCACTCTAAGGGACTGCTCTGAAGAGGTAGGGGAGGGGTCAGGATATACAGGAGTTTTTGCAACAAAGACCAGGTAGTCAAATATCAAAGAGATTACTGTTAATTATAGAAAACCAGATACTGCAACTTAAGGAATTTAGTGCTTTTCTATGTATGGGAAGGTGCAAAGGTCTGGGCTCATTGAAATCATTCCTTTGATATGCACCTGGCTGTGTAGGGCCAGTGTCCTGTTCTTTCCCCTCCTGAGCTCCCTCAGGGTGCACCGTTGAGGGTGGCTGTGGAGGCTGGGCTGCCTGCTTGTGTGCATCCTGAGTTCCCTCGCTCACTGTGAGTTGGGGGTGGGGTGTGTGTATGTGTGTGATGGTAGGGGCTGATGACTTGATGGCCACAGCATTCTTTGTTTACTGATATGGCTTGCAATATTTTTCCTTCACAAAGGCATCTGGGGGGTGATCTGCAGTGAAATCCCTGGGGAGGTTGAACACTCAGTGCAGTCTCTCCATGAATTCAAGAAGCGGTGAGGATGGGGTCCCTTCTAACTGTGCTCCTCTGCCTGTCATGAAGCCTGGAAAATGAAGTGGATGAGGGGGCACAGGAGGGCAGGGAAAGGAGAAAGTTGGCTCATAGTAACCATTTTAGAGCTCTGCCAGGGAAACTGAAATATTTAATAATAGATGGCAATCTATTGATTGGGACCGTAAACCTGTGCTCCCAGACACATCTAAGAGTGAGTAGTGGCACCCCCCCCATCATTTCTGGGAAGTAGTTTCTAGGCAACTGTGAGGTTGTCTTGAGTGATTTGCATCTCTGCTTCTATTTGTTTAAATCTCCTTTAACATTTTCACCAGAAATAATACCACTGTAAGTTAATTTCTCTGCACTTAATTCTAAAATGCAAATGTTCCTGAAAAGGGACATAATTACTTGGGTAAGTGTAATGCCTTGCTCATATCTGACGTATTTTACCCTGCATTATAACCACTCTTTCCAAATGCATAGAGTTTCACCATAACACAGTAGGTTTAGAACTGTTTGACAGTAACTTATTCACGTTATAAATAAGCTTATAGTTGAGTTTACTTAGAAGTTAAGTTAATCATAAACATCTAATGTAAAATACATGCATGCAAATTGGTTCAACCTTTTGGGAAGGCAGTATCTGTTGAAATTTCACAGATGCATAGTCTTTGATCCAGCAATCCTACTTCTGGGAATTTTTCTGTAGAAATACTCTCACAATTATGCAAGGCTATTATTGCATAGGATGTTTCCTTAGGCATTGGTTATAGATGTGAATAATTAGAAATAATTCAAATGTCCTTTTTGGAGGGAGTGATTAAATAAATCATGCAACAATCATAAAATAGAATACCAAGAAACTTAAGAAGAATGAGACTTTTCTGTAGTTACTGATAGAGAAGGATGTGGAAGCTATGTTATTATGTGAACAAGCAAGTGCAATTTGATACAGTTCTCTGTATGGCTGGATGGTCTCAAAGAGAACCAATGGCAAAAGCAGAAAACTCCTCTCAATGTTTCTCTCCTTAATTCTTTTCTAGCCAGATGTATATATTTTAACTTTTTTTATTGAGTAATAGTCACTTTACAATGTTGTGTCAAATTCTAGTGTAGAGAACAATTTTTCAGTTATACATGAACATATATATATTCATTGTCACATTTTTTTCGATATGAGCTACCACAAGATCTTGTATATATTTCCCTGTGCTATACAGTATAATCTTGTTTATCTATTCTGCATTTTAAAATCCCAGTCTGTCCCTTCCCACCCCCCACCCCCTTGGGAACCACAAGTTTGTATTCTATATCTATGAGTCTGTTTCTGTTTTGTATTTATGGGTTTTTTTTTTTTTTTTTTTTTTTTAGATTCCTCATATGAGTGATCTCATATGGTATTTTTCTTTCTCTTTCTGGCTTACTTCACTTAGAATGACATTCTCAAGGAGCATCCATGTTGCTGCAAATGGCGTTATGTTGTTGGTTTTTGTGGCTGAATAGTATTCCATCATATAAATATACCACCTCTTCTTTATTCAGTCATCTGTTGATGGGCATTTAGGCTGTTTCCATGTCTTGTCTATTGTAAATAGTGCTGCTATGAACATTGGGGTGCAGGTGTCGTTTTGAAGTAGGGTTCCTTCTGGATAGATGCCCAGGAGCAGGATTCCTGGGTCATATGGTAAGTCTATTCCTAGTCTTTTGAGGAATCTCCATACTGTTTTCCATAGTGGCTTTCCTTGCTTCCCTCTCCCACTCTTAATGATTTAGATGTCTTCTTTTACAATTTTGTGTTTATTCTTTTTGTAATTCATGGCAGTTATCTCCTTTCCGTTTATGAGTTTCTCATTTTTGTAGCATCCTGCTTCTTTTCTATTTAGAGTAGATCTGTCAATATTTCTTTATGCATGGGTTTAGTGTTGCTAAACTCTTTTAGTTTTTGCTTGTCTGTGAAGTTCTTTATCTCTCCTTCTATTCTAAAGGATAGCCTTGCTGGATAGAGTATCATAGGCTGCATCTTTTTGTCATTCAGGACTTTGAATTTATCTTGCCACTCCCTTCTGGCCTGTAGTGTTTGTGTAGAGAAATCAGCTGAGAGCCTTATGGGGGTTCCCTTGTAACTCACTCTTTGCTTTTCTCTTGCTGCCTTTAAGATCATTTCTTTATCCTTGACTCTGGCCATCTTGATTATATGTCTTGGTCTGTTTGGGTTCTTCCTGTTTGGGACCCTGTGAGCCTCCTGTACTTGGATATCTGATTTCTTTAGGTTTGGGAAATTTTCAGTCATGATTTCTTCAAATACCTTTTCAATCCCCTTTGTTCTTTCTTCCCCTTCTGGAACCCCTATTATGCGTAGATTGGCCTGCTTTATATTATCCCATAGGTCCCTTATATTGTTTTCATTTGTTTTTCTCTCAGCTATTCTGATTGGGTGCTTTCTCTTGTCGTGTCTTCTAGGTCACTTATTCGTTCCTCTGCATTTTCTAGCCTGCTTTGTACAGCCTTTAGGTCAGCTCTCGTCTCAGCAAATGAGTTTACTGATTCTACTTGGTTCTTCTTTATAGCTTCTATTTCATTTTTGACATATTTTATATCTCTAAACACTATTTCGTTTAGTTCCTTCAGTACTTTGATCACTCCTTTTTTGAAATCTTGATCTAGTAGGCCATCAGTGTCTATTTCCTTGATTGTGCTTTCAGGGGATTTCTCTTGATCTTTTAATTGGGAGTGGTTCCTCTGCTTCTTCATATTGCTCATATCTCTCTGGCACTGTGGTTAAGGAGTATCAGTTATCTAGTTCTCCTGGAGACGGTGTGCTCTTAATGATTTTATTGAGAGGTCTTTGTGTCTTCGCCCTGTTTCACGTACTCAGCTTGCTGTTTCCAGAGGCCCTCTGTTGGCGCCCTTGTCTATGCTGTTCCCAGTGGCTGTCAGCTAGCAGATGACGCCCCCTCCTGACACTGGGTCAGGAGCTGAGCTCTTACCCAGTGGGCAGGCGGGTCACTCCCCCTCCCGGTGCTGCAGTCAGATAACTGCACTCAGGGGAGGCAGGTGGGCGGATCGTGCCCCCTCCCAGCACCGTGGTCAGATGCTGCGTTCCTGCCAGGAAAGCGGGTGGCCGCCCACCCTCTCTCGGCGCCGGTCGCTCTGCTGCTCTGTGCAGCTGCCCACTCTTCCTTGGGTCGGCGTGCTGAAGGTGGGCTTGGGGAAGACCGCTGACCGGCCTTGCCCCTGCTCCATGCCAAATCTCAGCTCCCTGTTTGTCTTGGCAGCACGAGTTCTCTGAGGTGCCAGGGCAGAAAGATCCTATCTGCCTTGGGCTGTAAAGAAGTCTCAGTCCTGCCCAGGAGGTTGCGGAGCCCCTGGGTGCGGATTCAGGTCTCAGCCACGCCCCTGCTGAGGCACTGCACACAGGAGGAGATGGCGGCTGTGGCTGCACCTCACCCCTCTTCTCTTAGGATGTGCCAGTAATGGCGGCACAGGTCTGAGGAGACAAAGGCTACGGCACCCCTCCCCTCAGGGCACACCAGCTGTGTTACTTTGCTTTTTTCACAATTTATGGGGAACCAAGGTGGTTCTGCTCCATATCCCCTCCCAGCCACGGTGCGCGGCACCCCACAGTCCCCTGGGGCTGCCTCAGTGCAGCTGCCCCAGTCCTCCGCCTGGCTCAGGTGGCCTGTCCTGGTCCCAGCTGCTGGCTCGTGTCTCGGGCTGAGTGTTGCAGGGACCCTTTGTGCCCGTTTAACTCAGTTCTGTTGGTCAAGGGGTGCTCGCGGCAGATCTGAGCCTTGGAAGCTCCCCCACCATCCCGTTGGCCTCTCCGTTGGAGAGAGGGAGGTTCAGCAAACGAGCGCTAGTCCTCCTTTGCCACTCCCTCCCCACGGGACTGGTCCCGCACTGTTTTCCTTTTTCTTCTTTCTTTTTTCCTTTTCTCCTACCAGATTTTTGGCATCTTTGTCTTTCAAAGAGGGTGATGTTCTGTCGGAGTTCGGCAGGTGCTCTGGTTGGCTGAGTGGGTCCGTAGATGTGAGTTTTGGTGTATTTGTGGGGGAGGGTTAACTACAAGTGTCCTTCTACTCCACCATCTTGCTTCTCCCCTAGCCAGATGTATATAAAGTTAACAATTTGAATTCAGTTCAGTTTTGCTTTGCTTCTAAATTCACTGTTCATTCACTGTTTTGCTTTTATTTGAGTGGAAATACCGTAAGCTTGGAATGGGACATAGGAGCCCATGAGAATGCGCTGAACAGTACATTAAATCAAGAGAAATCTGAGACTGATGTTTTGCCTTCCATTGTGAGTACAGCAGCACTGTTCAGATTTTCACTATTAAGAGGGCACTTTCTCAGCAGACATAGCGTTTTCCCTGACTCAGAGCATGAGAGAAATGATTGCCATTGCTTCTCCTCTCACTGTGAATGCTCATTAGTGGAACTTAACCCCTGATAGGTACACCTTCCAGAGATGCTGTACAGTTTTACAGTGGAATGAATAATTCAGAACTTGCATAGACCCCAAATTCCAGGCTTGAATTGTTAATGAGTTTATCAGTGTGACAGACTGATACAGAGTTGCATCAGAATGTAAAGCTGCTAAATATTTATAGTGATTCTTTTTTCAATTACTGAGAGATTCCACTTTCCCAGGCTAATAACTTGAGCTGTAAAGGCAGCACTTTTTTTTCAAGAATATTCTTCAGTTTCCCATCCAGTTAATTAAGTTGTTTAGGAGCAGAACTTGTAAAATTCTTGTCAAATGGCAGAATCAAAGGATCTGTTGATGATATACTTAGGAAAATCAGTTGCTGGGTCAAAAGAACATCTGTGAGAATTAGTTTTAAAACAATCCTTTAGGATAGATCACTAGCATTACTGATAACTTTATTCAGAGTAAATAATTTGAGAAGTTTTTATGTAATTATTTTTATCAGGGGTTTTCTGTTACTGTGCTTTAAACAGTTGTCTGTTAACCTTGGTTTAGGGGAGTACATGAATACTTAATGTAGACATTGATCAAATTATATGAAACTTTCATAATGCACAGGTTTTAAATTTTTTTAAAAAATAAACTTGACCCAATTTTGACCCAAAGTAGACTTTGGCAGACAAGGTCAGTCCTCCACCCAGATCCACTTTGTATCAAACAGGGTTCAATTAGAGAAATTGTGTGTGTGTGTGCATATATATATATTCATGATTTGTATATATACATGTATATATATTATTTTAAAAATAGGGGTTCACCTTTTACAATTGTGGGAGCTGGTTAAACAGTCTCTCTGGGGCTATCATCTCATATCTGATAGTGGATCCTGAAGCCTGCATGCAGGGAAGATGGTTGGGAAGGGAAGATGAATAGAAAGTGGAGGAGAACAAGGACCAGCTGGGATCAATGAGTGTGAGCTAGAACCCATGTCAGTTCTTGCTGCCTCTGACCTTCACATCATGGGTGTCTTACAGGAGGAGCTTGTGTCCATAATTATAGAGCCAAACAAACACCTGGCCCTGCAGTGGGAGAGAAGATGGGAGGAACCAGGGCAAGGTGGGGAGTTACCCTACCCATGGGTAAATTATAGGCCTGGTCACTGTCTCACATTAGTGAGGCAAGCCAGCAGATAAGCAGCAACATGTGTGAGCTGCAAAAAATGCCTGACTCTGCCTTTGGAGCATAAAAAATGAAATGTCACTTCTCCCCTTTCACGCTCCAAGTCTTGCACGATGTGTTTTTTTGGGCCCTCCCTAATTGGAAACTTAGGTGGAAGGGAATTCTGAGGAGTGTAGTTGAATCTAGCCACCTGCCATATTGCAAAGCTTCCATCTCTTATACCATTTATTTTTGTGCCTACTCTCTCTGCCTGGTTTCAAAGTGCTTTAGCCACTCAGCGGGCACCTGCAGCTCTTCTTCTGGGGGGCTCTGGCTGTTGGAGTTGCTCTCCATGGAAGTGCCTGGGGTTTTGCTTCCCTCCAGGCAGCCCTTGACCAGTGATTGACCAGTGTGCTAGTTCTCATGTATCCCAGTAACTGGGATCTCTGCGTAGGATCTAAGTTGCTCAATAATAAAATTCTTCTCTGGCATCTCCTATGGCTCAGTGGCTGAAAAATGTTTTCCAGAGCCGTATTTATCCCATGACAATATCCCTGAGAGAGGCTATGACTCTCTGAGATTGATTAACTGTCTTTGTGATGATTGACCTCTACCTCAGAGACAGCCTAGATCCTAGATTCTCCCATTCTTTTCTTGTGAGCTGATTATGCAGGTCTGGATTCACCGTAAGACTTACCTCTCACATATCTTTCCCAAGACCATCAACTCTGGCCTGTGCTCACAGGTTCAGATCTTGGCTCTTTGATCAACTAGCAGGCCTTCTGGGTCTACTTATCAGAGCCTTCTCAGACTGGTCCATCTTGCTTCTGCCTGAGCCCCGTTTCTGACAAAAAAGGAAGAGTTAGCAAATAATAATTTTTTTAAATTAAAGTATAGTTGATTTACAATGTTGTGTTAGCTTCTGATGTACAGCATAGTGATTCAGTTGTACATATATACTTTTTCATATTCTTTTTAAATTGAAGTGTAGTTGATTTATAATGTGTTAGTTTCTGGTATATAGCATAGTGATTCAGTTATACATACATACATACATACATATTTCTTTCCACAGTAGATTATTATAAGCTATTGAATGTAGTTCCCTGTGCTAGACAGTAGGACCTTGTTGTTTATCTATTCTGTATATAGTAGTTTGTATCTGCTAATCCCAAAGTCCTAATTTATCCCTCCCCACCTTTCCCCTTTGTCAGCCATGCATTTGTTTTCTATGTCTGTGAGTATCTCTTTTGTAAATAGGTTCATTTGTATCATTTCTTAAAATTCCATATATAAATGAGATCATATGATATTGTATTTCTTCGTTTAGTATGATAATCTCTATGTCCATCCATGTTGCTGCACATGGCATTATTTCAGACAAATAACAATTTTTAATAATCGAAGAAATATAGAAGCCAAAGGTTGAAGAATAAGAATAAAGGCAGGAAAAATATTCAACAGTGTTCCAGATATTGTTCTTGATGTTGGACATATTGTGATGAACTAACCAAAGCTCCTGCCCTCATGGAGCTTACCTTCTTCTCGTGGGGCAGAGAAAGACAGTAACAAAAACCAAATAAACAATGTGAGGTAGAAATAAAGGCTAAAGAAATAAAGCCTGGTAAGGAGGTAGAAAAAGGACCGTGAGCATGTGCTATTTAGAGAGGGTCGTTTAGAAAGTCCTCTCTTGAGAGGGTCCCATTTGGGCAGAGTCCTGAAGGAAAGAAAGCAGTGAGTCAAAGGGGTCCAGGGGAAGGACCTTCCATGCAGATGGAAGACAAATATGGAGGCCCATTAACATTCGAGAACAAGCAGGGAATTATTACAGCCTCTGTTAATTGATCACGAGGTATTCTGCTAATCACTTTACATACATTATCTCTTTGAGTTCTAAAATGTTAATGTTATGATTAATGTTGCTGTGAACAACATTTTCTTCATTCATTTCAATCATTTTCATAGGGTAAATTCGCAGGAGTAGAATTCTAAGTCAAAGGATATGAATATATTTATAGCTTTTGATATTTTATTATCAAATTGCCTTCACAAAGGACTGGATAGACAATTTGCATTGCCTTCAGGAATGCCCAACAGAGGAAGGAAGTATTAGAATGGCATGTTTTCTTGAGAATGTTCACACTCAGAGGGATGGTTTAATACTTCCCTCTGTAGGGAAGGGAAGGGCAGAAAGATGTTTATACCTGAAATTTTGTACTTAGTAGTGCCTTCCTGAAAGAAATTTGCTTCCAGGGGACGTTTACTTCAAATACACAGTATAAACCTATACGAGCCTCTCAGAGTCCTGAATCAGGATCAGAAGAGGTTCAGGTTCTGGCTTTGCCCCTATTAGGCTGGATAGCTTTGGGTAAATCTCTTAACTCTGCTGGGACTTAGTTTGCTCATCTGTGAAATGCTGATTTGTACTTGGTAAGGATATAAAGAAAACAGAATGACACAGTATATATGAAAGCTCTTTCTAACTCTGGAGCATTCTACATATTATTTACAAGGCATTCTCTGTCATCGTCTTGCAAGCAGATATGAAGCACAGTGTTTATTATAAAAATATTTTAGTGGCTGTTTAACCATGTGGCTTCCTCTTCTGGCAGGAGAGCTTCCGTTTCCTCAGGGCCCCCCTCCTCATCTCCCACTCCCTCAGTCCAGGTGGTATGTGGGAAGCTGACTTTGCACTAGGCTCTTGAGTTGAACGCATGACCTATACCTAAACCAATTGGCATGTCACTCCACCTCCTGACCCCAATGATTGGTTCAAGGATGTGCATATGACATAATGAGAAGTAATCCTGAAATATTCGCTATAGCACCCAGGAGAGCATCTTCCTTTACCTACCCTGAATATCTTGCTACCACGGAAGAAGAGCCTGCATATTTCTTCAGTATTACTGTAAATCAGAATTCATGGTTTAAAGCCACTCTGGGAAAGGGTTGAAAGATGCCAGAAGAACAGCAAGACCCTGCCTCTGGGGTGAACTTTGTTCCCTGTGGCCATCAGAGTACTTCTCTACTACTCTGAGACCTGCCCCACCCCCTGCCCCTAAATCAAGCACTCACAGAAGTGTAGGATGATTCAGAGGTACACAGCCCAGAGGGTGCTTTGAGGTACGAGAAATAGTGGGATAGGGTCTGGTTTGGGTCACAGCGCCAAAACTTATCAGCTCTGGATTTTGCAGAAGTTATAACATTAGTAACTTTTTCGAGCTGACCACCTGCTATGGCCAGGTCCAACACTGAGTGCTTCATACTCGCCATCTGTTCTAATTCACTGAAAAATCTCTAAGGCCAGTATTATTTCTCCAGTTTTTCAGACAGATACCTGAGATTCAGAGAAGGTGATGGTAACTTGCTCCAAGTCCCACAAGAAGGAAGTAGCAGGACTAAACCTGAGTGTTGAACTGGCTCAGGATCACCATACATGCAGCTCCAGGTATGTCACCTTTGAAATTGTATAATAGCATTTGCCATGCTTATCTCAGAAGGATGCTGGGGGATGTGCAAAACAAAGATGAACGGAATCAATCAGCCAACACGGGAATGTATCAAATAATTGGAAATTTGTTTCCATATTAAGTAAGTTGGCAAAAGGCAATAGGGATCTTACTGAATTTGTGGACCTCATTTCTCTTTCCTTTAATGTAACAGAAATATTGACACACAAATTGAATAGTGGAACACCTGCCAGATATTTTAAGTGCTTGTTGCCTCACTTGAATGGATGAATAATTGCATCATATGCCTGTATATTAGAAGACATAGAAGGTGATTTCATGGGTCTGTTTCTACTGTCTCTGTTTCCTTCTGGTTTTTGCCCGTGGAACTCATTCAGGTGAGTTTAATGATCTGATTGAAGCACCCATGTACCCAACTGGTTAATGTAGTTATTTATTAACTCCATTTCCAGGGCAGTAAAATACCCCAGTCCCATATGTCTTAAGTCCAGAAGGAAAATCATTACATGTCCTGAACTGAAGGCATGTGGTGCAGTGTTTAACTTGCAGCGTCCAAGCATTTCCATGTGGTGATACAGCATATACACAGAAAGTGCAAAAGATGCAACATTATTATGAACCTGATTTATCTAGCTTTGTGATTGAGATAATTGCATTTTTACTCTGCCGCCAGTAATATTCTTGTTTTATGAGTTTTGGTGAAAGTGTTAGGAAAACCCAAGATGATATAAATGCTAATTGTTATTCAGTGTTTATAATGTTTCTCTTTAAAAATTAGTCCCTAGGGATGCTTCTGGAAACAATATGCATGGAGATTATTCATAATTTTGCTGCTAGTAGTTCCTATGCTACCTGGAAAAGGTCTGTTCAAAGCCATTTAAGTTTCTTAGCACTTCAGAAGTCATCTGTTAGCATCCACAGAGTCAATATTTCTTTTAATATTGGCATTATTACCTGGAGACTCTAAATGAGACTCAATGGAACTCACTCCAAAACCAAAACATTCAGAAACCGATTGCTTATGCTCTGTTTACAGAAGATGTCATTGATGGGGGCTAAATTTAGAAGCAGGACAGTGATGCACTGGATGACTGCTCTCTTGAGAAAATTTGTAGTTGGAGAACAGCAACCAAATTATTTTCCATTTCAGAGGTGTTTATTTATCTGTCTATTTTTGTAAGCAAAAGCAATGCACAGAGTGACCAGCTACCTAAATACCGTCTCCTTGCACAAAGCGGACCAGGTGTGTTTCCAGTGTGCCCCAGGAGACCTGGTGGAAGCACAGATGGAGCATGGATCACTGATCTGTGCTGGAGCGTGCATCACTGATCTGTGGCAGCACACTGGAGCTGCAGGCTGACCGACGGTCTGGCTGCCTCCTGCGTGGATCCAGGAGTTCTAGTGGAGTCTCTTGGTTCCCTTCTTGAGAGTGAAAATTTTATTATAAAGGATGGTGTTTGTGTACTTGCCCTAAATCCTTTTTGGTTCTTCTTGTTTTATGACCACAGTGCTTCACTGTAGATTTTCTCCTGTTCCAATGCCTCCTCTTTGTCATTTATCATGCTGACAGTTTAATAGAATCGCAGGCCTGGCAGATGGTGCTGGGATGTCCTTTCCCACACAGAGCTAAGGAGCTTTAACCCTATCAGGGAGTCTCTTGACACATACTTTCAAGAAATGGTGCTAACAATCCTGATGGAACAAAGGGGCAAGCAGGAGGAGAGTTTAAAAATGTACATGCATCAACTTCATATGGTTTTATCTTCAGTGCTTCCGGCGAAGTTTGTGAAGAGGGGCTCCTTAGGATCCCCTGGGGGCCAATATGTGGGCAGCTCAGGTGGTGCACTTGCTTAAGTTAGTAAAACTCATAGGAAGGGATAAAATGAATTTTCTGGAAATACCACAGTACAGGACGGGTTGTCTTCCAGATAGTGGTAGGAAGAGCAGGGTCTAGCAAGGCAGAATGAATGTGAAAAGAGATTGCAGCCTAGTCAGTTGAAAGAAAAAGTTATCACTCATTGAGACTTTACTGTATCCCAGACAAGGATATAGATACTTTATGTTCATTATTTAATCTACACACCAGCCTTTTCAGGGAATTATTACCATAACAAACCTCTTCTGCACATTACCATATGCCAGCATGCTGGACACTTTGTGGGCATTAGCTCAGTTTTTCTTCTCAGTGACTTTACCTCTTAGCTGTCTCTCCAGTATCTGTTCACTTCTGCTAATCTCTACTGCCCTGACCCTAGGCCAGGCCACCAACAATATTTGAAAGCTTTTTTACATAAAAAGCCTACAGAAAAGGGCACATACAATAAGGTGCCCACAGTTTAAGTGCACATGCATACACATCCCCACAGGGACCGCTCTGATCAAGATGGGAAGCATATCTAGTGGTCCAGAGGGCTCTCTCATGCCCCTTCTCAGTGGAAGGAAGGAAACTTATTCTGACCCCTGTTACCGTACATAGGTCTTGCCTGTTCTTGAATGTCTTGAATCACTCAAACTGTATATGTTTAGGGTCTGGTTTCTTTTGTGTAATATTATGTCTACAAGATTCATTCATGTTGTTGTATAGATCAGTAGTTTGTTCTTTTTCTCTACTGTGTAGTTTTCCACGATATGACTATACAACAATTATTTGTCCACCCCTAATTATTTCTTGCCTAAATTACCAATTAGCTCCTTAAGTGGTCTATAGGCATCTCCACTTGCCTTCTAGTCTTTTCTCCACTCCATAGCTGGAATGGTTTACTGGGTCCTTTCCAAGGGAGGTATGCACACTGAATCTGGCAAGCACTAGCATCCTGACCAGTCTGCACTGGGTTTGGGGAGGAGGTGAGCTCATGGTTGTATGACTCTGCCATGTTGACTGGAGCTCCTGCATTGAATTTTGGGAGAAAGGGTCCAATTTAGTAATTTCAATGCAACAAACACTGTGCAGCCAGTGCATGGCTTCTGCTCTTTAAGAGTACACAGGAAGTTCATAGGGAGACAGTTGTATAAATTGATTCTGAATGTGATTGGTTGGATCCAATACCAGGTACAGGGAGATCACAAAGAGGACGAAACCCTCTTCAAGATTCCTGTCCTTAGCTTTGAGTCCACTCTCACTGAGAAGCCTTCTAAATACTGATTGGCCTCCAAGATGCCTGGATATCTGGAAGCGGGTCCTAAATAGAAGGTGGAAGCAGATCAGTCAAGAACATCATCGTTAAAAAAAAAAACATCAGACTTCTGGGTTGAGATTGCTTTGTTGCCAATTCCTTCGCTTGCCTAGTATGATCCCATCCTTGGGATCTTGGCCAACTGTCTGTATAAGGAGAGGAGGGTGTTTCTGCTCTGAGATGCTGAGAATCAGACCCTACAAGTGCAGTGCTGCCAGGTGACACCATCTGGGCACCAGGTAGGCTCCCTTTCTGACATCTGTGGTCCTATAGCTTCCAACTGTATCAGTTCAGCACCCTGCACAAATTAGACACTCAAGACATACTCTTCAGTTTGACCTGACAGTGAAGTATAATAAAAGGCTTATCTGCTTGCTTAGAATAGGTGTTGAAGAGAAGACAAATGGTCAGCTCCTTATTTTCATAATAAGATTTTTCTTTCATTGGTGATGCTGGGAAAGTTCGTCTATCCCTGAACTTCTCCAATAATTTCATATTTTTCCCAGTCCTCCCAAGAAAGATGAGGCTCATCTTTATGTGTAGATTAAGCTTACCAAGTGAAACCGTATAAAAAATTAAAATTACTGATTGGCTTTATTTGTCATTAGTTTTTGGTGAGTAAAAAGTTAAATTTTTTCTTTTCCATGAATGTAAATAGTTTTACTTCGAATTTGGTAAAAATTCAGCAATAAACTTTAGAATTTTGTTCATTAAAATATTTACAGAGAAGTACACAAATCATATGCAACTCAGCAAATCATACTAAGGAGACCATGCCAGTGCAAAGCTGAACAACTCTGTGTATCTTACATGATGTGTTGCTATTGTTTCTGTTCTGTTTTTTTTTTCTGACTCTTATTTTATGTATGTAGGCACTAGTAGATCTAAATAACTCTCTTTCAAAGTTATCCTGTTTATATACATAATAGCTGGTGGAGCTATTTCTTCTCTTGATGGACACAAGTTTTTATCCTTTTGTTGTTTAAATAGTGCTGCAAAGGAACTTTTTGTACAGTTGACTTCTTTCTTTCTTTTGAGCTTGGAATGTAAAATTATCAGTTTCTTGGAACATGAAATTACCAGTTCAAAAGTCATGGATGGTTTTAAGGCTCTTTTTACTCAGTTTCAGACTACTTGCCATACTGAATGAACAGTACCTTGAATAACACAAGTACACCTGTACACTAATGTGAAATGTTGAATTTTGTAATTTTTAATTTATTTTACCATGTTTCAGTATGATTATATAAGGGACTTGAAGTGGTCTATCTCCATGATCTTCCTATGAGCTGGCTAATAAAACTTTGGCAGATTAATGCAGGTACTTCTAACTGTAGTTAAGGTTGTGGGTGTATGATATAGTTAGTATTCAGTTATCTGAATTTAAAATTAAGCAAAATACGTTTGAGTTTTCATGAAGGATTGAAAGAATCCCATTGATTATTTTGGTTTGGGAAGGGGTTTGAACTGTCATGTACTGAAATTGAAATTCACTCAGCATCTACTTTGAGGGGTTGGTTTGTTTTGTTGACATGGAAAAGAGGGATTTATCTATTTATTTATTTAAAATTTACCATTTTGAGATATAATTGACATATAACATTGTATTAGTTTCAGGTGTACAATACGATGGTTTGATATTTGTATATATTGCAAAATGATGACCACAGTAAGTCTAGTTAACATCTATCACCATACATAGTTACACATTTTTTGTTCTTGTGTTGATCTACTCTCTTAACAACTTTTAAATATATAATACAGTTGTATTAACTATAGTCACTATGCTGTCCATTACATCCACAGGACTTACTTATTTTATAATTGGGAGTTTGTACTTTTTGACCACCTTCGCCTATCTGTCACTCCGTATAGCTCTTTAAAGAGCAGAGAGCAACAGGGCACATGCAAAACAAGTTTGCTGGGACTGAAACCTTAAAGCTGGGCCTCCCTCTCTTGTTGATTGGCTGTTAGTGTCCTACAGTTCGGGAAAGAGGATGTAGGACAGATTGGCTAAGAACAAAATAGTCTCATCTGTTTTTGAAGGAAAAAGCTGTCAAGAGCTGCAGTTTCTAGTACATGATGGAAAGTGGGCATGAGTTATGAGTTAAGCTTTTAGACATAAAGAGCCTGAATTGACTTGCCCACAAGTTATCTTCACTAATTTTATGAAGGGAAGAAGAAAATCAAGCTTCTGAGGAGGCAGCGTGGTGTAGTGCTAGAGAATGTGGGCTTTGGAGACAAACAGAGCTGGATTTGAATTCTTTCTTTCTCACGGACTAGTTTTGTGACCTTGAAGAAGGTTCTTAGACTTTCTAAGCCTTAGTTTTACAGTCTGAAAGTGGGAGTCAAATCTATCTCAAATGATAATTTCCAGGTTAAAATGAGGTAACATATATAACATCTGACACGTAACATGTGCTCAGTATATACTGGGTGTTGGTATTCTTCCATGGATAAATGTGGTAGACTTACAGCTTCTTGAAGACAGTGAGGGCTGCCCAAAAGGGGGAACTGGAACTGTCAGTGTTCTTGGGAAGGTGGCTTCATGAGAGGAAAAGAGGCTGAGTTTCCTCTCTGCTGTCTTTCCACAGAGCTTCTAGACAGTTTCCATAAACAGGTGGCAGAGAACTAAGTTGGGATTCCCAACTGATAAAAAGCACTTAGAGCGATGACTATTTTTTTCCTGTCTTCAAAAATGTCCAAGTCTATCCTTTAAGTGTTTTTCTTTCTTTCAAGCAAGAAACAGGGTAATGTAAGCTAAATATAACCTCCAATAAAAACTATTCACTGATTTTTTTTAACAAGTCAAATTTTAGAAAGCCACGTTGTCCCCACAGGGAGAACTTTTATTAATTTGTGAAGAAAGGAAGGCGACCTGGAGTCCTGGGCTTACTCACTGTATCCATTGTATGACTAGGGCTGTGTTCGTGACTTTTGTGAAAAGCACCAGCTGTGGATAGTATCTCTAACATCAAGGTGCTACTCCAAGTCATTTTGTGTCTCAGATGTGAAACAAAAAAATTGTCATCCATGCTTAACCCCTCCCTAGAGGTGGAGTCTTGGGTATTGAAAACTGGAATCAGCTTTGAAACTTCAAATGAATTCTTCCTGTCATATCTGCCAGGCAGATTCCTCTCCTGTCAAGGGGGTCAGGGAGCTCTGGATCGAGGAGGGGTTATTTTGGCACGTCTTTTAGCCACCTGTGGTGCTTTAGTGGACTGGGTGGGTAGACAGCCACACCTTCTGCACACCCACCCCACTGTGCAGCCAGAGTGCCCCTCCTGGAGGCCAGCGTGGGAGGGTGTGAAGAAGCTTTTCTTATGAGACCAAAAGTGTCATCTGACTAATGTGTCTGGACACAGTTCTTCAAAATCGGGAAGCCCAGTGTACCTGCTTGGTCTCAGAGCCTCCCTCCAATATGGCATCGTCAGATTGCCATGAGCTCCTCAGGCAATGTGTCCCTAATCTCCTTCCTCACTGATAAGAGGTGAAAAGAAGAGAGAAAATGCACTTAGACAAGGACATGAGAAACACCTCCCAAACAAACTGTCTTAAAATTTTAGAATGTCACGAATAGTACTTCAGCACATGGATTTTAGAAAATGATCCCCGTAATCATACCCTCATTTTTTCAAAAGTCTAGCAGTTCTTTGTCTTTATTATAATATGTACAAGACACTGTAGAGTCGTAGGCCTTTTCAATAATAGTCTAAGAATTATAGACCCAGAAAGAGTCTTAAGCAGTCAGTCCAATTTACTGAATGTGTGTATTTCTACCCTAAGTTACCACACTTGTGACAGAATGTAAACTCCTCAGGGCAGGTAATTTACCTAGCTGACCACAGTGTGGACTGTATAAAAATAGTGCAGGCATTGAGTAGATGCTTAATGAAAGTTTGTTGAATGAATGAATGAGTATCTGTTTTTTAAATGAAAGATACCGTCTTAATGGGGCATCTCAAAGGGAACTTTAGTTTTCTGATTAGACCCACTGGGGTTAGTTTTTTCTTTTTTTTTAAATTGATGCTTATGGAAGTCAACAGGGGATGTGGTCTACGGTGTTTTCATCCATCAGAGAGATTCACCATCTGCAAATACTAGGGAAACAGTGATTTAATACACTCCTCTGATCGATCGGGCCCCAGCATCCCTTGTTTTTCCTCGTGTTGAACAAGTTCATGAGAGATGTCTAGACTTCCTTAGAAACGTGCTTCCATTGATATTTTTTTCTCCTGCATCTAACCTCAAACTATCCTGCTCCAAATAGCTTGCCTAGTTTTATTTGCTCCTCAGTGGAAAAGAAGTTTGTCAATATATTTTCACATTTTTATCTTTGGGAAAACTGTTATCTTGCTTCTCCAATTTTCTCCTCTTAATATCAATTAACAGTATTTACAAAATCTCTGTTAGGAGCCAAGTATTCTGCCTTCCCATTACTTCGTGCCTTATTTATAAGACTTTTGATAACATTTAAAAATTCTTTTCTAAATCTCCTCCAGTTTGTTTACACCTTGCTTAAAATATGAATCCACTACACTAGGCATCCAGTGATGAGTGCATGGGGAAAATCCACTTGTGCATGGGTTTTTCAGGGAGACCTAGACTCTCTTTTGTTTTTATCTAGAGAAGAGGATATTGATAAAGAAAGCCCCCTGCAGATGGGGTGTGGGGAGAGGGGGTTATAAGCACGGAAGACAAGGTGAGAAACTTGATGTTTTCCAAAATAAATAGCACGTTATGATCAAACTTTCAAAATGTTGGGGATTTTCTTGCTTCATTTGGCTCTGTGTTAGAGAGTTATTGCCACAACTATGTTGTGAACAAACCATCCCCAAACTCAAGCTTACAAAAACAAGACAAGGGAGAGAGGGCGACCCCTCCAGCTGCTGAGACCCAATAACAGGTCTTACTGCCTAAACAGTCCTTCCTGGAGCTAAAAAGAGCTGTATTCTTTAAAGCGCTGGGCAAACAAAAGCAGCCCCGAAAGAACTGATGTGTGTCAAAATCCCAATGAGGAAAAATTGGTGATTTTTATGCAGAAATGAAATAATCCTTAATAAGTAAATCTCTATTTTGTAACTAAAAAAAAAAAAAAAAAGAGCTTACTGTAGTCTGCCCGAAGTTGGGACAAAACTGAACAAACAAGATGAGTCTAGTGCTTTGGAAAGTGAAAGTTGCTAGTGAACTTTGTTCTCTTCCATCAGGAGAAGTAACTGAAATTAGTGAAGCTTTTGCAGAAAAGCCAGGACTTGTCAACAAATCTTGTCATGAAGATGGTTGGTTTGATCAAGATGACACTGAGTAACCCTTCAGAACTAGATGAACTGATGAGTGTGGAAGTACATGAGAAACACACAAAATCTGCTAGGAGTGAAAATGGAGCTCCCCGTGAAAGCAGTTTGGAAGAAAGTAAGTGTTCCTCTCTTACCCTTGGACCTGCATGTTGACCACAGTCAGCTGACTTAGCGGAGCCAGGCTGGAATGGGCTGGGAAGCTTTGTTTTAGCCTGTTGGCCACCCAGGCTTGTCTCCAGGGTCTGGGTGGGTTCCTATCTTCTCCACATGTCCTCTCATCCTCCTGGGGCCACTGGCTACACAAAGCACGTTCCTCCGAAGAAGGGCGGGAGTGCACGTGGAGGGCCTCTGTTCACATCTCGTCTGCTAACATTCCTTTGCAAGTCACATGTCCATGTCCAGTGTCAATGGGGACAGAGGAAGATACTGTCCCCACAGTGGGAGGAGGCAGGGAGTGAATGTTTGCTGAACAGTGATCTAAATGATCACCCAGCCCGCTGGGCCATCACGTTACAGAAGCAGGACTTCTGTCTGTTTCGCTCGCCGCTGTATCCCCAGGGCCCTGCAAATGAGTGGCTCAACAAACATTTGTGAAATAAATGAATGAGGAAGCCAATAATACAGATCCGGCAACAGGAGACTAAGAATAGTATTTACAGAAAACTATAAACCATTGATGAAGGAAATTAAAGAAGACTTTAAAAAATAGAAAGCTATCCCATGCTCTTGGATTGGGAGAATCACTATTGTTAAAATGGTCACACTGCCCAAGGCAGTCTACAGATTTAATGCAATCCCTATCAAATTACCCAGGACATATTTCACAGAACTAGAACAAATCATAATAAAATTTATATGGAACCATCAAAGACCTAGAATCACCAAAGCATTACTGAAGAGAAAGAAGCTGGAGGAATAACTCTCCCAGACTTCAGACAATACTATAGAGCTACAGTCATCAAGACAGCATGGTATTGATACAAAAACAGACATATAGACCAATGGAACAGAATAGAGAGCCCAGAAATGAACCCACAAACTTTTGGTCAACTTATCTTCGACAAAGGAGGCAAGAATATACAATGGAATAAAGACAGTCTCTTCAGCAAATGGTGTTGGGAAAACTGGACAGCAGCATGTAAAACAATGAAGCTAGGACACTGCCTTACACCATACACAAAAATCAACTCAAAATGGATCAAAGACTTAAACATAAGACAAGATACAATAAACCTCCTAGAGGAAAATATAGGCAAAACATTATCTGACATACATCTCAAAAATTTTCTCCTAGAAGAAATAAAAGCAAGAATAAACAAATGGGACTTAATGAAACTTACAAGCTTCTGCACAGCAAAGGAAACCATAAATAAAACAAAAGACAGCCTACGGAATGGGAAAAAATTTTTGCATATGAAACCGACAAAGGCTTGATGTCCAGAATATATAAGCAGCTCATATGACTTAATAAGAAAAAAATAAACAACCCAATCCAAAAATGGGCAGAAGACCTAAACAAGCAATTCTCCAAGGAAGACATACAAATGATCAATAGACATATGAAAAAATGCTCAATATCACTAATTATCAGAGAAATGCAAAACCAGAACTACAATGAGGTATCACCTCACACCAGTCAGAATGGCCATCATTCAAAAATCCACAAATGACAAATGCTGGTGAGGCTGTGGGGAAAAGGGAACCCTCCTTCACTGCTGGTAGGAATGCAGTTTGGTGCAGCCACTGTGGAAAACAGTGTGGAGATTCCTCAAAAGACTAGGAATAGACTTACCATATGACCCAGGAATCCCACTCCTGGGCATCTATCCAGAAGGAACCCTACTTCAGGATGACACCTGCACCCCAATGTTCATAGCAGCACTATTTACAATAGCCAAGACATGGAAACAGCCTAAATGTCCATCAACAGATGACTGGATAAAGAAGCTGTGGTATATTTATACAATGGAATACTACTCAGCTATAAAAGCTGACAACATAACACCATTTGCAGCAACATGGATGCTCCTTGAGAATGTCATTCTAAGTGAAGTAAGCCAGAAAGAGAAAGAAAAATACCATATGAGATCGCTCATATGTGAAATCTAAAACAAAAACAGAAACAAAAAAACAAAGCATAAATACAAAACAAGGGGGCGGAGGGTGAGAAGGGATAGACGGATTTCAAAATTGTAGAATAGATAATCAAGATTATACTGTATAGCACAGGGAAGTATACACAAGACCTTATGGTAGCTCACAGAGAAAAAAATATGACTATGAAATATATATATATGTTCATGTATAACTGAAAAATTGTGCTGTACACTGGAATTTGACACAACATTGTAAAATAATTATAAATCAATAAAAAAATGTTAAAAAAAGAATAATATTAACGGCAACAGAATAAGGTATCTGCCTTAAAACAAAGGCATTTATTTTAATAAAAGTTATGTTTAAGTGTATGACACATGTGCACACAAATACATATGTGAGTGTCTCTATTCCTATGTCTTTTGTATTCGTCCCACCATCAGCACAGTTGAAGAGGCACTGTTCCGGCCAGGAGGCCTTCTGCACTGGATAAGCACGAGGACACACTGTGACTTGCAATGACTGTACAGCCTGCCTTGCGATGGACTGTTCTGCCTCAAGCCAGCCTCCTTGCTTGACTGAACCACTGGCAGAGATCGCTGCAGACATGCTTTCCCTGTTACTGCGGCTAGGACCAGCGGGGCCACGTGCCTTGCAGCTGTGCTGCAGGGACTACTTCAGAAGTCCCTGCTGTCGCCTCAGCATCAGACGGCTCGTGCTTCCCTCGTGGCCTGTCGTTGCTGATCCTGACACCTGGTACTGGAGGCTGAGCCCGACCCACTGCTGCATCCCCTGGCAGTGTTAGCGGTCCTGCCTGGTTATCTACGTTGACTGTAGTTTCCGGGAGTCACTGATGGATTGTGTCGGGAAGACAAACAGTTTATCTAGGGCAGATCCACGACTGGCTGCTAAATCACTGGCTGAACTATCTTACACTTGGTCTAGATTGGAACTTCCATGCTGAAAAAATGCAAAGTGATTGGTTATTTCAGATATCTCAACAAAATGTAAATTCAAGGCAGGCAACTCATCTGACTGGCTCACAACCTTATCATCTGGGTAACTAGCACCAGGGCTGGCTCATGGTGCATTTTCTGTTAGCATTGTTTGAACGGATGAAAGAAAAGCATATGCATTCTACAAATTATTTGTATTCAGCTTTATAGCATGTTTTTTAACATGCTAGGATACAATGTTGTCAAATTAGTGATACTTTAAAATGAAATGAATTTTGATTCAGTAAGTTCTTTAGAGCAGTAACTGGCATATAGTAAGCACCATATGGTATCTGATGAACTAAAATAAGTTCCAAACAAGGATGAAGTGTCTTTCTTACTTATGTTTTTGTTTTTCCAAATTGTAACAAAGTACAGATATTCTCACTTCTCTGTCATGGCTCCGTGTTCTCCTGATGTCTCCCCCCAGACAGATCATATTATTTAAAGTGATAATATTGATGAGGATGATAATGTAATAATGACATCAAGTGTTTATTGAGCATTTACTGTGCACCAGGCAATGCGCTAAGTGTTTTGCATGTGTTATTTCATTTAATTCTTAAAACACATCTGTGAGGTGGAGCATGTTATTAATACCTTTTTGCAAAGGAACCCACAGCTGTCTCTGATGGTAAATGATGAAGCCAGTCTCTCTGATTCCAGAGTCTGTGTCTTTCACTGCTGTTTCCAACACTGAAGGAAACTGTAGGTGAATGTCCTCTTTGCTCCCCTTTTGAAGACACACTGATATGAAGTGCTACCTGGAAGAGGTACCTGGGTTTTAGAAAGTCCCTCTGAAAACTCATCTTTTCTGTCTTGAGGGAGGTAATTGAGATTTGTGGCTTTTAACCGGTTTCTTATAGTTTTGGCCTGAATTTTAGGAAGAACCCAGATCTCCTTTCCTTTGAGGTCCTTCTTGGCTCAAACTCTGTCTTGAGTAAGTATGAAAAGAGATGATAATAATGTCTATAGTAAAGTTAATTAAACAGAGTGGGTCTTCTACAACCAAGAATTCCACGGAGGACTTCTAACATTTAACTGAGATTCCAGAGGCTATGATGTCTCTTGGGTCAAGGAAGCGCCGCTGTATTTCCATGGAGCGACAGAAGATGCTGGTCATGGTTTACTGGAGGGAAATTATCTTTAGCAGACCCGTGTGTGTGTGTGTGTGTGTGTGTGTGTGTGTGGTTATCAGCTGACACCCCAGAAGCGGGCAACTGGAAACTTTGCATAGTAGAGAAGGTGATGTGTTGAGTTTCCCTCTTGAGAATAATGCCCAGAAGAGGCTGTGCACAGGCTGACAGCAGCTCTGCTAATCTATACCTTGCCTCTGACGCTTTCCTGGATGGATTCCATTGCTGGAGCTCTGTAAGCAAAGGTTCCCTTGACAGCAGGAGAGAAAAGGGACCGAAGCTTGCAGCTCTATGATTGCTGTGTAACTCTCCACTGAGATGATGGGATGCATACCCTTCAAAGTGACACCTGTGAAGCCACGTTTGTCACTCACAGAGGGGCTGCCCAGGGAGTGGGCAATGAAGGGCTCTGTTTTTCAGTCTTCAGTTGTGGCAGACAGCACAATTGCCAAGGTGATACGCTAGCACCCCATGTATTGGGTTCAGTGGGACAGGGCAGAGAACAGTCCGTATTACCTGTAGAACAGTGGACCTGACGAAACTACCATATAAGTGTGGGGAAAGCATCCTGGGTCCAGAGAGCTTGAATGTGGCGCAAGAGTCTGCCTCCCTCCCATCAGGGGTCACCTTCCTCTATTGTAGTTGATGAAAGGGCTGCTACCTGGCTCTCAACCACCTTTTTCAGGACTGCCCTTGTTACTGCTCAGAACGGCAGGACAGGGGCCTCCCTCCATGTAAATCTGCTCTGCAGTGCTGGTCCCCCAGAGAAATTATAATTTCCTTTACTGCCTTATCCCTAAATTACCCAGAGTCCCTCCCTGAAGACTGCTGTGTGTACAAACTTTTAGCAATGAGTTTCAGGTAACAGACAGGAACACGTTAACACTAAGAATGGAAACACAGTTTTACTTAAGGATAGTGAACCACTTAAGAACTGCTATTCTTCACTGGAATTTGACACAACACTGTAAAATGATTATGAATCAATAAAAATGTTAAAAAAAAAAAAAAAAGAACTGCTATTCTTAAATGTCTCGCCCATTTACCATGGGGAATCTTTTTTCTGGCTTCCTCTCCTTGTCAGGGGTCCTCCCTTTCCCTTGTCTCACTTTCTAGATGAACCTGCAACATCCAATTCACTCTTCCTTTACTGTGCCTAATGATTTAGCTTTTCATCCTCCCTTCTCTACCCCAGACTAATTCCTTGACCTGCTCTTGTGTGGCCAAAAGCTTAATAAGGAGCTTTGCCAAAAGAGAAGACCCCATATACATGGCTTTACCTTGAGCTGTGCAAAGAGCCAGCAGGATCTTGAAAAATCACATTTTTTCCTTAATATGTTAAGAGTCAAATTCTTCGGAGGACTCTCTAACTGGTTTTGGGAAGTGGAAGGAGAATGGTGGAAAAATACATTAATTTCTTCTTTCTTCCTACGTCCTTCCTCCTGTTTAGAAAGACTGAAATTTTATCCCCTGCCTCTGAGTTACATTAAGATGTTGATTTTTAAATATCCCTACTTAAAGCTTGGGGCAGAGATAGACCTTCTTTAGGATGTTAGCCACTCTAGCCAATTCAGGAAATGAATTCTGCCAGCAACCTGAGGGGACTTGGAAACAGACTCTTCCCCAGTTGAGCCTCCAAATGAGAACACAGCCCTGCTGCTACCTTGACTGCAGCCAGTGAGACCCTGAACAGAGGACTCAGCCAAGCTACGCCTAGACCTCAGACCACAGAATCTGTGAAATAGGAAGCTGTGTTGTTCCAAGCCACTATGTTTGCAGTAATTGCTATGCAGCAAAACATAGTGAATGTAAGCACCTACCTCATGGAGTTGTTGGAATTAAATGAGTTAAAAAAGGTAAAGTGTTCAGAATAGTGCCTGGTGTACAGTAAGCTGATGTTAGCTGTTCAAATAATAATGGATTTTGTGAATTTCCTCTCATAATCACTCAGTCAGTAGATGTTTATTGGGTGCTTACTCTGTGCCTACATAGTCCCTTTTTTCAAACTCCTTACAGCTGAGTGGAAAAATAATTCATTAAAACTATTCATAACCATAAGGAGTGTTCCGAAGGGAAAAATCCAGTGTGCTATGGGAGGATCTAGAGGGACCTCAAACTGCCTTAAAGTTAGGGAAGGACTCATTGAGGAAGTGATGTTTTAGCAGCAAAATGTCCCCTTTGGAGGAATAGTTTAGTGTCAGTATCTCCTGGGTGAAAAGGAGACTGAATATAAAAGGGTTCCCAATTCATTCTGAGCATTTTAACCAAATTGCAAACCCAGTGGATGTTTGGAGATTATACCACCAGAGGGAGTGGGATTACATTTTTTTAAACTTTTAATCCCATCACTGAACATCTACTGGTTGATTTAGTGTCACAGATAAATGTGATTTCATACATGATTAAAAGCCAGAATGTCTTGAGGAAGAACAGATGCTCCGATTACCACTGGCTTTGTTTAACTGGATTCCTGAAAATAAGAAAGTACCTCAAGGAGTGTGAGTTAGGGCTTTGACAGAAAAGGATTCAGCATTTGTGAATATTTTCAAAATGCCAACCAAGGAAGTGTTCTAGTGGTTGCTAAATCTAGAACATTTAGAAAAGCAGCTTAAATGGTAAAAGAACCTGGGGCTATAATTTGGAAGTTATTTTTATCCACTACTATTATTAGCTTTGTCACCTGGCCTTTTAGTTGAAGAAATTTCCTTTCTCCTTGTATTTGTGACTTTAAAGTTAGAACTTTGTTGAGGTTTTTAAATAACACAAACAACCAAGTAACAATTCTTCTTAAAAATTTAGAAAGAAAAATCAGTTTAGAAAATAGGTGAGCCTGGAGAGACCAGCTCTGTCTGCACACAGCTGTGTGCTACTGGACATCACCAGACTGCCTGGACTTCAGCGTCCTCAGTTGAAAGATGCCAAACACACTGTGTGGTTTCCAAGGTCTCTTTCAGCCCCAGAGGCCTATGAGCTATGGTTCAGGACCTAATTTAGTCTCCCCAGAGAATGCCATGATTTCTCAATATACATCTTAAACTGGATGCAGTGAAAAGGGCCTCAGATCAAATTACTGCTTCTAGTGTGGAGTAGGTAATTGAGCAGAAAAGAAACTTAAAGATCGGTTAGTCCACAGGGTCATGTTTCTTTGTAGCTGTGGAATATTTTCTTCAAATGAAGTATTATGCAGAAGCTTGCTGTACAAGACAGAGGAAAGTTGACCACCTCAGGCTGATGTGGAGGAGAGAGCAGGGAACCCTGCCTGGCTCAGTGTGGCCACTCCTGAGTTGTGGGGGCAGAGTGGGCCTTAGGGCTCAGACTTGATTGTTCAGACCCTGGACAGAGGCAGGCTCAGGGTGGAGCATTAAGCTGTCCAGCTTCAGGGCAAGGAATGCACAGTATCATGACTCCTGTGATCTTGTAGTTAGTGACCAAATCAGGATAAATCTAGGTCTCCTGACTCTACTGTTCCATGATGAGAAAGATCCTCAAACTAATACTATCTTGAAAAGTGCAAAACTCCTTGGAATACAAGATTTGGCAACATCCACTTTTAAGTTTTTCCCACACCATAACTATGGTAATGTTCTAAAGGCATAAGAGGTGGGGCCTTAGTTGCCTATCTGTCCTTGTTCAAAAGAGGATCATGCTTTGTCTTCCAAAGAAGATTTTGCCCCGCCCTGGATGGAGTGGCAGAGATGGTATGTTCTTCAGTGTAGGCACGAGTGCTGTCCATATATTAGACAACATCAAACATATCTTCAGACCTGCTGCTTATTAAAGAGATCAATGGATCTTCCTTTAAGGAGTAACATAGAATATTGGCTCTAAGGACTTGTCTATGATAACCCATGTTAATTACTTAATCAATCAAAGAATTAAAAATATTTATTAAACACTCTCTTTGGGTCTGGCACTATACTAGGTATCAGGAATACAATGGGGAGCAAAAGCAGAGCCGGGAGCTGCCTCATGGAGTGTATAGTCTAGGAGGGAGACACACAGGTAAAGGGGGCTTTCCTCAAGAAGCAGCTTTTAGCTGGAGACGTGCGGGAAAAGTCCCAGACAAAGGCAGGGGCCAGTGGATTGAGGGAAGACAGTGTTCCAGATAAAAGGAACAGCCCGTTTAAAGGTCCAGAGAGGGGAGGAGAGCATGACTTTTTCAGCTATCTCAAGGAAGTTCATTCGGGATGGCTGGGATGAAGGGAAGAGTCAGAGTTGAGGCTGGAGCTGTAGCCGGTGGCCAGTATGTATTCACCCGTTAGGGGTGTGGAATTCATACTAAGAGTTCTGTGGGGCCATTCAGGTATTTTAAGGGGAGCTTTGTTTTAGAGAAAGCAGATTGGCTGTGATTTGGAGAATGGATTAGGACAGGGCAAACCAGTTAGAAGGTTGTGTGTGTGATAAATCCAGGCTAAAAGGAGAGTCCCCTGACCTTGGGGAGTGGCACTGAAATAAGAGAGAAAAAGACCAACTGGGTCAACTATTACCTATAGGATTTACTGATATTTACCAGTTTCTCATTTTAGAGAATCTGTATTTACAGAGACTTCCCTGAAGGATAGCAGCCCATGAATCTTCAAACTTTGGTTTTGGATTAGTTAAGGATGAGAAGAGGGTGTTGTAATAGAAGTGCATTATCAGTGTAATTTTATTCAAGGGTGGTTTAACATTGGGCCATTGGTCTATATGCTTGTGTATCTTCCTACACATGGTCTTCAGTCTGCTGTTTAGAGCATTACATGGGATCCTCTTTAGGAACATGCCTGCGAAAACTCACTTTCAGGGCACACACCAGTGATGACCTATGCTTCTTCTGACTGTTTGGAGCTCTGCCTGGGTTGAGGGGTGTTAGTGACCACAAGTTCCTCTTTGGTTGGTGTCTAGGAAGCCCCAAGCCACATTATAGCTTCTTCTAGCAAAGTGTATTAGCCCTCATGCCTTTTATTGACCTCATTCTGGTTTCATTTTCTAGTTTCTATTTTTAATTTTACTTTCTTCCCTGTTCCCTACTTGCTTCTTATTATTATTTTAAATCTTGCATTTTAGTATCAAAGTTACTTCAATTTCTTCTTGGAATGAGATTGAGTATAATTACAGTAATATGAAGAGAACTTCTTAGATCTTTGTGCCACAGAAGTTAGGAAGTTAATATTGGATATGTACTCTTAAGTGTTTAGTTGTGAGTTGAAAATTTTAATTTACGGCTTTTTGAAAATTTGAAGATTTTTCTTCACTTGTAAAGCAAAAATGCATTTCATGGTCCTATTTCCCCTGAATTATAACTTCTTCTGGTTTTGTAAGGAGTAACTTATCTTCACCAATAATTCTATAATTTTTGTATGGGAGAATCTTTGAGTATTTACAAAGATTCATTTAAAAATATAAATGTGATTATCTTGGGTTAGCTTTTTCTGAGTCACAGAAATAAATCTCCTCCTCTCCCCGCTGTGTGTATATATACTAGGTAGATGGATTTAAAAGGTCTATTTGTATCCCAAAGAAACTAAAAGTCAAGTTGGGGAGGGAAGTCAATCAGATCTTCACTACATAGTGTGATAAACGCCCCCACAGCGGGTAAAGCACAGTGGATGCCTTAGCTTTCCAGGTCCCTACTTTTTGTCTTGGTTGTGGGAACAGCCCCGCTGAGTCAAACTCACTGCATTTCTTTGTTCTGTCTGATTATACCAACGGTGTGCAGACCCAGCCTGTGTGGGTGTCTGACTTCTTGCTCCCCATTTGGAAGTCAGGTTTGGAATTACACGTTATGTAAACGGCTGCAGCTTCTGTTCAGACAAAATCTCATCATTGCAGGTAACCTTTTAATGACAGAGTTTGCTTAAAGAAGTCACTCCCACAGTTGCCTCTGTTAACCCATGATTGCTTTGTTGATCTGGAATCAAGGAACTCTTTTAAGGGATATGTTCTGCAGGTCGGACATTTTTACTAAGTCTCTGATCAACCTGCTTTGCAACACTGGCATTGCAGAATCTGTTTCTCCACCTCTTGAATCTGGGCTTACCTCGTAACTTGCTGTGGCCAGTAGAACATGGCAAAAGATACATAGTGTGAGTTCTGAGTCTGGGCCTCAAGAAGCCTTGCATGCTTGACTTTACTCTTGAGATATTACTGTTGTCTTGAACAAGCCTGGGCTAGCCTGCTGGTTGATGAAATATGTGGCCCAGTAATCCCTGTCTCCCCATCCGCTAGACATATGACAGAGGGCATCCTACACTATTCAGTCCCCAGCTGGTCCACCTACTGGCCACCAAATGCGTAAGTGAACTCAGCCAAGATCAGCCGAGCCTGGACAGATCAATAGAACCACCCAGCTGACCAATAGGTTATGAGAAGTATAAATGTTTGTTATTTTAAGCCAGTAAGGTTTGGGGTTGTTTGGCATGCAGTAAAAGCTAGACAGAAGGAGTGCAATTTTGGTGTTACTGCAGTGGTTTGCAGGTACTGGTGGACTTCAGAGCAGAGTGGAAGGAAGGGAGGAAGGGAGTTAGTGACAAAGGAAGAGGAGTAACATGCACTCTTCATCTTCTGTACGCCCAGCTGATGATTTTCTGGAACTTAAATTAATTGAGAAATAAATAAACAAGTCTTCTGAACATTATAATAGATTATACATAAAGGAGGAGAGTCAAGCCTCCTTATTAATTATGATTCCAAAACAAGCCCGTGTTATTTATAGCAGTGAATTTGGAATATATCAACCCCATAATAAGAAAATACATAATTCTGTTCATTTACTCACATCTAAAGACCACACAAACCTTTATTTAGCCCTACCCCCACCACTCAATATGTAACAGTTCAACTAGATGCCAGATTGGATACATAACCAGGTACTTGATTATACCAGCAATATAACTCACATAGACTCTGGATAACAGACATCCTCTTGGGTTTCAGTTTCATTTAAGAGAGCCCTTGATGGACATCCCTTCTGTCTGCTGAACACAGGGTTCAGTTAGGGGGAGGCAGAAAAAAGAGGAAGAAATGGGCATGATCCCCTTGGGAGGGCAGAGGAGGGAAGGGGACAGTGGGGGTGTCAGGAAGGGGCATGGACAGTGTCAGGGAAAGGATGACGCACTGAGAATGGGAAGGGCTGCCACCAACTCCCAAGGAGCCTTTCAACCATTGACTTAGACACTCTAGTCTCAATTTCCTCGTTTATAAACTTTGCACTGAGTAAGTTGTTAGATTCCGGGTCTTGAGACAAGCCTGCCTATCCCAAATGAGTGTATGTGCCTTGACCCTTCTTCAAGAAAGTGATCTGAATGAAAGGTTTTCTTTATTACGGTGATTCCTTCAGTCCTTCATGTGTTTCGATTGTCTGGTGTGGGCCAGGCACTCTAAGAAGCATGGCCACCCGGTGGTGAACAAAATGCAGTCCCCTCCTTTGAGGAACTCGAGTCAGTGTGAAAGGGTCACCCAGTGTGGGAAGAGCTCCTGGCCCCCCCAGGAGGGAGGGGGTGCTCAGAGAAAGTTTCCCCAAAGAGAAACTCCTTTAAAAACAGCTGAAGGATGAGTAGCGCTAGCCAGACAAAGAGGCATTTGTCACGGTTATTCAAACATGGAGGGTCTCATCACTTGGTTTTACCGCATAGGTATGTATGCCCGGAAGACTATGCACTGAGAACACTTTATTGGCTTAAGAATCGGAAGATTTCAGGTCTGCTTTGAGCTATTACAAAACTTTTTATGTACTCGTTGTCATGGAGCCCTGTTTTATTATTTATGAGAATATGGAGAGCTAGAGGAGTTAGAGACCTTTAGTTAGACTTCATCACATCCACTGGAAAGGAGATAATTGCAATTACTAAAGAGATTAATGTGCAGGCAGGCTGCACTCTCCAGCACATTGCACATAAACGCCCGGCCACACGACAGAATAAAGAGCTGGAATGTTTCAGGGTTTATCATGTGTGTGTATGAGTGTGCGTGCCAGCATTCATTTTAAGATTAGCAAAACCATATTTCAGAAAATTTGGAAAATGAGAAATTGCTTCTGATCCTATTGTTCTAACCATCACTTTTTGCGTTTTGAATATCCTAACAGTACTTTTCCTAACAATATAAAGTCATGTTACTGAGTCCTTTGGCTCGAGATGGACCTCTCTGACTGAGTGCTCTAGGTTGTGGGCAAGAGGCTGCATGAGTGATAGCGTCTCAGGGCAGTTCTTTCCGAATAGAATGGAGAAGAATTTATAGCCCAGCTCCGATCTACCAGGCTCACAGGTTTGCCCCGTGCTGCATCTGTCCCCGGCACTTTCAGGTTGTCCCTGCTTGATCTAAGCGGAGCCACTTTCATGTGTCAGCATCACGAGGAAGCCCTGGGGCAGGAGGCTGGAGGTGCCTGGCACTGGCAGGAGGTGAGGCGCTGTCAGGCTGTGTCTGTGTAAAGTTGACGGGAATCCACGCAGAGCTGGTCACTGCAAAGGTGAAGCAAGAGGAAGTGCATTGGAGTATAAATGGTGTTTGATACAACCTTTTAGCTTCTTTTTGAGAGGTGTACTCTTTTTGGTAAGTTAGGAGCCTCCCCTAACACGAGCTGGGTAGCCGGAAAAAAAAAAAAAAGGTCTCCATCAGTACTGGTGGTTTGCATTATCTCAGGGTATTTGAAGAACCAAATTTTATTTGTGGGTATCATTGATACTGAAAAAAATGATGAGATAAAACCTTGTAAATGTATTTCTTGAAAATAAGTAGTTCTTGAGGCTAAAGTCAAAGTGATTCCTGGGATTGCTTTTGGTGACAGTTATTCAAGATGTGGATGTATTGAATGGTGATATGTTCTGGACTTTCTTTGTCTTATTTGTACATTCTAATGAGTTTTAAATTTTCTGTTGTCTCTGACTTTCCCATGCCATTCATAGTATTTCTTTCCAGCTATTTATGATGACCTCAGTATCGTTTATTGGTAAATTGCTTCAGGAACTGGTGATACCTAAACATGCATAGTACGCCCTTAAAAAACAAAAGATAAAAACATTTGAGAATTACATGTAGTGTTTATGGAAGGATTCAAGCTCCTTTTGATTTTAATTTTTTAGTAACTTCACTCTTTAGGTGTCAGTGTCATCGTGAGTGCTGATAGTCATTCTGCCAGAGGGAAAGAGAAAATTCTGACTGCCTTGTGTTAGTTCTGGCTGGGATTTGATCATTCAGAACCAGAATCAGTCACATATGCCCCAAATAACCTCTAGGGGGCAGGAAGTGCAATCCTGTGTGCCTAAAATGGGGAGAAACACTGGCAAATGGTACCGATGAACACCACAGCAATTTGGCATTTTCAACAGGCAATGTTACAAAAGCTTTGTATGATAAATAATATGCAGTAGGTTTGAGGTGGCGTGCATGGCATTTTAGATGTTCAAATTGCAGAAAGTCTTACATGTAAAATGAATATAAGCAGGCTGAATGTATAACCACCAACACAGCTGTTTAAAAATGTTACAGTAATCTTCATTAGCTTTAAATGACTGTAAGTCTTAGTCTGAGTCCCCATTCCCCATAGGGATAGTGGAAAATGTGATTTCAGCATGATTGGGGCTTCCCTGATGCTGCTCGTTATGCAGTCAGGGGAGGTGTTTGGCTAAGCTCGACCATCAGGGAGACACCTTGATCTTCAGCCCTCAGTCGCTGTTGAAATGTACACTAGCCAAGCCCACATTCCATCCGTCTGGGGCTGATGGCTCTGCTGCTCCTGGGCCGAGAGCTTGGAGACACCAGAATCCCTGCTGAGGCTGGGAAGCTCAGGGTTAATGGCCTCACCTCCCTCACTGTGATGCCACTGAGGCCACTCCACTTCCCCGGGACGCTATCATCAAGCAGAACTCAAGTCCCTCCCGTGCCTGGCGACCACCAGCTTTTGTCCCTGTTGCAGTCTGAAGCAAATCCTGTGTCCTCAGACCTTCTCAAAGGACAGGAAGAACTGCTGTCCCTGAGCCACTTCTCTTTCTGCAAAGCACTCCAATTCTGCAGCTCACCTGTTCCATTGGTGCACAAGATCTGCCTCACGTGATTATTGTCATGGCTGAACCGTTTACAGGACACTTGTAAGAGCTACTGCTACGGAGAAGGTCTTATTGTGGATGAAGTGTTTAAGTCTGAATTAACTTTGGTAATAAATAATGGACAGAGCACGGTGTGGGGTTGGAAGCAGAGAATTAGTATTTTTTGTGCACCTACTATGTGCCAGGACTTGCTAAGTTATTTTCATGTTAGCTCACTTAATCATCACAGCAACACTACTAAGAGAGTACAAGCCCATTTCACAGAGGAGAAAACTGAAGCTCAAAGGGTTCTGCAAAGGCATACAACAAAATAATACTAGCTGGCATTTATGATGCTTTTTATATGCCAGCCACTGTTATCAAGTCTTCATGAATGTAAATTCATTTGATCTTCACAATAGTTCCGTGAAGTAGGTACCATAGATACAATATTCTTATTTTACAGACGAGAAAGTTGAGTCATAGAGTTTAAGAGACTCACCTAAGGTCACACAGCTAGAAAATGATGAGGTCAGATTTGACCCTTGGCAGTCTGGCTCCCAGTCCACATTGTAAAGCACTGTGCCATGTGGCTGAGAGAGAGGGAGGAAAAGAGGGAGGGAAGGATGGAGGGAGAGAGGGACAGAGTCAAAGACAGACAGACAGACAGACACACACACACAGGTCACAGACAAATTCTAAAATTTGAGTTTATTTGTTAAATTGACTTAGGGCTTTCTCCAAGGGATTTCAATGCATTTCCAAAGAACTGAGGCTCAAAAATCGTTCTTTGTTGGAGCCTGGTACTAGAGGTCATTGACGAGTGGACTCTGCCCTGAATTCTTAAACAGATACTGAGTGCTGGGCCCCCAACCCCTTTCAGTCCTACCATCCGCTGAAAGGTAAATGAGCAATGCCTGCCACTGCCTTAGATTGTGTAGAAAGGCAGAGTCAGCATTCCAAGTGGGTCAGATGATAACTTAGTAGTTAAATACTCGAAACAGCTTTCTGGAAAATGGAACATGAAGACTACACTGTTTTTCTTCCTAGATGCCACTATTATCATCTGGTTTGCTAGACGCCAGATGCCTTCAAATACAAACACTGTGCAAACTCCATGGGGTCAACTCTTTGTAAATAGCGCTGAAGATTGTACAAGGCAACATGGCCCTGGATATTAAAGCTTAAACATTCTTGGCTCTCCAAGTAGTCAAGTTACTCTTAGCCCAAGGAGGTAGGAGCACTATATTAGTTTCCCAGAGGGAAAAATTTATCAGTTTCCTTTCTTCTAGCATCTTTCATTGGTAACTCTGAATAATAAGTGGTCAAAAAGATTGTGACTTGTTCCTGCCATGAAAGAGGACCCCTGGCTGCTAATGAGAGTAAGGAAGGCAAGATTCCATGGACTTTATTTTGCTAATCTTTTTAAACTACAAAGGCTAATGTGGCATTTTAGAACAATTTTCTGACAGTCTATGTATCTTGGATAAAATTTATGCCCAGTGACCATATTTAGTTTTTAATGTTATTTCTTGGTGTATTTTAGCATCAGACACAAAGATTTTATTTAAGTGACTATCCTATGAACTACTTTACAAATGATTTTTTTTTTACAATACAAATAGACAAGTTTTGTATATTCAGTTAGTATAAATATCTAATCTGACTTGGTCAGATGATCAAAATAAATACAGTCCGGATATAAAAACTCACTTGGAACCACAGACGGATGCCCTGTGCTTAGTGCATTAGAAATATTTCTGAAAAGGTGCATACAAACCAAATTTTTGTAAGTTGAATTATGATTTACTCAGAAAAACTAATTTACAATTTGATTTGCTAGGGAAGTTGGCTATGTGAAAGTGGCTGCTATGAGGAACCATTTTGTGAATCAATTAACTGCCTTCAGCCTTTGTTTAACTATGTCTTTCCTCATTTTTTCAGAATAGATTTGAGACATGCTGATAATTCATATTTTGTAAATTTGAATTTTTGTATTGAGTTTGTGGAAACTGGCAGACTGAGCAGGCAAACATGAAAATACTTTAAAAAATTCTCCTTTCAAATTTATTTCTGCAAGTTTTTAATGATGCCTAAAAATAACATTTGACTTACCATATGATCCAGCAATCCCACTCCTAGGCCTATATTTGGAGGAAAATATAGTTTGAAGACACTTGTACCCCAGTGTTCATAGCAGTGCTACTTTAAACAGCCAAGACGTGGAAACAACCAAAGTGTCCATCGACAGATGACTGGATAAAGAAGATGTGGTATATATACATACAATGGAATACTATTTGGCCATAAAAAAGAATAAAATAATGCCATTTGCAGCAACATGGATGGACCTGGAGATTGTCATTCTAAGAGAAGTCAATCAGAAAGAGAAAGAAAAATACCCTATGATATTGCTTATATGTGGAATCTTAAAAAAAAAAAAAGGACACACTTGAACTTATCTACAAAACAGAAACAGACTCACAGACTTAGGGAACAAACTTATGGTTACCAGGGCATAAAGGGGGTGGGAAGGGATAAATTACGAATTTGAAATTTGCACCTCTTGGGGGAGTGATGGAAATGTTAACTGTTTTGATTGTGGTGGTGGGTTCATTGATGTATATACATCTACCAAAATTCATCAAACTGTACATCTGAAATATGTGTAGTTTACTATACAAGAATCATGCCATAATAAACGTGTCAAAAAATAAAATGATGTTTGAAAAGTTAAATCATTTTTTATGCATCAAAGAGTACTTATCACTAGCAGAAATATACTTTTTGTTGTTGATCAATTCATAACTGTAGAATTTTAATTCTATTAAAAAGGATATCCTAGCTTACAGCATCTACTTTCATTTACTGTTTTAGTCACTGTATTACTGGTGATTACAGAGATAATTGTGAATGCTCTGCTATTTTAAAATTAATTTCCAGGTCAGCCTGAGAAGTTTTATAAGTTCTTTTAGGAAACATAGACTTTTATGGGTATAGTATTTACATTATTTAAATTTATGCTGAACTTGCTGTTTCTATGAATGATGAGATCCAGTAAATACATTTCTACTTACCTCTCTGGAAATTTCTGAAAACAAAGCAAAACTAGGAAGAAGGCCACAACTTACACAACTGTAATTTAGAATTTAAGTACATTAATTATGATAAATTATAAACATAAATAGGACAAAACCACTTGTCTTTAAAATCTGTGCATGTTCATATTCCTGTTACATTAGAAGGTTTTTGCATGAGTTTCTTAATTTCTCTCTTGTTGAATTTATATATCAATATGCTATGGATCATGATATTAAACGCATACTAGAAGTAATATAGGCAAGTTTATTTCATAGAACCTTCAAACAAAAGGAGCATCTTAAATTAATGTGATCAATCCATTTTACCATGCACAATGCATACATTTTATATAAGATGTGCCACAGAAATAAAAATAATTGAACAAAAGTGTTGATAATTGCTTCAGGGTGGGACAGGCCATGAAGTATAAAGACACAATCCTTTCATTTTTGCTTTAAATAGTCAGCTTCCCACAACTGCAGTAGGATTGCTTTTTCCTTTAAGTTCACTTTGACCTTTTGGTTCTTTCCGCCCTTCCATCTTTCCTGGCCTGGAAAGCAGGTGTGGGAGGAAATTGGGTTTCTTTATGAATTCTCCTCCCAGCCACAGTCATCTCAGATTCACTCCACTCTCAAGATCCTATGCTAGACTTTGTGCCTGTATGAAAACCCTTAACACATTGTGAAATTTGATACTGTATTTTCATATGCTTAAACCTAATTCATCTTTTTAAAAGTTTGCGTATTTCTTCCCCCTTAAGGATCCATACACAGTGTGGAAAATGCATGAAGGCAGAATGGTGTGGTAGGTTCTTTGGAGGTTTCTGAGGGGGTACTGTAGGCAACTTGCTTTTGTCCTCCCCCCCACCCCCGCCCCAGCTTTAGAAATGTGAAGTCTGGTAGAGGTGTCTTAAACTGGCTCTGGATGGCAGGTGGATATAAACTGCCATCATCTAAGCTGATGACCTCACACCTCACCCTCACTCCCACGCACCCTTTCTGAGATGTAACTTTGAGGATTATTTTTGCAGGAGGCTGTGACTATGAACTGTGAATAGAGGAATCATTCCCACTGCTCACTGACTCTAACTTGGTGACTCTCGCCAGAGCATAAGAGTCATACCTGAGGGGAGGTGTTCACTCTGAACACACAGCTTCAAGGACGTTCTAGACTCAGATGGAAGGTCTCTAGACTGTGGCTGAAACTTTCACCCGTCCAGATATTTAGAGTTTGAAGGGCTTCCCCCTGATGTTTTTGGCAATAAAGGAGAAAATCATTTCACCTCGGGGCATTTGAAATTGGAGAAATAAACATGCTGCGCGCAGCTGCGGCTCCTAAGCTTTTGATGATTTCACTGGGAGGATGGAATTTTCGGCCTGACATGGACTGTCAGACTTGGAGGCTTGATCTCTTAAAGTCTTTGTGTCCACAATACCTGAATAATCACTTCAAGTACAACCTGCTGGGGCCTCCCCACCCCCTTTCTTTTCTTAAAAGTCTCCTCGTCGTCTAGGCAAGTTGAGAGAACTGAAATAACGCCTGGGAACGCTTGCAGATCGGCAGACCCCCGGTGGTTTAGACGCTAAGCGTAGACGAAGCCTTGGGGGCGCCCCCAAGGTGTCATCTCCCCGAGCGACAGTGTGCACATTTCCCATTAACAGCCCTTGGCTCCGCTTGGGTCTCTCCCACCGTCAACCCTCCTTCCTGAGCCCGTGAGAGCATCTCATCTTCTCTTCTCCCACGCCCTGGACCGAGCATCCTTTCTGTCAGGTGGGGTTGGGGGATGTCTACACTTCAGGGAAGGGGCGCAAAAGGGTTAATGATGAGAGTCTGCTGCCAGGTGGGGCCGCTCCCGGCCGCGGTTGGCGTCGGAGGTGAGGGGGCGCTGTTCGGGCAGCAGTGCGCGGGGTGGCGGGCGGGAGAGCTGCCAGGCTGACGGAGAGGCCGGCCCGAGTGGGGGCCCGCTCCGCCGCCGCCGCCGCCGCTGTGATGCGGAGCTGGTCCTGCGCCGGGCGGTGGAGTCAGAGCCCGGGCGCGGGAGCACGAGCTTCAACATCAGCACCGGCGGCGGCGGCGGCACCTGCACCAGCTCCCGGGCCCCGCGCTGCGCTCTTCGTCCCGCAGCGCCCGGGGCCGCCGCCCCGCGCTCTCTATGGATGTCAAGGCGGCCCCCAACGGGGTGGCCACCATCGAGGACCGGATCCTGCGGATCACTGGCTACTATGGTTATTACCCGGGTTACTCCAGTCAGAAAAGTAAGACGCCGCGGGGCTGCCTTGTTCTAGGCGCCGGAGTGGGTGAGATGCGGGAGGGCGCGCCGTCCGGACACCTGCAGCCCTGCCTGCGTGGCTAACGCCAATCTCCGGGCAGTGGGGCCACCGGGGCTAAAAGTATGATCCTGTCCTCGGTGCTGAACCGTAAGAGAGAACGGGTGTCCGGACTCCGGCGCCTAGGAGTTTGGAAACAGTAGCAGCCTTGTGGGCAGAAGCGCAGAAGGGACCGGGTAAGCACTCCTGACGGCCGTTGGCCGGCTCACCCCGAGCTTATTTACGACCGAGGAGGCTAACATGGCTGTTTACTTAGCGGCAAGTCAGCCCTTGGGGCTGCACTCTCCCAAAGCCCCTACTGGGTGCTAGGCTGCCGGCTAGACGCTGGGGACACAGGCTGGATAGGTTCGGGGGTGGGGCTGGCAGGGGCAGCCGAGCCAGACGTGGGTCTGGGCGCTGCTTGGGTCAGCTTGTTCACTCCAGGCTGTTGAGACGTTGCCAGCGCGGGAATTACTCCTGTTAAAATGTCTTTGGGAGGTTCTCCACCCTGTTCAGGTCTCGGGTCCCGGAGCTTGGAGCCAGAGACCCTTGAAAAGATTGGGGGTGGGGTGGGTGAAGCGGGAGGCGCGACCCGGCCACCCGCCCCCGCTGCCCGCCGCACGTCGCGGCCACCTCTGAGCCAGAGCAGGCTGCTCTGTTCGGTACTGGCTTTCTTCCGGGAGGTCATGCGGTACGGATGCTTTCACGTTTTTGGAGCAGTTTTGCTGGGAGAGCGATGAGGCGCACTCTACTCTGTCCCCCTCCCCCAACACACAAACCCACTGGCTATATTTCCTGGGATTAGATCTGCCAGCGACCCAAGTGAAGCTCGTTTTTCTCTGAATACGGGGAGTAGCTGCGGTTTAATTCCCATGCAGGTGGGATTTCGCTTTTTCTGTATCAATGCATTTCTGTCACAAGAGATGGAGCTTAATTGATGTCTTTACTGTTATTTTTAACCAGAAGCTTTGGAAGCTCCTAAATGCATTTCTGATTGATAGTTTTCTGTGGCATTTGAGGTACAATCAACATTACAGTTTCTCTGAAGCAGGTAATCCCTGACACATAGAGGAAAAGACACTTTTTTTTTTCATGTAACTTTCTCCCCCACTACACTCCCTCTCTATTGAGCTTTCTTCCATGGGCTGTCCTTACATAGATGTTTTCTAGTTTAATATTTAATTTGGCTTCAGGAAGGGCCTATCTGATTTGGATGGTTTCTGTCTAGCTGTTTTTAGCATTAGAGACTTACATTACTCAGTTTCTATACAAAAGTAATTATATAGTGTTAGAATTTTCTAGAAAGAAAATAACATGCTGTGGAATGTGGTTTGAAGTCTTTGTACTATAGATTCAAAACTTCTTTTTTTTCTATTGGCAAAGTGTTTCTTTTTCAACCCTAGAAACTTAAGCAAAGGCACTAATATACAATGTGAAGATTTCACCTTGAATATTTTAATTAGGAACCATGGGATGACGGTTGCTTAGAGAATGTAGAAGCTGTGAAATTACAAGACTCAGGGTGGTATACCATTATAATTTTATAACAATAGGACTTTGGTTAATAAAGAACAAACCAAGAAGACTACTGGCAAAGTGACATTTTAAATAAAGACACATTCATATATTCTTTTTGTACTTGCTGAAACAGCTGCACATGTTTCATTTGCCATGCAATAGCAGGACCAAAAGAGAGAAGAGCTTTGGTTAAGACAGTCACTGAGGTTAGAAGGGATAAAGATGCATTTGGCATAGTTATTTGTGATGGGCACTTAGCTAACTTCAGGCTGCAGAGTTGAAGGCAGAGAATCTCATGAGGACAGAGAATGATGTGATGGTCAAATAACTTTCAGGATGTTTATGCTTTCAGAGGTAGAAAGGGATTGCCATTTCTCAAAGTGAGAGACTAGGAGAAGAGAGAGCTGGAAGAGGGCCAGGCTGCTGAGCACCATGAAATAATCCTGCTCTTAATGCAGGCTTCAACTAGTAAACAAACACCCTGAAGCAAACCAGTACAATATGGTCAATTGATTTAGCTGTTAGCGGGAATGAGCAACAGCTTGGGGGAGGTCAGGAAAGATATATTTAGGAAGAGGCTGTGGTGAGGAATGGATAATGTGTGAAGGCAAGGTGACTTTCCCATTTTCTGAATGGTCACGTCTGAGGCCTTAAAGATGAGATGGTCTCTATATTTCTGGCATTTACCTTTCTTGAGGGAGGTGGGGACTCACCACTGACAATATGCATTAATAATCAGCCTCATGTTAATGCATCCTGCTGCCACTTCTACCAATCAGGAAGATGAGTACCTGGTTCAGAACAAATTCTAGTAGTCAGGCTGATACAAAAAGGAAATGTATATTGTAAACGTAATCAGACACATATAATGTACATTTATAAACATTAATATAAAAGATATATACGCATTATATATAATACATAAAATATATGCATTACATATAAAATATAAGTATACATTATATATAAAAGATATGTAAATATCTCTGTATCCATATCTATAAATATAGATAGATACAGAGATACAGAAATGATTAGAGCATTTGTCTAACTTCAAGTTGCTTACAGTCTAGTAGGGGAAATAGATTCATTCATTCAACAAGTGCTAATTGAGCACCTCTTATGTGCCAGGAATACATCAGTGAACAAAACAGACAAAAGTATTATCCTTTTTAGAGCTTAAGTTCTAGTGGGAAGAGACAGACAGTAAGAAAGAAAGAAAGAAAGAAAGAAAGAAAGAAAGAAAGAAAGAAAGAGTATTTCAAGGTGATGGCTGCTTTAACAAAAATATCAACAGAGTTAAAAGGCTAAGAAATTCTGAGGGGGCTAGCAATTGTGGCAATTTAAATAGGGTGGTCAAGTAAGGTCTCACTGAGGGGGTCACAACTGAGAAAAGACCTGAAGGATGTGAGGGACTTAGCTGTGTAGACATTGGGAGAAATATGGTTGAGGCAAAGGGAACAGCCCGTGCAAAACTCAGGAGGAGTGAGCCGAGTGTGCTAGAGAAAGAATGAAGAGGCCTGCATGACTGGAGTGGGGTGAGTAACTGAGAGAGTGGTTGGAGATGAGGTCACATGAAGTAGGACCTAACAGGCCATTGTACGTCCTTTGGCTTGTGTTCTGAATGAAATTGTGAGCCTTTGCAGAGTTGGCAGAAGAGTGATGTGACTTGATTTACCGTTCAGAAGGATGAATCTGGCTGCTCTACTGGGGGAGGGATGGAAGCAGAGAGACTAGTTAGTATGTTATTGTAATAACCTAGGTGGGAGATGATGGTGGCTTGAACCAGACTGGTAATAGCAGGAGTGGTGGTCAGATTCCCGATATTCCTAATGGTTGGATGTGGTATGTGTAAGAAAGGAATAAAAAATTACTCCATCTCTTCTGCTGTGACCAAGTTTGAGTTGCCAACAGCTAAAAGATACAGAAGTTTAGGGGGTTCGGGGAGGGGGTAAGGGTAACATTTTGTGAAAGTTAAATGTAACTGGAGAAGTAGAATAATCCTGGAGTTCCAAGGAGATGCCTGGTTGAAGGTATAAATTAGGGATTTCCCAGCATTTGGATGTTATTTATAGCCTAAGACTAAAGAGATCTCCAAGGAACCAATGCATACAGAGAAGAAGAACAAGCCCTGAACTCTGGGGCGTTAAGAGGGTAAGGAGAAGAGGGGCATGTCATACCCTGGAAGCCAGTGAAGAGTTTCAGAAGGAAGGGATTAGCTGAGTCCAGTGCTCTGAAAGGTCAAGTAAAATGAAGACTGATAACTGACCATGAATTTGGTAACTGGGTGTCATTGGCTACCTTGACAAGAATAGGTAAGGTGGCATAAAATGGATTAGAATGTGCTTAAGCAAGAATTAGAAGGAGGAATTGGAACTGTGAGTATAGACAACTCTTTGATGATTTTTGTGTAAAGGGGAGCAGAAGAAGTGGAATAGTGGGGTAAAAAAATTGTTTTTTTAAAGATGTTTTTTAAAAATTGTTTTTAACAGCGTGTTTGCATGCACATGAGAATGATTCAATAGGGAAAGAAAAATCAATGACGTTGGAGAGAGAGGGTGCACAAAGGAGGGGACATCACTTTGGATTAGAACATGGATATAGAGCAGAGGGTGTGGATGAAGGGCCTGGAAGGTGGATAACTGAGATGGTGGCAGTCTGTTGAGGTTCTCTTTTGGTTGTTTTTGTTTTCTCCGTATAGGAAGCCAGGTTATCAACTGAGAGTGAGGATGGAAGAGGAGACGGTAGAGATTGGAGGAGAGAGAAGATTTGATTAGTTCAATAGGGAGAGTGAAGGGACTGGGGAAGTACAGTCAGATTGTTTGGCTGCTTTAAAGGGCTGTTTAGTTTCTGGTCACAAATTTAAAGTGAGACCAATCAGTATGTTATTATCCCATTGACATAGTGGAGGCATGGAGCAAGTGAAGAGAAGGATTTAACCAGAGTTTCAGATTATCCAGTGGGTCTAATAAAATAATAGAGGCGAAGGAGTTGTGAATGTATACAAGGAAGTTATCATTATAATGACTGACCATAGAATTTAAAGCTGGTAAGTAAAGAAGAGAGGAAACCGAAGTGATTAAGAAGAGTGAAAAGGTGGTAAGATCAATAGATTGGAAATCTCAGTGGGATCAAAGGCTAATGGATGTTAGCTGGGAGATAAGAGGTGGTGGTCAGAGAGGGTTGTATTGCTATATGAAGCTATTCATTCCATAAGTTAAGTCAAAGGATAAATTCATTTACATGTAATTGTATTTCATTATTGGTGTTTTTCTGGGTGAGCCTTCTTTATGTTTTTGAATAAGGAGGCAGTATATTGATGTGTAGTGAATTAAACTCTAGGGGCTTTGAAATTGATTCTGGTTAAACCTGCCAGCAATTTGGCTCTGAGACCTGGGACACCTCTCTGTGGACATCAGTTTCCTGGTTTGTGAAAAAGAGGGTAGAAGTCACTGTCTTAGAACAGCCATGCAGTAGGTGGGCTTTGACAGCTTTCAAAAAAGCCCCATGCACCCTCCATGGAGGAGTCTCATTCAGTAAACTCAAGTGTTTACTATGCCTCTCTTCACCCCACGTCCCATCTCCGAGGCTGGCCAGTTTTCTGTCTTTGTTCTGTGCCCATTGTACTTGTGGGGCTTTTGTTTTGTCTATACCCCATCATTGACCAGAATCTGTGATTGTTTTCTATCAATAGCTACAAATTTATATTAGAACTTCTTCTCCTTGCTCTGATCCCAGCTCTGACCATCTTATCTCCAAAAAGAAGTCTACCAACTTATGGCTCTCCGGCTCTCTGAATTCTCTGACTACTGCTATGACTTAGCATTTCTCAAGGTTCCAGCCTCAGCTGTCTCTCCCCAACTTTACTTTCGGTGAGCAAGCTCATTTAATTTCATGGCTTACCCATCTTTGATGTGTCTGTACTTCTAGGTCCACTTTTTCTGAACCCAGACCCATATTTCAAACTTTCTACTAGAATTTTTACTTGAATGTCCTCCAGGCATGTCACACATAAAACTAAATTCATCATTCTGTCCTTAAAATGTGCCTTTTCCTTCTTATTATGCTTTTTAGCTTCCAATGTCTGCATCTAACCAATTGTCTGGAAACCTGGAGTTATCCTCAAGCTCTGCCCTTCCCCCTTCCCCTATATTCAGTTAACAAGTCCTATCTATTTTACCTCAAATATGTGGTTTTCATCCCTACTATCACTGCCTTAGTTCTATTCATCATACCTTTCCCCCAGCCTTAAATCTTTTTAATCTAGTAGGCACACCTTAACAACATTTAATTCCTTACAGTGCAGATCTGTTCCTCTCACATCCCTGATCAAATGCCTGGCATCAATCTTCATTTTCTGTGGAATAAAGTCCAAATTCCTTAGCATGCCCCAATCTGAGCCCAGCTTACATTCTTCTATTCTTGCACACGTTTCCCCCTCTAATTGCCCAAGTCATGAGTGCTTAGGGCAGAAAATCTGGAAGGCAGAAAAGCAAAGAGAGATTAAAACAAAATTATTCATAATTCCACCACCCAGAGGTGATTAGTGTTAACATTTTGGCTAACACTGTCCTTTCAGTCTTCTCTATATCCACAGACATATGCAAATGCCTTTTATTTCATACTGAACATTTCTCTCATTGCTCTATGTATTTTAATAACTTAAATTTAATGTATGCATAGTCTTCCGCATATTTAAACACCTTAATCTACTTATGTTGTTGAATTTTTAGTCCAGTTTTTCTTTTTAATTTCATATCCCACATGGCCTCCACAAACCCCAATCATAGTCTCATCAAACAGCTCATTGTTGTAAGAACGTTATTGTCCCCATGTTCTTCTGGTCCTCAGTGCCTTTTTATACTATGACCTGAGTGGCTTCCTCTCCCCGCATCTCCTTCATCACTCTTTGGAAGCTCCTATTTATCTTTAAAGGCCGAGTTTCAATGCGCTGTCCTCTGTAAAGCTTCCTAATTGCCCCAGGCTGGGTTAATCCTCCTTCTGTGCTCCTGTAATGCTGTGTCCTCACCTCTGCTCCAGCATTTAGCACACCATTTTGGGCTGTTTACTTCTCACAAGACTGTCTCACCCACAGAGCTTGGGGAGGGCAGGGACTTACCTTTATTTATTTTTATCTTAGGCCAATCGAAAGCGTACTAGAGTACATTCTGGGTGCTCAATAAAGTTTATTGTCCTAATGAATAAATGATTATAGTTTCCGTTGAAGAAATTGGAGGGTTAATTATTTTCACACAGAAAAAGAAAGAGTACATGGTGGTAGTGATGGGAAGGGAAGAAAAAACTCACCAGCTATGAATGAATCAAACAGATGTGCCTATTCAGAGAATGAGAATACATCAAATGGTGTTTTATGATCACTTTACCTTTGAATTATAGCTTCTGCATTTGCATCATTATTGCCATTATAATGTTTTCTGTACTTGAATGGGGAGAAAAGGCATTTAAAAAAATAAAATAGTATAAAGTTATTAGAATTATAGGAATTAAAATCTGGTTCCTGCCCACCTTGTGAAGTGGTTACTATTGGTCTTCATGGTACAGAATTAATATAACACGTTAGCACTCTAACTAAGTCATAAAATTGTCTCATACTGGTGAAATGAATGCAATAAATATTTCTCCCAGTTTCTATTCTGTTTATAACTTGATAATAAGCTTTATGCTTCTTTGTATACCATTGGTTGGTAGTGTTTTACAGAGTTATAAATAATTACCATTGATATATAGTAAGAAGTCTTTGTAACATAGTTTTAAATGATAGCTTATAAGGCCTGTGTTGATACTGAATATCATTGTGTATGTTATTGATGTTGCATAATGTGGTAGCTTCTACAGTGTTTATTCTGAGGTGTACTTTTATTTAAGATACAAATTTACATATAAACTCAATATTTGTATTATAAAATACTACTACTACTAGTAGCTAACACATGGGTTTAACATTAAGTTTCAGACATGCTTTCTTTAGAAAACCTATCTATGACCTGTTTGAGGCCGTGAGGTCTAATGCCAAGACCACAAGACCCTGCTTTGCTTCTTGTTAGCCTTTTAAACATGCATAACTAACTTAACCTCTCAGATCAACAATTTTGTTCCTGTAAAATGGAAATAATAATAGTTGCTTCACAGGTCATTGGATTGGGAGGCTTATGTAAGATAATGTATATAGAGTGTCTGGCACAATGCCCAGCTCAATGTATGGAGGCTGTTCTGATCACGGAGGAAACCAGTAGAATGTGCTTCATGATTTCAAGAACCCTGCTCACTTTTTTCTTGTAAATAAATGGTTTACCACTTACTTTTTTTTCATATCCAACATAGTGCTTCAAATTGTTATTGAAAGTTGTGTTACAGTAATGTTAAAGATACTTTACAAATTAGCCAAGTCCACAATGTTTTTTATTTTTGGGTATTGCCTTCCACTTCTTATCCATTTCTGGCTTACCCAGATAGCCCCTGGGATAGTTTAAAATGGGCTGGAGCCATTTGTGATGAGGTTATTCCCAACTGGCTGATCCAAAAGAGAGGAGACAAATCTAGGGCCTACCGATGACAGTACTGGTCTGCATATCTGGAGATGCAGACACCCAAACATCAAATTCGAGGGGAGTGCAGGATTTGGGGGGGGTTAGGAGAATGGGGGCAGAGAGTAGGGGAAGGTGAGGGTGGAATCCCAGGTGAAGATGGGTAGCATGAGATGGGATGGGGTTATGTAGGATTGGGAGGGCAAATAGGTGAAGAAGAACTGAAGGCTGAGGATTGATTTGGGACCAGTCTATTGGAAGTTTCATTGTTCCTTTTATATGTTGAGTCTTAAAGGGGCAGTTGCTTTTTGAGCTGTTTTATATAATGGCAGACATTACAGATATGGTGTTTTAAGTTCTGCTTTAAAAAAAGACATCATTATGTCAAACACACATTTACATAGTCTTTGAAGTTATAATTTCGTTATAAGTGTTTACTTAAAGACACAGAGAAATAAAGAGAAAAAGGAAAATAATCCTGTCACCATAATATGACTACTGTTATTTTGATTAATTTCCTTCCAATCTTTGTAATACATACAGGGCTTCACTCCTTGATTTGTTGACAAACATATAAACTACAGTATAGTCTTAATTCTGATATATACAATTTTGTACCCTGCTTCTTTCCCACTTCACATTTTAGGATAAGCATTTTTCGTTTTGCTGTATTTTGTCTGCTTGGAGAGGCTGGAATTAGACTCCCTTTCAGAGATCTTGGCTTAAAGAGTTTGGGCAAGCTGGTCCTCAGTTATTTGAGACTAAATGAAATGGAGAGACCTGGGGTGTTAGTGAGGGCTTATTTGGTTTCCAGTCGCAGGACTCCACTTGAACTGGCTTAAGCAAAAATGCAAATGATTGGAAGGATGTTGGGAGTCTGCCACGGATCTGAAGTGCAGGGGTAAGGTGGGATAAGCCAGCATCCAGTCCCAGAGGGTTGTGGGGGAATACGGAGCCCTCTTTCTCTGCCTTTCATTTCTTTTTTCTGGCACATGTTCTCCATTCTTGTCTCTTGCTGCAGGCTGGCTTTCTCTATTCCTTGTCCAAATGGTTGGAAATAGCTTCTGCAAGCAGTTCCAGTATTTACATGTCCTCTATTCAAGAGAGCAGACAGATTGAGCAAGACTCTCTTACTTCTAAATCCAGATTCGGGAGAAAGGGACTCTTTGGCCCAATTTGTATCGAGTGCACACTCTTGATCCTATTGAGTATGGTAGTGTGGGGCGGGGTCAAGTTATGCAATCATGGCTGCCAGAGGCTTTCTCTTCTAACTCTGCTGACTGTAGGACAAGAGGTAGTTTCCAGAAAAAAGGATCGATTGGCAGGACAGTCAACTTAATAGCTATTTGGTTCACGGGGCTTTGCATAAGAAGTTTTTCATATTAAATCATAGGCTTCAATCAAGACCCAATTTTTTTTTTCTTCTGGTTCTGACAGTCCCTAGCATGTATCTAGATGATATCTGGGGAGGTTATAGATAGTGTTTCCTACAAAATGAGAAAATCCAAGTGTTTGTTTAGAGTATAAGTCCCTAGGGAGTTCTGTTTAAAAGTACTCAACCAGCTCTGCAGACTGCTTATTAAGTTTTATTGAAGTGCTTCTGGTTACATCACATTTGGAAGATATATTTCTTTTTCTAGGTCAGACAGGGCAACACACCAGTTCCTTCAGACTCAAGGTATAGTAACTGAGGATGACATTTAACATCGTGTATTTTAAACAGGGATTGAAAATTACACTAGTCTGCAGTCTGAGATCTTCTGTATTTAGTTCCGGGTTAATGCCAAGATGGCATTAGTGAGGGTCAATAATGGGTTTATGGTCCTGAAAACCAGACATACTAAGAACTCTTTCTTTCTTGTGAAAATTAAGACCTAAGGGTGTTAGAGCTGACAGGGTTTTGCTACTGATGCCTTGCTGCAAGTATGTGACTTTGGTATCTATCTTGTGCTTTTGTTCACACTTAGGTTTAATCTAGGCATTCTAGAGGAAAGATGCAGATTGAATGAGCTGGGAACCATTTGGAGCACCATCTTCCCTGCTGGAGTTAGGGTGGCAGATTCTAAAGAAATGTATACATCCTAAAATGAATTATTACTTCCCAGGGACATTTTAGAACAAATACATTTAGAAGTTGAGAACTTTTTCTTTCTTCTTAATTAAAAAAAAAAAACCAAACAACTATGGGCACCCAAAGTGGGACTTCTTGTCTTACTCCTTTCTTGTCCACATCCACGTAACAATCATCGTGATCTTTTAAAAGAATTAATTGGATCATGTCATTCCTTTGGCTAAAGTCTCTAGTGGCTTCCCATATTTCTTTGGAAAACTATCAAACCCTCAACCCAGCCTATGAGATCCTATGTGGCTGGGGTCTTCTGATGGCCCCGCTCTTCCATGCCCTCCTGATGCTTTGGTCACACTGGCATGTTCTCCAGGTTCTTTTCTTCCTCCAGGCTGCTGAACGAGGGCTTCCCTCTTCCTGGTGCTGTAACCGGCTGGCTCCTCGCCATCCCTCAGGTCTCATGTTGAGTGCCACTGCCTCAGGGAGGCCTTCCCAGCTTTGCACCCCTCTCATCTAGAGTGCTTTTCCTTTACAGCACTTAACTGCGAACTGCAACTGCAATTTATGTTGATTCTTGTGACGGTTTAATGTCCTGGCCACTAGTCTCTTAGCTCCCTAAGGGAAGGGATGGGTCTGTTTTGTTCAGCACTGTGAACCCACCACACAGAACAGTGCCTATTCACTCCATAAATATTTTTTGAGTGATGAAATCTTATTAAAAATTTAGAGTAGACTTAAAACGTTTTTTATTTGGAATGATTTTAGACTTACAGAAAAGTTGCAAAGATAATTCAGAGAGTTCCTGTGTACCTCTCACCCAGTTTCCCCTATTATCATCACTTTACATTACCAGTATGTATTTGTCAGAACTGAGAAACCAATATTGGTACATTAACATTAATTACGCTCTAGGCTTTATTTGGATTTCGCCGGTTTTCCCATTAAGGTTCTCCTTCTATTCCAGGATCCAAGCCAGTGTATTGCATTGCACTTAGTTGTTATGTTTCTTAAGTAGGCTTTTCATGCACTGAACTTGAAAAGACGGTTTCAATTTTGTAGGAACTTCCTGGCCAATTTTTTAGGATTTGGATTAGATCACATTTGAAAATTTAATTACTAGTTTTCAAGGTGATATTGGATTAAATTCACATTAGAAATGACCGGTGACTTGACATGGTAATTACATACTATCTTAAAGGACTGTTCTATAGTGTAGAATGGTAGTTTTTAGTGTTTCTGCTTTTTAACATTTTGGAGGGATGTAGAAATCTTTGAAAATCTAAATAAAACTATAAATTATCCCGTCCCCCCAAAATGTACATATACACCAGACATTTTCACACAGTTCATTTTGTTACAGTGGAAATATATTACTTCACAGGACAGACTATAAAAATGATAATTCCAATGAATTGTATCTGTTTTTCTGTTTTATGAGGATGCATGCAAAATGTAATGATAATATCTAGAAAAACTGAAATAACTAACTTTTGTTAACTAAAATAAAAATGAATTTCAGTATTATTTAAAAGTGAATTTTAGTGAGAAAGTGCTCATAGTTTGGATTGAATAAAAAGCTGAAATTTTGTAGTGGTTTTAGGCATGGGAAAATGCAGCTCATCTTTGCTATCCAGCTGACTGCAACTTGATTAAAATATTAACACTTTCTAGAAACTCTGATTTACGAGAATACAATGTAGCAAATGAAATCAGAGATCCATAGGTTATTTTGCAGGAAGAGGTGGATTTGTATCAAGAAACATCAGATGTCTGGAAGACTTTTCAGTCTGAATTAATATCACATCATTTTATTTGTACTCAAGTCATTGAGGTCATCTTAAAATTTTTTTTTATTTAAGTGTAGTTTCAATTTTAGTTTCAGGTATACAGCAAAGTGATTTAGTTATACATAAACGTACATATAGATTTTTTCTTTTCAGATTCTTTTCCATTATATGTTATTACAAGAAATTGAATATAGTTCCTTGTGCTATACAGTAGGTCCTTGTTGTTTATCTATTTTACCTATAGTGTGTCTGTTAATCCCTAACCCCTAATTTATCCCTCTGTGCCCTTTTCCCTTTGGTAACCATAATTTGTTTTCTATGTCCATGAGTCTGCCTTTGGTTTGTAAATAGAATTTTTATCCTTTTTTTAGATTCCACATATAAGTGATATCATATGATATTTGTCTCTCTCTGTCTGACTTATTTCACTCAATATGATAATCCTTAACTCCATCCATGTTGCTGCAAATGGCATTATTTCATTTTATAAGGCTGAGTAATATTCTCTTGTATATATATATATATATATATATATATATATATATATATACCACATCTTCTTTATCCAGTCTCTGTTGATGGACATATAGGTTGTTTCCATGTCTTAGCTACTGTAAATAGTGCTTCTATGAACATTGCAGTGCATGTATATTTTCTAATTACAGTTCCCTCTGGATATATGCCCAGGAGTGGGATTGCTGGATCATATGGTAAGTCTGTGTTAAGTTTTTAAAGGAACCCCTATACTGTCCTCCATAATGGCTGCACCAATTTTCATTCCCACCAACAGTGTAGAAGGGTTCCTTTTTCTCACACCCTCTCCAGCATTTATTTTGTAGACTTTTGAATGATGGCCATTCCGACTAGTGTGAGGTGATACCTCATAATAGTTTTGACTCATGTCATCTTCAAACAGTGACAGTTTTACTTCTTTTCCAATTTTGATTCCTTTTATTTCTTTGATGGCTGTGGCTAGGAATTCCAAAATTATGCTAAATAAAAGTGGTGAGAGTGGACATCCTTGTCTTGTTCCTGATCTTAGAGGAAATGCTTTCAGCTTTTCACCATTGAGAATAATGTTAGCTATGGGTTTGTCATATATGGCCTTTATTATATTGAGATATGTTCCCTCTATGCCCACTTTCTGGAGAGTTTTTATTGTAAATGGATGTTGAACTTTATCAAAAGCATTTTCTGCATCTGTTGAAATGATCATATAGTTTTTATTCTTCAGTTTGTTAATGGAGTGTATCACATTGATTGATTTACAGATACTGAAAAATCCTTGCATCCTTGGGATAAATCCTACTTGACCATGGTATATGATCTTTTAAATGTATTGTTGGAGTCAATTTGCTAGTATTTTGTTGAGGATTTTTGCATCTATATTCATAAGTGATATTGGCCTATGATTTTCTTTTTGTGTGTGATTTTTTTGTCTGGTTTTGGTATCAGGGTGATGGTGGCCTAATAGAATGAATTTGGCAGTGTTTCTTCCTCTGCAATTTTTTAGAATCATCTCAGAAGGATAGGCATTAATTCTTCTCTAAATGTTTGGTAGAATTCCCCTGTGGAGCCCTCTGATCCTGAACTTTTCGTTTGTTGGGAGTTTTAAAATTACTGATTCCATCTCAGTGCTGGTATTGGTCTGTTCATATTGTCTATTTCTTCACTGAGGTAAGACCTGCATCATCCATGCTGCCTTTGTCAGCAAAGAAGGAATGATGAATCCATATTTCAATTTTAAGGTTGTCTAAGCAGAATCAGCCTTCAAACAGATCTTGCAGTGTATCTAGGTACGTCCAGATTGCTTGTCTGCATAGACATTTTATGACATGTCACTCTGGATCCTTATTTTCCTGAGGAGCTCTGCTTCCAAAAGTACTTGTGGTTTTTAAGCTGCATTATAATAGTGACTTAAAGCTTTCAATGAAAAATTGTATCATGTTCAAATCTATAAAATGAGCCAAGTGAGAAATGAACTTCTCCTTACTGAACAACCAAGGATGGGCTTCACTTTTCCCTCAAAGGTGAGACAAATATCGTTCAAAGACTTCAAGTCAAGATTGCTGAAAAGACATTAATGTCCAAGAAGTCAAAGAGAACACATTCTCTTCACCATCCCTGAGGGAATTGACTTTCAAGGCAATAGGAAAGGTTTCTTGTTGGATCATTGGTCATATTTCAGGTGTACTATGTGCAACAAGATTCACTGAGACGCAAAGTTGCTTTCATCACCAAAGCAGCACAGCCTGCTTTCCTCCCCATGGGCAGTTTGTTGGACATTGCAAACTTTCACGTTTCCTAAAAAGCTCAAGGAGTAGGTGCTGTCCGTAGACGACACTTATATACATATAATAGAAAACAGGAGTTGGAAGCATTATGAGATACGCGATTATTTGCCAAAGGGAAATAGCATAGCTGCTATTATCTCCAATGTTTCCATCAAAATTATGGCAAAAGAGCAAATTTTGGGAGAGGGCTTTATTTAATAAAGGCCCTGCTTCCGTTTTTATCCCCTCCCACAGACCACAAACTAGTTTATTCTTTTCCAAGGCACACTGGTTACCAAAGTCTCCTCAGGATGAAGTTGACAGCAAGAAAACTCACTTATTTTGGCTTAAGCAATGAGAAAATTCATTCCCTTTTCCAGCAGGAAGTTGAGAAGGGAGGGTGGCTGAATGAATGGCTTATGCTGAGATGAAGTACCCAGAATCTACTCTGCTCTTTCCTATTTTCCATCTCTGCCTGTGTGCTGTTCTTTGTAGGATATTTTCTTAACTTTATTTTAAACTCATTTATTAAGTTTTTTACTTGAAGTTCCATTTAAAATCATAATAGCTCTCATTTGTTTTCCTAATATTTCTTTTAAAAATATAGCATCTTGTTTTTGTTTTATGGGTAGAATAGCTTCTCTTGTTATTCCGTGAGAATATTACTGATACTTTTTTGGAAGTTTTCTTTCTCTTGAATGGGTCATTTCCTCCAAATTGCATTTTTTTAAAAAACAAATTTACTATTGTTCGCCAATATTCTTGGATGTTTTGTGATTTCTGTGTATCTGCATATATTCTAGAGTGGAGAAACTTTTGGGAAGTTGTGAGAATGGCTGAGGATGTCAGGACCTTTAAAGGGTCTTACCCCAATTTCAAGTGAACGGGTTAGACTAGTACATTTTCATGGGTGACGTGAGATTTTAGGGTCAGATATAAAGGATATTATTACTCACTACTCAGCAGGCAGCCTGAGCTTCATGCTCACAGTGGTTCTCTTTGCTCCAAAAGTTTCACAGGGACAGCACAGAGCAAGCAAGATGGATCCATGCTATGCAGTAGGTTTGTGCCATAGCTGAGGACTCCTGAGCTTAGGAAATTCCAATCATTTATAATGATCTACAGGTAAACCTACCCAATCTTTGCTCCAGAGGGAGACATTAGCAAGCAAACCTATTCTAGAGGGAGAAAAGCATCACTATACAGGGTCTTGAAAAAAGTAGTCCAGAACAAAAAGCTGTCAGGTCCTGTCGAAGATGTTCAGGAATGGAAGAGAGACCCATGGAGAGTTATCTCCCAGCTGGGGCTTGTCTATTATGACTTTACTGCCAAATAGCCAGGCTGTTTCCTTGGGAAACTTCAGTTTCATTTTTGTTAAGATCTGTTCCTTCGCATCATAGAAGGCTTCTCTAATCTCCCAAGTGGCTGCTGGCATTCTGGGAACCAAGTGGGAAGGAAGCTTGGACATCTCAGTGAGCAGTATGTACAGGTTAACCTTACTCCTCCCTGGTTTTGGTGTGATACCCCAGTCTGCAAGCGTGCCTGGTGTCCCTGCAGACTTTTATTTGGGCCTCTCCAGAGAATAAAGCTCGGGCTTTTGCCAGAATGAAGGGAGGCCTAGCTTAAATGCTCTACAGAGTGGGGGTGGGGATTAAGAAGTCATTAGGCTTCTTAAACAGACTTAACCAAGGCTACTGATTTTAGCCTCATTGTCATCTCTCTTACTTTAGTAACTGGTATGTTTGGAAAATTCTGTGTTGTGAATTGGACTAATACCCACTTTTTCTACCCTCAATTTAGGTTTCCTCTTTCCAGCTTCTACAATTTTGTTGCTTGTTTTCTCTCCTGATTTTTTTTTGTGGAGTTATACCTTTAAAAATGCATTTATTATCATTTTAGTGGAATTTTCTGAATGAACAAATAGATATATGTATATTCAATCTGCCATCTTTACCAGGAAGGATTATTGTACTTTCTATTTCTATTCTTTGAAATCTTCCAACTTAAACTTGATCTACCATAAACCAAGATAAATATCATATTCATAATGGCAGAGTACATTATCCTTATTTCTTCCCAGTGGGAAGCTAGTTTAAGATGTCATAGCATGGGGACAAGTAATATTGTGCATTATCTATTTCTTGATCTGGATGCTGCTTTCACAGATGTGTTTATGAAAATATCCAACACGTTATATTGCAATAAAAAGTTTACATTAAAAATTATACATAACATGACTGTATATCAGAGTATTCCAGTTCATTTTTACCCTTGTTTTTAATATAACATTGAATTACAACTTTAAACTGTTTTTCAAATTTTCAAAGTAACATAAGTAATTACTCTTGTGCATTCCCAGTTCACTCACCCCTAGGTGCATTCACTAATCTCTTAACAGTATGAGAAAAGTGGTTCTCAAAGCCTTTGATAGATATTAGGAAAACCTGGGGGAAAAAAAAAATCCCAGTGCCAAGGCTGCATTCCATCCCAGTTAAAACAGACTCTCTGGGATGGAGACCCAAGTATCAGTACTTTTTCAAGCTCCCCAGGAGAGTCCAATGAACAGCGAGGTCTGTGGACACAGGTCTAGGGCGATGCTTCTCAAACGATCTGTGGTGAAGAACCAGTTTGTGTTTTTAAATTCCCTGCTCATCACAGATCAAAATTCTTGCAGAATCACCAAAAATGAACTCATAGAAAAGATCGTCATGCAAACATTGCAGCAGTGTCAACTTGTAATGTCAAGCTTTCTCAATGCTTACCCTTTAAAAAAAAAGTTCTTTTCTTTTTTGTGACTTAAAAATAATGAACTTATTTTTTTAATGGAAGTACTGGAGATTGAACCCAGGACCTCATGTATGCCAAGTATGTGTGCTACCACTGAGCTATTACCTTCCCCTCCACGGTTACTCTTGATGTCTCTATTTGTCTTGCCACAGACTAATCATAGTTCTTGATCAGTACCAGTCTGCAGAGAACATTTGGGTAGCACTGACTACTCAAAACACTGGAATACCCTCTCTCTGTCCTAGCACAAGCTGGGTATCCATATCCTCTCCTCTCTGTGCAAAGAGTCTTTTTGGATATGGAGAAGGATTTGGACCAGGGCCTGTAGTGTGTGCTCCTACTCATTCTCCACATCACTGACATGCTGCATCCACTCAGATGCATTTCTAGGCTCTGAAAGCATGGGGGAAAAGTGTTGTTAATAACTCACGATTTTGTTTGAGATTTTTCAAGTATTATTTCCCCTCAGCTATATTCATTCAAGAAAAACTCTTGACTACTAAAATCTTAGAGTGTGATCTCAGGTATATTTGTACTGGATCTAATCTGTAAGGTCTATGTGCAAGTGAATTTCAGGGGAAAATCCACTGACGCTCTGAAAGAAAAATTCACTTTGCTCTTAGTGATTTTGCACCTTAAACTAAGTGCAGTGAAAACTCTCCTGTTACTTGGGCTGGAGCCTGTAAAGGACAAGTGGAGTTTCCCTTTCAGGGGGTTTCCAGTTGTGTTTGTAGGACTAGATGAGACGAAGAGGGCTGCCATAATCTGCTACCCTTGGACACTTGGCCCCGTAGTCTGGCGAGGTGGACATTTACTCCCATCAGTTTATGAAGCATGGAATGGAGAACAAGATTCGGGATTGGTGGGACCATCATTCAAGGGAGGAGGTCAGACTGACTCAGATGAATCTTCTGTTGAGGACATCTCATCCCCTTCCCTTTGAGAGGTTACTCTGCTGGTGAAATATATTATCTTATTACCATGGTTCAAGATGTCACTGATTGTTTTTTTTTTTCCTTTCTAAATGTTGGTTCACCTGTTTGAGAGAAATATGACACAATTATGCTTGTGAGAGAACCAAAGGTCACACCAGATGTTATTAATTCCACTCTCACTCCCTTGTGTGGTCTTTAATAAAGCTGTCTTCATGGCCTTACTACTCATCTGGACCTCTGTTACATTCTGATTATATTTGCTGGGAGTGTAGAATTTCACGGCAGCTTCCCCAGGTGTGACTTAGGTCTGTCCCCCAGAAAGGAAGCAGAAAGGAGACAGGGGATCTGCTCTGGGCTTGGGTGCCCTTCCCAGCTCAGGTTTGGCTACTTGATAAGGGATAGAGGTTAAACTGTCTAACAACTTGAGTATAGAGATCTACCTTCTTCAGAGTTTTACACTCTGGGTAAAGCTCTTTCATGTGCTTTCTGGCATATGAAAATTTACTCGGGAAGAAAATCAGGAACAGAAATCTTAGCCTATGCCATAACTGAAGAAGAATTTAGTTATCCTGTGGCTTTTAATTGAAAATTATACACAAATGTGTACTATGTACAGCCATGGTGGGACTGTAACCAACGTAAGGCTGAACTGTGTGCAGAGTAATCTTTGAGGATTGAATAAAGATGAAATGTTTATGAGACAAACACTCTGAATGAAATAGCAGGAGCCTTAACTTACAGCACACACAGGATTCGGGCTATGACTTCTGAATATGCTACGGCTGCTGTGTGATGTGACAGCTGTATAGCACTTTTCCACTCGACGAGGCAATTGCATATTTAATTTCATGAAAACTCATAGCCTCTTTGTGAAGTGGGTGTTATTATTGCAGTGTTACAGATGAGGAAATTGAGGTGCAAAGAGACAACCTTGCCCAAGGGCACAGCTGCTGGGTGTCAGGGTTTGAGTTCGATCCCAGAGCTGTCTGCATCCAAAACCCATACTCTCCGCTAGAGAGAGTAACAAGAAGTCAAAGCGGTGACATTCAGATCATTCAGTGACCTAGCATCTCCACCTCCTCCTGAAATCATGGAAGAAGACGATAAACTTGACTTCAATTTTAGAAGTGCCCTTCACTCGCAAAAGTACAGCTCAGGACCTAAGCGAGGCTTCTCTTTCCCTCAAGTCTGAATTTTACCTCGAATGGATGCTGTGCTTGGAGGCTGTTTTTAAAAAGAAGAGGAGAGATTGAACAAGATGGCTTTGAGAATCAGGCCAGGGTGTGTATGTGTGCACATGTGCGTGTTCACCTGGGGCATGTAAGAAAAAGAGGTGGGAGGGCACGTGGGGCTAGACACCTTTACTAGATTCAGTTGGTATCTGGAACGTTACCCTCTTCTAGGGAAGGAGGAAGGGCAGTGGAGAGAGGGGAGGAGATGGCTTCCCCACTGAGCGGGGAATTTCAAGCTCCTGGCTCCATCAAGATTTTACCTGGGTATTTGAGGGGCTCTCTTTTTGGTCACACTGAGGAACCTACGCTCCTGGAATATAGCTTTTCTTCTTGAGATGGATTCTCTGTTTCCTACATCGTAAGTTAAAAAGAAATAAGCCTTAATAAAGGGGATGGAAGAAGAGAATGTTGTCCATTCCTGTGGCAAAGTATAGATCTCTGTAGCTTGGAGTCATCTGTGCCTGACACAGTACCTGAGAACAGTATTTATGGATTTTTAACCATCCATTATCCTTAGCTGTCAGTATTTGCTCTAATAGCTAATGAAATTTCTCTAGTTTTAACTTAAATCATTGGAATAATTAAAACTGTTGCTGTTGTCATTTTCAGAAAATGGAACCTGATATTGACTCTGTGGGACTTATAGTTCCACTTTTTGTTTTTTCCCTTATTGAGGCTTCTACAAGATTTGATGCAGACCCCTTCTGGTGGCTTTGGAAATGCAAGTGTGGGTGTAGTGATGCCTCATTCCAGCTGGCATTTGAGCATCATTAGATTCACCCATCTTCCTGGTAAACCATGCTTGTTGCCAAATTTTCTGCATGAATGTCTTTAGATGGATGGACCTTTCCAAGAGTCTCCACTGTGGCATTAATAAGATCAGTGGGGTTTTAAAAAAAATGTTAAACCAGTTGTATTTATGCTTAAGGGATAACTGTTTACCTTTTAATGTGATATTCCTACCTATTCCCATCTCCAGTAAGTGTTGTGCATATGGTCTCCAATAGAAACCAAAACCAAAAACTGAATTTAAGAGAAGCTACCAGGAGGTTATAACATCCTGCAGAGCTTTTGAAATTGTTACAGAGTTTTTTGAGTATCTTGCAGAAATATTATATTCTAATTCATTTGATAATCTGACAGGTGAAGAGTACAAAGTTAGCTTTTAAATTATTTATTATTTATTATTATTATTTTATTTTTTATTATGAGAAATTTTCTAGATACATTGACAAAAAACTCAAATGAGGAGAAACGGAACTTCAAATCCCTTCTGCTCCAGCCTTTTAGACCTTTATTTTGGGTGCTCTGTTTTGAGGAGTTGCTGGTTGCTTAGGTGAGATGATTTTTTGTTCTTCAGAATACCCAGAAACTGAAATCTATGAACTTGTTGGGCTGATTTAGGGAGGGCAAGATTTGGCTCTGCCCTCAGTATGCTTGACCAAGGAGAAATAACAGACCCCCTTTCTTTGCACCCAGGAATGAAACTTTTTGACATTAACCCATTGGAGGTCACATGACCCATGCTCTAACTCAATCCACTAGAGAGGTGACTGAGGGAAAATGATATTTAGTCCGGGTCCTGACAGGAAACAGATACTCATAATGGACAGTTAGAGGAGGGATGGGCAGGATATAGAGAAACCAAAAGGATTAGAAGTCATAGGGCTGGTCGCGTGGGCTGTGAGGATGCAAGAGGAGGAAGAAATAAAAATACCATATGAGATCGCTCCTATGTGGAATCTAAAAAAAAAAAAATGTAAATACAAAACAGAAGCAGCCTCATAGACATAGAATACAAACTTGTGGTTGCCAAGGGGGAGGGAGGTGGGAAGTGATAGACTGGGAGTTCAAAATTTGTGGGTACTGATAGGCATATGCAGAATAGATAAACAAGATTATACTGTGTAGCGCAGGGAAATATATACAAGATCTTGTGATATTTCACAGTGAAAAAAATGTGACAATGAATATATGTATGTTCATGTATAACTGAAAAATTGTGCTGTACACTGGAATTTGACACAATATTGTAAAATGACTATAACTCAATAAAAAATGTTTAAAATTAAAAAAAAAAAGAAGGGAGAAATTCCTGAAACGTGGGGAGAGAGAGATGGCTGTGTGGACCTGTGCTGAACGGAGGGACCCTGCACCCTGTGGTGCATTTCAGGGAGGGAGCTGGGGTACAAACATCTTGACATCTTTCTCCTCTCTCCCTCCCACCTCTTGCAGAGGGGTGCTCTCCATCGGCTGAACAACATGAAAGCTGTGGAACAGGGGGTCCCACAGTTGGAGAGGAACGTAGCTCAGCCTTCAGGCCACAGAGCAGGGTGGAGAGGCACATCGAGTATCTCCAGCATTCTAGCCATGAGCATATCCTTTTATCCTGCTCCTTTCAGGATTAGCGGTCTTGACTCTTTGCCCTGTTTTGGAATGCTCTTCTGTGACCCCATCTATGGAAGGAGCATGTGAATATGTGAAGGAAACAACTGTTTTGTGATTCTTTTTAATGGCCTAGACAAGCCATCAGTCATGTTAGTTACTTACAGTTTTTAGCTTGGTTATTTTTCCACCCTTTTCCACGTTCTCAGAATGAGGAGTCTGTAGCCCAGCATTTCTGTTACAGAGAGGAATGAGAGAATGGTACAGTATATAGAATTACCTATTGCGAAGAATGTGCTCTAACCAGAAAATAGATTTTTATTACTGCCAGCATCTAACAGGGACACAGCAATAACTTGGTATTCCAAATATCTCCTTTACGTAATTTCTAAATATCAAGATGCCTGACATTCTGTACACAATTTCCAAGCATTTAGCGATTTTTTTAAAAAAAATTCTAGTTTTCCATCCTTTTTGTTTCAGTAGAGTCACACTGCAGAATTTCAAGATAATAGGAGATATCTTGTGAAACATGGTTACTACTCAAATGATCTTTTTGGCTTCTTGTCCCTGTTGATTGATAATCTCCACAGCTGGATTTAACCATGTGGCCCTCACCTGTAGATTTTCCCTTTGCCATGATCCCTGGCACTGGTCCTCTGTCTTTCAGGGGCTGGGGACTGGAGGGAACTGAGAAGCAGTAGGCCAGTGGCTCCCAGGTTCAGTGCCCTGTGAGTCTTACTCTGATTCCTGTGTCCATTCCAAGTACGAGGTCTTGCCTGTTTCCATTTAACTGAGCCCCTTCCATATCCCAGTGACGGTAAATGGGTCTGGGTCTCTGAGACCCCACTGCCTCAGTCTGTTTTTGGTATTCTGTCTTGTATTCTAGAGAAGGGTGCTTTGCCTTAAACCTTGACCAACATCTTCTTAGGGACTGGAGATCTGTCAATGAATCCAGCCCCTTTGCCCGGTCCCCACTACCTGTTGCCTGATTTTTCAGATTGTAGAATGCTCACCTTGCATCTTCTGTCACCTGGGGTCAAACATCCCTTGACTTCTCACTCAGCCCTGTGCTCTGATTGGTATCCAGATGTTAACCATACCTGCACAGCTAGTCATTCCTACTTTATGTACTGCTGTTAGTTGATAATATGGTTTCTTAAGTATTTTCTTTTTCAAAACTTAGTAACAAATAAGATTTCTAGACTGTAGATGAGTTCATTTGGGACAAGGAGTTTCTCTCTCTTTTGTTTATCAAGGTACCCCCAGTGCCTGAAATAGCACTTAAGTTGTAAAATTAAATACAAAAAGAACAAATGAAATCATTGTTTAGATGAAAGATTCTTTTTTTTTATCTGTAATTATCTTTATTTGGTTGAAAACAAAAAAGTAAGCAGTCATACTCGATAAAATATATAGAATCCGGGTTGAATTTCAAAGCAAGAGAGAGTTTAAGTTTCTTATATTAATTTTTAACCATTTTAACAACTTACAGAAAAGTGATTACCAGGTTAACAATTTAGTACTCCAAATCCAGAATGAGATGTTTCATTCTCCTTGCAGCTGCAAATCTTAATCTTGTCCTCTTTTTCTCATTTTTAAAAACTGAAGTATGGTTGATTTACAATGTTGTATTAGTTTCTGTTGTACAGCATAGTGATTCAACTATATATATACACTTTTTATTGCAGGTTACTATAAGCCATTAAATATAGCTCCCTGTGCTATATAGTAGGCCCTTGTTGTTTATCTATTCTGTGCATAGCAGTTTGTTAGATGAGAGATTCTTGATGTAAAGATGTATGCATGGACATGTGTGTGTTTTTCTGAAAATCTTCATGAGTTTCTTTAGATTCTCAGCGGCACTTATGGCCTTCAAAAATGGAAATAATCACAGTCTTAAAATGTGCAGGAAAGAAAGGAATACATGACTTACCCTTTTGAAAAGACTCATTCTTTCAGGGCGTTTGAATATTCTATATCAGCATATTGAAAAATATCAATACCAAGTGATGCTCAGGTGGTCTTAAGTGATATGTATAGGGTTTCTCTTTGGGGATTAATAATAAGGTGAACTGATGGTTAATCTTTAGCTCCTGGAAATGAATGAGAATGAGCAGCACTCAGACTAGGAGAGCCCTCTGACCCGTGGGAATCAAAGTCCACTTTCTTAAAGCTTCATTGATGTGTTTCAATAATTATAGCTTATATATTTTTGCCTCCCCAGAAACACTCAATTTTCTGATAGTGAAATCTTTACCTTATTAAATTGCTGGGTAACAAAGCTGGTTGTTCACTCTATTTTAAGCCTATTTGGTATCATCTCTGTGACAAATTCTATCCCTTGGAGCTTGAGTAAATACACTGTTACTTTGGAGTGTGTGAGTAGTGATTTATGCTGTATGTGACTGAGGACACAGCAGCAGGCATATAGGTGGCACCTGATTCAATATTAACTGAATGAAAGAATATCATTAGGTTTGGGAGGTAGTGTAGTGAAGTGGCTAAAAACAGCATTTATTTTGGATCAGTGCACTCTCGGGTATGAATTCCAGCTCTTCTGTCTCATTTATGACTTTGGAAATAGGAATATTAAAAGTCTTTTTCTCTCTGGATTACATGAGAATTAAATCAGATAATATGAGTAAAAAAATTAACACAGTGCCTGGGGGCAGAGTAGGCACTCAATAAAAGGTAGCTATTAAAGTTATTATCATTACCATCATTATTGGATCACTTGTCTGGATTGCTCGTAAGAGAGCAGACTAAGGTGCATGTGTGTGTATTTCATTTAGATCTTAGGTAATAAGTCTGGGAGCATGTTTTAGACTATTGAATATCTATCAAGTTCTTAACGATGGCTATACATCAGGATTGCCTGTGGAATATTTAAAAAATACAGATGCTTGGCTCCAATTCGGGTCTTTGGGGCTGGGTCCAGGGCATGTATATTTTTAAAAAGCCCAACAGGTGATTGTGAGGCACAGGCTCTTTCAAGAATCATTGCCATGGATATTATATAAAGAGTGACTGAAAAATTTGAGGTGCAGAGGGAGTGGAACTTTCTAGTATTTGACCTAGTTGGGGGCTAGATGGAAACAGAGAAGTGCTGGGGAATGATGAGCCTGGGCTTGGGAGTCCCAGGTACCAATTCAGCCCATCTGCTTATGAGCTCTGAGGATGCTAGACAGTAAGCCTTGGAGGTCAGGAGCCACACCTGTCTTTTGTCTATTCCTAGACTGACCTTGAATGAGCTACTTAATGTCTCTAATCCTCCTGTGTTCTCATCTGTGAGTTAATTTGGATAATTTATGGGCCCCTGTATAATTTATGGGTAATAGGTGCTCAACAAGTAGTTCCTGTCCTGTGTGTGTGTGTGTGTACGTGTGTGTACCTGTGTGTGTACATGCTGCATCCTCAAAAGCGACCCCTTGTTGGAGGAGATCATTGAGAAGACGTGATCGCTGGTTGACCCGTAAGTTAAACTCAGGCAATTGGCAGCTCATCCCCGCCGCCACCCCCTGGAAGGCACGTTCTGCCCACCATTCTTACAGCAGGAGCTGTTTTCAAGGACACAGCCTTGAGATAGTAGTGTGTTGTTGAGACCATCTGGACTGTGCATATGACTGAACCCAGTTAAGGTCTTCACAAAAACTTAACATTCAGACATGTGGGTGTGGAGAGCTAATGTCTTGACACCCAAGACAAACCTCCCATGTAAATTCCCTTGCTGATCAAACCTGCCATCTTCTGGCTGGAGCCGGCTGCCTCTCTCTTGGGTCTCTCCTGGCTCTCCGTGTGCAGGGACTGGTTTCAGATTTTCCCTGGGACACTCCCAAGCTTGTAGCCCAACAGCCCTTGCTGTGTTTCTAGTTCTTTGATTCATTCTGTCCTGCCACTCAAATTCTGTATTCCAGCCGGAAAGATTTATTCTCTAATCCTGAACCTGTCCTGTATTTTTCTGCTTTTTATTTAGAACTTTTCTCTACGTGTGCATATCTCCATAAAGTTTCCCCTGACTCACTCAATGTAAAGCGATCACCCTTTTAAAAACATTCTCATGATTGCATTAATCTTGGCACTTGATCATGTGCTATATGTGTCTTTTTTTTCTATTATTAGACTGAGCTCTCAAGTCTTTTATTGTTGTGTAACTCTCCTAGCATTTATATACATAGCTCCTCAGCTAGACTGCTTTTAAACAAGCGTTGGACCTTGAAGGCAGGGACAGTATTAAAGTGTATTTCACAGAGCGAGAGTTCAATGAAGATGCACTGATTTGGAAAAAAAAAAATTGTTTGACTCTATTTTCTTTTGATGCCTTCATTTTCTTTAATAGGTTTTTGATCAAGGTGTTTTTGTTGAATCTTTGACATACATATTGCTGGCTCCAACTGGAAGATAATTGGAGCACATAGAATGTTTAGGTAACATTCTAAATTTGGGGGCTTCTTGGGGTATAAGATGTAGGAGACGTTCTCCCATTTCTTTGTTTGCCTGCCTGGTGAATTCCCATTTGCTCTTGAAGCTTCACTTCTGTCCTCCCCACCTTCCCAGAACCTCCCCAGCATGGAAGATATTTGAGTGCATATGTGTAGGGTTGCGGGTGAGAAATATTCTGGGAAATGTCATATTTTGGCATTTCTTGAAGGCTTGGTGATTTAGTCACAGAGAGCACTCATAGGGAAGGTGAATCTGGGATCTGGCTCTGTAGCCCCTTCTGGGGAAGAGTGGCTTTGGAGAGGTGGGGATTAGTTTGGGAAACAGTAAAGTTCAAGAAATGAAGTGGTGGGATGTGAGGGCCATCTGGCTGTGACATCAGTCACCTCGCTGATTTGGCTGATCTGGTCAGCTACGTAGTGTCGCCTTTCTGTCTCTGCATTCATGTGCATCCCCTGCCCCTGAAGCTGTGAGATCAGTCAAAGAAAACCTTCCTCAAGAGAGGAGGTCTGTTCTTTGGTCAAGGGCATATGAGTGTGTGCATTACCTCACTAGAGCATTAGGTGAGTTCCTCTTCAAGAGCCAAACAGGCTCTCAAGAAGTCATGGGGTAACTCAATAAGTTGGGGAATCCAGTAAGGGGCTCTCCTTCCCTTCTTTGTAGCTCCCTTCTGTTCTTGCTGCTGCTGGAACAATTTCCTCAAATTATAAATTCCATCAAGTCCTGGATTCTTAGATGTTTCCCTATTCCCTACAGCGCTGTGTCCCAGAAAGTGGGGAATATTTCTGGTGAAATGTAAGAGGATTAAAGCGGTAAGTAGGCATGGCATTAAATAATCTTAAGTTACATAGGGAGGAACTTTTTCCTTTAAAAATTCTCTTTCAATCCTTATGCTTTTGACAAAGAGGAAGTATAAGACTAATCTAACACTTCTGATCTCCATTTTAATAAGGAGAAAAGGCCTTAAACCAAGTCTTCTTAATACAAGCAGACCATGCCATAATTTTAATAATATTATTTCCTTTAAAAAATTTATGGGAAATGATTTCAGTTTTTCATATATGGCAGTGATAAAAATTTTAATGTCCTGGCCATTATTAACCTTCTTGGATGTGATAATGGTGTTTTTAAAAAGCCCTTTTAAATAATCATTGAGAATTCCCACAGATTAATGTCAGACACCGAACCCCAGATCCTGGAAGCTCAGAGAACACCAAGAGTGAACCCTAAATTAAACTGCAGATTCTGGGTGATTATGATATGTCAGTGTACTATCATCCTTGGTGAAAATGTACGTTCTGGGGAGTAATAATGGGGGAGGTCATGCAGGTGTGGGAGAAGAAGGCATTTAGGAAATTTCTGTATCTTCCTCTCAATTTTGTTGTAAACCTAAAACTACTCTTAAAAAAAATAAGGTCTTAAAATAAGTCACATATGAAATGACATAGTATCTGTGATCTTCTTCTCACGGATGAGTTAATTCAGCTGTGTGTTGGCTGGTGGAGGTGGGCTGGTGAGGGGAGTACAGAGGGAACAAGGTTAAACGTGGGTTGATCTCTGTTGTGCTGGGTACAAGTAGGTTTATTTTACTATTATCTCTGCTTTTGTGTATATTTGAAAATTTCTATAAGATGTTTAAAAGTTAAAGGAGTATTTCAATGTTAAATAAATTGATTCATATAGAAAATAAGTAATTTACAGAAAAGCTAAGTCAAATAACATAGATGGTATGTGAATAAAATATTAGTCAAATTACTGAAGTCCACAGAATACTGGCCTACTGGAAAGAGTTCAAGTTTCACATTGGGGGATCTAAGGTCTTTTCTATTAGAATCCTCTCTTACCTCCTTTCTTGCCACTCCAGACACAACATCAGGTTACTGGGAGTTTCCTGGTGTGTCATGCTCTCACACACCTGTGTTTTTGTTTTCTTATTATTGAAGTGTAGTCAGTTTACAATGTGTCAATTTCTGGTGTACATCATAATGTTTCAGTCATACATATATGTACATATATTCCTTTTCAAATTCTTTTTCATTATAGGTTACTACAAGATATTGAATATAGTTCCCTGTGCTAGACAGAAGAAACTTATTGTTTATCTATTTTATGCATAATAGTATCAGCAAACTCAAACTCCCAGTTTATCCCTTCCTACCCTGTTTCCCCCTGGTAACCATAAGTTTGTTTTCTATGTCTGAGTCTGTTTTTGTTTTGTAAATAAGTTCATTTGTATCATATTTTAGATTCCAAATATAAACGATATTATATAATACTTGTCTTTCTCTGTCTAACTTACTTCTCTTAGAATGATGATCTCCAGATCCATTCATGTTGCTGCAAATGGCATTATTTTATTATTTTTTTTTATAACTGAGCAGTATTCTGTTGGGTAAATATACCACAACTTCTTTATCCAGTCATCTTTCAATGGACATTTAGGTTGTTTCCATGTCTTGACTGTTGTAAATAGTGCTGCTTTAACATTGGGATGCATGTATCTTTTTGAATTAGAGTTCCCTCTGGATACATGCCCAGGAGTGGGATTGCTGGATCTTAGGGTATGTCTATTTTTAGCTTTTTAAGGAGTCTCCATACTATTTCCCATAATGGCTACACTACATTCCCACCAACAGTGAAAGATGATCCCCTTTTCTCCACATCCTCTCCATCATTTATCGTTTGTGGACTTTTGAATGATGGCCATTCTGACTGCACACACCTATGTCTTGATGCAGACTATTCTGTCTCTCAGAATTCCATCCACACATGTTTGCTTGGAAAATTCCTGCTCATTCTTTAACTCTCAGCCAAAATAATGGAAAGGAAAAGAAAGAAACATTCTCAGAGGTCCTGAAGGAAGAGTTGAAATCACTCGGGACTAGCTATGACATGATGCCAGGAAAAGAAGGGGCCAAGTGTAACTCCAAGGTTTTAATGGTGAAATGAAAGCAACTTTGACTGACCAGGGAAGCTGCAAGGGGGAGGTATTCTTGATAGATCATTGGTAAGTGAGGTTTTAGGCATGTCAAATTTGGGGTGTCCTCCAGGATTCTAGGGTGTGGATAGCCGAAAGTGGGCAGGTGTCATTTCTCTCCAACCAACTCTTGAGTGTTCAGTAGATAATTACATGGCAGAAATATTGTTGAATCTTTGTGTGCCCCTTTCTCTTTCCTGTCAGACATATTTTGGGTATTATGCTGACAGACAGTGAGGCGGGAGAGGGTGTGAAATGCAGATTGGTCATTTGCTGCTTTTTAGGGGTGTTGACAAAGACTTGGAGGATGGGACAGTTAGAAACTATTAGTTTATGTACACGTTTCCAGTGTTACTGAATTCTAATTTGACTTTAGATTGCTGAGAGGCCGCTGTTGTTAACGTGGCTTCACCATGGCTTGTGTACTGCAGGTGCTATCTGGAGACATCCTACAGGACCTATCTGGACTTTGCGTCTTCTGAATAACTTGATCTTTTATGAGGAGCAACAGTATCATTACAACACCTGAGGGAGATAGGGTGGGTCCTTAACCCAAGTGTAAGTCATCCATAGGGATGGTGAGTTACACTGTTCTGTTTTCAAGTTTCTGCAGCAAAGAGCAGCTTTTATACTGCTCTGTTAACACTTCAGCCATTCTACTTTGTTTTGTTTTTGGTTTTTTTTGAGAAACAGCTCACTGTATGGACTTGATTTGATCTAATTTTAGTTGGAACAAATATGATGTCGTTCCTCCATTGTGTGTGGACTTTCCATTAATAAAATGATGGTGTCATTGTGCCACGGCCCTTTCTAACACCTATCTAATTGTCTCCCCTTCCTTCATTGGCAGCAGAGACCGGGGATCAGCTCTACTGAGATGTTTTCTGCAGTTGCTGTCATTTTATTTTGTAGGCAAGGAGCATGTTTTTCTGTGTATTTAAAACTGAGAAATACGCGATTACCACTTTGGGCCTCCTTGTGAGCACAGGATTTGACACAATTTGCACTCTATAATTTATGACATTTTTGTAGCTAGTTAGGGCTTGCACAAAGCAGAGAGAACAAATCTACATGGAAGAAAGAAAATAGAAAAAGTGAGTGCATCCAGGTACTGCAGTTATTCAGTGACGTGCCAAGTCTTGCAGTAGTTTGTTTTATTTGAAACAGACTTTACTTCTCAGGACCCACTTGTTCTTAGTTTCCAGCAATTCAATCCTTTTGATGCTGACACTTTGTAGTATAAAGTTCTAAGCTGTCGTGCCTGGGGACTTGTTCTCTGGGAAAGCGTTTCTTAAAATGCTAGGTTGGTCTTGCCTTACTTGGATTTGGGGGTTTGCCTCTACTGTTTTTTATAAGTTGGAAACTTTTAATGATGTGTGGTATTTCTTATGTGTCATTTAATTCAGCGTAAGATTTTGTAAATAGATTCAGATTTATTTTAACATATGAAAAGAGAGGGAACAAAAAGATCCTTATAGTAAAATTAAACGCTTTTTCAAACTGAGGCTGTTGCTTGGTTTGTGTTCTTGTTTAATGTGCATTTTTATTGTTTGATGTGAAGCAAGTGTTCATAAAGGTGATTTGTGAATGTATGAAAAAATAATAAGAGACCGCAATCAGAATCGTGCATGCAGTCTCTATGGTATATTTAAATACACTCAACAGCTGCCCTAACAAGCAAATTTAGCATTTATCCAAATTGGAAAGCCACTGAGAGTTTAGCTGTGGGCATGGTTGGAGTCTGTCTGTATTAGAATATTCATTTAACGTAGATTGTTGCTCCAGCATATCCCCCTGGATGGTGTGAATGCCTGTCAAAGGAGGAGTGTAATTCTCATTTTTGGGGATGCATCCGAGTCCACTTAAGGGAGCTTTTTCACAATACAAATCTCCCAGGCCTTCATCCCTGGAGATTCTGAGTCAGTTGTTCTGGGGCAGAGCCCAGGCACCTGCGTTTTGATTCATCAGAATCACCTGGGGAGCTTTCACAGCACACTGGTACCTTCACAGCACGCTGTTACCTGGGCTCCCTCCCAGAACACTGAGTCACATCCTCTGGAGGTGCGAGGCCTGGGAAATCAGTGCTGATGTTCACAAAAGAATGAAAAAAACCTGACTCACTTAGCAGGGATGGTTCTTGACAAACATTATTGAATTTCGCAAGACATGTGGAGCTAGGCATAGGGTTGGGGTCTCTCATGTTCATGGGAGACCATGAAAGAAGGTGAGAATTCTGTCTGTTTCCAGTGAGATTGCCCTGAGACTAGGATGATGATGATGATGATGTTGATTTTGATGATGGTGATAATAATAATAATAACAACAATAACATAGTAGCTGTAAGTGTTATATCAGCCTGGCTTCTATTACCTCTAAGTGGAGGACTTTTGTGCCTGTATGTCTTTATGCATACATGATTTTTGTCTGTTTAATTAACATCATTCAGTAGATGTCTGCTCTCATGTTCCTAACATATTCATCATTAACTAAGTGAACAAATTCTCCAACAATTATGGGTTCTTGGAGAGAATAAAAATACACTGGGTCTGTGTCAGCAGTGCTCACAGAAACCAACACCTGATATATTTCATAAATTTTCAGAAGGGTTTATTTTGCTACGAAATATGAAATTTCTTAATCAGTGAGTGGAATTTTATAGATTAATATCTGTTTCAGCATGCTATTTTCAGTGGCCATAACAGCATGTTCATTCCTGTCAGAGATGTATGGATAACCTGGGCTTCCTTTTCTCTCACCCCATTTGTAGACCAAGACCATGCCAAAATTAGAGTTGGTAAAACATTGGGTTAGGAAGATCAGGACTTGAGTTCTAGTATTGTCTCTTTCTATTTATTAGTTTTGTGACCTTGGACAGGCCACTGGAAGGTTCTGGGTCTCCTTTTCCTCGTGTATAAAAGATAATAATTTGTATGCAAGTGGAAGACTAGACCTGTTAAACTCTTGAAGCCCATTCCAGCTGCAAGTTCCTGTACTAAGTCTGCAGAGGAAAGAGGAGTGACTAAGGCAAGGTCAAGTCCAGTCGGGTGGGCTGGGAGGGAGTGGGCTTCTACAGGAAGGCTGTATATCCCTCCTCGTGCTGTCTTTCAAACCTTGGCCACCTCTCCAGCCTTGTCCTGGTTGCTGTGGTTCCATGTCTTCTGGTTTGTAGATTGATGGATTTACTAAATCATGTGTGATAATGCCTCAGTGGGACTCCTGAGTCATTTGTGAGGGATTAAAGACAATTTTTCAGAGTTGTTTGCTGGATTGGAGAGTTGCAGGGCTAAAAACATGAACTCGTTAAGACATGGATATACATTTATGATTAGGAAGAGTTTTAATGAAACATTCATGATTATTTCTTGCATTTCTCTGGAAAAATAAATTCAATCACAGTAGGGTTTTTTCACACAATTGCTTTATTAGAATGCATTCCTCTGCCTGGGTAATATAAAGGTATAGTTAATGTTTCTTCTATTTTGCAAAGATATTATTGGACCCACAAATATGCTCTGGTCTCTTGAGAAGAAAAAAGCTTCAAGATTTTCACTCTTTAAATTACTGAAGTAAAGGGAAATGATTACATTGTAATATCTCCACTTGCTGCTTGCAGATACCACAGAAAACAAGAACACTAGGTGGCTTATTTGCCATGGTGGTTTGTGATGCATAGACCTGCCGCCAGACTGCAAGCCGTGCTGGTCTCTTACGAACTGTCTGCTCTGTGTCATTTCACATTGCCCCTCCCCCCTCCACCTCTCCACCCTCCTCTGAGACCTGGGGTGCTGAGCTGTATGACTGTATCTTCCAGTGTCTTAGTCCGCTTGGGCTGCTGTAATGAAATACCATAGGCATTTACTTCTCACAGTTCTGGAGGCTGGGAAGTCCAAGATCAATGTGCCAGGCAGTTCTGTTTCTGGTGAGCGCTCTTCCCTGGCTTGCAGATGGCTGTCTGCTTGCTGTACTTTACATAGTTGAGAGATAGAGGGCTCTGGTCTCCTCCTCTTCTTAAAAGGGCACTAATCTCATCCTGGAGGCTCCAGCCTCATGATGTCATTTAAACCCAAGTATCTCCTAAAGGGCCTACCCCCTATACCACCCTACTGGTTAGAGTGTCAACATGTGGATTGGGGGAGGGGGGACACATTCAGTGTATAGTGACCAGGCTCTCTTGCCCTGCCCTGTGGAATCAAGCTGGGTTTGTTTAATGGAAGACACTGGCTGGAAGGGTTGGAGGAGAGCGAAGAGTGGATGTCTTGGGCTGCATCTGCCTTTAGGTATCCTCTACTTTCTCCAGCATTTGGTCCTGCTCTCTCCTTTTCCCCTTTAGGCCTAGGGGTTGTTGTAGCTCCATCATGCTGTCCTACTGTCCTCCTGCCAGTTCTGACTCTGCCCTACTCCTTTGTAAACAGCCACTTGTTGAACCTTCCTCCACTCCCCACTTTAGAGCACAGCTGAGTTCCTGCTGGGACCCTGACTGATTCACTGCCTGAAGAGTTGAATCCAGAGGATCACTGGAGAACATCCACGTGACACCCGTACTCTGTTCCTTGCATTTGGCGTTAATATTTATTTCTTTGATTTATTTATTTTTTTGTGGGGGAGTAGTTAGGTTTATTTATTTGATGGATGTAGTGGGGATTGAACCCAGGACCTTGTGCATGCTAGGCATGTACTCTAGCACTGAGCTATACTCTCCCCCACTTACTTCTTTATTTACTCAGAGGAAATGGCTACTGAAATGATTTGGCTGAGAAGCCACAAGCTTCCTTGATTTAAACATACATCTCCGTCCGTTTTCTTGTTTAAAAAAAATAGTCATTGTATGATGGGGTGTGACAAGATGAACATTTTATGTTTTCTGAGAGGGTGATGAGTTACTATAAACATGATGGAAAGAAATTTGGCAGGTTGTAGTAAAAACCTTCAAAATATGGTTGACCCAACAATTCTACTTCTAGCAACCCATCCGAAGGAGATAATTGGAAGTGCAATGATAAGTACACAAATAATCCTGTAATATTTTTAATTATAATAGTTTATAGCAATATAAATAAGTAACTGCTCAACAGCATGGAAATGGGTTCATAAATTAAAGTGCCTCTATAGAGTTAGTATACCATGCAGTCTTTAAGTTTATGAAGAAGTTATATAACATGAAAAAAAATCACAATATGAAATTCTACACACAAGATGAACTTAACTATTTCAATATATATGTATATGTATGTGTGGGTATAAACATATCTATGTGTATCTATATCTATGAATCCATCTATAGAGAAGAAATCAGAAAGAAAAACTACACGTTGAAAAATCTTCAGCACTTACCCTTTGGCAGAGAGATGATGAATGACTTTGATTTTTCTTCTTGTTAGTTTCCGTATTCTACAAATGTATATTCCATTAAAGTAAATACTACTTTTCTGTAGTTAAGCACATACATTATTAAAAGTAAGAAAGTATATATATATTTTAACATGAAACCATCAGTAAAACAAGGGATATTTTAAAATAGTGTAGCCTGATGCTACTGAGTAATCTTCTTTGTTGGCAAAACTAGGGAGCTGAGAGGTGGCATCCAAGCCCTTGGGACCAGGGACCCAGCTCTAATCCTGCTGAGGCTGGGTTCATACCCTAGAGGGGAGCATCTTGGGTGGCTGCCTTTTCTCACCTTCTTTCTTCCCTTGCCAGAGAGACCTGCTGGTATATTGTATTTTTCTACTTATTTTCAAAGAGGGGAATTTGCTCTGCCCTCATCTACCTAATGTGTTGGTTTTATTTCTGTATCTCTTATGGGAATTCAATCCCCCCCTTCTTTCTCTCTTGCCATAACCTTTTCTTTGCTAGGGGTGGGTTTTTAAAATATTCTTTCAGATCAGGCTATGGGAAATTGATTTTTTCTGCTCATTCACCCTCATAATTATATAAAACCTGATCTGCCCTCCTAGTTTTCTGTGTCCTAAGGACTTTCAGACATGGAGATACATAGGTTTGTAGGAGGCAGGGCCATCCTTATGGTTTACACACAGCTTGTGTGCCTAAGAGCTCTCCGGTTAAGATAAAGAGCTCTCCAGTGGAGAGACTGATGCACTGTACAGTTTCAGTGGTCAATACCTTGGTGTTCTGTCAGGTAATCAGCTGTTACTTTGAAACTAGAGTGCAGGTCCGGAAGGAATGAGGCACAACTGAAGCTTAGATGGAAAAGGAGGGAGAAGGTGCTAAGGACATTGGGATCCTACTCCAGGCCTTACTTGAATATGAACTTCTAGCCCAGCAGGTGAAATCTGAGGAGGAAGCACTTGGAAAGGGGAGTGGTGAGATGTCAAAGATGAGTTCTGCCTGTTTTTCATGCTGCCTGGTACCAGAAATCATGGCTGGAGAGCAACCAGAATTGGGTGCTGTCTGGTTTAGTTAACATGGCATAACATGGTAACAGTCATCGTCATAACTTCCATTTATTGAGCATTTGCTATGTACCAGGCTGTGCTAAGGATTTATATACATTATGTCTTTTAATCCTCTCAGTGATGCTGCAAAGTATATTTTATAATTCCTGCTTTGTGGGTGAGGAAACTGAGGCTTTGAGAAATGGAGGAACTTGTCTGGGCCATAGTAAGCGATCAAGCTGAATTTCAAACACAGACCCTGTGTGGTGGCTTACTATAAAGTGGGCATCCCTCGGTGGGGTGCCTGGGTTTGAGTCTCAGCTCTGATTGTAACAGTGACCTTTCACCAAAATTAACATCTCCAGTGATCAGATTCCTAGACTAGAACTCATCATTTTCACATAATTTACATTGCGTTAGATGCATTACAGTTTGTAAAATGCTTTCTAATAAATCCTCTAATTTTATCTTCATAGCAGTTCTGAGCAATATCTAACATAATACCTGTTATATAAACTTGCTTTATGATTAGACCTATAAAATTGATTCAGAGAAACCTTGGTAATCTCTGTACATACAGAGAAATTTCTTTGATGACAAGATCTATGGCTTGCCCTGTGCAGCCTGCTTACAAACCTGGACCCAGAGGAAAAATAAGAAAAGAGAGTCCCATAACTGTTAACAGAGGTAGACGCTCCAATGAAGCTGGAGCTTTAGGGTCCTTCACTTGCCTGGGCCCCTTCCAAGGCCCAGGGAGTGGCCCCCAAATGAATTCCCTCTTGCATGTTTCTCTTCATTCATTGCAAGTGGTGTTGGAAGTTTTGGGATCCACTTAAGGAGAGGGTGAGTTGGGGATACATTTGGTTTGGATTTAACTACTTCTTTTTCTTCTTCTTTTGTTTAGTTGAAGTTTAATAATCAGTTACAATATGTCAATTTCTGGTGTACAGCATAATGTTTCAGTCATACATATACATATATATAATCGTTTTTATATTCTGTTTCATTATAGATTACTACAAGATGTTGAATAGAGTTCCCAGTGCTATACAGAAGAAACTTGTTAATTTTGTATTTAGTAGTTAATAGGATTTAACTACTTCTTATTTTTTGTATATATGTTCCAGCTTCTTTGTTTCTCTTAAACTGCTTCTTCCCCCACCATGCCCTTCCCCCAACCCTTTATTTCAAAATTCTCACCAGTAATCAAGGTTCCTGTCAAAAGTACTTCCCTTGAGAAGGCTTCCCTGACTACCCGCCTGGGAAGTCATCCTCGCTCACCTTCCTTCCCACAGGGCTTTGTAACCATCTCTCCTTTCACACGTAGCACTCATTTGCTGCCCATGGGATTTTTTTTTTCCTCATGACTCCAATAGACTATAAATGCCTTCAGCATCCTTCCATGCCCCCCTTTTATAATCCCTTCACTCTGTGGTTATACTTTCTAATATCATCTCTCTCTTCAAACCATAAATGCACTGAGAGCAGGCATCCAGCCTTCTCCAGCTTTTTATCCTCCTCCAGTACCTTACTGAGTCCTTGCACACAGAAATCTTTTAGCAAGTCTTTGTCAGATTAATAAATACTCTTTTAAGCTTTAATGTTAAAGAAAAAATAGAAATAGAGAAAAGTGTTATTTATTATAACATCAAATTGTTTTTTCACAAAATTATGTGCTTATCCAAGGTGACTATGTTATTTATCTATTGCTGTGTACTAAATTGTCCCCAAAACGTAGGGCTAAGACAACAACATTTAAGACAACATATATTATCTCATAGTTTCTTTGGGTCAGACATACAAGTGATACTTAGCTGGGCCTTCTTACTCTGGGTCTCCCACAAGGCTACAGTCACCTCAAGGCTCACCTTCCTAGCTCACCTGCATGGTTGTTGGCAGGATTGTTTCCAAGTAGGCTATTGAATGGAGGCCTCAGGTCCTCATGAGTGGTTGGCCTGAGGCTTCCTGTGGTCCCTTGCCACATGGGCCTCTCCACAGGACATCTTACAACATGGCTGCTTGTTTCAGCAGATCAAGCAAGCGACAGAACAAAAGAGAAAGAGCAAGTTGAAATCACAGTCTTTTATCAACCAACTCTGGAAGTGAATTACACACCTTTGCTGGTATCCTGTTTATTAGAATCAAGTTACTAGGTCAAACCCATACTCAAGGCAGAGGGAACTACACAAAGATGTGACTGCCAGGAGCCTGGGGTCACTGGACCATTCTAAAAGGCTATGCTTTGGGTAGATAACTGTAGCTGTGTGTGTTGCAACATTTTGTAACATATAGTTAAGTTATTGCCAGCTCTCCTATGAGGAATGGCTTTTGGAAATGAGAATACAGCAAAGCAGTGGAAGAAAAGATAGAAAAAATAGTTTGAGGGTGGGTCATCTGGATCTTGAATGTCAAATTAAGGAATTCAGATCTTACCATAAAGGCAATGGGAGTCACAAATACATTTGAGCATAGGGCTGGTCCAGTTATAGTTGTACCTAAAAGTTCAATGAAAAAGTTGTGTTGTGTCTAAAAGTTCAAATGAATTGGAGGGAAAACACACTGGAGGTGGGGAGATTTGTTCCCCTGCAACTGCAGTCAGCTGGGTGGGAGGCAATGAAAGAAGATACCAGGGCTGTTGTGGAAGAAGAGTGGCAGTACTTGGTATCTATAAGGAGTATGGAGGTCAGAGTTGGTTTTTGAAAAAAAATTGACAAAATCAACAAATGCTTAACTAGATTAAGGAAAAAGAGAAGACTCAAATAAAATTAGAACTGAAAGAGGAAATGTTAAAACAGATGCCTCAGAAATAAAGTGTGTTATGGACAATTATATGTGAATAAATTGGATAACCTCGCGACATGGATAAATTCCTAGAAACGTAAAACCTACCAAGACTCAATCAAGAAGAAATAGAAAGCCTGAACAGAATAATAAATAAGGTGACTGAAGTAGTAAACAAAAAACCTTCCAACAAAGAAAAGCCCAGGACCAGATGACTTCACTGCTGAATTCTAACAAGCAGTCAAAGAGCTAATGCCAATCCTTCTCAAACGCTCCCAAAAAATAGAAGTAGAGGAAGTACTTTCAAACTCATTTTATGAAGCCAGCATCAGCTGATGCCAAAGCCAAGGACACCACAAGAAAAGAAAACTACAGGTGGATGTTTCTGATGAACATGAATTCCAAAATAATCAACAAGATACTAGCAAACCAAATTCAAACACACCAAAAAGGTTACATACCATGATCAAGTGGGATCTACCCTTGGGATGCAAGTGTAGTTTAATGCACACAAATCAATTACTGTGATAGACCATGTGAACAGAAGGAAAGATGAAAACCACATGGTCATCTCAAGAGATGCACACTAAAATCTTTGACAAAATTTAATATGCATTCAAGATAAAATTTCTCAACAAATAGGTCTAAAAAGAAATTTATTCAACACAATAAAGGCAAGTTATGAAAAGCCAACAGCTAACATGATAATCAATGGTGAAAAAACTGAAAACCTTTTCTCTAAGATCCAGTGTAAGGCAAGGATGCCCACTCTCACCACTTCTACTCAGCAAAGTAATGGAAGTACTAACAAGAGCAACTCAAGAAGAAAAACAAGTAAAAGGCATCCAAATTTGAAAGGAAGGACTAAAATTATCTCTGTTTGCAGATGACATGATTTTATATGTAGAAGACCCTGAGACTCCACAAAAATTTTTTTAGAACTGATACACAAATTCAGTAAAGTTGCAGGATAGAGAATCAACATGCAAAAACCAGTTGCATTTCTTTAAACCAACAGTGATTGATCCAAAAAAGAAATAAAGAGAACAATTTCATTTATGATGGGTTACATGGTAGCTTGTATATTTCTTTTTTTATTGAAAAGAATAAAATATTTAGGAATACATTTAACGTGAATTATCTGTACACTGAAAACTATAAAACATGGATGAAAGGAACTGAAGAAGACACAAGTAAATGGAAAGATGTCTCATGTTCAAGGATCAGAAGAATTAATATTGTTAAAAAGGCCATAATATCCAAAATGATAAACCAATTCAATGTAATCTCTATCAAAATTCCAATGACATTTTTCACAGAAATAGAGAAAACACTTCTGAAACTCATATGCAACCAAAGAAGACTCCAAATAGCCAAAACAATCTTGCCAAAGTAGTACAGAGTTAGAAGCATCACACCTCCTGATTCCAAATCATGTTACGGAGCTGTATGAATCAAAATTATATGACGTTGGCATAGGGACAGACACGCAGACCAATGGAACAGAATAGAGTGCTCAGAAATAAACCAAAATATATACAGTCAACTCTTTTCAACAAGGATGACAAAAAATACTGTCCCCATGGGGCAGAGGACAGTCTCTTGAATAAATGAGAATGGGAAAACTGGATATCCACGTGCAAAAGAAATAGCCTTTTCCCATCTTTCTTTTCTCTTTTCTTTTCTTTTCTTCTCTCTTCTCTTCTCTTCTCTCTTCTCTTCTCTTCTCTTTTCTTTTCTCTTTTCTTTCTTTCTTTCTTTCTTTCTTTCTTTCTTTCTTTCTTTCTTTCTTTCTGTTGACATATAGTCAGTTTACAATGTGTTAATTTCTGGTGTACAGCATAGTGATTCAGTTTTATTTATATATATCTATATATATATCTAGGTAGATATATAGATACACAGATATTCCTTTTTATATTCTTTTTCATTATAGGCTATTACAAGATATTGAATATAGTTCCCTATGGTATGCAGTAGGACTTTGTTGTTTATTTTATATACAGTAGTTAGTGTCTGCAAATCCCAAACTCCCAATTTATCCTTCCCTCCCTCGGAGGAACCATAAGTTTGTTTTCAGTGTCTATGAGTCTGTTTCTGTTTTGTAAGTAAGTCCATTTGTCTTTTTTTTTTTTTAGATTCCACATATGAGTGATATCATATATTTTTCTTTCTTTTTCTGGTTTACTTCACTTAGTATGACGATCTCCATGTACTTTAGAGGAAACAGTTCCCCCCACTGCCTGAGTCACACCGTCTTTCTTGCTTGCTGACCTGGCCTGCCCTCCTTGTGGCATTAAGCTTTAGACCTGCCTTACATCGCTTTGCACAACTCTGTCAGCTTGTATTCTGTCAAAAGAGAATAAAGAGCTTTCCTCAGCAGTAGTACATCTATATTTTTTATGTTAGTAAACTGTAGTGGTGCTGCAAGCTAGTGACAGCAGCACACCTGTTGAGAGTCAGCCCACCCCATCACCACCTCCTACAGGCACACTCTGCTCCTGACAGAGCGCTTCGGCTCAGCGTAACCCCTCTCTGGTTATCTTCTCCTTCTTCTGAAATCCTAAGTACATTTCAAGATCTGGTCTAATTTGCATTTCCTACCCAGGCTCTCCTAATGGCTCCTGCCCCTCTGGGTGGTCTCCTGCTTTGAATTCCTCTACCATCTTTTCCCTGTGTAACTCACGTGGTACCTGCATGTCAAAGACTGTGTGTACATCCCTTCTTGGACACAATCACAATTCCCTGGATGGCCTGGTCTGTAGATTACATTTTGTACCCACAGCACCTCACATACTGCTTTTGTGCATAGTGAGTGCCCAGAAATCCGAATCTGAGGGCATTTGCAACTTATTGAAGATGGTACAGAGACATTTCCCTCAATGAGGCATTACCAGGAGGGCTGTTTAAGAACAACTAGTTGTGTAATACAGCTACGAAGTGTCCTGTGGGTGAGCTTGAGCTATGGGAAAATGGTTATTATTGTTGTTACATAATAGTGTTTCCTTTTCAAGATATGCTTGTGGAGCTCTGCTCACCTTGCTTTACTCAAATGGAATTGCTAAATTCTACCCTCTGGCTCACCTCCAGCTCAAGTCCAGAGAACTTTGCTGTTTTCTGGAAGAGCAGTCCCCCAACTCGCCCTCCCCTCAGTTGTCTGGATCACCAGCAACGTGTGGAAGAAGCTGGCTGCCCAGGAGAGGAGTGGTTTTGGGCAACATTCTGTGAAACAATGATTCCTTGTGAATATTTAAGAATTTGGCAGGAGGCACAGACTTCTTCTATGGGATTAAAAAAAAATTGATTTGAAAGAATTCTGGGGGGATGTGTGGGAGGGTTAGAGGTCTATTACTGTCATAGAAGTGTAGTCTTTTTAAAATTTAAATATGGCCATTGCATGAATTTTCTAATCCCCCTCGATTTTCTTGTCTCCTGAGAATTTGGTCCAGTATGTCTACTGGATTGTCAAGTATTGTTATTTAGAATACACTCTTTCTGTTGGTGTTCAGATTCCTTACAAAATAGGCTGTGCTTGTAGCTTTTTCTAGTGTGGTGGCTTCAGTCCTAGTCATATCATACGTGTATCATACTATGTAGGGAGCTTTAAAAAATTCTCCACCCAAATGTAATTTGGTGCAGCCACTATGGAAAACAGTATGGAGATTCCTTTAAAAACTAAAAATACACTTACCCTATGATCCAGCAATCCCATTCCTGGGCATATATCCAGAGGGACCTCTAATTCGAAAAGATACATGCATCACAATGTTAAAGCAGCACTATACACAGTAGCCGAGACATGGAAGCAGCCTAAATGTCCATCAACAGATAATTGGATAAAGAAGATGTAGTGTATATACAAAATGGAATACTACTCAGCCATAAAAAGGAGTGAAATGATGCCATTTTCAGCAACATGGATGGACCTAGAGATTATCATAGGGAATAGATAAATTAGGAGTTTGGGATTAGCAGATACAGACTACTATATATAAAATAGATAAACAACAAGGTCCTACTGTATAGCACAGGGAATAATATTTAATACCTTGTAATGACTTATAATGAAAAAGAATGTACATGTGTATAACTGAATCACTATGCACACCAGAAATTAACACATTATAAATCAACTATACTTCAATCAAAAAAAAAAGGAAAGAAAAGAAAAGAAAAAAATATTCTCTACCCTTTCCCATACCAATTAAATGAAAATCTCTGGCATTTGGTTCAGGGCATGGGTATTTTTTAAAAAGCTCGCACGAGATTCAATGTCCACCTCAGGTAGAGAACCCCTGCTCTAGCTGATTCCCTGTGATCTCAGCTGGAATTTGGGGGAAAGTGCCTGCTTGGTGGTGAGCGGCTGTATTGATTTCTGCCTGATTAGGTAATTACTTCTGCATTTCCTTTCGACAGAAATTATGTGAGAAGAAACTTGGGAGAAGACATAATTAGAAGGGTTTGGGACTCATCAAAGGGCTCCTTCTTGACCAAAGCAAATCTACATGCAGGTTATTAGCTGAAAGCCTAATGATGTCTTATGCTTCATTCCATGCTTTGTAAAAATCACCCTTGCGTTTAGAAAGGTGGTATGTCCAGTGCCTGCTTAAAAAGCTGTTTATTTGCTATTTTCGCAAAAAAGTAAAGTCTGGGGGGAGGGACTACCTTGTAAGTGTATATTAGACAATGCAGTTAACAAAAAAATCACTGAATTGAGCCCCATTTGGGGGATCTCACATAGGATTGTTACTTTTTCTCTCAAACATCGTCAGTGGACAGCCACACACTACTTGCTGAATTCTGTGTCCTCCTGCCTGTCATTTTTATAGACATCTGGAGAAATACTTGATGAAGATAGAAGATAACTGTCTCATGAGAAAAAGCAGTAATTAGTTTCTTGTTACTGAACATGCTCCAAAGCTTGTAAAATTGTATTTTATTGCTTAGTGAATTGATGCCATCCAAGAAGCTGTTCTACAGGGTACATAGGGAGTGTCAAATCCCTCTGATTGCTGTTCTTTCTTTTTTTTTTTTTTGGACTCTTTTGAAAGAAGCACATCCGGTATCAGAACAGACCCAGTCTATGCTATTAATTGTACTAGCACTTAACACCCCACTTAGCTTCATTTACTGTTCACTCTGCTTCCTGCTTTCTCCCTTTTAACATAGTCAAACAATTACTTCCCATACATTTTTAAACCTTAAACTTTGTTTAGTTTTTATTTTATTTTTTTGCTTGGATGGTCTTAGTATTCTCCTGAAACCTGCTTCTCCCACTATCTTTCTCTTCTGTATAAATGTCAGCTCCATCCTTTCCAGTTGCTCGGACCTAAGACTTTGGGATGGTCAAGATCTCACCTGCAAGTTCTCCACAAGGACTCTTAGCTTGACCTTCAAAATATATCTCGAATCTCATTCTTCTCATTCAGTTCCACCCATTCCAAGTCATCCCTTCTCTCTCCTGGAATAGAGCTGTACCCTCCCGACCGAGACTCCTTCTGCCCTTCACTCTCAGTCTACTCCTAGCACAGCAGCCAGAGGGATCCTCTTACATATTAAGTAAGATTATATCATTCTTAAGCCCTACATATTCCAATAGCTTTCTGTTCCACTCAATGTAAAAGGCATGGTCCCTATAATAGCCTCTAATACTCTGTATAATTTTGCATTTCTGTGACCATATTTTCTGCTACTTTCTGCCTTGGTCACTCAGCTCCATCCAGCCACACTGACTTTTTACCCTTCCTAGAACAAACCAGACTCTCTCTTACCTCTGAACCTCTGTTAAGGGGTGTTTCCTCTGCCTGGAACACTCTTGCCCTAGGTCTCTCTATGCCGGACTCCTCTTTTGGGTCTCAGGTATTCAACTTCCTGATAACTCCAATTACAAATTAAAATTGCAACCCCTTCAAAATCCTTCCCTTCCACTTTTTCCCCAAAGCACTTATCATCATCAAATATATTATGTGCTGTCTGTCTATCTGTCTGCATGCGTGCCTTCCTATCTATCCATCCATCCATCTATCCATCCATCTATTTATCATTTCTGCCTCTTTTGTAATCATCCACCCACCTACCATCTCTCTGCGTCCTCCAGCTGGACTGCGCTCTGGGAAAGCAGGGGTCTCGGTCACTGCTGTGTTGCCGGGGTCTAGAACAGTGCTGATACTGTGGATGCTCAGGACTCCTTGACTGAATATTGAATGAAGGAATCATGTATGCTAATTTCCATCAGCATACTAGTGATTTGGCTTCTGACCTAATTACTAAACTTTTATGATACATACAAACTGAATTCCAGATTTTAAGAGTAATGCTTTGTTGATTGATTACAAATCTTTCAGGTGAGAAAAGTTATTCCGGTAGGCTAGTAAAGATCGTCTGAAAGCATCAAATGGTCCTCCAGACTTCCATGAATTATTGCTATTTGTTACAATATTGTTCTTTCTTTCCCCTGATTCTGGAGAATATGACATTAAATCAGCGGAAATTCCATACTGAGAAATGACTACAGAGTAGGGAAAAATTTCGAAAAGTACAAGGGAACAAAGCAGTAAAGGATACAACATTGAGAACATTATCCCTCTGAAGGGTGAGATGAGTGATTTTTATTTTTTTTTCTGTAGTTTAAAAATTTTATTCAATGAATATAAATATTTGAAATGACTACTAAACTAATTTTTAAAAAATAAAATGGGAAAAGATACCATGTTTTAACAACACGTTTTCAGTTTCCATATATAAACATGTATCTGTTGAGAGCAGAATCGATGTAGCGCCAGATTGCAAGCTGCCCAGAGCTCCCAAGCCTTTTAAAACAAGAGGCTCAGAGTCGTTAGTTCATCCATTCATTCACTTTTGAGAAATATTAATTCAGTACCTCCTAGGTCAGGCACTATGTCAGGCACTGGGGATAGAACAGCAAACAAGACAGCAGGGTCCTTCAGGCCCTCTGCATTGTTTAAATTTATGCCAGTTCCCTAGAGCATGATGCCAATATGCTACTCAGTGTAATAGGAGAACTACAGATTTTGCTAAGAGCTGTGAGGGTGGGGCAGGTGGTCACAAGACCAGTGAGGTGTCATCTAAGCTGAGGTCTGAGGAGTGAGGCCGAGGCAGCTTCACAAGAGTGTTCCAGGCAGAGGGGAAGATAAAGCAGGCCAGGGAGTTTGGACCATAGTAAGTAAGGAGCAGAATTCAGTGCCAGAAAGGCAGGCGGGGCCGAGTCGTGGAGGACTGGGCTGTGGGAAGGAGTGTGGATAGCACACGAAGAGCAGTGGGGCTGTGGGCAGTTTTCACCAGGGCCTCGTCTCCTGTTGGTCACACCATCTGATTTTGTTTTAAGGTCTCTCTGGCCCCTGAAGGGTGGTAATGTGAAGGGATACAAATGGAAAGAGAATAACCTGTTGGAAGGCTTTAGTCGAAGGCCAGGCAAGAGATGGCAGTGTAGATGGGTGTCTTAAATCCTGACTAGTTAGATGTAGGACACGTTCTGGAGGTAATGCTGAGACCTTGCTGGTAGATAAGACGTGGTGGGTGTGGGAGGTCTGAGGGTTGAGAGGTGAGGAGGTGGGGGTGGGTGAAGGATAAAGGTTAAACTAGGGATGACTCCTCGGTCTTTGATGGAGCAACTGGGTGCATAGGGAAGATTGAGGGGAGAAGGAGGCTTTGAAGGAATTAAAATAATTTTATTTTGATCATGTTATGTTTGAAATGCCTATTTCCATCCCACTGGAAATATCAAATAGACAGCCAAAAATATGAGCCTGGAGTTGACAAAAGAAGTCTAGACTAGAAATTCAGACTTGGAGTACATCAGTGTAGGGGCTCTTTTCATGTCACCACATGGATTCATGGGAGCGTGTAGGAGATGAACTGCAGATTCAGAGCAGACAAGGCAGGGACAAAGCCTGGAGGCACGCAGACTTCAGAGATTTGGCAAAAGAGGAGATAGCAGCAAAAGTGATGGAGAAAAAAATGGACCTTGAGGTAGGAGGAAAGTCAGGAGTGTGTGTTATTGTGGGAGCCAAGAGACAATAATGTTTAAAGGATGCGGGATTGCTAAAATGTGTGCGGGATTACTTAGAAGTCAAGTAAGATAACGACAGGTGTGTGGCCATCAGACTTGGTGCCTTGGTCAGGGTCTCAGTGAAGTCGTGACAAACCACATCAAGCAGCCTAGATGATGTTCTTACCTTCATCTCACACAGCCCAGGGCTTACCTGAGCTTCAGGTGCTTTGCTGAGTCCACTCAGGTAGCCCAGGTGGGTTACTCCTCTGATTCCTTGAGGATCTTCCTCTCTGCTTTGAGGAATTTGAGGAGTAATAATGGACATAATCCAAAAAGAGAGCATGACATGTGCTCAACAGGGCCTGGACATCTCCGGCACTACTCTAGTGTATTACAACTTCCTGGCTGGAAGATACTTAGGACCAGTGAAATAAAGATAGCCAAAAACTCTCTGATACTCCTTGTGGCAAGAGTCGGGGGTCCTGTTACCTTTTCCTTGAAACTGTGGGTCTCTATGGCTGCACTGACAGAATTCAGCGGAAGAAAAGTGGTGGTGGGCCAGTTTTCAGTCCTGGTTTTAGGAGACTAGCACCTTCCTGGGTCTGGGAACACTTGCATCAGGAGCCCTTTAATGTTATGTAAGGAATGTGACGACCCTGCTGGAGAGCTTCCATGCAAAGATCCTAAGACTACCAGGGGGACAAGAGGGGCCCAGCCCCTTCCAGGCATGTGAATGCAGCTGTCTTGTATCCTTACATCAGCCCAGTTATTAGCTGAATACCATCGAATGTCCTCATTTGATGTTTGTGGGGTAGAATTCCTAGCCCACAAAGTCAAAAGATACAGAATAACATGCTTATTGTTTTTAGCTGTGACGTTTTAGGGTAGCTTGTCATGTAGCAAGAGATAAATAGAACCCTAGGAGGCCCCTTGAGCATTTAGGTCAGTTGTCCTTAAGCAGAAAACCTACTGATTTTTGCACAAGAACAATACTGTTTCTTTGTTGCTATTTGAATTATCCATTTTTATTTGCTGCTAGTCACATCTTTTTTTTAGTATATAAAAGGTAAAATAAGGAAAATATACTTAAGAAACTGTTTGATAGCTAATAGAATTTTTAAGTGAACATAAAGAATAATCTAGTTTACCTTCCTCCCATAGGTCTGCTGTGTCTAACTCTTTAACCTGTACTGCAATCACTGATGTTCATAATGCTGACCTTGATTTTCTGTACTTTGATTTGGAATTTTATTTTAGTGTTAAACGTTGCATAGGTGATACTGCAGGGCAATGATGTAATTCATGAGAAAGTGCCAAGAGACCCAGTTAAAGGGTGGAAAGCTTATTTCATTGCAGAAGACACAGAAATTTACCTCTAGGCAGGTAACCACACAAATCAGACAGTGTACCAGGCTCCCAGACAGAGGGGCAGGCTTTCCAGCTCCCCAAGTTCCCCATGGGAACTTCAGAGAAGCATCAGCGTGGCCTGAGGATGTCACCAGGTTCATACTTGGGTTTTGTTTTCCCCTTGGTTTGTGTCCTCTTGGCCAGGGTAGGACTAGGGTGAGGGGAGGGAGGTGGTCAGGGCACAAAACTTAAGGAGGCACTCACTCTCAGGGGCATGCAACTGCAGAGTGGGTGCCTGAGTGTTAGCACCTCTTTAGATTTTACACCCTGCCCTCTTGCTCATCTGGCTCAAGTCCAGTCCCAGCTCCCAGCCTCTCCCAACTGTTCTAGGTTTCCTATATGCTACCCACCTTCCATCATGTCCATGTAACTGGTGCAGAACAACTCGAGTGTATTTCTGAGTGATAGCTTCACCACCAGGTGAAACTGAGATCAATTTCCCAGGCATCTCTGGATGCTATGAGCAGAACCAGGCTTTAGGTTTGCTAAAAGTCTATTTCTGCACATTAATTTTTTTAATATTATAGTTGACCAGACTGTTTGATTTAACCAGCACTCCCAAACATGGTGGAAGACAGAGTTAACTATACTTGGGATGCTCATGGTTGTTCACAGATAACCTTTAGTTGACAGGACAAGTTATTCAATGGACTTCCCTGGGAAGTTCGTTTCTCGAGGCCTTTTAATATCTTGCTTTAGTTTTACAAAATGCCCTTGTTACCTGCTGTTGCCTGCAGTCAGTACGGTGCATAAACACAGCCTTCATCTTATTCTTAGGAACCTACTGGTTTTTTAAAATTTGCTTTTTCCCAGTGCTAGACTGAGCTATAAAGTAAATTTCAATACCAGATTGCAGTCACTACTTGCTAAAAGAGACACCTTTAGAGTCTGGATTCTAGTATAATTTTGGTGTATTATCATAAAATCTTAAAGCCTGGGAAGAAGTTGCATGTATGACTTTGAAACTGTGGCTGAAATAGCATTGTTAACCTTTGATTTAAAATTTAAAAAAAAATTTTTATTTTGAGGTGCAAACCAGATATCTGACAGATCAGGCAACTGTAAGAATCAGGAGTAATTCAGTCTTAAAAAATGTGAAGTAGGAAAAATATAAAAAATGAAATAGGATTAATAACTGATATGGTTAATCAAGCTGAAAGAATTAAGGTCCATTAACGAGTAAGGTGTTTTATTAGCTTTATGGTGTAGCAAGTTTTCTTTCTGTTAATACACATTTGCAAGGCATTAGCTATAGCTATTAGAAATCTCAGTCCTTTCTCTACTTCAGGTTTATATCTTTGCTGAGTGTTCTTATTACTTCAGTCCATTTAAATTTGAGAGACTGATGATCCTTATAGAAGCCAGTGCCTCGTGATGAGATCTGACACTAAAAATACTATTCTCAGGGGCTTACTCATTTTACATGCTAAAACCCAAGAAGTTTTATGTTACCGAAAAGGAAGTTTTCTATGCTTTCTATTCACGCTCATTTGATAAATACTTTCAAAAGGGAAAAAAACATAAAGTAATTTGGGCTTCTGCATTATAGATACTCTGAAGAGAACAATTAATTGAAGTTCAGAATAAAACATTAATTACTGAGATGTCTATAAAGGTGAGTCACCTTTGATCATCGGTAAGAAACATACCTTGCATTGGCTTGTAATTTATCTCACCTATTGCTTTGCTTTCTGTGCTATAGAGAATTCCAACTCGAATTATACACAGTACACCACTTTTCCCTTACATACCCAGTATCACACTTTGCCCTCAACTGCTGCCCTAAAAACTCTTCAGCCTACTCTTGATTACTTTATTTAAAACAAAGGGCACAGATGATGTGAAGATGCATGTAACTGATTAATAATAAGCCTATACTGAAAGTTGTCTACGTCATAAGCTGAACACTAGGCTGGTCTTTTATTTTCTTACAATTCCTTTAAAAAATTTTATTGAGGTATGATTGACATAGAACATTACATTCGTTTCAGTTGTACAAGATAATGAGTCGATATTTGTATGTATTGCAAATTAATCACCACAATAGGTCTTGTTAACACCTCTCACTATACAGTTACAAAATTTTTTTCTTGTGATGAATATTTTTAAGATTTACTCTCTTAGCAACTTTAAAATGTGCAGTACAGGATTATTAGCTATAGTCACCATGCTGTACGTTACATCCTCATGACTTCCTTTACAATTTCTTTGTGTGTGTGTTTGTGTGTATAGTTTTTCCAGAAATCTTTTCTTACCAAAAGGTCATAAACATTCTATATTTTCTTCTAAAATTTTCAAGTTTTGTTTTTTCATATATAGACTTAGAATTAATTTTTATTTATGATACAGTATGGACATTCAAATTTATTATTTTTCTCACACAGATGATCAGTTGTTCCAGTATATTTACTGAAATGTTCATCTACATATTCTCCCAGTTACTTACAATTAAACCCCTCCCATACATCAGATTTTCAGTGAGGCAAGTGTCTATTTTGGAGTCCTCCATTCCATTAGGTAACTTTCTAACGGTCCCCCCAATACCACAATCTTAATTACTATAAGTTTATAAGAAACATTATCTGGTAGCATTAGTTCTTCTCCCTAGTTCAGAATTATCTATGCTATTCTTGGCTTTTTGCTCTTCATAAAAATTACAGAATCAACTTATCAAATTTTAGGAACAACTTTCTGATATTTTCATTGGAATTGCATTTGGTTCATGGATTAACTAGGAGATTCTCATTTTGAACATAGTTTATCTCTTTGTTTATTCATGTGTTTTAAATTTCCCCATAACGTTTTGTAATTCTCTCCATGTAAAATATCTTTACACACTTCATTGTGAATGAAATATTTAAATTTTATTTTCTAATCCAATATGATCTGTATAAAGGAATGTTACTGATTTTAGAATGTGGATCTTGTGTTTCACAACTTGGCCAATCTTTTTATCAGTTCTAGTAATTTATTCACAGATTTTCTTGGATTTTCTATATTAATAATCATAGCATGTACAATAAGGGACAATTTTGTCTCTTTCTTCCCAAGTCTTACTCCTCTCAATGTTTTTCTTGATTTAATGTACTGGCTAGGATGTCCACAGGATACTGATTTTCTGTCTTAATAGTAGGGATCCTTGCCTTGGAATTGAATTTAAAGGGAATGTTTCTAAAGTTTTACTATTAAATATGATGTTGCCATATGTTTTTGGTAAAAATATTATCAGGTAATCAGCAAAATTGCTGCAGTCCTATGAAAGGTGTAAAACAGCAGGGTTACTGGAGCAAGCTGTGGCCCTCACTTTGCAGTTGGTCTTGAGGCTGTAATTGATATTCATCACACCCCTCTACACCCCATTCTCGAGTTTGTTCATGCTGAGTCAGTTTTTAAGTCAATGACCCACATCTTCATCCCTTAGCGATCTAAGCCTTTGTCTATTTTTATTTTTATTTTGAACACCTATGGACTGTAGTGGCTGAGATTTCCCTCTTAGTATGATCACAAGGCACAGAAATACCCCCGGGGAATTCCCTGGTTTCCAGACACTCCCCTTTCTGCTCCTGTTGTACAGTATCAATCCTGGACCTTCATCATGATCAGGGTCAAAAAATTCCCACCTTGACAGTGAGCCTTCCTTTGGCTGCTACTAGTCTACTGGAATGAGGAGCTGGTATGACTGACTGGTTGTCACAGCATCTGGTTCGCACTGTGTCCTCCAGTAGAAGCTTCTCCTTCCCTGTGAACCAGGATGTTCACCAGCTGATGCTAAGTTCACTGAGGTGAATGGTGACAGGGCCTAGTCCTACCTCCACCTGCTGGTGTCAGACCCATGCATTTCTAGTTATTAGAGATGACGCCCCCTGATTGCCACCATAGCCTTGATGCCATGAGGGTAATTATCTCGACTTTGATGGTTAAATGCTACCATTTGGCCCCTGCCATCTTCAAATCCCATCAACACCACAGACTTAGTGATGTTAAAGTCAGGAACCCTGTTCCATCCACCCCCTCCCATTGATTTTAACCTACAGAGCGCAACCATTGCTTAGCTTCTCGGTGAGTCTGGTGTGCCTCTCACCTGTGCATTCTACCTTTGGCCTTTGCTGGAGAATACACTCAGGTGCTGCGTTCTCCTGCCTCACTTAAATCCATTCTAATATTTTCACTCCTCAGAGCCCTCTAATTCCTCCGTCAACACTCTGCTAGGACAATTCCAATACTCTACCTCATTTACTATAGACCACTGTCATGTTCAGTCTCCAAGGGGCCATGCCAGGCACACTTGGGGACCAGTCTCGGGGGATTTTGTAAGACTATTAAGCTCCCAAATCACAGGAAAAGGCTCTCATATCAATCAGTTTTTCTCCATCGCAGATGTATTTTTTGTTTCCTGATTCAAAACCTCAAAGATTCATTGTCAAATGTATTCTCCATTCTCCAGGTTCCTGCTTGCACACATGGCAGGCCCTGCAATTCTAAGAGCATGTTTCCTTGTTCCTACCAGAGCAGGGACTCATTTCTTTCCTTGGGCTGTGGTGCAACCTACTATGAAGGTGATGAGGGGAGATCGGTTATCTCTTAAGTGGGACAAGCTTAACCATGTGATTCACCTGTCTCAGGTGAGGTCTTAGCAGATCTTCAGGTGTGAAAAGGCTGTTCTCTGGAAAGAGGGAGAGTGCTACTTCTTCTAGGATGAGGAAACTCAAAGGATTCTAGGGGTACTAGGTTGTCAGGTCTTTCTACACCCAAGTCTCAAGGACTCACTCTGATCCCGTCAGGTCTTTGCTTTAGACATCAGAGTCACATCAAATACCTCTTGTAGCTCTGTGTTTTTACCGGTAAATCCTGAACCTAATTTTCAACACAATTTGCCCTGTGGATGCAGTTGAAGCCAGTCAACCCCACCATTCTTATTATTCCCCCTCCCAACATACTGTTCAAGTGCGGAAACCAATAGTTCACTTTTCACCTGTATCTCATTTCCATCTTCTACAAGGGAGTCATATGATAGCAATGCTGATCACTGGTGAGTCATTAGTTCCAGAGCCCCACCCTGAGGGCCTGCTTCCTATAGCAGATCCTGATACCAATGCTCGTAGCTTACTTTCTTCCAGAAAGTGGAGCCTGCATACAGGCTTGCACTTAGGAAGTGGTAGCTGAGACGTGATTCCATGGAGCTGATGTGAGAATTTCAAAAGAATGAAACAGAGGAGGGAGAGGCAAAAATAAGGTTTATTATCAAGGGGCCACTGCTGTGGGCAACTGGAACACGGTCATCCAGTCCTTCCACACAGTCAATAGAATGCAACTGAACTTGTGCACTGACAACGGAAGGGTAGAGCATTTTTCCTTAAACTTCCACCCCCTGTGCCTCAGAGATCACGGACTCTGTGCTTACATGACCCTGAAAGTGAGTGTCTCCTTACCTTTTGTGCTCTAGGAGCCTTACTTACCACATCCTTACCCCAGCCCTGCCTCCCAGTCTGTTAATATATCAAGTTAAGTGTCTATAAAGCAGGTATTTTAAAAAAATTATTAATACATCAATGAATTCAGTGCAAGTAATTAACACCTACTAAATGTTAAAAGATATTACATGTTTCCCGGTTTCGAGGTGGTGAACAGATGCTTTGCTCAGGGGTCGGAGTGATGGATGCCCAGTCAGGCAGGCCCTGAGCTAGGTTCTGAACAGTGGCAATGTGGAAAACAGGGAGAGTCATCTTCTGCATGACTGGGAGGGCTGAGAGAGTTGGGCTAGATCCTGAGCCGGTGTCTGAATTTCAGTACTTTACTTGGTTTTGCGAAGTAACTATCAGCAGACAATAGCGCCTTCTGCGGTGTAGCCATTTGGAACCATTTAATGAGAAGCAAAGCAAAGATATTACAGGGCACTATGAGGTTTGTGAAAATGGGATTCTACATGCATGGGGCTTAATAACTGTTGACAGAGAGACCATCATTGTGATTCTCCCTGGATGGCAAGGATGTGAAGTGTGACATCCAGCACATCCTGTTTGAGAAAAGGTAAGATGTGGCCTGAAGAGCAAGCTGTGGGTGAGATGCAAATGTCCTGCATTCGGCTGTGCCATCGGATCTTACTTCTTCTCTTGACAACGTGGCTTTTTATTGTTTCTTCTTCTTCTTTTTTTTAATCACTTCTTTATTGAGAGGTTTTGCCTTTGCTTTGCCCTTCTCTTCCCCCTTTTCCAACAATCTTTTCCTTTATCACGTGTTGACTTCTCACCACTCTCTTTTTTTCATTTCTTCTTAATTTTTTTTAAATTGAAGTATAGTTGATTTACAATGTTGGGTTAATTTCTGGTGTATAGCATAGCAATTCAGTTATACATATATTTATATATATTCCTTTTCATATTCTTTTTCATTATAGGCTACTACAAGGTACTGAATATAGTTCACTGTGCTATACAATAGGACCTTGTTGTTTATCTATTGTATATATAGTAGTTAGTATCTGCAAATCCTAATAAATCCCTCCACCCCCCCCCAGTCATAAGTATCCATAGCTTGTTTTCGGTGTCTGTGAATCTATTTGTTTTGTAAATAAATTCATTTGCATCCTTTTTTTAGATTCCACATATAAGTGATATCATATGGTATTTTTCTTTCTCTGTCTGACTTACTTCACTTAGTATGACGATCTCTAGGTCTATCCATGTTGCTGCTGCAAATGGCATTATTTTATTCTTTTTTATTGCTGAGTAGCATTCCATTGTATTCATATACCACAACTTCTTTATCCAGTCATCTGTCGATGGACATTTAAGTTACTTCCATGTCTTGTCTATTGTAAATAGTTCTGCTGTGAACAGTCTTTGTGAGTATAGAGAAGTGTAGAAAGAGGGAAATTTAAGAAGTGAAAAAGAAAGAATTAGGGCTATATCTGGAGGAAGCAAATTCTTTGTTACTTCTTAGACTTCCCTCCTTCTACATTTTTCCTTTGTCAATACTCATGAAGAGCAGTGTAAGAAAAATGTTACTGCTGGAAAGAGTGGTAACATTGCTGTTCTCTGCTAGTCAAGCATCCTGAGATATGTAGTCATATTTAGAGGGGATTAGGGTGAGGGAAGAAAAAGGTGTAATGAGTGCGGAGCAGGGGCTCCTCTGGGGGCTGTCATTAAGCATATGCTGCCTGGCTAGGCAGCAAGCTAATGAGGCCACAACAAGACAAGCATCAAAGGCAGAAATACGAAGGGTGACCTCTCAAGAATTGGGGCATAAATTTTCCAATTATATTTCTTATGCACTTTGATGTTTTAGAGTTTGTCCCAGCCCTTCAGGTTAAGGGAACAGTTAAATTCTGATACATGGAGGGAAGTGTGACAAGAACCACAAATTTGATTTCCTGCACAGGAGTTAGGTGCCCAATTACCAATATCAAAGGCAAGACCCATATTATATATGGCAAAGTGTGTGCCTCTTTAATAAACATCATGGTGATGATTCAAGAAGCGAACTATATAAATGGTTTAAACAACTTAATGATCCTAATTGAATCCAGATGTCTTAGGAGGTTGGGTGTTGACTCATGAAATTAATTTTGGTAGCATTCTAAATTGTCACTGAGATATTGGTCTCTGTACTTTTGATATTATTCTAAACCAGGGGCTGACAAACTTTCTCTGAAGAGGACCAGATGGTAAATATGTTTGGCTTTGTAGGCTATTTTGACTCTTTTGAGACCAGTAAACTCTACAGTTGCAGTGTGAGGAAGGTAGTCACAAATAATATGTAAATGAATGGGTGCGACTGTGTTCAATGAAATTTTACTTATGAAATAAGAGGTAGGGTGAATTTGGCTCACAAGCTGTAGGCTGTCTACCCTTTTCTAAATTGCCACCAAGATGCTGGTTTTTGGCAAAGTACTCCTCAATCACATTGGTTTTGTAGAACAGGAATTTTCACAGTTTCCATGACAAGTATCTCTGGGGGTGGAAGGGATGGTACATGAAAGAAAATGTAGTCTCATTTAATTTCTGTTCACTCCCTCATGTTCTGACCCAATTCCACCCCCACACCAGTGATCCAGTAGGGGGACATAGCATCCTGTGCTCCCCATGGACCTAAAACCACCTGTATACATTGGAAAACCATTGACTAAAAGCATTATGGCACAAAATGCAGCAATTTTTTTTTTTGCCCTGAGTCATAGCAGCAAATAACATTTAATTTGTTACTTCATTAAATAACATTTGATTTAATGCTCTCAGAGTTGGTAAAGAGTTAACAAAAATAATAACAGTGATGATAATACTCATAATGGGAAGCGCTCCTAGCCATGGATTCTTTGACTTAGGGGAAGCAACAAGTCTGAGTTTGCAAACAGCAATTTTGTTTTTTGGTACACCTTTCTTTACATAGGAACGCTTCAGCCTTAGTGTTTAAAGAAGTCTTGCAGAGATGTTCAGAGTTTCATTTAGGTCTTCAGTTTTGCCATTCTGAGCTTCCTGTTCTTAAACTTAGAGAAATCGGTGTATGTCATTGCCTCTGCCAACAAAAATTTTGCAGTTAAGAGTAATTGTTTTAAGGACTAGCCCTAAATCTTTATTTAATATATTTGATTGACTTAATCACACACTTATTAATAGCCTGATACTAAAAAAGGCCTCTGACCACCGCTGGGGGCTATCAAAATGCGAGAGAGACATTCTCCGCTTTAGGATTTACAGTCTATAATCATTAGTGAATATCTGAAGTTTACCAGGTGCTTACAACTGCCCCCTGGGCTTCTCTGGGCCAGGCAAGGCCTAGGGGTAACTGTAATATAAATAACACCTACAGTTAAAAACTGGATAGCTCTAATTCCCACCACTAATGCTGGGCTTCTAGCCCCTATTCAAAGTGCCCCATGATGATTTACTGGAGAGTGCTATGACCCCAGGGCGCTCACCACCGTGGGGGGATTATCCGTCCTCCTTTCCCCCTCCCTGTGGTGTGGCTGCTTGCTGAGCCAGCGGTGACTGTCTCCCTGCTTCCAGCTACAACCAGCTGTGCCGTTTCCCCTCTGTCCGGGGCTGTCCCGCGCAGTGAAAGCCACCAGTACTGCCATCTTACTGGGGCATCTGCACACTGGACTAAACTGTTCTTTATAAAATACTGATGTTATAAAATATTGTTTGGCACGACACTGTGTGCCGCGCATGGTGAGAAAGGCTGCACTTCAGAGCGCCTTCTGAGAGGAAGCGGGGTGGGCTCCATCTGGGTTGGAGCAGGGCCAGGGTATGGAGGGGTGGTTTTGCATGATGGTAGAAAACAAGGATTGTGGATCTAACTGCCTGGGCTGGACCTGGCCCTGACAATCAGGCTGTGTAATCTTGGGCAAGTTGCTTAGCCTCTCTGTGCTTTGGTTTCTTGATCTGTGAAATAATAACAATGATAATATTTGCATTTCATAAGCTTGCTGTGAGAATCAAGTGAGCGGATCAATTAGAGCACTGAGAACAGCAGCTGTCAGGCAGGGAGCATGATACAGGTGCTGCTTGCTCTCACCGTGGTTATTATTGTCCCTTTAGCTCTCAGGGAGCATGGACAGGGTCTGGGTCTGAGAACCTCTAAACAGTTTAATTATGTCATAGGATTATAATGTACATGTGTCATTATCTCTAACAGCCATGACTTGAGGAAAGTCTGTAGGCCCAGCTTTTACATGGGTCTCTTTCAAACCTCAGAAAGACTGTGAGTTGTTTCTATTTTTGTGTCCATTTTATAGATTATAAAACTGAGGTTAATAAACTGGCCCTGACTCATACACTTAGAAAATGTCAGAACCTGGATTCCAACCCAGTCATCGGGCCCAGGACACTTGACCATTGGGTGACGTGCCCCACTCTTTTCTCCAGGGGGTGGGAGAGACATCCCCATTCTTTATCTCACTTTGTCATCTGCTTCCCAAGTTCTGCTACCTGCTCTGCCCCAGGTCTCTCAAATGTTTGTGAATCCATTTTGTAAGTATCTCCCCAAACTGCCCCTTTTCAAGGACTTAGTCAAAGTCCAGCAGGGCAATGCTGGTGGGCCAGGCTGCTGGAGTTGTAATGCTCTCTTCCTTTAGCCTCATTTGTAGTTTGGAAGATGCTTAGTGGTTCTAGGTAAGTGGATCCCTAAAGGAAGGAGAGGAGAGGAAGGGTACAGTTGGGCTCCAGCTGGGCTCTAATTCTGTCTGTGCTGCAGATTTGTACTTGCTTAAGATCTTGACATGGAAAAGAGTCCAGCAAACATTACACCACAGAAGCTATATTTAGGCAGTTTTAACAGGATAGCATGGCTCCACTGTATCCCTTAGGGACCCACCCGGGGATACACATTAGTGATTAGCAAGGTCAAGTGTTACCTTGTTACTCCACAAGCAGGCAGTTGGAATAGCAGGGCTTCTTCTCAAAAATTAATTTCTGCATCAAGTTCACAAGAAACTCAGATACTTGACTTACTATTATTTTAATTTGAGAGCATTTACTGCAGCCTTAACTCACTGTCATATGACCTTCGCCTGCCTTGTAAGAGCCTCTGCCTCAGGAGTCATGTGAGTCACGTGCCACGTTGCTATGTCTGATGGAACCGTAGGCTCTCGTTTCTGCTTTGCAACGTCCTGTGCTTCCACAGTTCCCTACTTCTGTATTTCTTTTCTTCACATCTTCCTTCCCTACCCCCATTTTTTTCCCTAAAAGAAATAAATAAAACAGCTGTGAAGTTGCTTTAAAAGTTAAAGAGCTTTACGGACCTTTGGTGCCTGCAAAATACTGTGTGTCTTCATGCCTGTGGGGGGCCTTCAAGTGGTGGGAGGGTTATGTGTTGAGTACCTGTTAAATGCCAGGCAGTGCCTTAGGCCTCTTGGTATATATTTTATTGAATTCTCATAATGACCTTGCAAGACTGTTACTCTTATCCTTATTCCAAAAATGAGACTGTTCAGGCTTAGAAAGATTATGTATCTTGCCCTGAACCACACAGCAAGGAAATGGAGAATCTGGAAGTGTACTCACACCCTGAAATCTTTACTGTTTCCACCTTATTTTCCCTCCCCTTTCTAAGCTACAGTGCTGACCTATGGTGGGAAATAAGGAAGAATTATCCAATTCAGCTGATAAATGATACAAACTTGAATTTGGAGAAGCTCATGCTTGAGTTGTAATCCCAGATCCCCAGTCAAACTTCACGGGAGTCCTCCCTCCAGTTTAGCTCTGCCAGGGCCTCTGCTAGTCCCACTGCCCTCTACTTTGAACTCAGTAAGTTTCTGGAAAATATCTGTTTTATTGTCTCCAAAACTGGAATTTGGGACAGAAGTTTCTCTTAATAAGTCGGTTTATCACTGGACAGTGTAAGAATCGCTAATACTATGCAAATTTATGCAAAGCATCCATCTGCCTTCGAGGAGATTTAAAGTAAGATGGGGCCACACCTTCCAGATGGGTAGTCTGAATGGTCACTTCGATGTCCACATGGGGTGGGATGAGCCTTTTTCTTTGAGCCTCACTGAAACTTGTGGAGTTCAGAGTCCTTGACCCCATGCTAGGGTCTGGCTCTTTTGCAGTGTTTTCTGAAACACCGCCTCGGCCGTGAACAGACTGACCAAGGCCAGAGAGACAGCGCTATCATTTATCAATTGGAAAAACTGCTTACTGTGGACAGTCTTAGAGCTGTCAGACATTCAGAGACTTTGTTGCAGAAAGGCATGGGTTCACGTGAATCCAGGCAAAAGACATCAGCTGTTGATGCTAAGAAAGGTGAAAGCAGAGGGTAAAATTGAGGATAGTCACCAGTGGTGGCAAGAGAAACGTTTGAGGGGCTCTGTGCTCCATAATCTCCATCCGCCTCCCTAAACTATTTAAACAACAAACAGGCAAAAGGTGAAAATCATTCAACAACTCATTTTTTCGACCTTGTTACTCAAAGTGCGGTCGGCGGTCTGCAGACTATCAGCGTCACCTGGGAGCTTGTTAGAAAAGCAGCCGCTCGGGACCCGCCCCAGGTGTACTGAGTCAGAATCCTGCTCAGGTGGCTGCGCAGGCCCGCGCGGCTCGCTGAAGTGCGGGCGCCCGGCAGCCCTTGCGCGTCCCGGTCTGAGGCCTCCGCGCGCGGCCCCCGAGCACGGGAAACTAGAGGAAGCACCAAAAAAAAAAAGAAGAAAAAAGGTTAGACTTAATTTTATCACCCAGATTCTATTTTTATTTACCTTAGTGGGCTTTGCTGGTGACACTATGTTAAGGATAAGTGAATTAAGGGCCCAAAACTGAAACAGTGTTGTGAGGAGGTTTTCTCCGGGGAAAGCTGTGTTGTGCTTCCACCGAAACTAAGCAAGAGGAGGCAGTAGGGACCCAGAGGCTTAAAATGTGACCCTTGTGGGTAGAAGCGTGTGGTAGCTTGCTGGCTGCCACCCTGTCACCCATTCCCACTGGGAAAACAAAGGAGCCAGAGGGGGAGGATGGTGGGTGCTCTGGCGGAGGCTCAGAGCCGCTGCCCTGGCCGCGTGACCTTGCTTCCCCGCTGATGCGCTGCGCGTCCTGGGGACTAGGTGTGGGACCAATGGCCGGGAATACTTTTAATGGGGTTCACCCAGGGTGAGGAGACCATGGCAGTAAAAGGCTGTGAGGTAACATGGGTGGGGTTGGGCGTGGGATGGGGCGGGGAATAGGGGGCAGACGCTGAGGGTGTTTGGGAATGGGCGGCCAGGTGAGAGGCGTTGCTGCGCAGATGGGGTTGCAGTCAGACCTCGAAGGGCGTCTCCAGGGAACCCATAAAGATGCCCACAATGGAAATGTCAGCTCTAAGTGTCCAACACCAGAAAGAACGGCGCAGTCTTACTGTAACATTTGTCAAGTAGGAGTTTTCTCGCCCCTTTCTTTCTTTCCTCTTACAGCTTCAGACCTGGGTGGGACACAGGTTGGAAATAGCCGATAATTTCTGGGAGAGAGAATTTAAAACAGAAGATGTTAACCAGACTCCCCTCCCCTGAGGTGGGGGAGAGGCTTGCTGCTGGTCCAGCGTAGGGGAGGGCTGTGGGTGGGAGACATTTGAAGGATGACTGATCTGTTGATTACTGTATCTGACTAGGCACTTTGAAATACTGAATTGGGATTGCAGTTGGGATTTTAGATGCTGGCACATTGTCTAAGCATGACTGCAGATTTAAGAGAGGGACCAGAATGGGCTTAAAGAGATAGTGGGGAAAAAAAGGTTTTGTGATTAAACCCCACAAATTCTCCATATTCATTGTGCCAGTTACAGTGAAAAATTAGCAGAAAAAGAAATGCCAGTAAGTTCAGAGCAGAATTAGCTAGAAGATGACTTGGTGCGACGCAGCCTTTGATTATTTTTGTCAGTGCCTGGAAACACATTTTTTATGGAACGACCAAACTGCGTAGGGATGGCCAGGGCCTTGTGCATCAGTGTTTACCAGGGAGTGGTCATTTTAAGGGATACAGAGAGAAGTCACTTTCAAATAATAAGACTTAAACATTTGTTTTACTATATTATATTAATCAGAATAAACTAAATGCTGTGAAACTTGCTCAAAATCAAAGTGAATTCAGACAGTAAAAGGCTATTTTTCACCTCCCTTCATTATCCAGCGTGGGCTTTGGCGGGGGTGGCTCCTCTGTTTCATAGTCATTCAGGGACTCAGACTCTTTCTGTTGGCAGCTTTAGGTTCCTCTGGTCTTGGAGTCGGCTTCCTTCAGCCACAGATGGACAAAGAGAGGGCATTCAGGATCACGGAAGGTGCCATGAGTCACCTCTATTTACATTCCATTAGCTAGAGTCTGTTGTGTGACCCCACCTAACTTCAAGGGGTGCTGGGAAATGAGTAGTAGCTGTGTGACCAGGAGGCAGAGGAAATGGGGTGGGGGAGGGACTCCACACTGTCTGTCTTCTCGGATACTTTATGAAAAGACCAGTCCATCAAAGCCCTGATTTCACAGACACAGTATTACTGCTTGGGTTAAAACTAAAGCGGTAGAGCCAAGAACTGTAATTCATTTTCTGCTGACCACATGAATCACTTGAAGGCAGGTTCCTGTGGGGAAAGAGATGGGGTGGGCAGTAAAAATCACTACAGATAGGGACATTGAAGAATGTGGTGGGGAAAAATGCCATTATGAAAACTCAGAGTGATCCAAGTCTATTCAACCTGTGTAGCTTTCTGCTTAGGTCATAGCAAAAGAGGAGCAAAAATGAATTAAAACACTCTTTCCCTTCAGGACATTTTGCTCTAATTAATAAAAGCTTCATTTTTGTTGTTGGTTTACCATTAACAGTTATTTCTTGCAAGAGAAAAATAGAATTTTCTGGAGTGGATTTGTATGAATCCCTGGTTATTCTTTATTTCATTTTCATTTTTAAATTTAAAATTTATTATTGACTGATTATTTACAGTTACTTCTTGTGCAAGAAAGAACTTTTAGGTGTAAATTTTTGTTACTCAATTTATGCTTTGCGTTTCATTTTTGGTTTATATTGCGAGAGTCTTTTCTTTTCACTGCCTTTGTCTTTATGGTCACTTTCTGTATTTGCGGTGGGTCAGAACTGACTTTGAGCCAGGACACCTGGAGCGGAGTCCAGTCTGCCCCTCATTAGCTGCCTGACTTTGAGCAAATTTCCTACTCTCTCCGTGTCTCCGTTTTTCTCATTTAAAAAATGACAGCGATAACAGTACCTACCTCATAAGACTGTGAGAGAATTCAGTAAGTTAAAATTTAGAAAGCGCCTATAATGTTGTCTGGCATATATAAGCCCTGTGTATGTTTTTGGTGTTAATCTTTGACAAGTGATACTCATTTTCCTTTTGCAGTAGTTTTTACTTGAGAGTGAAAAACAAGGAGCCTTTCAAAAGAGAAACATTAATAAATAATAGCACAAGTCGTGGTGGACTGCAGTGGCTGAAACTGTGATGTTGGTAGGCAGATCAAGTGTGGACTCACTGTCTCATGTGATGATTGATCGCTTTCTTATAAATCAAGCAGTAGACTGGACTTAGAGATTTCGCAGATCAGTCAGCAGTGAATGAAAGCCCTTTCCTGAGAGTAAGTGTAGTTATTTGCCGTACTTATTATTGGAACAAAACTACCCTTAAACTGAAGAGGCTTGGTTTCTGGACAAGCTGAGGTATAAAACAGTGCAAAGACAAGGACCAGTTATCTCCTGTTTACTGTCAGAAGCCACAAGGAAGCGAGGCTTTGGCTATACAGGCCTCCTGCATTGCTAACAGCTGTGAACACCTTAGTTAGGCAGAGCCGCCCTGCCGCCCCAGGTGCTACTGGCTGGGGCAGAAATCTCCTGGAGGAGGAGGAGGAGGAGGAGGAGGATGTTGCCTACCCAGGGTAGACGCTGGGCATATGGAGGAGCAGAGGGAACTTGTGCTCCACATGAGCAGGTGCACTTCCAGGAGAAAGAAGAGTAGAAGTCACCAGTCCCCGTTGTCACTTCCTCAGGGATCAAGAGTGTGCATAGGAAAAATTTCTTTTCACGGAGGGGAAACGCTGTCTGTCTCTAATAAAGCCCTAAACTGTTAGGGTGCTGTCTTGTTTGGTCTCCTTTGTAATCTTATGACTTACAATGTGTGCACTACTCTTCCTATTATGAATTAACTACGTGTGACATCACTCACTGAAGTCTCCTCCACAGGTTTATTGTTCTTCCACTAATCCTGGTGCGGTCTGCTTCTCCACCCACAGACAGCTAGGGGCACCTTAAGGTATTTTCTCTTTATGGGAATTAAAAACTGTAGTGGAGCCTCTGCTTTAAAAAAAGGAATCAATTCATGGATGATCTTAGTTGCTATGGTGTAACTAGTGTGTGTGTGTTGGAATAGATAAGAGGTAATTTTCCTACGTCTTGGCACTTGTAAATCATAAGAGAATTTATATATTAAGCAAACTCCTGAAATTGTTCCTGAACCTTCCTAGAAATTTAGGTAAATCATTGAAGTGGGACATAGTAGTCTTCTATTGTTAATTATACAAAATGCTGCCAATAATCTATTCTCCATATCTTTTAAAGATTTGCTTGTTTACTTATGACATGAGTATTAATTTTTAATGTTTCTAAATTTTCAGTGCACAAAATTATCAACTAGTAATAGCATGTGTAATTTCCTAAAGCTGAAAAAAACAATAGCATAGTTATTTATGCTTGTTCTGTTAAACTTATCATTATCAGACAATGAAATAGCATGTCATATTTTTACAAACTGTTTAACAATAGTTATCAGTAGCAATTCCTCACAAAGCCGGGGAAGTAGTTTTTTTTTTTTTTTCTTTTTAGAAGTTTGCTACGGAAATGAAAACACTATTCCTGTTTACAAAATTACTTTTGTAACATGGAAGTTTTAACTTAAAAAAGGAGACACTGTCTTTATTTAGGACAGTGGTAAGATTTATTTTCAGGATTCCAATGACACACTCAGAAACATCCATAAATTGTTAAGTATCTAGCACGATCATATTTTACTCTGTGTAGCCTTAGGAAAATGATTCCACACTGCTATTTTCTACTTGTCTTTGAAAAAAATAGAGATCATAATAGTCTCTTAGTGTCTTTGCTCTCTGGAATAGAGTATGCTAATTATTCTTTTGAGATAATAATGTGTATAATTTATTTGAATATAACTTTTGAGGTAGGCCAGTTCATTCTGTTGCAATAATTACAAATTTGGAGATATGATTGGTGTGTCTTTAGGACATGGTATTCCCATGTCCTGTGTAATCCCAAAATGTCCCTGGTTTTGCAATGATAAAATGTCAGCTTCATTTTTAATGACCATGTTGTAAGGCACTGTCAACTCTCGTAGATACTGTGTGATTTCACTGGTTAACATTAGGCTTAAAACAAACGCAGCTGTAGTTTTAGGTGTGGGGCCAAATATTTATGTTGTTGGTAATTAACAAAACTTTTGAAGATTAAATATAAATACATAAATTCTATTGCAATATTAGTTTGCATTTCCCCTTTTTTGGTAAGGAAGTGGAATAAGACAGAATAAAGTATACCAAAAAGGAAAACAATATTTTAAAAGAATAAAGTTGTAATTTAGGAAAAGTAATTTCAAAAGATTTTATTTGAATAATGTATTTTCAATACCAAAAATGTGGATGATGTAGTAAAAAAGAAAAAGTTACTCACTCAAATGTTCTATCACTTAAAGACAATGTGTTAACAATTCTGAGAATACTCCAAATCGGGTTTTCTAGTGCACTTTCTTTTTACATTGTTATGATTGTACTATAAATACTGTTTTGTGGTGCTGCTTGTTTGGTATAATATTACAGCATAAGCAATTTATAGATTGTCACAAACTTTTGTTTTCATTGGCTATATAATCTATTATCAAATGGTATAAAATAACAGATAACTCACTCTTAGTGTGATTGGTGTTCTGATATTTACTGAATTTGGGGGAGTTTATCCTCTGTTTCATTTATTCTCTGGCCCTCTCTGCTCAGTCTGCTAAAGAAAACTAAGGCTTTGGTGCATTTACTGTAAAAGTTCTAAAGTTACCTGAGCAGCATTTCTGTCTCCGACAGAAAGAGCAGCATGGAACTCAGATGCAACATGGTAACTGCATTATTATAAGAAAAATAAATGTGCACATTTCTCTGTGAAGTTGATTTGTTTACACTCAGTAGCTTCTGGATCCTAGGAGAAACTGAAACATTGTCTCTTGAGAAGGTGTGTGCTTTGGGCAACAAAAACTAAAATGAACTAGTGGGACTACCTTAAACTGAAGAGCTTTTGCACAGCAAAGAAAACAATCAATTGAAAAGGCAACCTAAAAAATGGGGAAAATATTAAAAAACCATGTCTAATAAGAGATTATTATATAAAAAACATAAATAACTCATACAACAACAGCAAAAAAGCAAATAATCCAACTTATTGGATAAAGAATCTGAATAGACATTTTTCCAAAGACATATAAATAGCCAACAGGTATATAAAAAGATGCTCAGCATCACTAATCATCAGGGAAATGCAAATCAAAACCACAATAAGATATCACCTCACACCTCTTAGAATGGCTATTATCGAAAAGACAAGAAATAACAAATTTTGGAGAAGTTGTGGAGAAACGGGAACACTTGTGTACTATTTATTGGTGGAAATGTAGGTGTAGTCAGTATGGAAACAGTATGGTGGTTCCTCAAAAAATTACAAATAGAGCTACCATATGATCCAGCAATCCTACTCTAGATATATATTAGAAGTAACTGAAATCAGTATTTCAGAAAGGTACCTCCATGAGCATGTTCATTGCAGTATTATTCATAATAGTCAAGATACAGAAACAACCTAAGTGTCTGTCAATGGATGAATGGATAAAAATGTGGTATATAAATACAATGGAATACTATTCAGCCATGAGAAGGAAGGAAATCTTGCCGTTTGTGACATGGATGGACCTTGAGGGCATTATGTTAAGTGAGGTAAGTCCAACAAAGAAAGACAAATATTGTATGATCTTATTTAAATGTGGAATCTAAAAAAGTCAGACTCATAAAAACAGAGTAGAATGGTGGTTACCAGAGGCTGGTGGGTGGAGGAATTGGTGAGATGTTTAGGATGATGGTTACAGCTAGTAGATAAGTATAGTGAATATAGTCAACAATACAGAATTATAAACTTCCAAGTTGCTCAGAGACTAGATATTAATTGTTCTCATCACAAAAAGAAATGGTAACTGTGTAATATGATCGAGGCATTAGCTACCCACTTAGGGAGGAATCATACTGCACAATATAAATGTATCAAACCAACATGTACACCTTAAACTTATACAATGTTACATGTCAATTACATCTCAATTAAAAAAATTTAAACCCCATTTACAAAGGAAAAAAAAAGTATGTGTACTTGACAGTCCCACAGCTTATGTAAATGTCTGCAGTATCCCCAGGCTTAGTACAATGTGAAGACAGTATGTGGTAATTTCTGAAAACCAGTTAATCTAAATGAAGTTTCAGGAGTTTTTAGATTTTTCCATAATTTTAGCTGTTTTCTAATAAAAATTTAATTTTGTTATTAAGCTACCCACTTAGGATTGTTAATTAGGATCCTTTTAAGTTGAGAGTAGAAGGTCCTGTTGTGATTTGTGTGCAGTTTTCAAAATGATGTTACTGTCATTTTTACCCATTTGTGACCATGTTGGAGGCACTTGGGTCCAGGTTCTGTGATTCCTATATGGACAGTTAGGTGTTTATCCTCTCATGTTCTCTAGGTGTTTTCTTCGTTCTCCACATGTTCTTCCCTTGCAGGATTTATCAGTCAGGTTTTCTTGTTAACGATGCTATGTAATGACCTCAAAATCTCAGAGGGTTATGACAATGTACTTTTCCTTGCTCATGCGTCGATGGTGTTCCCCTGGACTCAGTTAGCATCAGATTGTATTCAGGACTGCTCCGTGCGTCTCTTTCAGGGTTCAGGCTGAGTGAACAGTGGCTACTTGTAGTGTATTTTCTTGTGGCAATGATAGAAGTGCAGGAAGGCAGTCCAGATGCACACATTTCAAGTCTGCTTGTAGTACCTTTATTAATATCCCATTGACAAAAGTGAGTTGCATGGACAAGTCTAGGGTCTAGGGGTGGGGCAGTATATTCCACATATGATCAGAATGTGGCAAGAACATAAACTACTACTCCAGGAGAGTGACAAATTGAGACCAATAATTATATTGACTACACAGTGTTTAATATGTTATACTTGAGGCTTAGGTATTTTTTCCCCTCTATTGGTTTCCATTTTTATAAGGCAATTGGTCTTTTCTTGCATTTTTAAGTGACTTTTTCGTCATAGACTCTTTCTTCCAGATAGCTTTACGTAAGTTTTTTGGGCATGGAATACTTTGCTGCTACTCCTCATAGAATGTTTGTGTTGAAAGGTGCCTTAGTGTTTCAGTTCTGTCATTTAGTAGATCAGAAAACTGAAGTCCAGAGAGGTTAGATGACTGACGTAAGAACACATGGCTAGCCAGTGACAATGTATTTTAATGTGCAGGGTGAGGAGCAGGACATACTAAAGTTCCTTTTTCCTTTTGACCCTTACGTCCTACCTCATTCCGTGCCAGTTCCCAGTGCCCCTTCCCAGGAGGCATCCAGCTGGCCTGCCTACACTGGAAATAATAAAGCCAGAATAATAGATGGCCTGGGGCAGGCAGAGCATGAGTGAGTCCTGCCCGCAAATTGGCTGGCAGGCAGCATCTACCCCCGCCCTCCCCTCTTTCCCCAGCAGACGTCACAGAGCACCCAACTGCTGGGCTCTGCACGAGAGGCACAGATCTTCTGAATGCCAGGTTAACAATCTCAGTGAGGACGTGTGTTGAAATGGTCTTATGAATCCTTGCAATTGCTGGGAGATTGTAGCAAGATATTTTGTGTGGAAATTTGGGTGTGGTTTGGAAAGCCTTTCTGTGTGGGAAAGAGTCAGGAAATTAGGAAGATGGAGATGATTTGTGTAGGTGTAAGTGTACATGAATGTGCTTCCATATTTTAACTGAGCAGCAAGAACACATCTACCTTGTCAGTGTGAATAAAATTGTTAATAGTTTCATTTGCGTCGCCTATCCTTTGAGATTCCCAGTGAAACTGAGTACTTCATCAACATCAGATAATGTTTTTTAACTGTGTGTGTGTTTGTGCGTGTGTGTGTGTAAGCCCCTCAGCTTGATGCTTAACTGCTTCATTGGCTTCCTTCCATCTGCTGTGGCCAGGAGCCAGCTGTGTCTACTTATTTCATTCTGCACATATGGTGCTTTAGAATGACACTATTTACATGAAAGAAAAAAAAAAACACCAGTTTTTGGAAGAACCAAAATTCAGTTGGTTGTTTTTCCGCTGTCTGAGAGGTTCCTTCCATTACCAATCTGTTCTTAATGCTTCTGTTTATGTTTTTGATATGTTACATTGATGTCAATTTGAAACAGTTTGCATAGATAAGAGGATGATACTTCTCAACATTTCTAACTTGGACTGAAAAAAAAAAGTTACATAAAAATTAAAATTCCCAGATCAGAATTAGTTTATTCTGCAGTTGAGGTGATCCAGAAAAGGCTTGAGAACCTGATTAAAATAACAAATGATGACTGTCAAAAATGAAAACCTGCAATACAAGGGTAGAGACTTTTACTCTGCAGAAATACAAAGCTAAATATTTTTATTATAATTTTATAATTACAAGTTCACTGCAGAAATACCTTTATACTATAATTTGTGTGTCATTTTCAATACTGTCATTGTTTAGAAATCGACTGCATGTTTTCTTGTGTTCCTTTTTCAAAGGGGTGAGATTTGGTCTTTTCCATCGAGTGGCTTCTAGCCCAGTTGATTTCTGAGTGACTTTCCTGCTGCTGTTCCTCACAGGATCTGTAGTGCTGTGTCATGGATGATTTGAGATTTGTTATTGTATTGGATCACCACATGGCCAGATGGTTAAGTGACTAGAATGTGTAAAGTTGGCCAGAAACCTTGATGACTTCACTGTGGTCAGCTGGGTCATTGAGAGTAAACATAGTGGCAGGCAAGCTCTTGAATCTTTTTTTTTCCTTTTCTTCTTGAGGCCTCAGTGAATGCTTCATAAAAGAATGAAGTCTTTGAGCTTCTTTTATTTATTTATTTTTTGGAGGGGGAGGGGTAATTAGGTTTATGTATTTGGCTTTAGAGGAGGTACTGGGGTTGAACCCAGGACCTCATGCATGCTGCGCATGCGCTCTACCACTTGAACTATACCCCCCCCCCCCCCGTGAACTTCTTTTAGATTACCTGAGAGAAACTTGAGGGCTGAGTACACACATGAAAACCATGGACAAAATATGTAAGTTTGTTTGCCAAGATTTTTCTATTGATCCAAACCTGGCAGATACTCTAAACTGTATCCATACATCCAAACTGACTAGGGAAGGATATGGTTACATTTAATGGAAATATTAACAACTAACATTTATTGAGCACTTAACAAAATGCCAAGATCTTGATAAGCATACATTATCTCATTTAAATCCTGGTAACAACCCTCTGAGGCAAGGAGCTCATTTTCTCTGTTAACACATGAGGGAAGTTTGATTTCCAGAAATAAAGCAACTTGCTCCAGGTTATACAGCTAGTGAGTAGTGGAACATGAATTCAAAACCCAGTTCTCTGAATTCCACCAATATGTTCAAGACTTCTGGTCTTTTCATTAACCTCTGATGCCAAAAAGTATGATAGTTGAATCCTTAAAAGGTCACTTTTTTCAGAAGTATGTTTCATCTGTGCATCTGAAGCACACAATCTTGACAAGTTTTATTTATATATTTGAAGGGTACTGCAGTCGTAACATTTTCAGAACGTGCCCAAAGAGGCCTTTTTGTCCCGGGTGCAGTGGCCAGAATGATGATGAAATGGGAAGTCTTAATAAAGTCCAAGCCCAAAGGGTGAGTTACAGTGGACCAAGTGGACCCACAGATCTGGTGACATGGTCCTGGCTGCTGTAAAGAAGAAAGCTGGAAAAGAATGTTTGTGAAATGAGCAGAGAAAAAGAGAAACAAATGTGATTTTTCTCAGATACACCTTTCTCACTATTAACTGCATTGTGTTCTGTTAATCAGAGCTCCCTGCACATGTTCTTGGGATGTGGGAAGTTTAGCAGTAGATGGGCCTGTAGAGAATTCTCTTCCCTGATTTTCAGACAACTTCTATTTTTTTAAAGTAATTTCTATACCTTGGTTTTGTTGGGTGCTTTAAAAATAAAAAACAGCAATTTTTAAACTATGGCCTCGTTTCATCTTCGGGGAGAGCAGGCAGAGGAGTTTCACACTGAAGTGGCTGGGTCATCTAGCACCAAGGAGGGAAGAACGTGCCCTAGGCCAGGAGTCAGGGAGCTGCCAGCAATGTCGTCTAGGTTAAATCGTCACATCTGGCATCAACACAGAAATATTTCATGTTGTGTAATAATGCAGGCAACTGAGGCCTAATTTTTCAATCATCAGAACATTTAAACTACTTGCAATCATTTGGCTAAATATGATTGACTCCCATAAATTAATCATTTTGATTACATTTCTAATCAATGTTTTTCTAGTTACTCTGCTGGTGCTAGGGATGGTGAAACTGACCTTGATAACCGAAGGTAGTTTGATAAACATTTGTTACTTTGTTACTCTCTCATGCACAGGTGACCTCTCAAAGATTACTGGGGTTTATTGGTTTTACTTGAATTGCTTTGTCTTCAGAACTCTGTTCTTTTTAAGATTTTCGTCTTTCAATCCTTAGGGAAGATGGGTTCTGGGAAATTTGTTTCCTGGTGGCATGAGCTGAACACATGGCTTCTGTGACTAGTGCTACTGATTTCTCAGGGCCCAGAGGTAGTACTGGCTTCTGAGAAACCCCTTTAGAGACTCTGGGACAACACGACAGTGAGAATATGAAATCTGCTGTCACAAAGTAACTGGCGATTGCCACAGACACATAAGGAATTGTTAGTCATTTTCACCTGTCAGGTCATGTTAGGGGGATTGTTTTCCTAGAGGCTCTTTTGCCATAATTTCTATTAAGAAAAGACAATTCTTTACACAAGCTATTTTTTTTTAAGTTGAGTAACCAGCATCAGTGGTGGAAAAGCTATTGCTAAATATGCTAGGCTGGCTTTCCTAATAAAAAGTGTCCCTAACTGTGGCAGAGAGGAAAGGCACAAGCCTTGGAAATGTTGCAGAAAAATGTGTTACAGCTCAGTTGTGACAGCAACCTGGAGCTGGGTGAGAGACCAAGCAGCACTCGGAGAGTTGGAGAACTCAGGTTTATTACATCAGCAGGCCCAGAGGAGGTAGCACTTCAAGCTCTGGACCCCATCTGTAGAACCCCACCTGTACACAGGCCTTTTATAGGCTGCCACTTTTACACTTTGCAACATCATATGCAAATAAAGTACAACCGAAGTTGACCAACCAGGAACAAGCTTTGTAGAAATAGACCAATCAGGAGTGAGCTCCATGCAAATAAAGTACTACAAATGGGCCAATCAGAAGTTAGGGAAGTGGACCAATCAGAAGTGAGAGTAATAACCAATCAGGAGTGAAGGAAATAACCAATCAGAAGTGAGCTCAGGGAACCAATAGAATTCTAGGTGTAGTTAGCCGCTTTAGAGGCAAAAAGTGAGAGAGAGCCTCTGGGCCAGGGAACCAGACGGTGCTGGGAGGAGAGCAGCAGCCCTGCCTAGGGGTCCTGCCGGTCTTTTTATGGGGCTTCCCACTTCAATAGAAGGCACACATGGATGTGAATGCTGGCTTCCTCTTTTACTAACTCTAAGGCTTTCTGGTTACTGGCTTCGTCCTGTACTCACTGTAAGACCTCAACAGGGTTGCTGCCTGTTGTCTCATCTGTATCAACCCTCCCTGCAGGGTTGGTAGGTTATTTATGGTGTATGTGTACAATGTATATGCCTAGTCCACAGTGAGTGCTCAGTAAAACTAGTTGATATTTAACATACGCGATTGTCTTCAAGGAGGACAGTTATCTTCAGGGAAGCACAAATGGTCTGGTTTTCATCCCAGAAATTACTGCTTGAATTTGGCTTTGAATATTACATTTACTTACATGATCTGGAAGAAAAATAATGAGAAAAATGTCCCCCATCCTGGTAGTTCACTGTTGGTGGCATTTTGCTTCCTGACATTGAAAAAGGTGGCTGAGAGCATGTGTAGTAGAGCGTGTTGCATAAACCTCAAGTGCGTTTCTTTAGTTTTGCAACACAGTTTTTCCTATTTCTATGTGTAATTACAGGGATAGCTAGCGATTGGAGAAGGGGTTATAAAGCCAAAGACAGCGCATGCTATGCGAAGTGAAATTAATTATGAGACCGTACTGTGTAGCACAGGTGCACCTAGAAAAACATAATTACATAATTTTAAAACTACTGGACAGTTGTATAAAGTGACAATCTGTAATTTCAGGAAAACAGTAGGTAGCAGGATTTATGTATATGGAACTAACCTTTAGCCTTCTGTTCTATGTTGATGAGAAATATCCCCCTACCAGTTTCTCTACACATGTTACTGCAGTATTTGTGCAATTCCATACGGTTTCATAGCACCTTTGGTCTGAAGTGACTTGCAGGCTGGGAAGCATGTTTTCAGCCCCACTCATGGGAAGCCAGAGGAGTCTGAGATTGCTCGTTAGAAATTGGTTTCTAGAGTTACCAAATGGAACTATGGGTTATGGACACAAATGGAAGTGAAGGGGGTGAGGTGAGGTTTCCAGTCAGGTAAGTTTGCTATTAATAAGTGCAGAGTGAGGGAAAAAAATCTGATGTAATCTGACTTGGAGAAGCTAAAGCTGGGAGCAAAGTCATTAGAAGAATGTGAGATAGAATTACACTCTCCAGAAGACTCCATTGATGCTATAAAAGCAGTTGGAGGCCCTGAAATGACACTGAAATTGTTTATGAAATGTGGAGTAATCCGTGAGGAAGCCATGGGGGGAGAGCCTGATTTGAGATTTAAAGTTGGCTGGTGAAGTTTTGAGCATGTGAAAAACTAGCGCCTCTGTTTTTCACACTAAGAAATTTGAAGTGAAGAAATCCTATCCCCTAGAGTATGCAGGACAAAACAGTTTTTGGTTTCGGTCTTTCCCATGGCTTTATTTTAATTTTATTTTTAAAATTGAAGTATAGTCTGACTTCCCATGGTTGTAAATGCACCATTGTAGGCACAACAACCAGATTTTACTATTCTGTACTGTGACCTACAGGATAATAAGTTGGCCTGAAAGTTCCAAGCGTTCAGTGGATTGTGAAGCATCCCAGGACTCATATTCATTTGCTGGCCATGGAGAAGGTACCTAAGAGATGTGACATGACAGTCCTTGTTGGTCACATATATGCAAATTCTCTTCCCATTAGCCCTACCCGGTGCCAGGTTCCCCCACTTCAGTTTGGGGTGCTTGGAGAGCTTGCAAGGAAGAGAGAGACTTAACCCAAGAGGTTAGGGTGGTCTTGGCCTTTTTTCAGCGCTGTTACAGAATCTCTAAGCACCCAGGCAGCACCGGATCAGGTACCCTTAGTCCATGTTTCTGTAATTTTCACAGGGGTCTCGTAGTGGGTGATGACATGGCCCTTCCAGCACCGGCTTAGTTATTCTGGTTGAGTGCCTGCCTGCCTGCCCTTGAGGTTCTGTGCAGCCTTTGTTCAGAGGTGATGTTTCTTACTAGAATCCACGAATTCACCTTCCAAAATGAAAAGGGTGGGTTTCTATTCGCTAAATGTTAAAAGAAATAGGTAACATGTTGGATGTGTGACACCGAAATTATGGAATTATTTTATGAAGTTTGGCCTGATTGCATCTGCTTGTTATTTCTGTGGAAGGATGTTGAACATTCTGGCGTGTACTCTTGAGAGCATAAATTCACCTGGTTTGCATAGAGGCCCTCTGAAGGAAAGCATGCACATTAGGTCCTATGACTGAGCTCAAAGAAACCATGAAATAAAGGATGGGTGTCTGGCCCTGTGGGTGAGTTGGGCCCATGACTGTTCTTGCTAATGGAAGCCCAGCTGGGCTGCTAGAATCTATTATGAAGTATGGAGGCAGGGCAGCAGAATGGCTTGGGAGGAAACGTTGTGGGTTGTTCCTGCCAGGGTTGCTCTGAAGTATTAGGGCTGATGTCAGTATTCTTGGGATGGTTTAGCTGCCCTCCTCTCTGAAGTCAGGGGTGATATTTTCTACAAACTTAGGATTCTTTGGAGTAACTGGAAAATGAGAACCAAGTCTCTTTCTTCTAGAAGTATCTGCATGGTTGAGATACTTAGTTTCTTTTTCCCTCTGTATAATTTATGGTGACTGCAGAACCAAACAAATGGAGAAAAATTGTGATAAGCCATCGATGCAGAGAGATGCTTTGAGAATTTTAGGAGGGTTTCATGGGGGATTGACTACTGCATGAGCATTGCTGACCAAAAATAAAAAGTTAACTTTGTGAATCCCCTTCCCCAGTTCATTTCACTGTTTACTGTTCTATGGGCCTTGTTGTTTTAAAGTTTTAGAGAACATCACTCCATTGTTGGGGAGATGTTTCTTCCTTTTCTTGCCTCTTTAACAAAAAAAAAAATAGGACTCTTGCTACATTCTCTTAGAAACAAGTTTCCTCTGGAGTTGGACTAAGACTCTAAATTGGGAAGGCAAATTTGTTTAAAAAATATGTCTATCCCTAAATCTTACTGGATAAATGGGAAAGCAGCATTTTAGTGTAGGTAAAGCCAACAGAATATCCTAAAGTATTCACTGTTTCACCCTTTTTTTTTTGGTATTGTCTTTGTCTGGTTTTGATATCAAGATAAAACTGACTTCACAAAGTGAGTTGGGAGGTGTTTGTTCATATTCTGTTTTCTGGAAGAGATTGTGTAAAATCAGTGTTAAATTTTTCTCTAAGTGCTTGGTAGAATTCTCCAGTGAAACCGTCGAGGCCTAAAGAGCTCTTTCTCTAGAGCTTTTAAATTATGAATCCAATTTCTTCAGTGGTAATAGGACTATTTGTATTATCTGTTTTATCCTGGTTATTAGTTTGTAATTTTCAAGGAATTGATCTATTTCTTCTAAGTTGTTGAACTTACGTGCATAAAGCTTCTGTTATGTCGCCCTTTTATCCTTGTAGTGGCTGTAGGATCAGCACTGAGAGTCTGCTTCATACTGATAACTGGTGACTTGGATCCTTTCTCTGTATTTTTGTCTGTCTTGCTAGAGGCTTATCCATTTTATTGATTTATTTTTAAAGAACCAACTTTTTGTTTCATTGATTTTTCTGTTTACCTATTTTCAATTTCATTTACTTCTGCTATTATCTTTGTTATTTCCGTCTTGTATACTTTGGGTTTATTTTGCTCTCCTTTTCTAGTTTCTTGATCCATTCAAGACCTTTCTGTGTTTCTAATGTAAGCTTTTTAGTACAGTAAATTACTCTCTCAGCACTGCTTTGCTGCATTCTCCATGTTTTGCTATGTTGTTTTATCATTTCTATTCTAAGTATTTTTAAAATTTCCTGTGAGACCTTCTTTTTGCCCCACGGATTATGTAAAAGTGTGTTGTTTCATTTCCACGCGTTCAAGGATTGGCCTTTTCTTTCTGTTACTGGTTTTTAGTTCAGTTCTACTTATGATCAGAGAATACACATTGTGGTCAGATTTCAGTTCTTTTAAATTTGTTAGGTTTGCCTTATGGCCATGGTCATGGACTATTTTAGTGAATGTTCTGTGGATGATTTAAAAAAATGTATTCTGCTGTTATTGACTATAGTACTTCATCTGTGGCCATTAAATCATGTCGGTTGATTGTGTTTTTCAGATCTTCTACATCTTTGCTGATTTTGTGTCTCATAGTTCAGTCAGTTGGTTAGAGGACAGTGTTAGGTCCCCAGCTGTAACTGTGGATTTGTCTTTCTCCTTTCAGCTCTGTCAGCTTTTGTGTCATGTTTTTTAAGGCTGTGTTGTTGGATGACTACACGTGTAAGATCAATATGTCTTCCTGGTGGACGGATCCTTCAGTCATTATGTAGTGCCCTTCTTTGTCTCTAATAATTTGCTTTTCTCTGAAGTCTGCCTTATTGGACATTAATATAGTCAGTCCTGCTCTTCAAAATTAATGTTTGCATGGTATACCTTTTCCTAACCTTTTACTTTTGACCTATATGTTGTTGAATTTAAAGTAAATTTCTTACAAACAGCATATAGATGAGTTGTGTTTTATTATCCACTCTGCCAGTCTTTTTTGATTGGTGTATTTAGGCTATTTATATTTGAAGTAATTATTAGTATGTTAGAACTTAAGTTGGGAAGGCAATTTTCATTTTTATTTTTTATCTAATATTCTCTTATTCTGCCTAAACTTTTTGCTGTACTAGAGCCTCTGTGAAGGGAAGAAGCTATTATCATAGGACCTTGGCCTCTCGAACCTGTGACTTCAAAGTAAATTTGAATTTCCTTATAAGTACCCAATCATCTGATTATCACGCACTGTGCTCACATGTGTCCCCCAGTTATTTCTAAGCTCTGTTGTGTGCTGTCTCATGCTCAGGAATGAGTTTCCATGCTTTTGGGCTCTTGCCTAACCTGCCTTGGCTGCCGGTGACTCTTACCATATCTCCACTGTGCTGCACACAACTATCTTTGGTTATGTCATTCTGAGCTAAGAGAAGGGAGTCCTGCTCTTCCTTTTGTCTTAAATGTGGGGCATGTTCTTCCCACCAGTTTCCTCCAGCAAAACAGTGACCAAGCCAAAACTTTCTGTGAACACCTGGTTAAGTTTTCAGAACTATGGGAGGGAAGGATAGCCATAGGGTAGCCAAAAATTACTACACAAAGTTGCAATTTCCTCAGAATACTGTTCATGACTGCCCTGAGTGCATGTGCACATTGTGTCCTGAATTAAGGGCATCTAGCCCAGGAGATACATAGAGGTTGAAATCTAGTCCACTCTCAGATCATCTTGTTTTGTGTTTTGGCTGGGGCTGCAACTACTTGGAAGGGTCTCCTTTTTAAAAATCACACAAAAGCAGTGTGTGGGTTTAAAGCGACCCTGGTGGGCCCTTGCTAATACCCCTCCCTACCCAACAACTGGCCTCATTCAGTGCCTCAGAAAGCGCTACCGCCCATTGTCCAGAGAGCCCTGGGCAACCAGATCTTTGTTAGGTTTAAATCTGTTGCTGCCTGTAAGTTCTCAGACTTTTAAAGACCATACTCTTCTTTCTATCAAACACATTGACAAAAAAATATATACCACGTTAATTTAATATTAACTGAATGAAAGGATTTTTGTAAGTTTCCTTTGGAAATTATTTGCAACTCATTTAATTTATAATTGGCAATGATTTCTTGGCAATTGTACATGTTCGAGAATTCTTGCAAAATGAGATAATCTGACCAATTAATTATTTCCAAATGTAATCACATTTTAATGAATGGTAATTTTAACAATTAGTGCTGTTGACACAATGTTACATTTTGTAAGCATTTAATTAAACATCTATTATTATTGATTTAGCAGTTTTCTTATTTTAGAGCCAATAATTTCCCCCAAACTTTCAAACATTTTTATACATACAATTTAAAATGCTTGTGTCTGCGGTTCCCAGTGCAGAATGGGCTTTGTGGGCAACTGCCTCACAGTCCAGATCTGACTGCTAAGATCCTGGAGAGAGGTTATCTTTACCTCATCTGTACGGCCTGCTTTGCTTTTGTTTTGTTTTTGATTGAACTATAGTTATAGTTAATTTACAATGTCGTATTAGTTTCTGATATACAGCATAGTGATTCAGTCATATATATATAATCTCATTTTTTTCATTATAGATTATTATACGATATTGACTGTAGTTCCCTGGGCTATACCCTAGGACCTTGTTGTCAATCTGTTTTATAAATAGTAGTTTGTATCTGCTAATCCCCAAATCCTAATTTATACCACCCCTACTTTCCCCTTTGGTAATCGTAAGTTTATTTTCTATGTCTGTGAGTCTGTTACTGTTTTGTAAATAAATTCATTTGTATCATTTTTTAGATTCCACATATAAATGATATCATATAATATTTGTCTTTCTCTGTCTGACTTACTTCACTTAGTATGATAATCCCTAGGTCCATCCATGTTGCTGCAAATGACATTATTTTATTCTTTTTTATGCTTGAATAGTATTCCATTGTATGTATACACCACAACTTCTTTATCCAGTCATCTGACGATGCACATTTAGGTTGCTTCCATGTCCTGGCTGTTGTAAATAGTGCTGCTCTGAACATTGGGGTGCGTGATTCTAGATCCAGTTTATCAACTCTTTGAGGTCAGGGACATAGCCTGTCACCAATGCCTAGAATAGTGCCTGGCACATAGTTGGCACACAGTACATATTTGTACATATTTAAATAGTTTTATAATAGTCATTTAAAATATTCCTGAGGATTTCTGGTAATTTTTTTTCCTTTTAAAAATGGTTTCAAGTTTGAGAATCACTGCTTTAAAGATAATATTACCTACAAAGCTATCACTCTGCTCACCTATAAGACAAAACTTTGCATTGTTATATGGAACCTCGGCTCCTTGGAGTGGCAGGCTCAAAACCTCCCAGTTTTTAGAAAGGCGTCTTTACAATACTTTGGCCTAACTGAAAGTCCATTGGCTTTCCTAGCTCTAAACCAAAAGTTCATTTACCACAAAGGATAATCAAATGTCTACAGTTTCCTAAAGTGGCATCAAACCATTTGCAACCTTTAAATGGTACATTTTTCAGTTTTCACTTGTGTAGGGCTTTAAAAAAACCCTAGAACTCAATAATAGTCAGGGTCACTTTGACAAAAAGGCAATTTAGAATTCTTGAAAAGAGGGGAAAGTTTAAGTTAAGAAATGCTTCAAAGACTTCTCATTAATTTCAAATATTTATGCTGAAAATTACTGTTCTGTACATGAGCTATGAACTTGTAGCTTCTTTAGATCATGTCCAAGAGGACGATTTGAAACAGCTAGAATTTTAGTTTACTTTTGCTTATTCACAATGATTTAGGTAGATCAACTTGCAGATGAGATAAAGTAAGAGAGTCTTGTTCTTAGAACCACGTGGTAGGAAGACCAGAAGGATATGTGTTTTAGTCATCCATTGCCCCATGACAAACCATCCTAAAGTCTAGTGACTTAAAATAACAATTTATTATTACTCTTATGACTTTGCGGGTTGACTGGGTTTGGCTGGGAGATACTTGCTTGTGATCTCTCATGCAATTTTGTTCAAATAGGAGTGGGGTAGGGCTGGAGTCATTTGAAGGCTCAGACAGGTAAACAACAAAATGACTCAGTTACATGACTGACAATTGGCTGGGAACTCTCTTAAAGCAATTGACTAGAGTTATTGACATGTAGCCTCTCCATGTGGCTTGTGCTTCTGGGTACATAGTGGCTGGGTTCTCAATAGGAGCATCCCAATAGTAAGTGTTCCAAGACTTCTTATGCCCTAACCCCAAAATCACAGAATGTTACTTCCTCCATGTTCTGTTGGTGAGGTGAGTCACTAAGACCGGCCTAGGTTCAATGGAAGGGTAATTAGATACCACCTCTTGATAAGAGTGTGCCAAGGTTACATTCCAAAGTAGTAAATAAGATGAGAAATAGCATTGTGTCTGTTGAGATAACTTCCTTTGGAAAATACAAGTTACAGTAGCATGGAATGATAGAGAAGATGTGTATTCAGAAAGTGGTATCATTGACCATTAAAGGATTATAAATCTGTACTTCGCAAACCTGAAGTGGGAACATTAATAATATATACTTGGAATAATATAAACTATACTTAGAATAATATATATGATATGTTATAGTTCATACTCTTAATATTTGTATAGCACTTTCTGTGCTTCTGGCACTAATTTAAGATTTTTGTAGGTATCAAGTCATTTAATCCTCATAACAACCCAATAGACATTATCATAAATTTATAGAAAAGGAAACTGATGCAGAGAAAAGTTGAGTTGCTTGCCCAGAGTTACAAAGCCAGTAAAGAACAGCTATTCTGGCTCTAGAGTTTGCACTCTCAATCACGATGCAATCCTGCCTCTAAATATTTGATACTCTTTTTATCTTAAATTTGTTTAAATTGAAGTATAGTCAGTTACAATGTGTCAATTTCTGGTGTACAGCACAATGTCCCAGTCATGCATATACATATATATATATATATATTCGTTTTCATATTCTTTTTCATTAAAGGTTATTATGATACTGAATATAGTTCCTTATGCTATAAGAAGAATTTTGTTTTTATCTATTTTTATATATAGTGGCTAACATTTGCAAATCTCAAGCTCCCAAATTTATCCCTTCCCACTACTTTCCCCCAGTAACTATAAGATTGTTTACTATGTCCGTGAGTCTGTTTCTATCTTGTAGATGAGTTCTAAGTTAAAAACTTATTCTCTAATGAGCCTTATTAGTTGTATTAAGGAGAATAGATACCTTTCTTTACACACTTTTTTGTACACAAATGAGCTAGAGAAAGTAGGAGTGGCAAGGTGTCTCCTGAAGTTGGGTATTTTGATATTAGCAGAAAGTGTTATCAAAGTATAAATTCCAAAAAAGTTAAAAGCATGACTTATACAAATATAAAATGAACATATTTTAAAAACTTCTTTAACACATTTATGATAGAACTAGCAAGATGGGAAAGTTGATGCAAAGAGGACTGGAGAAGCACTGAAGTGTTTACATTAAATGAAAGGAAGGATGTTTGAATAAGACTAATAATTTAGATTCCAAAAGTGGCTAATATTCTACAAGACAGTAGAACTACAACTTTGGGGTTCTCTTTTTTCCTTTTTTTATTGAGTTATAGTCAGTTTATAATGTGTCAATTTCTGGTGTATGGCACAATTTTTCAGTCATACATGAATATGCATATATTCATTTTCATGTTTTTCACTGTGAGCTACTACAAGGTCTTGTATATATTACCCTGTGCTATACAGTATAAACTTGTTTATCTATTCTATATATACCTCTCAATATCTACATATCTCAAATTCCAAGTCTATTGCTTCCTACCCCTCTCCCCACTGGCAACCACAAGTTTGTATTCTATTTCTCTGAGTCTGTTTTTGTTTTATATTTAAGTTCACTTGTCTTCTTCTTTTCCTTCTCCTCCTCCTCCTTCTTCCCCTTCCCCTCCCCCTTCCCCTCCTCCTCCTCCTTTTTTTGTTTTCAGATTCCTCATATGAGTGGTATCATATGGTATTTTTCATTTTCTGCCTTACTTCACTTAGACATTCTCCAGGGACATCCATGTTGCTACAAATGGCATTATGTTGTCATTTTTTATGGCTGAATACTTGTCTATTGTATAAATATACCACATCTTCTTTACCCAGTCATCTGTCAACATTTAGGAAACAACATTTAGGTTGTTTCCATGTCTTGGCTATTGTAAATAGTGCTGCTGTGAACATTGGGGTTCAGGTGTCTTTTTGAATTAGGGTTCATTCTGGATATATGCCCAGGAGTGGGATTACTGGGTCATATGGTAAGTCTATTTTTAGTCTTTTGAGGCATCTGCGTACTGTTTTCCACAATTGCTGCACCAAACTGCATTCCCACCAGCAGTGTAGAAGGGTTCCCTTTTCTCCACAGCCTCTCTAGCATTTATCATTTGTGGACTTTTGAATGATGGCCATTCTGACTGGTGTGAGGTGGCACCTCATTGTAGTTTTGATTTGTATTTCTCTGATAATAAGTGATATTGAGCATTTTTTCATGTGCCTATTGGTCATTCATATGTCTTCATTTGAGAATTGCTTGTTTAGGTCTTAGATAGAAAATATTTGTATCACTGGAATAATTCATTTTATTGCTATGAGACAAGTTACATCAGTATTTTCTGCAATTAATTTTTACCTTTACAGAACTGTGAATTATCCTAATCAATAGCAAGTAGCAAAGTGAAGGAAAGGGAACCCTCCTACACTGTTGGTGGGAATGCAGTTTAGTGTAGCCACTGTGGAAAACAGTATGGAGGTACCTCAAAAGACTAAAAATAGACTTACCATATGATCCAGCAATCCCATTCTTAGGCATATATCCAGAGGGAGCCTTATTTCAAAAAGACACATGCACCCCAATCTTCATAGCAGCACTGTTTACAATAGCCAAGACATGGAAACAACCTAAATGTCTGTCGACAGATGACTGGATAAAGAAGCTGTGGTATATTTATACAATGGAATACTACTCAGCCATGAAAAAGAATAAAATAATGTCATTTGCAGCAACATGGATGGCCCTAGAGAATCTCATTCTAAGTGAAGTAAGCCAGAAAGAGAAATAAAAATACCACATGATATCACTCATATATAAAATCTAAAAAAAAAGACAAATGAACTTATTTACCAAACAGTAACAGACTCCCAGAGATAGAAAACAAACTTATGGTTACCAGTGGGGGAAGAGGGTGGGAAGGGATAAATTGGAAGTTTTAGATTTGCAGATACTGACTGGTGTATAGAAAATAGATAAACAAGTCTATATCTATAGCACAGGGAACTATATTTGATATCTTGCAGTAGCTTATGGTGAAAAAGAATATGAAAATGAATAAGTGTATATCCACATATGACTGAAGCATTGTGCCGTACACCAGCAATTGACACAATATTGTAAACTGACTATACTTCAATTAAAAAAAATAGCAAAAAAAGCAAGTAGCAAAGTGAACAAAGGTAAAAATCCATAGAAAATCAGATAACCCTTGGGCAGTGCTAAATAATGCCTAGTACTACAGGGGTGGATCTCAGTAATCCCTTTGTCCCATGTCCAAGTCTTGGGTAAGTTTTTTTAACAGAATAAAAATGAAAGTTCCCAAAAGACAGATACAGTGGGCTTTAGTTTTATTTGCTGTCTGGCATCTTCACATATTCTCTTTGTCTAGGAAAACCATCAGTGGGTGAGTCTTGGAAAGAAGCAGGGTTTCATGCTTTCTCAGAAAGCCAACAGCAAAGCTGCAAGTGCATAAATTAGATGTGCCCAACTGGATACTCTTGCCTGAGACTTTGAAACTTGAGCGAGTGATATGAAGAAGTAATGCTGGCTTGAATTCATTTTACTAGTCGTAAGAATTTGGCCAGCTGTGTCAGCAAAGACACCCACCCCCCAACTCAGGTTGTTCTCATGGCATGCCTTAGCAGTGGGGTCTAACCTCCCAAATATCTTGCTTTCAACCTACTTTCCTAGCTAGATACTACAGCTTTTGTATCAGTTCTGTGAGCCTCCCAATATCCTTTTAAATAAGTTTCATTTTTTCTTACGTAGCAGGAAATGGTTTCTGTTGCTTAGAGTCAAGAAGAGGGAAGTGTTTGTACACAGTCACACTCACCTGGGTTAACCAACATTTGTGCAGTTTTCTTCCCCTGCTGAAATAGTTCTCTTTGCAAGATGCTTTGTGCTCATCTGTGATGCATTTTTGTGCTTTAAGGGAAAATTCCCTTAGTCTTTGGTTACAAATATGGGCTGATGGTAGGTGTTTTCTATTTTTTAAAAAATCTGCCTTACTGATTCCATGTGAGTATGAGAATTAGTTATGTGATGATGAATATATAAAAGTCTGTACAAAATAGATATTTTAATGTACAATGGACAACTTTAATGTTTTATAAATCAGTATACATCAGAAATTAGTAATAATTTAAAAATGAAGAAGTAATAATTTACTCTTCCTGAAAATTAACTTTCCAAACAAAGTCTTCATTATCCAGACTTTTAAAATGATCTTTTAAAGTTTTCTTGGTTATAGCCACCATCAATCTTTAGCTATCCCTGAGCCATTTTACACCTTTGTAGGATTAATGAAATCACATTAGGATTTTCTAGAAAGTAAACAGTTTCTCCCACCAGGAGAACTCACACATATGTATATGTCAAGAATGGTAGAACACCTGCTTTTGGCCAGAATGGAATAATGAGGACCAGATTTATCCTTCTGCCTGAAATCGTTAAAAATTGGATAAAATATGTACTACTGCTGTTTTCAAGATGCTGGATTTCAGACAATAAAGAATATTGATTCCCTCAAAGATGGAAAATAAATGGGTCAGGTACCACAATCATCTCAGCTTATTGCCTGGAGAGAATTTCTTGTCTGCAGTGTAGGAAGAGGAGATGGAGAAGAAGGAGTTAAGAATCTAGAGAATTGGGAGAAAACAATTTGGCTAGATTTCAAAGGGTAGAGTTCCAGAGAGGAGAGACCTATATATAGAGAAGACTCAAGAGATCTGCAGATAATTCCATTTGCATTTTCAACAAATTACATATATGTGAGGAAAATCCCCAGGGCCAGGGAAAGAGTCTTCCAAAAGGATTACAAGTGTCCGAGGCTCCCACAGGACTGGGAATAGTGTCTGTTCATACCAGCCAGACGGGAAACTCTCCTAATTCATGGGGGGCACTGGGAGAGTACTCAGAAGGGTCTTGCCTCACTAGTAGGAAATGATTAACCCTAGGCTAAATCCTGTTCTGGTCCTTCCTAAAACATCTTAAAAGCAAAACTCCCAACACAGGGGAAAAAAAAAAGATCAGTTTCCAAGTATCTGAACTATGTCCCAGGAAAAAGACTTAAGTATATTTGTACTTACACAAAAATATCCATCACCCAATATAAATAAAAAACAATTATAAAATGATACCACAAGAGACCCCCCAGTAGCCAAAGCAACCTTAGAAAGAACAGAGCTTGAGACATAACACTTTCTGATTTCAAAATATATTACGAAGCTACAGTGATTAAAAGTGTGCTACTTAAAATCTACTTTAATATATGGGTACAAATAGGTTAAAAGTAAAAGTATGTATTCAAGTACAAATATACTTGAGGTTTGAGGTGTATGGGGACCAGAGCAATGGGTACCTGCATGTGGTGTAGAGCTTTCTGAAGGCCCGTGATAGTGGGATTTGAAAAGACCATGGCCTGAGGTATCTGGGGAAAAGAAGAGGGAAAACCCTACTCACGCACATCTACTCAGAGGATGCAGAGGAATACGTCTCCTTGGTTCCCTGTAAAGGCTCATGGGAGCTGATAGTCGAGAATCATGGGGCTGTCCAGGTGCTGCCTGGCCAAGGGTTGGGGAGACCCAACCAGGAGAAGGGGTCTGGAGTCTTCCGTGATAGTGGGGGTTTGGGTGCAACTGAACACAGTCCCAAGAAGATTGTGTGTGCCACTGTGCAGAGACCACCTCTTCATCAGATGCTGCCAGTATTAGAAATATTCCATGTTCCACAGAACATATGGCCCTGTCATGCAAGCAAAGTCTCTTTTCTCTCCCCCGCTGCCTCAAGACTAAGGCAAAGCGACTGGTGGGGGTCCCAAAGTCTGAAGGGAGGAGTGAAGACAATGCTTGGCTACATGCAGTGCTTAGAGAGAGGGAGCCCTGGTTATGTGACTGCCCCTTGCCATGGAGCTTTTACCTGCTTCCCAAGGTTACACACCCCTGTGCTCTGCTTCTGTGGTTCCCACAGCAGGATCCAAACATGCTTTCCTGTGATATCAGTGTTTATTAAACAAACCAGGACATGGCCACTTCAGATCCCGATGGGTAAAGGCCATACTGGACTCCCTATGAGACACAGCTTCAGATCCTGTTGGGTAAAGGCCATACTGGACTCCCTGTGAGACACAGGGCTTTCCATCTTAATGCTGAGTGTCCAGCCGGCCAGGGCTGAGTGCTGGACTCCAGGTGCCTGTACCTTCCTCCAAAGAGCTGGATCTGGAGTGATGGAGGGATAGGCTTAATAAGGTTGGGGACTCCTCTTTTGGGAGAGCAAGTTACTTTTCTAGGTGAACTTGTAAGTCAGCAAATTGTCATGAAAAAGGATTAGAAATCAGACCAATAAAACCAAAACCATGAAAATGTAAGAAATTTTCTTCGGAATCCTCCACCCCCCCACCCCACCCCCCAACAAACTTTGTCTCTCTTGAGTTGCCTTTTAGGGATGGCACTGACTCCATTAGAAAAGTGGAAGTGATGGCAGTAGAGAGGTGAACTCTTCTGGAAGCCTAGAGTAGGAAGGTCTAATTATCAATCTTGCTTCCCTACGCAAGTATCTGAGAAAAGTAATGAATTGCCTGGTTGTGAGGGAAAAAAAATATACACACATCAGCTCACACACGCCGGACATGTTTTTCAAGTGCTTATTTTTAGGACCTCAGGATTCAGTGTTTCATGTTGACTTATTAAAAATTTGATGAAGGCCAAATTCTGTGCCTCGAAAAATTGCAAATGCCCCAGAAGTGTTATATGAGATTTTCATTGTGAGCATACAATTTTTATATGTCCACTCTCACTTTTGAGAACTCACATCCTTCTATTTTTATCCTTTTCCTTATAATGTAGCTCAGTTTTCTTTTTGTATACACCCTCATTTTGCCTTCACCTGCAAGAAGCCTAAATTAAATATTAAACCAAAAATAAAAACCTAGTCCAGAAGCTGTAGGCATTCATAACTTCAAATGAAATGATTTTTTGCCACTGTTGCCTTTTCTAAGATACTCAGCTCAAGTAAATCTCCACTTACGTAAAACAGGTAACGACTTGAAAACAGCAGGGTGGGACATCTGTAGACAGTCATAACAAAAGGGAAAAGTTTCTAAATGAGCATTAGTCTGAAGGTCATCACACTTGGTTATGAGAACTTACTTGTCTTAGTACCAGGCATCTGAGCCTCTCTGCACCTCAGTTTTCTTATCTGTAAACTGGAGATATTTACTACTAACTACATGGAGACGTTAATACATTGTATATTTATTTATTTAGAGGTTAAGAACATCGAGTTTGCCTGCTTCTTAGCCATGTTACCCAGGGAAACTGTCTTAACCTTCTTAAGCTTTGATTCCTTCTTATGAAAAATGGGGATAATTAGATGTACGTCATGTAGTTTTATGAGTTAAATATATAAAGCCCCTTGCACCATGTTTGACGCAGAAGTTTTGCGTATATTATAGCTGCTGTAATGAGGTTGTGGATCTTCCAAATCGTATGTATTAGGTAAACGGAGGTGGGGAAAGCCAAGCAGGTGAGACAGTGAACATCAGATTCCAGATCAGGAGCTGAAAACAAAAGCAAGCTGCAGGAGGGACCGACAATAATAACAAAAGAAATGGCTGGGAAATTGACGCCAGAGCTCTCACACAGATGCTACTGCAAGTCATGTGTGAGGCCTGGGATTTCTGAGTTCCACTTCCTCCCCTCCCAGGGTCTTCAGGTAAATGTGCTGAGCATGAACGCTCTGTGAGGGAACGTGTCATGATGGTTGGTGTTACGGCCATGGTGGTCTGGGGAGGCCTTGGTGTGTCACCCAGGGAGACAGTCTTGGGCTCTGTAAGGCCTGGGCCGCTTTGGAGAGGCTGGCTGATCAACTATGTCTGCCCAATGTCCAGTTGGGAAGCAAAGTGCGTCTGTCCACCTATAAATTCATCAGTTGCAAAACCGGTGCTTTTCAAACTATCTGTAGGTAAGGACCAGTTCTTTTCTTCATAATCCATCACTAACCGGTACGTGGTCCTGCCACATATGACTGGCCTGTGACTTGAGCCCCATGGGATTCATGCGAGTCTGCATTCTGAAAGCAGCTTCTGTTGTCTTCAAGGGGTTAAATCCACTGACCACTACTTGGATGTCACAGCAATGTCGAATTGCTACGATCTTTCTAAATGTTTACTCTCAATTTCTATACTTACTTCGTCATAGTCTGATAACAGATACTTTGAGTGGTGCTGCCTTATCCTACTGTAATTTTATGTGCAAACAAAAATGGTAACACAATGCAAAATTTTAATGAAGATAAAAATTTCTGTCACAAAAATAGGAAATTTAGAGAGTGTTCATATCAGTCTAACCCAACTGTCCTCTGTTTTATATCTAAATCCTCTTGGCATTGAGGAAAGAGTTTGAATAGTGATGTCAGGCATACAAACATACCTGTGTTTTAATCCCAGCACAGCTGCTTACCAGCTGTTTATCTGTTGGCAAGATATTTCCCTGAAATTCTTCATCTGTAGAATGTGGACCTTTAGACCTACAGCACAGAATTATGATGAGGATTAAATACCTTGTGTTGATGAAGTACTGGTGCAGTGCCCAGGTAGGAACTAGAAAAGAGGACTGTTTTATATTGCCTATTTGGGAATTTACAGTCTAAACTGTGCAATGTTAGTTGACTCTAGATTCAACCGTGTGACTATACACATTGCCTCTCTCCCCAACATCCAAAATAGGCTTTCCATTTGAGCTTGGACTAGATTCATTATATTAACTTTTTTTAAATTGAAGTATAGTCAGTTATGATGTGTCAGTTTCTGGTGTACAGCATAATGTCCCAGGCATGCATATATATACATATATTCACTTTCATGTTCTTTTTCATTAAAGGTTATTACAAGATATTGAATATAGTTCCCTGTGCTATACAGAAGAAACTTGTTTTTTATCTATTTTTATACATAGTGGTTATCATTTGCAAACCGTAGACTGCCAAATGTATCCCTTCCCACCCCCTTTACCCCAGTAACTGTAAGATTCACAGACATAGATTCATTATATTTAGATGCAACGATTCTGACTGCATCTTCACTGAAAGTTCTGAATCTCTGCAGGCCTAGTTGTAAGTAAAAGATATACTGTAGCCAGAATACTGAAGCATGACAAAGGCTCTCAAAAGTTTGTATTAATAAAAAAATTCCTTGGGCAACTTATTAAAATGCAAATTCTCAGACCCAGCCTGCAGCATCTCTGACTCAGCTGTTCTTGAGTGAGGCCCTAGGATTTATAAGCAACACCAAGCCCTCCTGCCCCCAGATGATTTTGATGCAGGTGGTTCATGAATCATACCTTTAATAAAAGCCCACTGTGTCTGTGAAAGACTAGCATGAGAGATCCTTGTAATGAAACTGTCCTGTATCTTGATTGTGGTTGTGGTCACACAAATCCACGCATGTGATAAAATTGTATAGAACTAACACACACACGTGCACACACATAAGGTCTAGATTATACTGTCCTGGAGAAGTAACCTCAGTTTTCAGATGTATTTAGAATTTGGGGCTTCAATAGTTTATATTCCTGGTTTTTCTATTCTTCCAGAGAAAAACTCAGTTTTCTTTAATAAACTAACCAGTCAATTGCTGGGTTGGTCAAGCTGGCTTCATTTGAGTTCTTTGATGTTATGATGTGGAGTTCTACAGCTTGAGCCTAAAAATAACATGCTTTCAATTTTCCGTGTGCAGGCACTCCATCACTTTGAGTTAAGTGGATAGATTAAATGCACTGTTTAAGTTCACTAGGGAAACCAAATGCTCCTAAAAGTGGATCGCTTTCTTCATTGAAATAGACTTTTGTTTTTGAAGCTTATGCTAGACACTCTTAGCTATCAATAATTTAATTCAAACGAAGAGTGTTCAAAGATTTGGGGTCTCTACCTGCAGCAACTGTCATTTTCATGTGGATGCTTCGACTTGCAGTATAATTAACTTTTATAATTATGAAAAAGGTGGTCAGAGTTGGATATTTAATGAGATCAAAGAATCATTATAAATGTTTTTAACAGCTCAGTATTGTGGTTAGGTAGAAGAATAGAATTCTAATCTTTTCAAGTTAAATGCTGAAATTTAAGGATGGAGTGATTTCATGAAGTAGAAATTGCTTCGAAATAGTCCAGGAACAGGGGAAGTAGAGGGGGGTATTGATGGAGCAAGACTGGCCGTGGGTTGCTCATTTTTGAAGTTGGGTGTTGGGTACCCTGAGGATCCAGTATACCATTTTTCCCCCTTTTATATTCTATTTGATATATTTCATATGAAAATGTTAAAGAAAAAGATAGTCAAAATTAGAAGCAAGCTTAGTGATTTGTGTAAGACAAAGTCCGATCTTTTGGTGTATGTATTGGAAATGTGGGCTACATCAGTAGGGACTTCCCATTTTCATCCAAGGGCGTGAAACATTTCTCACTGAGGAGGAAGGCCCTGTCTCTCTTTAGCAGATCCCTGATGGCATGCTGTCTAGCATGGCCCAGAGCAGTAAGCATTTACCCTCTAAAGTTCTCGGCTTTACAACTTTTTTTATTGGAGTGTATCATAATGACAGGCCTTTACTCTGAAATAACCTTCAGAAGAGCAAGACAAATACTTTAGGGGGCATTACTGCTCACGTGTTTATTTCCTTTCTGTTTTACTTTATTCCCCAAGACTCTGAATATCCTAATAGAATGGATAATATCTTTTTAAAAAATAGGTCAGTTATTAAATAAAGTGGATTATCTCCAAAGCTTCCATGCTTAGGCCTTCTTCCAGGTTCCTTTCCCTGAGAAGGGCAGGGGGTAGATGGCAAGTGGGCACCCCAGCTGGCTGGTGCAGAGCCCCGGAAACGAGCTTGGACTTAGCCATGGCCCACATGCTCTAGACTGTACCTTCACCCCTTCCTAACAACCCCCTTGTATTTTTAAGGCACATCTTCTGTATCCTTGCATTTCTAGATAACGAGTGGTACTTGCATTATATCTATCCCTTGAGTCATTTTGGAATGACCTAAAGCTTTGGAAGACAAAGCAACCAACTCACTGCCTCCCTCCACAACACACACACACACACATATAAAACCTCACAAAACAAAGGAACAAAACACCAAACCTTATCATTCTCCAGCAAGCATTCCTTGTAGGCCTCCAGGGCATAGAGTTTAGGCAGCTTAAAGGGCTTCAGCTTATTTGGAGACAAAATGCTATTGGAAAAAATAGGAAAACAACAATTAAGTAACTTACCCACAGCACTGAAATAAATGGCCCAAAATATGCCAGTAAGTACTTGGAAAGTGCAATATATGACTAGTAATCATAGTTTTAAAAGGTTTCTTAAAAATGGAGTTCTGTAGTTTTTTTTTTATAAATTTTCCCAAATAGTTACGGTAGTCTCACAGAAGCCAGGTTATTGTCTTGCATTTTAGATGAAAAATAACAATAACTGCTGTTTGCTGAGACCCTGACCTGTGCTAGGGGCCCCAAGTCCATTACTTTTTCTTATCACACTGGAAATGTCAGGTGGGAATTCCTACCTCTGATTTACAGATGAGGAAACTCTGTGAGGCTGGGGAATGTAAGAAACGGCATAGGCATGCTTCACGCCCAGCCCTGGCCTGAGAACCCCACGCTACTGTCTACTAAACCTCACTCCTCAAACCATTCCTGCTGGGCCCGGTCTGCAGTGCAACCCACAGGGGACAGTTTGATCTAGAAAAAGAAGATCTTTGGAGTCTGGCTTTTTTTTCTTACAATAGCATTTGATACTACCTGTTCTAGGGTGCAAAGCCCAAGGTTGCTTGTGAAAACTGTGCACTTGCCAGTTAGACCCAGGAATTGTGTGATTAAGACAAATAATTACCCAAATCATTGGTGCATTGTATTATTCTTGCCACACAAAGAAAACTTCCCAGAATCAAAGGAGGGGGGAGAGAAATGTAATTAGCACTGTGTTAATAAACCTTGGTGTCCTGAGAGGTCCTTCTGTTCCCTGGGTCCCTAAGAGCATGGAATGGAGCTTTTCAGTGCAGACCCCTCTGTTGGATGGTGGTGGGGTGTCTCATGGAGACTTGGCAACACCTCGAAGTCTAAATGATTGCATTAACACCTGGGGCACCCTGAGAACCCTCTGTCCCAAGAGTCTATTCCCCATCCTGCTCTCAGAAGCCAGAAGCCCCACCTCTGGGCAGGGTGCATAAGCCATGAGTACCAGGACATCTGTGTAAGAAGAGACAATGACAAAGGAAACTTGATCATATTATTTTTAAAAGTTGCAAAGTAAGAGTGGAAGTCATTTCTTTGTGTCTAGCCTGGAAGAAAGCTGTCCAGAACACAGTTCCAGGAATTCTCATAGATTCCATCACTGACAGCAACCTTAAATATGATACATATGAAAATTCAAGCATTTGTGAAACAAAGCCTGTCAATGTATACTAACGAATTTGGGATGATGAAGCTAGTGGAATGAGACAGACATCTAGTGATTATGAGAAATAAGTTATTTTGGCTGAAAGCAGGCTAATTAAATCTGCCTATTCTTTTTTTTTTTAAAAACCACCTTTGCCTGGAATAATCTATACCAGAACATGGGAAACCCAGAAGATGCTAGAACAGTGTGTGGCACCACCCAGCTAGGCAGGCAGAGTCGAGACCTGGTGCCGACAAGAACCCACACACAGTAGAGAAGTAGGATCAATGGAGGAAGCAGCAGATGGAGGTCAAGGTCCAGGTGTCCGGGTCCAGGAAGTCCCTGAGAGTCCACAGGGATGCGGAGCCAGGTGGACTTGCCCTGAAGAAAGGCTGTCTTAGCAGTCGGAGTATTGGTGACTTCCTTTCCTGGGACACAGGCCGTTTTACTTTGTGTCCCGATTTACACTTCCTGTGATACTGAGATGGATGTGGCCCATGTAAACAGGAGGTCAACAGAAATCTGTGAAGGCGGTAAATGAATGCAGGTGAGATGGTAACTATCCCTCAGGAGTCAAATACATCTCACTGTCCTCCAAGGTCAGGATGTACCAGCATTTCTGGAGCAGGAAACTAATGTCATAGATTACCCAACCTTCATTTGCAGACATAAAATTGCAGACACCTCTCAGAATTTTTTAGGTGGAAATTAGTTACATATATTTTTTCCTTGTTCAGTGTTTCAGGATGTTTAAATCGTAGCCCTACTAGAATTTCTTTTCACCAGGCACCTCTAGTCCTTGCTGGTCCTTCCTCATTTATGAATATTGTAATCTAATAAGCCTTATCTCTATTTACTTTGGAGCTGAAGATCCAATTAGTTGCATTTGGAAAAGATTAATTCAACTGCTCTACCCTTAGAGGCAGTGAACATCAAGCTTCCGCACATCTGTGGTTTTGTTCCCATTGTTCTGCTACATTCTGCTGGATTGTTAGCATTTCATCACTCTTTGAGGCAGCCCAATGTAGCATAGCTTACAGTAATAAAATGTGCATTATGATACTAGTGGAGAGTTGAGCGGGAGGATAATATGTCAGAATCTGAGGTCTGATCTTCAGTATTTCAAAACCGGGAGCTTTGGCAGGTGATGCTAGCCACTCATGCATTTAACCTCTGACAGCTAACTGGGTCACTTGACCATTACTGCATCCTTGCTATTAACTCCTCTCCCGTTATCTGTTCACAGTTCTGGATGTTGTTAAGTGCCTTGTGGCTTTAAGTGCCATAATTCACAGTGTGGAGTCAGGAGATCTATCATCAGTTAACCCCAGAAAGGGAGGAAGAAAATAAACTGAGGAATCTGAGCAGGTGTAGAACAGGGAGTAGGTTGGAGGAAAATCAATCTACGGCCGCAATACATCATCCCAGATATTCCTCATCACTGACTGTAACCGATCTGGGAGATCGACAGCCAGATGGTCAATAGAGGCACATATTACTTTGGACATTAGGTGGAATTGTTCCATAAGGAGTGCCTTCCAGTGCAGAGATGAATGGGGTCCCACTTCCCTCCTCCTCCCTCTCCCCTTCCCCCCCCTCACACACACACACACGTGTCATCTTCCGGTATCTTTTACTAGAGCAAAATGTAAATCTAATTCACAAACTAGTAAGAACACCAACTAAGCATCTGACACCTTGAAATATCTTCACAAAATCTTTTAAGAAGGAAGATACTAATCATTGTTTTATAGAAAAATATCTTTATGGTGTTTGTCAATATAATTTAGTACGATGACCATGGAGCCAAGTTTTGGCTCTTAAAGCTTTATAATAACTTCATGATTCTATTTTTTCCAAATGAAATTTTGAAAACTTAGGGCACGTTCTCATTTATGCTCTAGTCCCTTAAAATGTCCCACTGGTTAGCAGTAGCCAAAATTTGGGGAGAAATACTCCTAGTATTTTACCATTTTATTTCATCAGAGACATCTAAAATGCTTTCTGCACATCTTGTGGGCAGTGGCATTATTGCCATGCAGAGAGAAAAACAAGAGTCAGGTTCACAGTCAGATCACAGCTTGTAGCAATCAGAGAGGTCAGAGCTCCGGGTTTCTGAGCACCAGTCCAGGCATGATCTACCCACTTGCTGTTCAGTTGTCTCTTGGCTGCTGTCGGGACGTGTTGAATGTGGGAGAGGCTGTTCTGTGCTTGTGGCGACATTGTGGGGGTGCACTGATGGGTCACGGTGCCGTCCCAATTAAGTTCTCCACCTGTGGATCTCCAAGATTCTACTGCGAGGACCCTCTGAGCATGGTAGTTGCTGGTACTTTAAGGGATTGAACTTCTTTTTCTACATTATTTGGAAGAAAAAATTGTTACTGTGAAAAAAATAGACTTTTTTTTCTTCCTCAAACTTCTACTTGCTGGTGAGAATAAAAAGGACTATTAATGCAGCTGGAACACGGAGAGATGGGTTGTAATTCTTCGCAAAGGCTTAGTTTCTGACTCTGAGGAGATCACAGCCAGAGGCACTGTGCTGCGCTGGGGCTTTAGAGAAGCCAGCTTAGTTCTGAAAAAGACAAGACACTTAATTTGACAACATTGTTTAGAACCCTCTAGGGTTGCTTGTTTTGAAAGACGGACGTAACATTCCTCCCCAACTTTTTGTGCAGTGATTAAGAGGCGGAATCTGTTTCCCTACCCCTTGAATAATGGCTGGTCTTTCAACTTGTTTTGAGTGATAGAGCATGATTGCAAGAATGTTTTGCAACTTCCAAAGCCTTAAGAGGCCTTGCAGTTTTGGCTTGAGACGACTTAGGACAAGGACACTGCCCTGAGGCAGTCATGTTAGGCAAGCCCATCTGGCCTACTGGCCTAAGTTTACCATTGAAATTCTTTGTACCAGTAATCCACAAACTGGTTGTTTTGACTTGCAGCACCAGGTTACAAATGACTTTTTTTTTAAGTATTAATAATATTAACTCCTTTCACTCATCTGGAATAAATTAGTAGATGGAATTAGCAGTCTGGAGTGATTAATTTGGTATAAGTTTCTTTGAATTGTCAGTTTTGTCTGGAGTTTTAAAAACCCAACAATCTTAAGCTCATCTACATTTCAGACTATTTGTATCTCTGAAAAAAATAAAAGATAAAGCTGATAGTTAACAGATAAAAATAAGAGGGTGAGAGGCCAAGTGAAGAAGAACTGAGCAAAGCACCTGGCTGACAACCAGCATCAATTGCTAGATATGAGTGAAACCATCTTGAACCTTCTGGCCCCACCAACTCTCCAGCTGAGTGCAGCTGTATGAGTGAGCACAGGTGGAACCAGCAAAGGAACTGCCTGGCTCACCTGCAAAATCATGAGACAAAATAAAGCATTGTTTTAAGCCAGCAAGTTTTGGGCCCATTTGTTATGCAGCATAGCCTAACCAAAACACTCTCAATCCATAATTTTAATATTTAGGCTTTAAATAGAGTATTTTGACTTTGATGGCTGTAGGACATCTGTGAAAAGAGGGAAAGCAGAACACAGTATTCTAGAAGACAAACATCTACAACAAAGTCACCAAAGCTTTATGCATCATAAATGAAAAATCAAATCCAGAGATTCTCAAATGCTCCTCCAGCATGTTGTATATGTCACAGATATCAGTACTTGTCATGTAGCAGGTATTTCTAGGAAAGAATTAAAAAAAATCCATGCTGGTTACATATAAAATAATAATAATGCCTCATGGAGCAGTTAGAAATTATCCACACTGAGAGTGAGTACTGATTGACAGAGCAAGCTATTCTTCAGAGCGATGCTGATCACAGGCACAAGGCTATATGAGGACTTATAACGAAGGTTCTTAGGCAGTGAAGTCACCTGGGAGTCATTAATTTGACATATGATACTGCTGGATCTGATTATTAAGCTAGTGAGAGAAAAGGTAATTAAGAAATTATCTACTTCAGGATTTTTTTCATTTCCTTTTAATGGGGTTCTCATTCTTTCTATTAAAAGCTTTTCTTTTTCTAAATCTCATATTTTCTCTATGGCATAAAGATGTACTGAAGAAAAGGACTGATTTAGTTCTTATGGCTAAATATCTCTGGAATGATTTGCCCTGTGTTGTCCCAGCTTAATATACTGATATGAACTTGCTATATCCTCCAATCCTTTTTACATGTGGATTGTCTAGGGAAAAATCTAGCCGTGGGAAAAACTCTGCCAATTTAACATTACAGTAAATGTTACCTCATAATAAGACAGTGACTCAAAAATTATACATATATGTGACTTCATTCAGTAAAATACTTCTATATCTTTTGATTTTAAATGATTCTTATTATTTCTAAAAAGATTTTTTTTACATGAGGATCTTGGGTAAGGAGATTTTGAATTGAGTGGGGATATAATTGATTAACAATCTCTAAGTTCCCTTCAACGTATTGTTTGGATTCTAAAAATAGCTAGCTGGGTTAAAAAATAAAGATGGCAGCCATGGAATAAAGTGAGGCTAAACAGTTATTTTGGAAACAAAATTAAAAATTCTGTCCCTTAGAGCATATTGAGATTGTGGTCCACATCCTATGCTATATCATGCCTAGACTGTAAATTCATAATCACTGAAGCTGGTTGAAGCTGGTCCCAGTTGAAAGTTCACTGTACTATCCTCTTTTTTTGTATGTGTTTGAAATTTTCCATAACTAAAAGGTTAAAAATGTTTAAAACCCAGTATTTGTAGTATAATATTGAAAATTTCCTCTTAATCTTATCTATGTATCAATGGAAAATGTGTCCCAGTATTTTAAAACACATACCACTTTTAAAAAAATTCTACAGAAAATTTATTTTAACATAGTTCTATTCTCTATTCCTGTCTTTAAAAAAATTTTTTTTAAATTGAAGTACAGTTGGTTACATTGTGTCAATTTTTGGTGTACAGCACAATGTCCCAGTCATGCATATACATACATATATTAATTTTCTTATTTTTCATTAAAGCTTATTACAAGATACTAAACTTAGTTCCCTGTGCTATACAGAAAAAACTTTCTTTAAAATCTATTTTTGTATATAGTGGCTAACATTTGCAAGTCTCAAACTCCCAAATTTATCCCTTCGCACCCCCTTTCCCTAGTAACCATAAGATTGTTTACTATGTCTGAGCATCTGTTTCTGTAAAACACATACCACTTTTGAAAATACTTATAAGCTTTTGTATGGCAAAGGAAATCATAAGCAAAACAAAAAGACAGCTACGGAATGGGAGAAAATATTTGCAAAAGATGAAACTGACAAGGGCTTAATTTCCATAATATGTAAACAGCTCGTACAACTTAATAAGAAAAAGAAAGAAACCCAATCCAAGAATGGGCAGAAGACCTAAACAAGCAATTCTCCAATGAAGACATACAAATGGCCAATAGGCACAAAAAATGCTCAATATTGCTAATTATAAGAGAAATGAAACCTCAATTTAATTTGACTATCACTTCACACCAGTCAGAATGGCTGTCATTCAGAAGTCCACATAATGATAAATGCTGGAGAGGATGTGGAGAAAAGGGAACACTCCTACACTGCTGGTGGAAATGTAGTTTGGTGCAGCCATTGTGGAAAACAGTATAGAGATTCCTCAAAAAACTAAAAAGAGACTTACCCTATGATCCAGCAATCCCACTCCTAGGCTATATCCAGAGGCAACTCTAATTCGAAAAGACACATGCACCCCAATATTCATGGCAGCACTATTTACAATAGCCAAGACATGGAAACAACCTAAATGTCCATTGACAGATGACTGGATAAAGAAATTGTGGTGTATTTATACAATGGAATACTACTCAACCATAGAAAAGAATAAAATAATGCCATTTGTAGCAACATGGATGGACCTGGAGATTGTCATTCTAAGTGAAGTAAGCCAGAAAGAGAAAGAAAAATACCATGAAATATCACTCATATGTGGAATCTAAAAAAAAAAAAAAGAATGAGTTTATTTACAATACAGAAACGGACTCACAGACATAGAAAACAAATGTATTGTTACCAGGGGAAAAGAGGGTGGGATGGTATATATTGGGAGTTCAAGATTTGTAGATACTAACTAGTATATATAAAATAGATAAACAAGTTTCTTCCGTATAGCACAGGGAACTACATTCAGTATCTTGTAGTAACCTGTAATGAAAAAAATATGAAAACAAATATATGCATGTATATGTATGACAGAACTATTATACTGTACACCAAAAACTGACACAAGATTTCAAACTGACTGTACTTCAATTTAAAAAAAAGAAAGAAAATATGGGTTTTTTTCAACCAACATATGCCTCTAAATTTGATCTTGCTTCTTTTGTGTTTCTGGGCTGCCCCCCAAAAACTTTCTAAATTCATTGGTTGGTTAAATATCTCTTTACTTATCTTTAGATATGTAAGCTGATTTTGTAGTTGTGAGCAGTTTTTTTTAAAGAAAATTGACACTCCCTTATAGCAGAAATGTATTTTTAAAGTCCATAGTAAGATTTCTGAATATAGAACTTTTATTTTCAAAGTACACTCCTTCCAAATCTGTAGGCTGACGAGCTAGGATTCTGACATCACCTACACAAACCTATAACATGGCATTTGGACTGATGCCCAAGTGAAACAGTGGCAAAGCCAAAGCAGCGTAGCTCTTGATGTTAGCAATTTCTGTTGATAAATTATTTATGTTCTCGGAATCTGGAGGCTGGGGCTTTTTTTTCTTTTCATAATTATATACTAATACATGAACCCATTGCCCTTTCTGTCACCTTTGGTTCTGAAGCTCACTTCATATCCTGTTTTTCACAAACTTTAGCACCTTTCATTCAAACAACAGATGGCTTATTTTCAAAATGTAATGTGAATTTTGAAATGAATTTTTAAATTTTCCACACAGCCTGTGAAAATGGTTTTTGTGTGGTAGAAAAAAAATTTATGTTGGCTTTTATCTGCCTGCATGGATGTTCTGATGTATAATGTTTTGGATGACTCTTTTATTTGTACATAAATTTTCCTTCCAATTAAGGAAGATGAGAGATTTCCACTGCATTCCTATAACCCAACTTCGCTCAATCTGGGTTTTCTTCATCTCAACTTGTAAAACCTGTTGCTCTGACAGAAGCTCTTCAAGTCTACTTGTAATGCCATCTGCCTGGTTACTACAACTGAAAGGCTCAACTTCTGTTTCCAAAGAGTTGTTGGCTCAACATATTGATTTATAAATCTTAGGATAAAGAACATGTACATAGAGCAGGATGATTGAACATTTAGCTTGTCTTAATTACCCCCAACCAGAAATTTTCACTCCCACAGCATTTTGGAACTAAAAAGCTTTCCTTGTCATATGAACTATTATTTCCTATCATATAAATCTTGACTTTACTGCCCTTGTTTATTTTCCTTTAGATTCTAAGATCAGTCTTTCAAATAATTTGTCGAATGGAACCTGCAATTAAATTTTGTCACCACAAAGAGGCGTACATGCTTTAATCATGGCTATAGTAAGGCCTGAGCATAGAGGTGCTTTTTTTGCCTGAGATGTTTTTCTTCGTCATTTTACCACTTTGTCCACCTTCTGTTGTTTTTCAAAAAGTGAAATTCAAAATGGGAAAATTTAATATTATGAAACTACTAAACACTGAATTTAAATACACATAGAGAAAGATTTGAAAAGTAAACATCTAGAAATAGATAATTCCTTTTTCACTGATCTTAACTGTTAGATCTTAAATTTTTGTTGAATCCTGGTCTTAGCCTCAGACTTGTATGTGTTGCTTTTTTATAACTCATCTTAAATTTTACTTGGAATTGAAATGTTCTCTCTTCTTCTAAAAGGCTCTAGGTTCAATGATTTTAACCCCAAGTTAATCCTAGCATGACAACAAAACTTCATCAGCTGTTTTACCCAAATCTCAGCAGACCTGTAACTTCCCCCTGCTTTTGCCATGAGTAGGAATGTTTGCTGTGTTTTGCAAAGATTGAAGGCAGTGCTCAAAACACAGATTTAAGAAAGGTAGGTATTAAGTCTCAGGAGCAGGAACTGACTGCCTGAGGGTCTTGGATAAGTTGGCTGCTGGAATCATTGGACCCAACTCTTATGTCTTCCCCTGGCTGCCATAGGGTGAGAGAAACAGCCTCTGGCAGAAGAAACTCCAGAGTCTGCTTTAATGTCCACAGTGGAAGGGCAGGTGCCTGGATTGACCCTCTGACCAAGACCTCTCCTGGTAGGAGAGAGGTGATTCCATAAAAGGCATCAGAGTACTTTTAATGCTTGGTGGTCAAAACATGACAGGTGTTCATGACAGCTGTGGAGTGTTTAGTAGGGAATCGCTGCTGTGCTGTCTCCAAACATGGGGGCATGACTTGGCGTCCATTTATTACAGAAGAGGCTGTGTAAAGTAGAAAAGTGACCCCTCTCCTGGGGATTCTCATTTCCAGGTTCTGACCTGGGCTCTGTGGTGGGTCCTTGAACAGACCCAAAACTCTGGGTTGTTGTCCTTTCTGCAGTAAAATGAAGAGGTAGCGCTAAAGAAGAGAGATCTCTTCTCTCTTGTCAAGATCTCCCCTTCTATGAATCTAAGAGAAAATGTCCCCTTCCCAAGAGACATCTCCCACTGCTACTTTAAGTAGAATATTTTCCCTAAGCAAGTCTTCCATAACTGTCACCACTGCACCTAACATAAGCTGCATTCTGAAGAGCTTTGTATCTTTCACCATGCAGTAGGGCGTTTTGATCTGAAATTTAAAATTCTTTTAAAAGGGTACTGGTGTCTTATGTGTATCTGTTGGCTAAACTTATAGTTGCAGCTGCAGTGTCTTTGGACAGACTTATGAGATAAATTTAGATACCTACCGCTGCAGAAGCATGTGGATCTAAATAATGAAACAGGGAGAAATGAAATAAGGCACACTCGTATTGCTACCATTGCCCATAGCTCAGACAGTGACATTTTTATTAAGCTTAGATTATTCACACAGAGGAGTTCCTCGTAAGAACTAACCAAAATAAAAGTCACCTCCCTTATTTTTGTACAACTGGTGACCTCAGTTAAAATCTTCCCATGGTCTTGGTTGATATTCAGACTGGAGTTGACGTGTAAGTAAAAACTCAGTAGACAGCTAATGAGATGAGTCTCTGGAGACCTCGGCCTGAGGACCACCTTCCTAACCAGCACTTGTGAAGATGGAAATACGTAGGTCGGTAAGGGATGGGCAGGATGTTTTCAGTCAGGAGACTTTGGCCATGTGCTCAAGGACATGTGTCTGAGGCCTCCCAGTAACTGGGACAGGGAGGCCTGCGGAGAATCCAGCAGGACCTGTTTCACTGGGGTGAGTTTGGGGATGAATCTTTCTCCAACCCTTTTGACAGTCTTTCCCTTTCTCCCCTGAGTCAATAGGTCTAGAATTCTCCTGTTACGACGGGCTCTTCATCCCGCCCCAAACTATGATTAAAGGGCAAAGGGACCCAGACATTTTCAAATTATTCTAAAAATGTTTAATTTGATGAAATCGAGTTGAGTTGAAACACATTGAGCCTTACCTTCTTTGTATCTGGTGATGATAATCTGCATTTTTAAAAGAGAAATATTTTGAGCCTATGTAGTATATTGTATATTTTTAGGGAATTCAAAACCACTTGTGGTTGGTTGGTTAGTTATTGAAGTCAGTCTCGCTGCTCCACACATGAGAGGCATGTGGGGATAAGCTACAGCCCTCTCCCCAAGAGACTTAGAAAAACTGCTGTTCAAGGTATATATGTGGGAAGTGGAAATGACTTGTTTATAGTCACCAGTCTTTTTTCTGCTAACTGTTAAGCAATCGCAAAGTAACATAATTTAACAGTTTAGTCCAGAAAGGTTAAGGCAGTGAATTGTCTTTGTTTCATCGTAATATCCCGTCAAGGTAAAAGTTGGATAAGAGAGAAAAAGAAGAAGGAAAGGGAGAGGAAGGGGAGAGGGATGGATGGGAGGAAGAGAGGAAGCCAGAGGGAAGGAGGGAGGAAATTAATTAATTACTTGGTACTCTCAAACTTCCTGTTAAGTTCGGGGTTTGGTTTCTGTACTTTTTTTTTTTGAGCTAATTTAAAAAAAAACAAGTATAATCAGTTACAATATGTCGATTTCTGGTGTACAGCATAATATTCCAGTCATGCATATATATATACACACACACACATATATTCGTTTTCATATTCTTTTTCATTAAAGGTTATTACAAGATATTGAATATAGTTCCCTGTACTTTGACCTCAGTAGGATTCACCTACATTGAGACAGAGCCCACGCACGGCCTCTTCTCCAGCGGGTCCTCTGCTGCCCTCTGCTCAGTGGTGCCCACAGTTCCTCTCTCCTGGGGCAGCACTTCTGCAGCTTGCACTACAGAGTCCTCTTCTTCTCCCATTGCCACAAACAACTGGCTTGCCCCTGACTGCTGTCTGATCATTATTCTTCCTCCCTCTTTTAAAAGTGTGTTTTTGTTTTGTGTCTGTGCTATCTTGAACCCCTCTTCGCTTCTGTCTCTCCTCCTCTGGGCAGCCCCCTACTGTCTGTCACACTGGGACACGATCCAAAGTCTCCTCTCCCACTCCAGCTCCTGCCATATCCTCAAACATTTGTTGAACAGCTACTGAGTGCTGGACGCGAGTCTCAGTGGCCATGAGAATGACCCATGCAACCAGTTAGCTTCATATTTCCTGGGTGATCTTAACTCTAAAGACTGTCATCTCTGTGCCATGTCAGCTGCTCACTCCCAGGACCACACCCTTTCTCTCATTGTCAGGACCCCCTTCTTGTAATATAACTCCTTCATTCCACTCTTTGACCCCCACACCCTATCCCTTTAATTTCATGGAGACCCATTCCCTTAATACTTCTCCTGGGCCCTCATTAGGGCATACAGTTGTCTGTCCAAAAGGAATCTTTTGCAAGTGAAAGTGGACACTACAGCCTTTACACCGGGATGTTCCTGGGCACGCAGGGATGCATGGCCACACAAGTCATCAAACAGTGCTGAGTGCTCTTCCTTTCCTACCCAGCCTGTGGTCAGCGACCTGAATTGGTTTCTCACCAGCCTCCATCTTTCCTCTTGTTTTCTCCTGTGTGGGCCTAAAGCCCCATGTATTCCTGTTTGCCTTTTCCTCCCCTGCAACCCTGCAGACCGGTTTATCTACAGATTTAGTCACCTAACTGACCCCTCAGAGCCAACCTTCAACAGTCTTCTCATCTTTTGCCACCTTCCTTTCTTATTTCTCCCCAAAATACTTCCACACTTTAACTATTCTTAAAAGAGATCTGACTACTCAATCTTTGACTTTTTCCCCCAAGCAAATGAGCTAGAATCCTCCCCTGTTGAGAGAACTGAGCTTAACAGTTGCAGACTGCCTCATCTTCCCCTCCCTTACATCTCACTATAAATTTACGTCTAATACACCTATTCTTGGTCCCTTAAGTCTCAAAAATGTGGTTCTCTTCTTCTGCTCAGCCACCTGTGGGTTAGATGCTCCTCTTCTGGACTTACACCAAACCCTGAACACGTCTCCATTATTAACCTCCCACGTGGTTTTACAGTTACCTGATTAGGTGTCATATCCCCTCCAGGATGGGGACCTCTTGAAGGAGAGAACTGTGAATTATTCATCTCAGTAGCCTCAAGGGCCTGGCAAAGGCTTTCCCGTAGATACTTGCTGAATGAGTGAACACACACATGCAGGCAGTATTTTTTGCATTCTTTCTTGGTGATCTTATTTATAAAGAGCAAGAAAAACAAACACTTAAGGGCAATTTATGCCATGGTTCATTAAACTAAACAGAGGCTGTATGCTTTCTCTTGTAGGCAAAGTCAGCAAATAAAATGGTTTTATTCTGTAAAGGGACAGGATTCACAGAATTCCTAAGTTTAAAGTTTATTTTTAATACTCTCAATGGGGAAACACATTTTAGCTGGTCTGGCTGAACATCTTCAAAGAGTGAATAATAAATTAAACATTACTTAGGACTGGGGCTTTTTTGTTGTGTTTTGATGCAAAACTCTTTCATTTCTGGTTTACCTTGTAGGTGAATTATTGTCAGGTCTATGACCTGAACAGTTTGGGGGAGAACTCCTCCTTTTGGGATGAGTCAAAGAATGACATCTTAAAAAACAATCTAACTTTGGTATAAAGAAAAGTTGTCAAGTTGCTTCTTGACTCAGATTAGGCATTTTTCCTCTTGAATGTTAAGTTTATATCTGTAAATGTCATGTCTTATACATGAAGACTTGGCTACTATCCCTCTGTTTGGTGTATTATGTGATTTTTTTTTATCTCTCTGGGTGATGTTTGTGCCTAGTCATCATTTGTAGCAATATTTGTATATTGTGAATCAGATGTGGCTTTTGAACAGAGAGAAGCAGACCCCCCGGGCATGGGGGAAGCGGGGCTACAACAATTTAATGAAGATTGAACATTTAATGAACACTTTACAATTTATACATTTAAAAGAATTTCCTATATTATTAAAATGATGTTCACTAATTATTTTTTTTAAATGAAGCAAATGCTGCTTAACACCTCATCCATCCACTCACTGAGCACATACAGTAGGTCAGATACCATGCTAGGCACTGTCAGAGGTAGAATGACTCAGAAAACTCCCCACCCTTCTTGTGTTCTACAAAAGAAGGCAGCTACAGAAACTGAATTATTGTGTAGTGCGATAAACTCAAAGATGGAGATATATGCCCAGTTAGGTGCTAGCACAAAAAGGAAAAACTTAATTTGGTAGGGAAGACTCGAAGGTAGAGAGCTTTAAAGGTATGATGGTGCAAAGTTGTGAACCAGTACAGAGCCTATTCAGGAACCTAGAAGTAATTGTCATGGCTGGTGCGGATAGGGAAGGGAGGATAAGGCTGTCAAGAGAGGGAAGAGCCATGAGACAGATGGCCTTTTGTGTCATGCTAAGGACATTAAACTTTTTAGATAAGGCAGAACTATTGAAAGGCTGACATGGGCAGGTCTGTGTATTTAGGAAGGTCGCACTGGATATACTGTGGATTGCTTGAATGGGCGAAATAATTAAAAGCAGGGAAAAGAGTTGGGAGACTCTGGCAGTTGTCCAGATGATAGATTTTTAAAGGTTAAACCAAGGTAGCAGCTTTGAAGAGTAGAGAGATTAGATAGACACCTAAGAGGGAGAACAAGCAGAATTTGGTGACTGGACTGAATCTGGGAAAAGGATTAGATGAAGGGAAAGAAGAAACTCAGGATATTTTGGGGGCTTCTGGCTTAGATCATCCTATGAAGTATATATGCCATCCCTGAGAATGAGGAGGTGGTAGAAAATATAAAATCAATCCAAAACAACAGGGTATTGAAAATCCACAAAGGTGGGGAGTTATTGCTCTAATCAGCTGCAACCAACTAGCCACAGACAAGACTATAATATTTTTTCAATTACCCTGTGGTGGATTATAAATAATGTCTTCACTTTTGATAGACATTTAGATGTTCTTTAAAAATTATGAAACATAAATATGCAATTGTTTTCTTGAGAGAAACTAATAAATGCCATAGACATTCAATATATTCTTTTTCTACTTAAAAATCTATTTGTTAAAGCAGTTTAGAAATAAAATAAGGAAAGAAGATAATTAAATATGGGGTATAAATTCCTGTCCCCTTCCCCTCAGGGCTGGGGGGATGAACAGCCAGGTACCATTACAAACCTGGTAATGAGACTTCACATGGGAAATATTATGTGTGGGAAATCACCTTCTTAATATCAATACCTTGAAAAACTCTAGGCTAATATTAACTTGAGCTATTAGCTAATGATTAGATTTGGGTTGTTTTAAACTGCAATTTTATCTTTCACTACAGCATTCTCTGACCCCCATTTAATCATGAGTAACATAGTAATATCAGACAGAAGCAAAGGGAAGCGAATCCCTAATTGGAAGTGACCTTCAGGGCAAAGCTGTGCTCAATGAAAACAATCTCATATTGTGTAGTCAGTGGATGCTGCCCCCTGTTACAGCTCAGATTTTGCTGCAAGATAAATAGGCTCAGAACCTTGGAATTCAATAGCAGAGGATACAGCCTGAAGAGGAGGCAAATGGCTCTCAGAAAGTGCAATGAAAAATGCTAGACCCTGGTAAATACTGTCCCATCCGGGGCTTTTCGCACTTGAGATATAAAAGAAAAGCTGCAGCCTTTTAATATGCAGTAGAGATAATTGACAGTGATCCAAGATCTAGGATGGAACCTCCATATGCTGTGCTGTGTACCTGTTTCTCTAAGTGAATTCCAGAGAGAGAAACCTGCATTCTTGTTTAAAATTACAAACTAACACAGTATATTTCTTGCCTGCTTTTCCTGGTGTTATGGTGAATAAATGTGAACCTAAGTTAATTGGGTAAGTATTTCCCAATAGTCCTAGAATAGCCTTGGGGTATGTGTATTTATTTGCTTTTACAGTAGTGCTGTATATGGCTTAATTTTTTTCACTTGGGTTTGATGAATCCATGCCTTTTCCTGCCTTGATGTAGCCTCCCAGTGTATGTATGTGCACGTACCTCTGTGCCCCCTTTCTATGGCTCTTTTGTTTTTTAATTGAAGTATAGATGATTTAAAATTTTGACTTAGTTTCTGGTATACAGCAATGTGATTCAGTTATATATATATATATATATATATATATATATATATATATATATATATTACCTGTACTATACAGTAGGTTCTTGTTTATCTATTTTATATATAGTAGTGTGTATCTGTTAATCCCAAACTCCTGATTTATCCCTCCTCCCTTTCCCCTTTGGTAACTATAAATTTGTTTTCTATGTCTATGAGTCTCTTTTTGTTTTGTAAATAAGTTTATTTATATAATTTTTTTAGATTCCACATATAAGTGATATCATATATTTGTCCTTCTCTGTCTGACTTACTTCACTTAGTATGGTAATCTGTAGGTCCATCAATGTTGCTGCAAATGGCATTATTTCATTCTTTTTTATGGCTGAATAGTATTTCATTGTATATGTACACCATATCTTCTTTATCCAATCATCAGTCAATGGATATTTAAGTTGTTTCCATGTCTTGACTATTGGAAATAGTGCTGCTCTGAAACCTGGGGTGCATGTATCTTTTCAAATTAGAGTTTTTGCTTTTTCCAGATAGATGCCCCAGAGTGGGATTGCTGGATCATATGGCAACTCTATTTTTAGTTTTGTAAGAAAACTCTGTACTGTTTTCCACAGTGGCTGCACCAATTTCCATTCTTGCCAACAGTGTAGGAAGGTTCCCTTTTCTCTGCACCCTCTCCAGTGTTTATTATTTATAGACTTTTTAATGATGGCCATTCTAACTTGTGTGAGGTGATACGTCATTGTAGTTTTGATGGCATGTCTCTGATAATTAGTGATACTGAGCATCTTTTCATGTGCCTATTGGTCATCTGTATGTCTTCTTTGGAGAAATGTGTATTTAGGTCTTCTGTCTGTGGCTCTTCTTGACTATCACTATAGCCATCCCAGATTGAGTCTTGAAGAAAGGCTCATAGAGTGCCATAATCAAACAGTGTTTCCTTAAATATTATGTTAATCCTGGAAAAAAGCCTTTTGTACCAGTGCTGCTGCCATTGGGTTGGACCAAATTAAATTTCCGTTTTTGTAGATCAAAAATAGTCTAATACTGACAATTTCATATGATCCAACCTCTAGTTTAACTCAGTGGTTCTTAACCATTTTTTCTTCATCTAATCACATGGATGATGGAAGTTCTCATGTCCCCAGACTTATCTTGGCATCATCATCATCTACCCAACTCTCAAGCCAGGTAACTGGAAGTTGTCAAAACTCTACCTTCTCCTTCATTTCTTTACAATCCACCAGTTTCCAAGTCTTACTGATTCTTTTTCTTAATACCTTTTGAATCCAACTACTCTCCATCATCACCAGTCTCTTGCATCATTTTTGGTATGGAATAAATGCATTAGCTTTCAAACCAGTCTCCCTACACCCATTTCTGCCCTCATCAGTCTAGCTTTTCACTGAAACCAGAAAAATCTTTTCAGAATCTGGTAATGTCCCCCTGCTTCTTAAAGCCCTTCATAATTTCCCAGTGGCCTTAAGATAAAAATTCATATTCTTAATATGGTTACAAAGTCCACCATTACCCAACCTACTTCCACAGCCTCATCTTTTTTTTCTTTTTTTTTTTTTTTTGAAGGGGCAGGTAATTAGGTTTATTACAGCCTCATCTTGAACTCTTTCTCCAATAGCCACACTGGCCTATTTCAGCTCCTTGAACATGTGATCTTCTTTCCAATCTCTTGGTCTTTGCACATTCTGTTCCATCGTTCTCTTGACCACTCATCTAACCAGTGCCAATCTTTCAGGGCTCGGCTTAAACTTTGCTTCCTCAAAGAAGACTTCCTTGACTACCCAGGGTCAGTTGGGCCCTCTGTCATATGCTCACAGGGCGTCTGAAGGTCTTTTTCCTGACACTCATCATACTTGTGAACTCAGTCAAAATCATTGTCACCCTCACACTGAGCTTCTTGAAGGCACAGACCATCTCTGTGTATACTCTGTGCTTGCCAGAGGGCCTGCCATCTGGTAGACTTTAGTAAACACGGATTAAATGAATAAATGACAATTTTATGAACATGTCCACCATTTGAAATAAGATTTGTAACTTTCTCCTATAAAATTCCCATTGTCCTATTTGTAATTCCACCTTTTTTCCCCTTTCACTTTAAAGAGAAGACTAGAATTTAAGCTAGGACAGTGATATTTTTGACAAAACATGTATGTCCTAATCTTTTTAACATAGGTAGATATGGACATAATATCTCTAACACGTATACATGGTTATTATTAGTAACCAATGATTGTGGCAGAGTTCACAGTTGATTCAGCACTGTATTAAGGTTGACATTGCAGTTGAGAACAATTGCTTTAATCTACCTAGAACAGCTCAGGCGTGAAGCTCTAAGACTCATTGCAACAGGCACATCAAGTTTTAGAGATGATTTCTTTAAAGGTGCCTTCATTAGGGGAAAACATGGAATTGAACAGAGCACAAGCCATGCAAGTCTTATTTTTTTGTGCCCTGAGTACATTGCTCTTTGTGTTTGAGCTGGGAGAGGGGGCGTGAAGCAGAAGAAGTGAAGCATGAAAGAAGTTGAAGGCAACTCTGCTAACTTCTAGTTGGAGAGAAAAGACTGACTCTAAGGAAACATTTAGATGAAAATGTAAGTGTTTCAGTTAGGGTCTCAGTGTAACTGAAGGAAAAGATGCCACGGGCAGAAGGATTTAACTAAAGAGCATGTAATAGACTATTTTTAGAAGTGTGGACAGAGTTAAGGGGACCAGCAAGGGATAGTGCAACATCCAGTCTAGTCACAGTGGAAAACTGTTGTAACCCCTTAGCCTGAAGCAGCAAAGGGAAGGAATGGTGTTGCTCAAATCCTGAGAGAGCTGGGGTCTTGGAACTGAGACCACTCAACAGGAACTGTGGCAGTGGGGGCACACAGCCGTTTCCATCCTTCCAGGAGCCTCCCATTGTCCAGACCCCATCAGGAGTCAGTGAGTAAGGGAGCCCACATGAACAGAGGCCAGCTGTCGGGGATACTGAGTCCAGCAGAGAAAAGCAGAGGATGCAGTAGATCTGAGTGGGGTGGGGTCAAAGAACTGCAGTATAGAACTGGTGCTGGGTTCCATGGTAATAACTGAATATGCATGAGAGTCAGTATTCTTGTGCTAAATAAATGAATTAAGGACTTAGCGTATCTTCTAGTTTCTGGCCTTCATATCCAATTATTGAGTAAAAGGACATCTTTTTTATCCCATATGTACTCCATATGTACTGTTGGGCTGAATTCCAGTAGTTTTTTTTTCCTTCTAAATTAGTGTTTTGGCACTAATAGCTAACATTTATTAGTGCTATGTTAGTGATAGGCACTGTTCAAAGTCCTTTATATATATTAATACAGTTAATTCTCAGAACACTTTTATGAGCTAGATATAATATTGCCTAATTAGTAGGCAATGCAGAACTGTACCTTATTTTTTTATCCTTATTCCTTGTGAGGCTGAGGTACTGCTGGTGACCTTCTATTGCTAATACAGAAGTGACTGTGGTCCAGGCTTCCTCGGGATGAGGCCCTGGCCAAGGAGTACTTCTCACTTCCACTACACTGCAGGAAGCATTGTAAATACCTCTGCATGGGGGCAGATGGTTACTAGATTATCATGTTGACCATTTCATAATATATGCAAATGTCAAATCACTATGCAGTTAACCTGAAACTAACATAATATTGTATGTCAGCAATTAAAAAAAAATTGTTTATCACAATGGGAAAAAAAAAAAAGAAGCCCTGCTGGGCAATTTGCATGCAGAGTGAGTTTCCACTGGAGTATTCCTAGGTAGGGAGTGACTTCAGGGTTCAGGACAGGCGCTCTCTTAAGCGTATAACATCAACAATAAACGAGACATTTTGGCTGACTTCCTTTGTCAGTGTGCGCAGGGTCACAGAAGCAAGCTTTCTCTGCGCGGAAGCCTACGTTCCTGTATAGGGAGGGTTTATCTAGCTAATGGTCTAGTGATCCTTTCTCACCTTGGTCTTCTCATGCTTCCTTCTCCATAATCCATTCTTCCTTGTCTCCTGCAGTCAGAGCAGTAGGAGCCTGTGGGTGAGGAGACATTCCTTTTCGTTAGGGGAGTAAATCATATTATGTCTTGTCAAGATATGTGAGACCAGTGGCCAGAGTCCTCGACGGGGGAGGTTCATCCAGCCCTGTGGGTCCGGGCATCTCATAATATTTTGTGACAATCTTTGTGACCATTTTTCTGGGGTGACAGTCCAGCTTTCATCAGAATCACCAATCTTACCATCGACTCTTATCGGATACATGTAGAAGCTGAAGCCATAGAAGTTAGGATCCCACATGAATGTTATCAGAACTATGACTAGAACCGGGCCTTCCAATGCCTAGTTCAGAGGTTTTCGTACACCAGGACTTTCTTTGCATGCAGGAAACCATGGAGTGCTGGTTGAGAAGTCCTGGGATGTTAGAACACTTGTTCAAGGTCACGCAATGAAATTTGAGTCCCTACATTTTCTTCACATCCCCAAAAAAAAAATTTTTTTTTTAACTCTGTAGTTCTAAGTGTGCTGGAGAAAAAATGAGGAGAAATACTGTGGGATCAGGGTCCTATTGTTTGGACCTTAAATGTCAGCAGTGGAAAGTTCCAGCTGGGAACCTCAAGGATCTCTGGGAATTGGTGGCTCACTGCATCATGTCCACTGTCCCCTTTTCAAAGAATAAGACACAGCCCGCCCTTTTGAAGAAGGAAATGAGTCCTCTAAGGCACCCATTTTCAAACTGGCGAAGTGTGACAATAAAGAGTGTTGGGAATAGAATGAAAGTGGTTTGAAAAGACATCTGAGGAGTATGAGAGCAGCTTGCTCAGAGGGAGTAGTAAGTTCAGCTTAACATCCTTGGGAAAGAGAAGTGTTTCAGGAAGGAGTTATGCACAGATTCAGCTGCTAATTACATGGGGAATAATATCTGGTAGTGGATTAGTTCTTTCCATAACAGCTCACCGGTTGGCATTGCCACTACCATTAGCCCTTTGGGCAGAGGAGGTAATGGCAGGGTCAAGAGGATTGCTCACATCTATCTGTTTGGCCGCTTGTGAGCAGCTTACCTGAGGACTGCTCACATCCAACTTTGTCCTGTCCTGTGCTGTTTGCCGTTTGTGCCTGCCAACCTGAGAACTGTCACTTGTTCAGGGTTAAGTAGTAAAGGACACTGGTTTAACTTAATCTGCCACCTACTGTATTTTCTAACGAGATGGTGAAGGAGGAAGGGAACAGATACCTAAGCATCTGCTCTGTGCCATTTATTAGGCTCTCACTTGCTCTGCGATCTCAGTAACTTTCTGTGAAGACGACCCCGCTGGCCCCATTTGACAGATGAGCAGAATGGCACTCAGAGAGGGTTACAAAGCTAGTAGGTTTGAATCGGGTTGATTTGAATTGGTCTACATGACTCCAAAGTTCCAGTTTCCTTTTCCTCCGTGCCACTTGCCTCACCAGCACAGCTGGCGGTTTATTGTATCTGTGTACCTGTACACAAGGCCAATACAAACTGTGGTTTGATATAAAGAGTATGGGTATATAATTAATTAAAAAAAAAAGACAGTGATTCCCAGCAACCCACAGAAAAGGTAGGATCAGGACTCAGAAAATTATCATCACCCTCCTTGTTTGTGGCACAGTCCCCTGCCTTCACTTTATAGCCTACAGCAGATTACTGTCGTTTCATGGGCCCAAATGTATTCATCCATAAAATGGGAATTAGACTGAACCAACTTGTGGAACGTTGTGTGGATGAAGTGATTAATAATAGAAAAGCACTTTGAAAAGAGAATGTGTTCTGCTGGTGCTCTGCTTTGCTGGTGCAGAACAAATTAGTTTTGAAATCTCTCTTAGTCGTAAGATGTTTAAATTAGATGAGGAGTTGACAGTATTTTTCACTGTGTCTGTTAAATGAAAAAGGCACAGAGCAAACATTTTGATAAGATATAATTGCCAACTTGTAGAGCGAGATTTTTTTATTCAACCAAATTAAAGGTGCCAAAAGTTGTATGAATTTTTCACATGAAGACCTGTCATATGGGAGGACATAAGCAGTTGAAACTGGCAAGAGAATATTATCTAAAATAAAAGAAAGTAAACTGAATAGAACATGCTCAGGTTTGATACCAGTTTTCGGTTCACCACCCTGTTTTCCAAACAGACCATCCTCCTCAAATCAAGTGCGTGGACACAGTTTTGTTTCTCTTGGTGGTGGTTTCATATTTGGTCTCCTTCACATTCCTGATGTTGAAGATATAGTAAGTAAGTTGTTTCATGCAATTGAACCTTTGATTTTACATTAAGAGTCCCACATAATCTGTACTCAAAGAAAAGTTAAACTTGGGGTATAGATTTATATTGTAGAGGACTTTGTAATTCTTCTTAAAGGGAGTTTTTGAATGAATAAACTTTGTGTACCTCATTTTTCTAGTTCCCTGTGTCTATGTGTCCTTAAAGTAGATTAGCTTGTTTTCTATTAGTTGGTTTGTTTACTTCAAGGAAATGGAATTTATTCAGTTTTTCCCCTAAACAGGGCTGCCTCTTTTGATATAGTTTTCTCGGGGTAAGATGGCTTCCCTGGTGCGGTCTCTCTTTTAGTATGACTAAAGTTATCCTTTAATCTTCATTTATAATAAGAATGGCTCAAGCTATTTACCTTTAAGGCTTGGTTAAATATGGGGGAATATCTGGCCTGGTTTCATAAACCACACTTTTGTAGCTGAGATTAAGAGATCTTAGGTTTGATTGTATTCACTTGCTGAACAGGATTTTCTTGAATATTTACTGTTCATGTTGGGAGAGGGGGTCTAATGAGGGAGAATGTTAAGACAGGATTTTGAAGCCTTCTTTGTTACCATATTCCCCTCCTCCTTAAAAACTGCCATTTAGGATTTCAGTGCTAAAACATGGAAGTAATTGTCCCCAAATCCTCCTTCTTTTGTTCTTATGAAACAAATGTACTTTTTCAACTAATCAGGAAACTAGTTATTCATGGTTAGAAACAACATTCCTCTTTGTATATATTTATATACATACAGAAGAGGACAGAACACTTCTCAATTCATTGTATATAGTATATAATGAATTATATATACCTTTATATATAATATACATAGTCTATATATTATATATAATATATAGAGAGAAATTTATATGTATATAGAGAAATTTATATTTCTAGGTACTCTACAGGCTATTTTTTTAACTTTCTTTTTATTGAGTTATAGTCATTTTACAATGTTGTGTCAAATTCCAGTATAGAGCACAATTTTTCAGTTACACATGAACATACATACATTCATTGTCACATTCTCTTTCGCTGTGAGCCACCACAAGATCCTGTATATATTTCCCTGTGCTACACAGTACAATCTTGGTTATCTACTCTACATTTTGAAATCACAGTCTGTCCCTTCCCACCCCCCATCCCCCTGGCAACCACGAGTTTGTATTCTATGTCTATGAGTCTGTTTCTGTTTTGTTTTTTGTTTTTTTTTTAGATTCCACATATGAGTGATCTTATATGGTATTTTTCTTTCTCTTTCTGGCTTACTTCACTTAGAACGACATTCTCCAGGAGCATCCATGTTGCTGCAAATGGCATTCATTATGTTGTCGGTTTTAATGGCTGAATAGTACTCCATTGTATAAATATACCACATCTTCTTTATCCAGTCATCTCTACAGGCTTTTAAATGTTTTCCTCAAAGAAAATAAAAAAAAGGTCTATGTGCT